>NC_057847.1:60965000-61590000 GCF_910594005.1 Cervus elaphus
ATAAATTATAGAGAAAGATAGATAGAAAGAAATGGAGAGAGAGAGTCGAGAGAAGAGAGACTGAGAGCAATGGAAACCTTACTTTGTACTTTAAATAGGTAATAGTGATAGTCAAAGAAATTGTACTGTATAAAAAGTGATAACAAACATATTAAACTTTAAAAACTGAAGCAGCTCAAAGGCTGCTTTTATAGGACTGTCATTTGCTGCCAACCTGTGTGAAATGAGACACCTATTTTTGTAGGACCTAATTTGATTGAGGAAATAAGAATAGTTCTGAGTTTTATGAAAGCTCACTGCTCACAGGGGTAAAATTCTCCACAAGTCCCTGAGTAATGAGTTGTTGGCTTCTGATAAGTGCCAATATCAGTGTAACAGAAGCAACCAGAATTTGCAATCAGAATATAGAAAAGTATGGTCTTTCTCCTCCGGCATTTAGTTCTGAGTCAAAGAAAAGCACGAGACAGCTTGAGGGTTGTGACCATTAAACACGTCCTCCAGAGACAAATACAGGTTGTCATGTGCATGTTACAGACTGTGAAGAGAGGTTGTGAAACATTTGGAGATGAAGACTAGTCATAAATATTGGGGTAAATTGCTTCCCTGAGGCAATGCTAAGGCGCTAAAAATGCTGAGTCATCAGTAACTGAATGTGGCTATTGACAGCCCTTACCAAAAATAACACATGAGCACCATGGGCGGGGGTTGGAAGGGGGGTGGGGGGAGGTATTTTTCTTAACCTCAAATGCTTAATCTTGAAGCACTTATCAGAAAACCAGCATGCGTTTCTCTTTCTCTTTTAAAGCAGTGTCTTCTGTCTTCACCTGCAGGGTTAATGGTGGTCTTTATGCGCCTACATAAAGGGATGGGGTCACACAGAGTCGGACATGACTGAAGTGACTTAGCAGCAGCAGCAAGCCCTCCATAGTTTCTTTGCAAAATTTCCCTTTGCGATTTTTCTCCAGAGGTTGTCCTGGTGATAATGCAAAGATCTGAGTCACTGATCATGAAGTTGCATTCAGACCACTGTTTAGTGAGTCTCCAGTTCTCACAGTGTGAGAGGATGCCCCGTGATGGTACTAGCCTGACTTTGGTGCATTCAGCTGGGAGTGAATCAATTAAAGTTCAAATGGGTTTGCTAAAACTTGAGTCATCATTCTGGGGAGAGGTTCTGAAGGCTTGTGTCTGTAAAGTTTACAGCAGTTTGGAAATTAATCTCCAAGACCCTCCTTGTTTTTTCTTATCTATATAATTGTTTAAGAAATTTCTTTGTCAAGCCTCCAGGGAGACTCATAAATATAAAATCTTTATTACTCATTGGAAATTTCCTGTAAGGGTTGGCATCGTAAATAAACAGAACCATGTAGTCCTTCAGATGTGTCAGGGATGGAGTAGTTTCTGAATTCAGAAATTTGTAAACCTCTCCTGGAGATTTTATGAATATTCATGAGCATAATTTTGAAGTATGAAGGATAAGGATAAACACTACAAAAAATATTAGATGAGAGAGGAATATTGTGCAATAAACAACAAACTATATATATATATATAAAATATAAATATGTATATATACATAGATGCATATACATGCATATGTGTTTTTATACACACATATCTTTAAAGAGTGAACAGGTTTCAAAAAAATTTACATATATAATTCTACAAGATTCCTTTCACATTAAAGCATTCTACAGAAGTGAGCACAATGGAATCAAAAAATAAATTACATATATATATTGATTAGTGTGTGTGTATATGTGTGTCTTATGGGAACAAGAAAAAACAAGAAATGACGATAAATTAAACAGACAGTTTTCCATTTTCTTCAAATTCTGTCTTGAATTGTGTTTGCTTTTGCTTGATCCATTTTTGATCCCCAATTTTACCCAGGACAGTTAAAATGGCCCCTTTACAATTTTTAATGCTTCCATCTTATGTCCTCTTTGCTATACTTGGCACACAATTCGGTTCTTAACAAACCATGCTGTGTGACAGGAACTAACAAAGTGTTGTAGGTCAATTATATTTCAAAATATACATATTTTGAAACTCATAGCAAAAGAGATCAGATTTGTGATTACCAGAAGCAGGGGTGCGGAGAGGAGGAACTGGAGGGAGGCAATCAAAAGGTACAAACTTCCAGTTAAAAGGTAAATGAGGACTAGGGATATGATGTGCAACATGATACATGTGATTAACACTGCTGTGTGCTGCATATGAAAGTTAAGAGAGTAAATCCTGAGTTCTCACCAGAAGATGAAGCTTTTTCCGTTCATCTAACCCTGTGTCTCTAGGAGTTGATGGAGGTTCACCAATTTTTCTGCGGTAATCAATTCATAATGTGGGACATTATGTCAAATTACATATTAATTTGTAATTAATAAAAACGTCAAAGCATGAAGCTGTACACCTTAAACTACTCAGTGCTTAATGTCCATATCTCAATAAACACAGAAGTAAATTTTTAAAGGCCATTTCCCCTCAAAATAAATAAATAAGCAGGATTAAGGAAAAAATGTAATTAAAATGAGATTGACAAAGACATGATTTGAAGCAATGACTAAGAGCCTTGTGACTTAAAGCATGTCCCTAGAATGGCAGAACCAGTATTATCTGGAAAGTTATTAGACATGGAAACTCATGGGAAACACCCCAGACAGACTGACTCAATTTCAGGACTGGGACAGAGGAGTTGGGTAAAAATCATTGACCCAGAGGTTAGAATGTATATTTTTAATTATATTATATGGTGCCTACCATCTTATTAGTGAACACTGTGTGAACTAATAAACAGCCTGCTAGTAGTTACTGAATCCTTTGCTGCACCTAAACAGTATGTATTTACAAAAGATACTGAGAACTGTAAACTCCTCGATGCACTGATAGTCTGGAAATATATGTTTGGCCTCAGAATGTAAGACAAATACAGGGATTCAAGAAATAGTTTTAACTAGTTAACTGGTTTTGCTAAGTTTCTTTCTTTAACTGCCAAATTGATTTACTTAACTATATTTTAAAATATTAAGCTTATTTCACATTAAATAACTTTCTTATAACTAAATCAAAATATGAATTTCAGATTTTGTGGATATATAAGATATATGTGTATTTGTCTCAAAAATATTCTGGCTTTTAAAAACAATTATTTTCTGTTTGTATGTTTATGTATTTGTCTTTAAAGGACTGACCTGGGGGGAAAAAAAGAATAAGAAAAAAATAACACAGTGAATTGGTTTCATTAACATATGTCACACTGCAGACTGTCAAAGGAGAACTTGGCAAATAATGATCAATATTTAGAATCAGCACACAGTACACAGAACAATTTACAATAATTGTTTCCGTTTTGCTCAGAAAATGTTCACTGAAGTGCTCGTTAAACTTCAGGCACACAGATTCAGCTCACTAACTTTGTATAATCATGATGATGATCACCACTGAGCACCACTTAAAGTACCCATGATGTTGGGGCATTATGCTAAGATGCTGCAATTTATTAAAATGATGCAACATATTTGAAGATAGGGAAAATAATCAGGCACGAGCCCTGATTACCTTTCTTTTCCATTTTAATGTTTTTATTTACACTTGAGAGCAGTGTGCATCTGAGAAAGGATGAGGCCACTGTGGTTGGATAGACCTGAGTGACCGTAAGTGTTCTGACATCATAGCAAAGTGCAGTTAGGAAACTCCAGCACAGTGTCAGTTACATAAAGTGGGCTCAATGACAGTATTGTTGTTGTTGTCAGATATATTATTACTAATATGTAACTTAGAAGGAATATAAACACTTGAAGAAACAACTCCCTCACTTCATGCTGACAGGAGAATAAATGTCTGTGTCATCTTCCAGACACATGAAAGGAAGTTAAACTATCTTCTCCAGCTCCAGTTTCCAAACACTCCAAAAATAGAGTGATTATGTTTAGAGAAGCAAACCTTAAAGAAAATTGCCGCCATGAAACTTGAAGAAGGAAACGCAGAATGCCAGGCCATCATAACATGCTCCTGAGACAAGCATTTCAGCTCAGTCAGTGGCAAGATACATTGACTTAAAGGGGCAATGTTTTCATGGCTAAGTGATCATAGCTTAATGGAGTTTTCTGTGAGCAAACTAGAAAAAAAAAAAAAGTGAGGGAGATAGTTATCATTGTTGTTCAGTCACTCAGTCATGTCCTACTCTTTGAGATCCCATGGATTGCAGCATGCAATGCTTCCCTGTCCTTCACCATCTCTGGGAGCTTGCTCAAACTCATGTCCATCAAGTCAGTGATGCCATCCAACCATTTTGTCCTCTGTTGTCCCTTTCTCCTCCTGCCTTCAATCTTTCCCAGCATGAGGGGCTTTTCTAATGAACTGGCTCTTCACATAAGGTGGCCAAAGTACTGGAGTTTCGGCTTCAGCATCAATCCTTCCAAAGAATATTCAAAGTTATTTCCTTTAGGATTGACTTGATTGATCTCCTTTCAGGCTAAGGGACTCTTAAGAGTCTTCTACTGCACCACAGTTCAAAAGGATCAGTTCTCCAGTGATCAGCCTTCTTTATGGGTCCAACTCTCACATCCATACTTGACTACTGGAAAAAACATTGCTTTGACTAGACAGACCTTTGTCACTGAAGTAATGTCTCTGCTTTTTGATATGCTGTCTAGGTTTGTCATAGCTTTTCTTCCAAGGAACAAATGTCTTTTAATTTCATGGCTGCAGTCACCATCTGCAGTGATTTTGGAGCCCAAGAAAATAAAGTCTGTCACCATTTCCATTGTTTCCTCGTCTATTGCCATTTAGTGATGAGACTGGATACCGTGATCTTAGTTTTTTGAATGTTGAGTTTTAAATCAGCTTTTATCTCTTTTACCTTCTTCAAAAGGCTGTTTAGTTCCTCTTTACTTTCTGCCATAAGGGTGGTGTCATCTGCATATCTGAGGTCATTAATAATTCTACCAGCAATTATGATTCTGGTTTGTGCTTTACCCAGCCGAGTATTTTGCTTGCCAGGAGAAATATCAATTATCTCAGATATGCAGATGACACCATCCTTATGGCAGAAAGTGAAGAACTACTAAAGGGCCTCTTGATGAAAGTGAAAGAGGAAAACGAAAAAGTTGGCTCAAAGGTCAACATTCAGAAAACTAAGATCATGGCATCTGGTCCCATCACTTCATGGCAAATAGATGGGGAAACAGTGGAAACAATGGCTGACTTTATTTTTCTGGGCTCCAAAATCACTACTGATGGTGAGTGCAGCCATGAAATTAAAAGACACTTACTCCTTGGAAGGAAAGTTATGACCAACCTAGATAGCATATTAAAAAGCAGAGACATCACTTTGTCAACAAAGGTCCATCTAGTCAAGGCTATGGTTTTTCCAGTGGTCATGTATAGATGTGAGAGTTGGACTATAAAGAAAGCTGAGTGCCGAAGAATTGATGCTTTTGAACTGTGGTGTTGGAGAAGACTCTTGAGAGTCCCTTGGATTGCAAGGAGATCCAATCAGTCCATCCTAAAGGAGATCAGTTCTGGGTGTTCATTGGAAGGACTGATTTTGAAGCTGAAATTCCAATCCTTTGGCCACCTGATGTGAAGAGCTGACTCATTGGAAAAGACCCTGATGCTGGGAGAGATTGAGGGCAGGAGGAGAAGGGGACAACAGAGAATGAGATGGTTGGATGGCATCACTGACTCAATGGACATGGGTTTGGGTGGACTCCGGGAGTTGGTGATGGAGAGGGAGGCCTGGCGTGCTGTGGTTCATGGGGTCGCAAAGAGTCGGACACGGCTGAGCGACTGAACTGAACTGACCTTTGCATATAAGTTAAATAAACAGGGTGACAATACACAACCTTTACATACTCCTTTCCCAATTTTGATCCAGTCTGTTATTCCATGTCCAGTTCTAACTGTTGCTTATTAACTTGCATACAGGTTTCTCAGGAGGCAGATCAGGTGGTCTGGTATTCCCATCTCTATGAATTTTCCAGTTTGTTGTTACCCACACAGTCAAAGGCTTTAGTGTAGTCAATGAAGCATAATTAGGTGTTTTTCTGGAATCCTCTTGTTTTTTCTATAATCCAACAGCTGTTGGAAATTTGATTTCTAGGTCCTTTGCCTTTTCTAAAACAAGCTTGAACATCTGGAAATTCTCAGTTCAGGTAATGTTGAAGCCTAGCTTGGAGAATTTTGAGCATGAAGCTGAAGTTGAATCATTCTATGAAGACATACAAGGCCTTCTAGAAATAACACCAAAAAATGATGTATTTTATGTCATAGGGGATTGGAATGCAAAAGTAGGAAGTCAAGAGATACCTGGAGTAACAGACAAGTTTGATCTTGGAGTACAAGATGAAACAGGACAAAGGTTAACGGAGATTTGCCAAGAGAATGCACTGGTCATAGCAAACATCCTCTTCAAAGGACACAAGACACAACTCTACACAGGGACATACTGGATGGTCAATATTTAAATCAGATTGGTTATATTCTTTGCAGATGTAGATAGAGAAGCTCTATACAGTCAGCAAAACAAGACCAGGAACTGACTGTGGCTCAGATCATGAACTCCTTATTGCAAAATTCAGAGGAAGATAGTAACCTCTACAATTAAACTTCTTCAGGTTGCTAATTCTTCTGCAAGTTGATTAATAAATAATATATGCTGCCACACTTTCTAAAGTGTGAATTTATGTCCTCAGTCATGGAATAATCATACAGATAGCTCAAGTAACTAGCTTTGTTCTTAAAACAACTGTTGCATCTTAAAGAAACAAGTGTTGAGACTAAACCCACCTTAATTCTTCTAAGATAAGTGAGCTGAGAATGTGAGATCAACAGCACTGGCTCCATCAGATGACTCATTAACTGCTCCATCACTTATGAAATGTGAAACCTTATGCAAACTACTTTAAGAACCTTTCTGAGAATCAGTTCCTTCAGCTATACAATGGGACTGATAACAGTATGTACTTAAGTCAGATTATTGCAAAGGCTAAAGGGAAGCATTCTTACTTGTGTCTTGCACAAAATAAGTGTTCATGAAATGCTAATTATATTCAAGTTACACACAAAATATATGACTTAGTAGGCCGTTCCATTCCTACAAGTTACCCTTTATTGGTGCCTCTATATCTTAACATTGTATGAACCTATCCCCAAAGAACAAAGGGATTTCCTATGACTCAGCAGGTAAAGAAATCACCAACAATAAAGGAGATTCAGGAGAAACGGGTTCAATCCCTGGGTTGGGAAGACCTCCTGGAGGTGCAACTGGCAAGCCACTCCAGTATTCTCATCTGAAAAATCCCAATGGACAGAGGAGTCTGGCAAGCTAAAGTCCATGGTTTGAAAAGAGTTGGACACAACTAAGCAACTAAACACAAAGAACAGGGACAAAGTCTTTCATGAAAAGAATTACAGAAATATCAAAGATAAAATTGCAATAATTAATAAGGAATCAATAGTCAAAAACTGCAAATATAGGATATTAACTGATTTCAAAAATATTTTCCAGGCAAAACATTTTTTATATAAATTGCACCAACATTTTTTAGTTCAGTTTCCCAAGGCAATAGAAACAAAACCAAAAATAAATAAATGGGACCTAGTGAAACCTAAAAGCTTTTGAGTAGCAAAGGACACCATAAATAAAATGAAAAGACAACCTATGAAATGGTAGAAAATATTTGCAAATTATGTGACTGACAAAGGCTTAATTTCCAAAATATATAAGCAGTTCATGTAATTCAACAACAAAGAAACAAACAACCCAATCAAAAAATGGCAGTATAGATATTTCTCCAAAAAAGACATACAGGTGGCTAATAGGCATATGAAAAGATGCTCAACATCAATAATTATTACAGAAATGTGAATGAAACTGCAATGAGGTACCATCTCACACCAGTCAGAATGGCCATTACTAAAAACTCTACAAGTAACAAGTGCTGTAGAGGGTGTGGAGAAAATACAACTGTTTTACACTGTGGGAATATAAGTTGGTGCAGCCACTATGGAAACAAGGACGGAGGTTTCTCAAAAAACCAAACATATGATTTGCCATATGATCCAGCAATCTTACTCCTGGGCATATATCCAGAAAAAAACTATAATTAAAAAAGATGCATGCATCTCCGTGTTCATAGCAGCACTATTTACAGTGTCCAAGGCATGGAAACAACATAAATTTACATAGACAGATGAATGGATAAAGAAAATGTGGTACATATATACAATGGAATATTACTCAGTCATCAAAAAGAGTGAAACAATGCCACTTGCATCAACACAGCTGGACCTAGAGATTATCATACCAAATGAGGTAAGTCAGAAAGACAAATGCCATATGATATCACTTATATGTGGAATCTAAAATGCAATACTAATCAACGTATCTATGAAAGATAAACAGACTCAGATACAGAGAACAGACTTGTGGTTGTCATGTCGGGGAGGGGAGGGAAAGAATGTGAGTTTGAGATTAGGAAAAGCAAACTATTATATATAGGGTGCATAAACAACAAGATCCTACTGTATAGTACAGGAAGCTATATTCAATATTCTGTGGTAAACCATAATGGAAAAGAATGTGGAAAAGATACATATATGCATAACTGAGTCACTCTGTTGTACAGAAGAAATTAATGCAGCATTCTAAATCAACTATACTTCAATAAAATTAAAAATGTATTTTCCATTTTCATACAAAAATTTTTTACAATCTTTTCACAAATCAGTATCACCACTGAAATCAAAGTGTCCTAATTCTTTCCTTCCCAACATTTGGAGCCATATAATATGCTCCTTATCCTCATTTTCTCTTTTAGTTTTTTAAGCAGAAACATAAGTCTAAAATATCCAACTTTATCTTCTAAGACTATTTTTTTTTTATTAGTTGGAGGCTAATTACTTCACAACATTTCAGTGGGTTTTGTCATACATTGACATGAATCAGCCATGGATTTACATGTATTCCCCATCCCGATCCCCACTTCCACCTCCCTCTCTACCCGATTCCTCTGGGTCTTCCCAGTGCACCAGGCCCGAGCACTTGTCTCATGCATCCAGCCTGGGCTGGTGATCTGATTCACCCTAGATAGTATACATGCTGTTCTCTCAAAACATTCCACCCTCGCCTTCTCCCACAGAGTTCAAAAGTCTGTTCTGTATTTCTGTGTCTCTCTTTCTGTTTTGCATATAGGGTTATCGTTACCATCTTTCTAGATTCCATATATATATGTGTTAGTATGCTGTAATGTTCTTTATCTTTCTGGCTTACTTCACTCTGTATAATGGGCTTCAGTTTCATCCATCTCATTAGAACTGATTCAAATGAATTCTTTTTAATGGCTGAGTAATATTCCATGGTGTATATGTACCACAGCTTCCTTATCCAATCATCTGCTGATGGGCATCTAGGTTGCTTCCATGTCCTGGCTATTATAAACAGTGCTGCGATGAACATTGGGGTGCATGTGTCTCTTTCAGAGCGGGTTTCCTCAGTGTGTATGCCCAGGAGTGGGACTGCTGGGTCATATGGCAGTTCTATTTCCAGTTTTTAAAGAAATCTCCACACTGTTCTCCATAGCGGCTGTACTAGCTTGCATTCCCACCAACAGTGTAAGAGGGTTCCCTTTTCTCCACACCCTCTCCAGCATTTATTGCTTGTAGACTTTTGGATAGCAGCCATCCTGACTGGCGTGTAATGGTACCTCATTGTGGTTTTGATTTGCATTTCTCTAATAATGAGTGATGTTGAGCATCTTTTCATGTGTTTGTTAGCCATCTGTATGTCTTCTTTGGAGAAATGTCTGTTTAGTTCTTTGGCCCATTTTTTGATTGGGTCATTTATTTTTCTGGAATTGAGCTTCAGGAGTTGCTTGTATATTTTTGAGATTAATCCTTTGTCTATTTCTTCATTTGCTATTATTTTCTCCCAATCTGAGGGCTGTCTTTTTACCTTGTTTATAGTTTCCTTTGTAGTGCAAAAGCTTTTAAGTTTCATCAGGTCCCATTTGTTTAGCTTTGCTTTTATTTCCAATATTCTGGGAGGTGAGTCATAGAGGATCCTGCTGTGATTTATGTCGGAGAGTGTTTTGCCTATGTTTTCCTCTAGGAGTTTTATGGTTTCTGGTCTTACATTTAGATCTTTAATCCATTTTGAGTTTATTTTTGTGTATGGTGTTAGAAAGTGTTCTAGTTTCATTCTTTTACAAGTGGTTGACCAATTTTCCCAGCACCAATTGTTAAAGAGGTTGTCTTTTTTCCATTGTATATCCTTGCCTCCTTTGTCAAAGATAAGGTGTCCATAGGTTCGTGGATTTATCTCTGGGCTTTCTATTCTGTTCCATTGATCTATATTTCTGTCTTTGTGCCAGTACCATACTGTCTTGATGACTGTGGCTTTGTAGTAGAGTCTGAAGTCAGGCAGGTTGATTCCTCCAGTTCCATTCTTCTTTCTCAAGATTACTTTGGCTATTCGAGGTTTTTTGTATTTCCATACAAATTGTGAAATTCTTTGGTCTAGTTCTGTGAAAAATACCGTTGGTAGCTTGATAGGGATTGCATTGAATCTATAGATTGCTTTGGGTAGAATAGCCATTTTGACAATATTGATTCTTCCAATCCATGAACACGGTATGTTTCTCCATCTGTTTGTGTCCTCTTTGATTTATTTCATCAGTGTTTTATAGTCTTCTATGTATAGGTCTTTTGTTTCTTTAGGTAGATATACTGCTAAGTATTTTATTCTTTTTGTTGCAATGGTGAATGGTATTGTTTCCTTAATTTCTCTTTCTGTTTTTTCATTGTTAGTATATAGGAATGCAAGGGATTTCTGTGTGTTAATTTTATATCCTGCAACTTTACTATATTCATTGATTAGCTCTAGTAACTTCTAAGACTATTAAATTGAACTGTGCTACTTAAAGAATATTTATTTTGCTATACTCTGGTTACACTTCCAATTTTTTTTTTTTTAAAAAGAGGGATCCCTAAAGGCAAATGTTTTAGACTTTCAAAAAAGGACTTTTTGTCAGGTTTGGAAGAAGAAAAACATGGCGAAAGAACACATTATCTTTGGGAAAACAGCAGGAGACAAAACAGATCATCACTCATCACTAACAGAAGCTAAATAACACAGTAAGGTACTAAGACATACTGATTTTGCCAGGGAAAAATGCAGCAGAACCAACCCATTATAATGAGGATGATTTTGGTACCAAAGAAGCCCCTTTAACGGTGGGCATACATTTGAATCCTAGTGTGACCATTTTAGGTTCTTTTTCCTTGTTCATACTCCCAGGATAAAGGCCTTAAAAGAAGCATTGGCATTTTAAATTGCTCTGTCTCACTTGCTGAATTCTTTTTTTTTTTGTTTGTTTGTTTCTTTCTTAGGCAAAATTATTTTCCCATGTGACAAGAAGGATGCTTTGGAAAGCACAGAGAACAAAAGTGACGGCAGTCCTGGAGGATTAGAACAATGACAAGGGAAGAGAACTTACCTGTGGGCACGTGCTCCAAGGTCCCCACTCAGACATGACACATTCGTTGGGACACAGAAGAGAGCAGGACTGGGTTTCTGGGGGAATCTCATCCTGGTTGCACAGGCTGTTATCCACAGCTCCCCCTTCACCATCAGCAGCATTCATGCACCTATAATGCAAGATCATAAGACAGCTTGAACACTTAAAACAGTGAGGAGTAAATTTAAAATAGTTATGATATATCCTAATTACTTACCCCTCAAAGATAATTAAACATAAAATAAGATTGATAGAGAAACCAGGGCAAAAAAAAAAAAAAAAAAAACCCGTTCAGTCAGTCAGGCTTTGAGTAAGTGAAAGTCGCTCAGTTGGGTCCAACTCTTTGCGATCCCATGGACTACACAATCCATGGAGTTCTCCAGGCTGGAATACTGGAGTGGGTAGCTTTTCCCTTCTCCAGGGGATCTTCCCAAGCCAGGGGTAGAACCCAGGTCTCCCGCATTGTAGGCAGATTCTTTACCAGCTGAGCCACAAGGGAAGCCCAACCAGGCTTTACTGAGTAGTAACTCAGGGCAGAGCCATTTATTCAGCAGAGCAGGAAAAGACTAGAGACAATACTCATCTTTGAAGAACTCTCCATCTAAAGAGATCTACAATATATTTACTTAGGTCTTTTCAGTGTAACAAATCTTGAACGCTCTCCTCTGAATAAATCCATCACTTTGTAATAACTAGACCTTGCATCGTTCCTATGACTCTCTCAGATGTTTCCTGGACTTCTAGCTCAGAGCATCTAAGGCCCTAGTTTTTGTTCAATATATTTAAGGTCATGGCAAAGTACTGAAAAAAAATTGAACATATTTTTCTTTTAGGTATTTTCTGCATTTCAGTAAGGAATTTTCATATAATAAACCAAAGGGCAACATACAAGCATTTTCATGCAGCAGTTGAGCATGTGCTACTGATGCACGTATTATTGTTGCTTTAAGATAAATGCTGATGAGGATGGGATAAATAATCATGCTGCTGATTTAATCAAATTAAAACCAAAGTGTTATACTGCTATATACCTGCCAGAATGGCTTATATCAAAAACATGGAAAATAGCAAGGATTGGCAAGAATATGGAGCAACTGTAACTCTTCTCACTCTGCTGGTGGGAGCATAAACTCTTTGGCAAACTAATTGGTAGTATGTCTATTAAAACTAAACATATAAACACAATGTAACCCAACAGTGCCACTTCTATTTATATACAGAAGACAAATGTGGATCCCCCTCCACCACAAAAAACAAACAAACAAACAAAAAAACCTGCCTGGAAATGTTTATGGCATTAGTATTTATAATTAGCCAACGTGAATTAATAGTAGTATATCTACAATAGCTATTCAGCCACAGTAAAATAGACAAATATACTGTGATAAACTCATTGAATTAAGTGCTATCAAGTAATAAGAATTCATTAACTACTGTTGCACGAAAGAGCATGAGTGGAGCTTACAACCACAATGTTGAACAAAAGAAGCTGGAGGCAAAAGGAGTCCAGACTGCACAGTTCCCTTCACTGACACTTAACAGGCAATGCTCATCTATGGTGTCAGAAGCCAGAATAGCACTTACCCCTGTGGGAATGGTTATTGGCCGATAGGGGCTTACGTAGTCCTGGTAAAACTTTGTGTCTTGACCCCTGGGTTGGTTACACAGATGAGTTCATATTGTGAAAATTCATGGAGCTGTACCCTATGCTGTGGGCATTTCTCTCCATTTGTATTATATCCCAACTCAAAGTTAATGTTTAAATTATTTTCTCAAAAATATTTAATAAAGACTTGCTGTATATAAGCCTCTTTTGTTTGGTGTTGGAATACAAAGTGATTTATTAATAATGATTCATTTATTAAATATTTTGAGGGGCTTACTTTGTACCATGCCCTTACTTGGGTGCTAGGGTACAGAACTGAAAAAATAGGACAAGATTCCTTCTTCCAATGATAATGATCAAAGAAAAGGTGAAGATGACTATGATGATAAGATAAATGGTGCCATTGCTGATCTGCTCTTTTCAGATACAAAGCCACAGCCAAGGAATAAGCAACTTGAGAGGGCTGTGCTGGAGAGCTTTCGCTGGAAAAGCTTTTAGCTTTTCCAAATCATGCTATGCTGGAATGAATTATCCTATGCATTAGGAGTTTCTTTTATATAATTTTTTTTTTATTAAGGAAAACTGCACCATAGTCTATGACCTGGTACAAAATAAACTTTATAAGGTGCTAAGTAATAAAAAAAAATAGATACTGTATAAAGCAGGTTAACAGAAAATGGTAAACAGAGAGGAGATGTAAGTCATGTCTTCTAATGTAGGGAGGCAAGGTGCAGAGTCATCTATAGACTTTAATTTCTCCTGTGGTAATAGTCAATACTGGAAGGAGGAACCACTAAATGGCTTTAATGCCTTTCCCTGGGCAAACTTAAAAGCTGAAAATTGCTTTCCTTCTTGCCTGCACACTCTTCGGCTGATATTCCTTTATGATTTTGCTGAAAAAAGAAGAGGTAATACTTCTGGTCAATGGTGTCCAGTTGGACATATGCATTAGTCTTTGTCTGCTCCCACTATGCCACAAAAACAATAGCAAAGGAATTTATTACAAAAAGAAAAAAAAAACAAAACAGGGGAGAGGGAAAGGCATTATCTTGCAAGGACAAAAACCACGGGAAAGGACAAAAGCAACGATGGGAAATAGATGGGCTAGTGGTGTCTTAGCACACAAAGAAAACAGATTAGTAAACCTTCAAAAGAAAACAAAGAAAGTAATTCCATTTACACATCAGAATACATAAAAAATTCAGGAATCTGTGGCATCAAGTACCTTTGGAAATGTGAGTGAAGGTGAGGCAGAAAACCTGGAGGGTTTATTGTAAGCATGTTTATGTTTAAGAAGTACCTAAGCTCTGAGATGCCCTTTCCCAATACACAGAGCTAGGCGATGCCCCCAGCCCTGTCCCTGCTGGTAACTGCAGGTTTACTATCTGTGTAGGGTCACAAAACAGGTTAGAGAACACATGGCCCAACTAAGGATGGGAACATCATGCTGATAACAAGGTTTACGGAAAGTTAACATAGTGAACAAAATGATCACTACCTTCATGACTTAAACAATGCACATTTATTATTTTACAATTTTGTAGATCCAACATGGAACTCACTAGACTAACATCAGCACTCTGGCAAAGCTACATACATACCTTCCTGGAGGCTCAAGGGCAGAATCGTTTCCTAACCTCTCTCACAGTCTAGAAGCCACTCATGTTCCTTGGGGCCATGGCCCCCTTCTCTCTCCTCAAAGCCTTGTATCTCTCTGCATCTTGCTTTTTTCCTTTCCCATCCCCTCATCCATTTTTTAAGGACACTTGTGAATAAGTTGTTCCCATCCAGAGGATCCAGGACAATCTTCCCTAATCACATCTGCAAAGACACTTTTCCTATTTAACATAGCATATTGACAAACTTCAAGGGTTAGAATGTGAATATTTTGGGGAGCTATCATTCTGTTTACCACATTAACCTTCTTTCATTGGTTTCCCAAAATACAGGTTTCTAGGATTATCTATTTAACATATGATTTAAGAAGAGAGTCTTCTAGTGATTCTGACAGGCACAAAAGTAAAGACTTACATAGACTGAAACTGAAAGTGTTCTCAAATGAAAATGTCCCTGCAGTTACATATCCTGCATAAAAGTCTTTGTCATATCTCCCCCTTTGGTCATCACTTTCATTTCTACTCAAAGTCATTACAAAACTGCTTTAAAGCATGGCTATATTCACTATCCCCACATCCCCCTCCTCCCTTATTACCTCTTGGACTTACTTTAATCACACTTTTATCATCATTCCAGACAAAATTGATATCATCAACAGACTCCCCTTTGCCAAACTCAATAGTCAATTCTTATTTTAGTAAACTTCTCAGAATCATTGAAACCACTGATTATATTTTCTGTTTTGAAAATCTCTCCCCTTGCTATTTTTGGGTTGAGGGTTAGGGTTCCAAGTACAGCCACATTCTCAGGTATTGCAGGTTAGTACTTCAATACACAGATTTTTTTTGCAGGGGGAGACACAGTTCAACCCATAACATATGATATTTGGTAGCTGTCCTATTTTTATTATACCAGGCTTCATCCATTTGAACAGAGAGGTATGGCTTAAAGGCCCTCTTGTTCAAGTGTGTTTTTCCTCTATCAACCTGCCACATTTCTGCCGGTAGCAATTTATTCTCTTAAAGCTCTCCTTTCTCTCCTGGGACTTTGCTTTAATACTGCTAAGAGGCCAGGCTGGGATGAGAGTGAGGGATGCCACAGCTCATTTACACGTATTTCCTGATAAGCTAGGCTAGTCAGTCATTTCTCAAAGCCGTGAGAAAATAGGACACAAGAGACAGATTTTGAAGAAAAAGAGGTAGAAGCCCAAGTCTGTGACAGCCTGAGCAACTAGTCCCCAGGGGAAAAGGCAGGGAACAGTGGGAAAGAAAGACAATACGTTTATGAACCCTTTGCCTGGGTTGGTGATGAGGAGCACCTCTGCAATTTTGCCAGTGGCTATTTCTTTCAAGTGTCTACCAGTGACTTTGTGACAATGGGACCAAGTCTCAGAAATGGTGGATATATACTGAATCACTGAATAAACTAAGTTCACTGGTGTTGAGTAAAACCAACACAAAGAAGTTGGGTGTGCCCTGGCAACTGACTTCAATCTCAGAGATAACTCATTAGGGAGTTACCCAATTCAGGCATGGTGTGTCAATTTGAAATGAATCTTCCCAAATATAGCCAGTCCATCCTAAAGGAGATCAGTCCTGGGTGCTCATTGGACGGACTGATGCTGAAGCTGAAACGCCAATACTTTGGCCACCTCGTGTGAAGAGTTGACTCATTGGAAAAGACCCTGATGCTGGGAGGGATTGGGGGCAGGAGGAGAAGGGGACGACAGAGGATGAGATGGCTGGATGGCATCACCGACTTGATGGGCATGGGTTTGAGTAAACTCCGGGAGTTGGTGATGGACAGGGAGGCCTGGCGTGCTGCGATTCATGGGGTCGCAAAGAGTCGGACACGACTGAGCTACTGAACTGAAATATAGCAAAATAACATACTACACTCATGCAACTGGAAAGATACTATTCTTGATTTCTTCTTGAGCTTACATACTAAATCATTGTTTACAATTAATATTTTGGCTCATGCTTCTTCTCTAATGTTCATTGCTATTTTCCCCAGTTGATAATAAAATTATCCTCCTTTCTTCCCAAATAATTTCTAAATAGACCTTTTTTTTTTTTTTGACTGCACCAACCAGCTTGTGGGATCTTAGTCCCCTGATAAAGGATTAAGACTGTGCCCTTGGCAGTGAAAGTGCTGAGTCCTAACCACGGGACCACTGGCTCAGTCAGTTCAGTCACTCAGTCATGTCTGACTCTTTGTGACCCCATGGACAGCAGCATGCCAGGTTTCCCCGTTCATCACCAACTCCTGGAGCTTGCTCAAACTCATGTCCATCAAGTCGCTGATGCCATCCAACCATCTCATCCTCTATTGACCCCTTCTCCTCCTGCCTTTAATCTTTCCCAGCATCAGGGACTTTTCCAATGAGTTGGCACTTCACATCAGGTAGCCAAAATTCGGAGTTTAATATTCAGGACTGATTTCCTTTAGGAATTACTGGTTTGATATCCTTGTTGTCCAAGGGATTCTTAAGAGTCTTCTCTAACACCACAGTTCAAAAGCATCAATTCTTTGGTGCTCAGCTTTCTTTATAATCCAACTCTCACATCCACACGTGACTACTGGAAAAACCATAGCTTTGACTAGATGGACCTTTGTTGGCAAAGTAATGTCTCTGCTTTTTAATATGCTGTAGGTTGGTCATAGGTTATTCTCATATTACTTTCTGAAGTCTAATTGTGGGGGTTTAAATTGACTTTTTAAATGTATTGACACCCAAAATTAAGATAATGTCCATCAGCTATACTAACCATAGAGCAAAAGAGTGACCTGGCATCATAGTACAAATCATCTAATTTGTCAGCAGTGACAGCCATACATCACTGGAGGGATGTGATGGTTTTCCATGAAGTTGGTTTTTCCACTGAAGTCACTTGCAGGAAATGTTCAGAATTGTGGCTGCCATGCAGATAGAATCCCACAATATACACGGCAGCTCAAGGGTCCTATGCGTTCAGGAATACTTAAAGATGAGCAGGGACTTCCCTGATGGTCCAGTGGCTAGGACTTCATGCTCCCAATGCAGGGGAGCCTGGGTTCAATCCTTGGTCAGGGAAATAGATCCCTCATGTTACAGCAAAGACTTGGTGCAGCTAAATAAGTATATAAATTTTTTTTTAAGATGGGCAAAAGCCAGAGGATATGGTTTGAGAGTGTACTTGGATCAGCAACACTGTTGTTGTTACATAGAATATTTTCATAGAAATATGTAAATTCCACTGTCACATTTCCCAAATGTCTCCATGGCCACACACCTGATTTTCCTAGATTGCGTTCCTCCTCCACAGCGCAGGGACCTCAGCTCATTGTGGATTTTGCATGGAGACCAGTGCTCTACAACCCAGGAATACTGATTGCACTCACTGTAACATGGGACTGCCTCATGCACCTGCCAAGAACAGGAAAGGAGAAGAAAATTATGTGGAACTATCCAAGTCATGGAAAAACAGCCTGTCTTTTAGTAAAGTCTGCTGACCATAATCCAGGAGCTATAGTCTGGCTCCAAGAGCCAAACTGTATTCCCCAAAAGCAAGATATATTTGGCTTCTCTGAAATTACTAATGTATCTAAAAAAACATATGGGGACCATCAACTAGAATATGATAGTGTGCCTTTGCAGAAGAGAAAAAAGGACAGTTATTATCTCCCACCAAGAATAGGAATTCCATTATCTTTTTATCCCCCCAAAGATCTCACACAGCATCTATTAGATGTCCAACTCTCAGTTACATGGTATACTATACTCTCAGATGTACTTTACAAGGTCAATTGAAATAAATATATGTAAGGGAAATTTACTCTTGAATATAAGAGGTTCTCAGAATACATAAGGAAAATGGTATTATTTGTATTAGAAATTTCTTTTTCTATACCCAAACAATCAATGCTAACAGGCAATCACTCAGCCTTCTGGGAATTGTGGCTTTATATGAATTTAGCTATTTGTAGGATGTTTTCATAGCATAGCTAAAACACACAGACACACACATACACAAGACAAACACACATACATGATAAACTCTGTGCATGATGACTGACTGTGAATACATACAGATTATATAGTAAAAACAATGAATGCAGTAAATGAATTGTTAGGTTACTTCCTACACATTTATTTGTGATGAGTTTTTCCTGAAATATTATAAATTGCATTTGTCTTTTTAAGAATGAATTTTAAATGCATTACTCCTCAACAGAGAACACTGCATTCCTCCTTGGTAAGAAAAACAGTTGTTCTGTCTTATGATACTAATATGTTGGGGATTTCCCAGTGCTCAGCAGTAAAGAATCAACTTGCAATGTAGGAGAGGCAGGTTCAATCCTTGGGTCAGGAATATCCCCTGGAGGAGGAAATGACAACTCACTCCGGTATTCTTGCCTGGGAAATCTGGTAGACAGAGGAGCCTGGTGGGCTATAGCCCATGACATCACAAAAGAGTCAGACATGACTTAGCAATGTGGTATGTTACTCTTGATCACAAAGGTGGCTCCAGTGTAGCATGATGATGAGTAGTGATTCTAACTATTACCAAAATAGTTATTTAATGCTTTCCCTTTTAAATAAGAACTTGAGCCTCATGTCTTTCCTCTCCTGGCCCTTCCAGTTCCATAAAATTGTAAATGATGACTAGGCAGTGCTATCCAAACAGAACCAATCCTTGCAAGTTTCCTCTAAATGTAAGGGAAAGCACTATGTAATGGAATAATCAGAAACCAAGATTGGAGCACTGTCAGCATGTGAGATGGAAATCAGATGAGAAAAGGTTATTTGCGAGACTACATCTCAGGAATCACAAATAATGTCAGAAACTATTTTTAACTGTGGGGTTCGCTTTGGCTCTCTCATGTCGAGCATATGATGATAAGGAAAACTGCAAAGTGAAAAATATGTGAGGGCGAAATGAAAGGAGATGGGAAAATAGGAGTGGAAATGAGTGAGAGGAAAGGAAGGAATTAAGTAATAGAAGAATCACATTTTATGCTGTGAATGCTGACAAGAACAGAATGAAAGGGTTAGAAGCAGTGCCTGCATTAGAATAAGGTGGTGACAACTTTTAAGGGAGAAAAGTCTGCCTCCCCCCAAACTCATAGCGTAGTTGAGGTAAGAGAAAAATTTATAAAAATGAAAAGTCATGACCCAAATCCAAGAGACACTAGGAAACTAAGCTGATGATGGCTGAGGGTTTAGCAGATCCAACTTCACCATGGAAATTAAGCTTTTACTGAATTTGCAAGTTTGTTCTATAAACTCTTCAATATATATCAGATACTTTAAAGAAAGCTTTTTGGCTTTCCTATGAGATAGAAGGGGGCTTCCCAGGTGGCGCAGCAGTAAAGAATCTGCCTGCCAATGCAGGAGCCACAGGAGACGCGAGTTCAATCCCTGAGTCGGGAGGATCTCTTGGAGTAGGAAATGGCAACCTACTCCAAGATTCTTGTTGGGATAGTCCCATGAATGGAGGAGCTTGGCAGACTACAGTGCGTGGGGTCACAAAGAGTCAGACACAACAGAGCCACTGAGCACACACGCATGAGACAGAAGAAAGCCTGCTAGGGCACTTTGCACAAACGGGGGAGGTGAAGAACTTAATTAAAAAGGTAATTTTGCCACAGCTTATGCATGGATCTGAGAACAAATGGATGGGATATTCTCTGCGAGAGGGACCTATTTTTCTAAAGCTCTCAGTAGCAAGTGCAGTTTACACTTTCACCCTCCCTCCCATATAAAGCCCCAAGGTCAGATGGAAAGTGAAAACCTGTTTAGTTGCATGTATCTTTGATATCCACATTTGAACTCCTGGTCTTGTACTAGTTTACTGGTTTTATTCTTTATGCTCCAGTAAACGTCATGTAGTGAAGTCGCTAACTTTGCTGACAAGCTATGAGGAGACAGGGAGCAGGTCTGTGTAGGGATATGTTGACCCACCTTCTTAAGTAATGGTGTGAAAAATAGGACTTCTTGAAGATTCTCCATCACATGGATTTGCCTGATATTTTTCCCCTGTATGCATCTGCCATTTTAATATTTCTTTTACAGTCATTTCGGGATGATCCACCTCTACCTTCCTTCAAAGTTCAAGTCAATCCACCACTTCCACAAGACCTTTCCCAGGACTCCAGCTGGCATGTCTTTGGCACTCAGTTGTTTATTCAGTCACGTCCGACTCTTTGAGACCCCATGGCACCATGCCAGGCTCCTTTCTCCATGGAGTTTTCTAGGCAAGAATACTGGTGTGGATTGTGGTTTCCTACTCCAGGGGGTCCTCCTGACCCAGGGAATGAACCCACATCTCCTGAGTCTTCTGCACTGGCAGGTGGATAACTTTGCCACTGGGTCACCTGGGAAGCCCTTGGTGAGAGTTTCAGTTTTAAGCAGACTTGTAGCCAGATTATAATGTCAGGGTGCCATGTGCAGGGCTGGGATGGTGGTGGTGATTAGGGCCACACTGTACAGAGCTGTGGGATCAAACTCATTCAGTAAAGTCATCATCTCTGTTGTTGTTCAGTCACACAGTTGTGTATGACTCTGCAACCCCCATGGACTGCGGCACGCCAGGCCTCCTTGTCCCTGACCATCTCCTAAAGTTTGCCCAAGTTCATACCCATTGCATCAGTGGTGCCATCCAACCATCTTATCCTCTGATGCCTCTTCTCCTGCCTTCAATCTTTCCCAGCATCAGAGACTTTTCCAATGAGTCAGCTGTTCACATCAGATGACCAAAATACGGACTCTTCTTTATATTTCTCTTATTTTCTCACTTATTGGAGCTCTTTTTTCTCACTAGTCTTAATGTCTACTTTGTTCCGTAAATCATACTGAAAGATCATGCCAAGAGAAACACAATTTGAAACTCCACTCATAAATATGTTTCTGGTTTTAACCAGTCAGACCTGGACTATCAGCGTGTGTTTACATGAGTATCTGAACAAAACCTGTAAATCTTAGGAAGGCAGGGACTGTGTTTCTATGATGTTTATATTGTAGAGGAGGGGGTGATATCCAATCAGTTTTTGTTGAATTGAAACTAATTTTTGAAGGGGCAATGAGTGCTAAATGACCCTCACTTAATTTTCTAGAGAAAACAAGCTCATGAATGGAACACGCAAGTATTTTACAAAGCTCAAAGGATATTAAGAGGAAACAAAAATGAAATCCTTTTCTTTCCATTATAGGGCTTTGGTGAAGGATAGCCATCACTATGTTATGAAAAGGTGCTGCCTGATGATTTAGCTACAGGAAAGAAAGGCTGTCTTTAAAGAATTGTGAGTTGTTTCTTTAGAGACTTTGCTCATCAGGCACAAATTCTTACCTAGACGATCAACACCCACAAGAGGCAAAAAGGCAGCAGGCATTCAAGAATAAAAATGTACTATCCGGATGCCCAATTTCTTCTCACATCAGTCCTTTATGTTCTGGCTATTTCATATTGCTATTTAGTTGGTCCTTATTATAGTTTCATAATGGAAATGTGTTAAAGCATGAACTTTATCAGGGAATCATATGGAAATGTTCCAAAGGAGAGAAATGAGCCATGGGAAAGTTAAATGAAAATCATTTCTAAATGGTGCAAATTAGGAAGAAAATAACAGGGCTTAATAGGGCCACCAATACTAAGAAATGCCACTGAAAAATCTAAAACCTCTGACAGAAGTAACATGTCATTCTCCTGCTAATGAGTCCTCTGTGTTATTTCTTTATTGGGGAATGCTGTTTTTTATAATTTTGCATATCCAGAATCACATCTTAAGTTCATTCATTGAGTCAGTCATTTTAATATTTATTAAGTAAACCTCTGCTTACTGTAACTGATCAATTTCATTAGTACTGTTTTCTGATACAGCTCTCTAACTATAGAATGACTGGTAAAAACTTGGAGGCAGCATCTCATTGGGGTTCAGCAGGTATCATTATTATATATCAGAGTCTTAGGGTTCAAGGGCTCAAACAAAGCAAATAATCCAACAACAACCACACACACACACACAAAACAAAGAAATGAAAATTCACGGCCTCCAGTTTTCTGTAGCAATAATGTTTTGCTCCAGTAAAGCTGCCAGTCAAGACCCCTTAGAGATCTTCATGCTTGAGACTCCATGCTGGGTACTGTGGCTACTTATTAGAACCTGAAATTCAGTTCACAGGCCCAAATGAGACTAGAAATTCCTGCCAGTCAGAATCAAGGTCTGTCCCATTGAAATGTGAGAGGAAATGGCCTCCAGGAGTGTTAAGATAAGTAAAGCACTATGGGTTTCCTTCTCCTCAAAAATGTGAGTTCTAGTTGTTTTTGTTTTTGTTTTCATTTATTTTTATTAGTTGGAGGCTAATTACTTTACAATATTGTAGTGGTTTTTGTCATACATTGACATGAATCAGCCATGGATTTACATGTATTCCCCATCCCGATCCCCACTTCCACCTCCCTCTCTACCCGATTCCCCTGGGTCTTCCCAGTGCACCAGGCCCGAGCACTTGTCTCATGCATCCAGCCTGGGCTGGTGATCTGATTCACCCTAGATAATATACATGTTTCAATGCTGTTCTCTCGAAACATCCCACCCTCACCTTCTCCCACAGAGTCCAAAATTTTGTTCTGTATATCTGTGTCTCTTTTTCTGTTTTACATATAGGGTTATCATTACCATCTTTCTAAATTCCATATATATATGTGTTAGTACACTGTATTGGTCTTTATCTTTCTGGCTTACTTCACTCTGTATAATGGGCTCCAGTTTCATCCATCTCATTAGGACTGATTCAAATGAATTCTTTTTAATGGCTGAGTAATATTCCATGGTGTATATGTACCACAGCTTCCTTATCCATTCATCTGCTGATGGGCATCTAGGTTGCTTCCATGTCCTGGCTATTATAAACAATGCTGCGATGAACATTGGGGTGCACGTGTCTCTTTCAGAGCTGGTTTCCTCTGTGTGTCCCCAGAAGTGGGATTGCTGGGTCATATGGCAGTTTCATTTCCAGTTTTTTAAGAAATCTCCACACTGTTCTCCATAGCGGCTGTACTAGCTTGCATTCCCACCAACAGTGTAAGAGGGTTCCCTTTTCTCCACACCCTCTCCAGCATTTATTGCTTGTAGACTTTTGGATAGCAGCCATCCTGACTGGCGTGTAATGGTACCTCATTGTGGTTTTGATTTGCATTTCTCTAATAATGAGTGATGTTGAGCATCTTTTCATGTGTTTGTTAGCCATCTGTATGTCTTCTTTGGAGAAATGTCTGTTTAGTTCTTTGGCCCATTTTTTGATTGGGTCATTTATTTTTCTGGAATTGAGCTGCAGGAGTTGCTTGTATATTTTTGAGATTAATCCTTTGTCTGTTGCTTCGTTTGCTATTATTTTCTCCCAATCTGAGGGCTGTCTTTTTACCTTGTTTATAGTTTCCTTCGTTGTGCAAAAGCTTTTAAGTTTCATTAGATCACATTTGTTTATTTTTGCTTTTATTTCCAATATTCTGGGAGGTGAGTCATAGAGGATCCTGCTGTTATTTATGTCGGAGAGTGTTTTGCCTATGTTTTCCTCTAGGAGTTTTATAGTTTCTGGTCTTACATTTAGATCTTTAATCCATTTTGAGTTTATTTTTGTGTATGGTGTTAGAAAGTGTTCTAGTTTCATTCTTTTACAAGTGGTTGACCAATTTTCCCAGCACCAATTGTTAAAGAGGTTGTCTTTTTTCCATTGTATATTCTTGCCTCCTTTGTCGAAGATAAGGTGTCCATAGGTTCGTGGATTTATCTCTGGGCTTTCTATTCTGTTCCATTGATCTATATTTCTGTCTTTGTGCCAGTACCATACTGTCTTGATGACTGTGGCTTTGTAGTAGAGTCTGAAGTCAGGCAGGTTGATTCCTCCAGTTCCATTCTTCTTTCTCAAGATTACTTTGGCTATTCGAGGTTTTTTGTATTTCCATACAAATTGTGAAATTCTTTGTTCTAGTTCTGTGAAAAACACCGTTGGTGGCTTGATAGGGATTGCATTGAATCTATAGATTGCTTTGGGTAGTATAGCCATTTTGACAATATTGATTCTTCCAATCCATGAACATGGTATATTTCTCCATCTGTTTGTGTCCTCTTTGATTTCTTTCATCAGTGTTTTATTGTTTTCTATGTATAGGTCTTTTGTTTCTTTAGGTAGATATACTCCTAAGTATTTTATTCTTTTTGTTGCAATGGTGAATGGTACTGTTTCCTTGATCTCTCTTTCTGTTTTCTCATTGTTAGTGTATAGGAATGCAAGGGATTTCTGTGTGTTAATTTTATATCCTGCAACTTTACTATATTCTAGTTGTTTTTGTTTAGTAGCTAAGTTGTGTCTGACCCTTTTGTGACCCCATGGACTGTAGCCTGCCAGGCTCCTCTGTCCATGGGATTTCCTGGAAAGACCGCTGAAGTGGGTTGCCATTCCCTTCTCCAGGGGATCTTTCCAACCCAGGGATGGAACCTGTTTCTCCTGTGCTGGCCGGCATATTCTTCACTGCTGGGCCATCAGGGAAGCCCCCCTGTCTCTTTTCTTATTCAGTCTGCTATGGAGTTATGCTCTTCCTCCTTAACATTAATCTTACTAGCTAGAAAGTATCAAAAATTGTTTGGTCCCATGGGGTAGTATGTCTATGCAATGCTAAAAATTTCAGTCCTAATGCAACTGCAGCCACAATGCACCTATCTTTCACCAGTCCCTGGTCATCAATGGTAACACAGTGATGCTCTGTGGTTCTTTATGTTTGTACAAGACATTCTATGTCTTAGGTCTTGGTCATCACAATCATGAGTTAGATCATCACAACCTTGATTTAGACAAGGCTGCTGTAATCATGATTTACAGGCAAAAATAACTGAAATTAGAAGAAGCTAAGTCCTTCATTTATGGCTTATAAAACACAAGACTGGTACTCAAACTGAGATTTGAGAATCCGACTCTGGTGATGTACAGAGCTCATGGGCTCTGCCTGTTCAGATTGAATGAGAATACCATGATAGCCATCATCTGTTCAGTGATGAAAATACTGCTAACATTTATGAATTCCTGAGAAAGTAAAACCCAAAGCTGAATATTAAAAGATGTTTATGTAGTAAATTCTATTAACTTTAAATAGAAAAAAAAATTGCCTAAGCAATTCATTTCTCGTCTTTGGGTATGGAATCTCTTTTCTCAATTTCAAAACCCTCAAAAATGGCTCAGAAAACTAATGCAAATTTAAAGCAAGACCAGGCCTCTGTCTTTTGAATGGTTTCAACTCTTTGTGTGAAGATGATGGGTTAAAAAAATATATCCACAAATGTTTTAAAATTGGTATTTTGGGGAAAATCATTATGCCTGTGAGATTATTAAGCTAATAAAATTATTAATCTAATAAAATCATTAGAGCTATGAGATGCTCTAACGGGCAGCAATTGGAGTCAGAATTTTATGAAGTCTGATGTTATGTACAGGGTTTGGGTAACTGTCAGTTTTAGCCTAGATGTTCAAGCCTAAGGCCCTGGTTAAGTTCCTTTTGCCAGATGTTTTCTCACACTATATTCTCAGCTACCCAGCAACCAAAAAGTCTTCCTAAGAATTCTCTAAGCTCACCCACATTCCTGGTTTGTAAGATTCACCATTGGTTTTAAATATGCATTATATGTGTTCTTTTCAATCTTGATATTAAAAATCTAAAAAATGACACTAATAATGCTGGATGAGTTTTATCTGCAAGATTTATAGACAAATAAACTGTTGAACATTAAAGGCAATGAGAAGTTTATTAAAATAATGACTGTGGTAGCTTCATTCTCCTTCTCCTAAGAATCGTGGTTCCCAAGTTTGATGTGCGTACCTGGAGAATTGTCACATTGTTTAAAGGGGCCTGTGAATGCATTCTCATTCCAAATCTCTGTAGTCTCATTGAATAATATAATCTCATAAATGTTAGTCCCACCACTTGTCACATGAATGCAGGGAATGTTGTTATTTTAAAAGTTTTAATTCTCTTTGTAGGAACTGCTGAGTTTGAAGTCACTCATTAAGAATTTTCTCAACCTAGGCTAACTGGTCCTGGGTTAGAGCATAAGGTCCTCATATCACTCAGGGAACCACTGTCTTTTCATATAAAGAAGAGAATAACTAACTAACAAGAAATCTATGTCCTATACTCTTTATATTTTGATAAAATGTGTTTTATAGAATAGCCCTCTTTCCAAAACTACTTATTGAAATAAATTTTTCCTGAGAAGATCTAACCTCCAGATTTTTTTACTTTTCATTTTCCAATGGCCTATGGCACTTTATTCCTTCCCTCTGGTCTGAATATCACTGATGACGTTTTAAGCACAGGGTACTCATTATCAAGATCAACACCCATGCACAGCTAAACCGTCTCTGACATCCATGTAGTACTATTTTCCTCCTCCCATGGCAGAGGGTGGAGAGATGGGAGGTGGGAGAGCTGGTTGCTTACAGAGAATATGCGTGGCTCCAAGTCATGCAAGTACTTCTTCCCCTTCCCCATGCTTCCTCCTCCCCATCAAGGTGTCACCCATTACAGAGAGTATTTAATGGAGGGGAACCACAAAGCCTTCATCCAAATGGTCATGGTTAAGCTCAGTAATCTGCGCTGGTGTAGTTTATTTATAATGGTGAATAAGTATAATTGCCTTAGTTTTTATTGCATAATATTTCCCCTTATAACAGATTTACATTTCTTATTGTATATCATTTAAATGACTATAAAAATAATCCATGGTCTTAAAGCGAACTACATGGTAAGGGACATCAGCAACAAAAATTGTTGCTGTGTAGACCTCATAATGCACAAGGTATTCTACAATAAAGTGTGTGTGTGCATGTGAGTGCACACACACGAGCACTGATCAGAATCCCTCTGTACGTGGTATGTGATACAGAACTGAGGGAGCACAGTGACACAGGCAATTTGGGGCAAGTTGAACTATAAAGCCCACACTCTGTATCACAGTACTCTAAACAATCATAACCAGTAGAATGAGAAAAGGAGTCTCACTCCAGAATCTGGACTGCCTTCTCCAATCCCCTGGGAGATGCCACCCACGGCCATGCTGTGAGATGAGATCAGAGGGAATTTTGTAGATTGCTCACAGAATGCCAATGACTACTGTCGTGGCTGCCCTTTGGATCTTCACAGAACAGATTGCCGTTACCAAGCTGAAGTGAAAAAAATTAAGCAAACCTGTGCCAAATATGATTGATACTTCCATAATACTGTGTAAGAGTTATAACCCTTTAGAAAGGAGGTTCTGGATGAATCTTGAGCATATTATATAAAATAAGCCAATCAGATAAGGATAAATACTGCATGAATATATGTGTATGAGGTATATCAGATAGCCAAACTCACTGAAGCAAAGAGTAGAATGGTGGTTATTATGGGCTGCAGGGAGGGGAAAATAGGGAATCACTAATCAATGTGTATGAAATGTCAGTGATGCAATATGAATAAGTTCTAGACATCTCTTGTACAATACAGCCTATGGATAACCACACTGTATTATATACTTAAAAAAACTGTTAAGTGGGGAGGGCTATCTTATATTAAGGGTTCTTACTACTATAAAATTAAAAAGAGTTACATATCTTAGAGGGGGTTGGCTTGTACCATGGAAAACTGACCAGTGAAAGAACCTTTCTGTTCTTAGCATCTGTTAGATACTGTCTAGGGGTCTAGTACAGAGATTAGATAGATGGATGGATGGATAGAGAGACAGACAGATAGATATGGGGGACAAATATACAGGCAAAGTAAGTCTGGGACCAGAATATGACCATCAGAAATCAGGTGAGAAAGGAAAGTTTTCTCTCTCTGTTGCAACAGAAAGGAGAGCTGAAATAGAGATTGCTTTCCTGCTGCAGGTTACAAAAGTTTTACATTATAGCCATGAGGCAATGCTAAAGCAGAGATGAGCAGATCTCAGTTCTCCAAAATAGATGTCCAAAGGGTAAGTCAGAACAGTATATGGTATTGTTTGGAGTTTATCAAGAAAGTGAGGAGATGGGATTTAAGTCCTTACATATAAACTTGAAACTCATTATGTAAATGTCCAACAAAAGGGAAGTTTTGGGAAAACCTTTACTTTCCTTAGTGGCCTTTGCTGGGAGAGGGTCTTGTACAGCTCTCACGCATTCTCAATAGTTGAGAGCATCATACTATCCCTACTCTAGGATGCAGGCAATTTTTTCACTCGATGAATATAATAGCCTACTGCAGCATGCCTAAGAAACCAATCTAATTTGAGTTATAAAAAATAGATTTGTATAAAGAAGCAGTATGATCTAAGTTGAACATTCCTTAGGTAAAGACATCCTATGTTTGTGTGGATGAACTAACAGATACACAAGGACAAGGATAAGTAGCTCTAGTTGGGATTAATCTACCATGACCTTCTTTGGATGAGGAATTTGTCAAGCAAGCAAGCAAACAAACCAAAATCTAACTCTCATAAACTATGTACAAGGCCCTGGTACCTAAAGGATGAAGCTGGAAGACTGCAGCTACCTGGGATAAGTAAATAGGAAATTTGACAAGGGAGAATTTAATTGGTAGACAATGGGAGCCATGAAGACTTCTGAAGTTTATGGCATGAGAGAATATTCCAAATGAAGTTTGGGACACACAAATCACCTTCAACGTGAGGGAGATGAGATGGGAATGCATGAGAAGACCGGGAAAGGGGAAGTGGTTCCAATATGAGATTGTGGTTACCAAAAAAATGATCATGATCTACCTTTTCCATAAAACTTCCAACATAACAAGAAAGAAGAAATACCAAGATTTGGTGGTGATAATGAAAGAGACAAGTAAAACATTAATCAGTTCAGTTGCTCAGTTGTATCCAACTCTTTGTGACCCCACGGACTGCAGCATGCCAGGCATCCCTGTCCTTCACCAACCTCCAGAGCTTGCTCAAACTCATATCCATAGAGTCGGTGATGCCATCCAACTATTTCATCCTCTGTTGTCCCCTTCTCTTCCTGCCTTCAATCTTTCCCAGCCAGCATCAGGGTCTTTTCCAATGAGTCAGTTCTTCGCATCAGGTGGCAGGACTACTGTTTGAAATCATTTAAGATTAATATATTCTAGAACCTAGTGACACATTAAAGTTTTCTCTTTTTTACCAACAGACTAGTAAGAAGACAAGACATCAGCTTTCCCGATGTCCTGAATTCCAGGGTATTGCTAATGAGCGTAGCAGCAGAAACTTGTGTGTTTGCCAAGAAAACTTCTTTATAATATTTTTACTGTCTTATTTTATCCTATCTTGGCTTAGTGGGGCTAAATCTGAGGTCATGGGTGATCTGAAAGCATTCTAGTCTTTGAAGGGTTTGCTCAGAACTTCCCAGTATTCACAGTAGGCAAGAACAAAACTGGCTTCTAGGGCCAAGTCCAAAAGGAAAACCCCATAATTGGCAAGAAATTACTCTTCACGTATTTCCTATCCTGCAGTGGGAGCTCTGGGCCCACCACGCTAACTGTCTCTTAATCACTACAACAGACAAATCTTTCCTACTCCAAAATGCATTGGTTCTCAAATATCACTTACTCCAAAGTCTATCAGGGAGTTAGAGAGAAAAGAACAAAAGAACGAGCCATCAGAAATGGCCTTTATTCTATCTAGTAGGAAAGAGATAAGAATTTCAGTCTGCAAACTTTATTCCTATTTTGGCTAATTTATACATGCTCCTGACATCACAAAAGGCAGAAGAGGAGAGGAACAGTTTATCTTTTCAACTAAGTGGAAAAAGAGCCAGAGATAATTATTATTTATATGTAGTTTGAGGAAAAAGAGAAAATAAAAAGTACTATAAAATATCCCTAGAGACTTTTTGCACAAAAATGTTATGTGCGACACACACAGACACACACAGAGTAGTCCTTTTCTTCCACAGATAAATGCAGAAGGAAGCAGTTCTAAGGCTGTATTGTGCTCTAACACCTTTCCTTGTTGAAATACAAGGCCAGGCACAGCACAAAATGACTTTTTAAAATATGAACTCTTGGTGTGAGTCCTTCCATAACAAAGCTGAGGTGTCTAAGACAAAGTTAAAAGTGAAACATAGAGCCCCAAGTGATGCTTTATAACCAAGGATGGCACAGCCTGACCTTTGCAGAAATGAGAGGCTAGATTGATTGGCTAATGGAATCTCTGCCATTCACTTACATGGTGATAAATTGGGATCTTGGCTCTGGTTCCCACCCTAATTTCATCAGTTGGAGACTCTTATTAAGGGCTAATTGAAAGCTGCCTCTTTATGGAATAAAGAGCATTTTATTGGCAACAATCTTCCCCAGGGGCAGAAAGCTAGGAAAAGACAGGGACTGATGCAGACTTTTTAGTTTCTTCACAAAATAAAAACAGAAGTTCATTGCTGATGGAAAATGATAGTTAAGGGCAGACCTGTACCTGGCCTCTGTTTTAGTTAATTTTGTTTTGACCAAAGGAAAGACAGCTGATGATAAGGTAGAAGTCATGTCTAACAAGCAAGTATCATTTCTATACAACATAAATGATGAGCCTATTCCTGGACTTGCAAAACACAGGTTATTTGAAAAACTTGACAAAGAAGTTCTTAAAATATATTACAGAATGATGAATTAAGCCATTTACATAAAGTGGGCACGTATCTGCAGACTTGGACTTGATAAAAGCTAAAACATAAATATACAAAATGTGTGGAACCAATGACAGCTTTTCTGAGCTATTTACTGAGAACTAAGATTTCCAGATATTTTCTATAAACAATCCTTTCCCTATTCCTAAACCCCAAATAAAATAATTTATAGTGTCTCTGGTTTACACTCTGTACTCAATAGATATATATTGGCAGAAATATGAAAAAAATGAGGACAGAAATATTCTCTAAGCATGTTCCTGAAAAGTATATATAGACCAAACCATGATTCTGGCATCTTCTGAAGCTCAAAGTTGTGCCCTTTGTAATTAACTATATAGGCATGTTGATATTATGCACCAAGTATTCAAGTCTAATTGCTTGTAATTGTATCCTAGTCCAACATATGAAAATATATATCCAAATGAACTGAATATTTCTTATATTTCTTAGATTTTGTGATTTGAAATTTTTTTCATCTCCGATTTCATTTGACTTCTCTGAATAGAGATGATGGTACTTGGACAGTGTTACCCCACTTCCCCATCCGAATCATGGATGCCTTGAATGGATTATAAAATACACAAGCTTCTAAAAGGACTGTTTCTTTCCCTGTAGGCAGATAATATTCAAGGTGTTCAGGACTCACCATGCCTGCCAACTAAAGGCAGACCCTGCTGGCACGAGGGAGCCAGGCTCACAGTGACAACTGGATCTCTCTGAAGGGAGGGGCCATTTCTTGCACATCTCTTATGTTGCACTTAGCATCTGACACGGGAAGGGACAATAATAGGCTCATAATTAAGTGCATGTCCAACTGAACACTAGGAAGTACAGGGCTTATGGTTCTAGATCTCAGCTGGCAACTTGCTGGGGTAGAGGGGTCTGCTATAATATACTTCCTTAGCAGGAACCACACTGGTTTGGATTGATGGCACAGCATCTGTAGAGCAATTTAGGAGATGGGCAGCATCAACTACTTTACTTGTATTGGATTCCTGTCCTCCATTATTGGATTTCTTGGTTAGATCCTATTAAATTGATAATGTGGTCCTCTGTAGGGGTGGATTCATTTCAGTGATGGGTAAAGTGATCCTTTACTCTGTGCTAAAGATTATCTGTGGTCTAGTGAGCAGAAGATATGAAGAGAGCCATGAGAAAATGGTTATGATTCAGGTTCTGCCATTAATTTCCTGGCAGTTTCCTTAAGGATCTCTTGAGATTTAGCTTTCCTCTCTATAACCTGACGTTAATACTTATTCTCAGGAGAATTTCAGTAAGGTATATGAGCTTAGAAAGTCCGAAAGGGTTCACTATAAAAAGTAGTATTTTTGAATAAGATTAGCATTGAGGCATGGAATTGAAACCCTGGAGTAGGAAATGGCCACCCATTCCAGTATTTTTGCTGGGAAAATCCCACGGACAGAGGAGCCTGGCAGGCTATAGTCCAGGGGGTCACAAAGACTCAGACATAACTGAGCGCACACACACACACACACAGGCTGAAGACATTTTGGAGGTGGAAGTAAACCATACAATCACCTCTTTCAACTGCATTATTTTCTTCATCAAAAATACACCTGTATTCTCATCTAGATTAACCTAATAGACTTTGAATAGTTGTTAACACTATACCCTCAAAACATGGGAGAGGTGACAGATGGGAAGAAACAAATGCCTTGAATTTTTATCCTTCTTCATCCTCCATACCACCTAATATAATGATTAGAAAAAGAAGCCCAATCAGCTAAATCAGCAAAACAACCTGAGTCATTCTAGAAATAGCACTATTATTTCTAATAAACTGACATCAAAGGCTTTTTGCAATTCCATAGTCACATCAATATTTGAAATTTCTCTTTAGCATGAAATGATTATTCCTAAAAAGGAAAATTCTTTAATTTCATAGCTGAGATGTAAAAAGTATGCTATGCTTAAAGTAAAAAACTATTAGCATTTAGGAATTGTTTGCTACATAAAGGTAAAGAAAATTGATTAGGAATAGAAAGAAAAGGAAGTATGACTATCATGAAAACTATTTTTAATTAAAGATAAATGTCATCTGATAACAGTTAATCTTTTGATAGTGGGAACTTTTGCTTGTTGCTACTAGATCTCCTGTATTTACTTTTTTACTAAGGGGTCAATTAGTAAGACATTTACTGAATTACTACTCTGTATAAGACCCAGAATCTCCTTAGACACTGGGCAAAGAGGACACGAATTATTTTCTCTAATGTAGGTGTTGGAAAATGTATGGTCCATGGGTCAGATTTGACTAGCCACCTATCTTTTTCCTTAAAAAAATGATATACATTTTATATGCCAAAACATTGACTCTTTTATAGAGTAAGGTACAGCTTTTAATATACTTAAAAAGTTGTGCAACCATCACTATTATCTCTAATTTCATAATATTCTATTCACCTGAGACAGAAGCCTTTTATCTATCGGCAGTCACTACCTGTTCCCTGCTTCCCCCTCCCCTGGCAGCTCATCTACTTTTTGCCTCTATGGAGATTTACCCATTTGGACATTTCATATAAATGGGAATCATACAATACATGGCCTTCTGTATCTTTTTACTTTGACTTAGCATAATATTTTCAAAGCCCATCCATGTCACAACATCAGTAAGTATTCATTATTGTTTATGAATGAATAGCATTCAATTTCTTGGGTATACCAAATTTGTTTACCCATTCTTCAAGTTGATGAACATTTGTGTTGTTTCCATCTTTTGGATCTTATCAATAATTCTGCTATGGACATTTGTGTACAGGTATCTCTGTGGATATATATTTTTAGTTCTCTCGGTTATATATTTATAAGTACAACTGCTGTGTAGATTCTACTTCTAAATATATTTAGGAAACTCTGTGTATCTTTTTGAAGAAATGCCCATGAGTTTTCCAAAACAGCTACAACATTTTAAATTTCCAACAATACATGAGGGTTATAATGGTGACAGGTACTCTCTCGACATTCTTGTTAACACTTATCGTTGTCGGGTTTTTTTATTATAAGCATCTTAGTAGGTGGTTTTGTTTTGTAATTTCCTAATAAATATTTATGCTAGCATCTGAGCATCTTTCCGTGTGCTTACTGGTCATCTGTCTATCTTCTTTGGAGAAATGACTATTGAAGTCCAGTGTCTGTTGACTAATTAGGTTATTTGTCTTTTTACTTCAGAATCACAAGAGTTCTTTATATACCCTGGACACTAGAGCCCTATAAAATATATAATTTCCAAATATTTTTCCCATTCTATGGGTTGTGTTTGTACTTTCTTGATTATGTCCTTTGAAATGCAAGTGTTTTAAATTTTGATGAAATTTCTTTTTTCCCTTTCGTTGCCTGACTTTCAGAGATATCCATGGCCTGACCCAAGATTACAAAGACTTATGCTAATGTTTTCTTTTAAGAGTTTTACAGTTTTAGTTGTTACATTTTGATCTCTGATCCATTTTGAACTAACTTTTATACATGCCCTGAGAGAATGGTACAAATTCATTCTCTGCATGTGGATATCCAGTTGTCCAAACACCATTTGTTAAAAAGACTATTTTCTCTTCATTAAATTGCACTGACATCTGTGTTACATTTCACAAACCTTAACAAAGATATCCATGTCCTAGTCCCTGGAGCTAATGGATGCTGCTTTATATAGCAAAAGGGACTCTGCAGATGTGGTTAAGTATCTTGTGATCCAGAGATACTCCTGGAATATAAGGTAGGCCAGATATAATTAAAAGAGTCCTTATAAGAGGATCACAGATTAGTCAGATACAGAGGCTGATATGCAAATGAAGCAAAAATGGTGCTAGTGCTAAGGAATCTGCCTGCCAATGCAGGAGACATAGAGACAGGTTTGATCTCTTGGTTGGGAAGATCTCCCGTAGGAGGGCATGACAACCCACTCCAGTATGCTTGCCTGGAAAATCCCATGGACAGAGGAGCTTGATGGGCTACAGTCCATAGAGTTGCAAAGTCGGACATGGCTGAAGTGAATTAACACACATGCACAGCCACGGATACTGGCAGGTTCTAGGAAATGGAAGAGGAAAGAAATAGCATCTCCCTTGGATCTTCCAGAAGGAACTAATGCTGCTGACACCTGTGACTTACTTTGGACTTTTCACCTCCTGAATGGCAAGACAACTCATGTTGTTTTAAGTCATTAAAACTGTGATAATTTCTTACAGAAGCAGCAGGAAACTAATGCAACATTCTCATCAAAAATCAACTATCATAAATGTGCGGGTTTATTTTCAGATTTCTGTTACTAGTCCATTGATCTACAGGCCTGTCCTAAGGTACAGCACACTATTGATTATTGTAACTTTGTAGTAAGTTATTAAATTTCAAAGAGTGAATCCTCAAATGTTTTTTCCCAAGATTATTTTAGCTGTTCTGGTTCCCTTGAATGCTTTACTTTGTATGATTTCAGTCCACTTAAACTTACTGAGACTGTTATATGCCCTAACACATTGCCTGTCCTGAAGAATGTTCCATGCACAATTGAGAAGAATGTATATTCCAATGCTATTTGCTAGAGTGCTTTATAGTTTATCTTTTCCTTTACTAGTACTATTTTCTCATGTAGACTTGAATCACTATCTAGAGTCCTTTCATTGTGACAAGAAGTGCCCCCTTTAGCATTTTGTGTAGGCCCAGCCTGCTAGCAATGAATTCCATCTGCTTTAGCTTATTTGGGAGTTTTTAAAGTTTTCCTCATTTTTGAAGAATGATTTTACTGGATATAGAATTCTTGGTTGAATGTTTTTATCTTCTCCCATATGTCTTCCCATTGTCTTCCAGCCTTAGGGGTATCTGATGAGAACTTAACCGTTAATCCTGATAATGGTGATCATGTGTATACGATAAGTCCCTTCTCTCTTGCTCTTTTAAGATTCTTTGTGTCTAACAGTTTTTATTATGATGTATTTATGTGTAGACTTCTTTGACTTTATCCTGATCTGGGGTTGGTTGAGTTTTTGAATGTGTAGATTAATGTTTTATCACCAGCTTTAGGAATTTTTGACCCTTGTTTCTTAAAAAAAAAAAAAATCTTTGTTTCATCTTTCTTCTTTCCCTGGGGCTCCCATTATGCATATGTCTATATTCTTAATAGTGTCTCATAGATTTGAGGTTCTATAAATTTACCTTCATTATTTCATTTTTTCTATTCTTGAGGCTGGATAATCTCAAGTGGTGTATCTTCCAACTAAATGATTTCTTTATTTTTGCCTGCCCAAATATACTGTCTGGGCCCTCTAGTTAATTTTTTAATCTCAGTTTATGTACTTTTTAACATCAGATTATCAGTTTGATTCTTCCTTATAATTTCTATTTTGTTATTGATATTCTGTTTTTTTTGACACCATGCTTGTACTTTCCTTGAGTTCTTTAAACATTTTTAAAATAATCAATTCAAAATCTTTGCCTAATAAATCCAACTTCTCAGCTTTCTCAGAAACAGTATCTATTCCCTGCTTGCTGTATATGGGTGATACATTTTCCATTCCATGTCTCGTGTTTTTTTTTTTCTTCTTCTGTGTGTGTGTTTGTGGTTGAAAACTGAATACTTAACATAATTTGGCAATTCTGGAGACCAGATTTCCCTGCTGTCTGTAGTGTTCATTGCTTTGGCTATTTATTATTGCTATTGTTTGTTTAGTAACTTTTTGGTAAGTAATTATCAGGAATATGTGTTGTTTATCATGTCTAAAGATGTATCTGTCTAATGATCTGACAGAGATTTCCTTTAATGCTTGGCACCAATAAGTCTTCTAGTAAATGCTAAGGGGCTCTATATGTTGGAGCACACACTCAACACTCAGCTAGTCTATTTACAACTCCACCTTTGTCTTCACTTTCTGCTTGCACAGAGAGAGACTTAAGGTCTGAGCAGAGAGGGTCTTGCCAGGGCTTTCCTGAATATGTGCACTGCCCCATGCCGGTGTATAGCCTTTTACATTCCCGGAAAATAGTCAGGGTTTTTCAAAACCCCTGTGGACATCTTGTCCCCTAGCCTTTCCTTTTAAGCATGTAAAAAAATGAAGTATAACTAGCATACAGCATTATATTAGTTTCAGGTGTACAACATGGCAATTCAATGTCTATATACATTTCTAAATATTCATCACAATGAGTCTAGTTATCATCTGTCACTATGCAAAGGTAACACAGTATTACTGAGTATATTCTCCATTGTTTATATTATACCCCAAGACACTTGAGCACTTAGATGAAGCTTAGCCACAACAGCAGGTATGATATGATAAAAGTCTGAATTTATTACTTAGCCCCCAATTAACAGAAGACTGGTAGGTCTGGAGTTGTACATTTTATTCCCTCCCCAGCACATGGAATCCAAACTACTAAAGTATTTTAGTTAGTCCTGGTAAAACTTTGCACTTGAAACAATCTGGATTCTCCTGTGACTGACAAACTCACTTTAGCTGTACTTAGCTCCTGGTCCCTAAGGCATCATAAACATCACTCTAGTCTACCATACAGGTAGCCTCTGAAAATGTTACTGATGTATTTGTTCATTATATGACCAACAATATTTCAAATAAAATTGTGGTGGACAGAAATAGCATGTGGATTTATTAAAACTATAAAAGTGAAGAACCTGAGATATATACGAGATATTGATGTAATCTTGAAAAAAGATTAACATCTTTAAAAAGAAAATGAGAGAGAGATTGAAAGAGAGAAAGCTATTGATATTCTGAAGACTATTTGTTAAGAATTTGGTGATCCTAGAATCAGCATATTGATAGGAAGCTATGCATGGAATTCTCAATACTAGGTTTGGAGTTGTAGAGATCATGCACAATGCCATCTCTTATACTCTGAAAGTAGAAGGTTTAATGTCAGAAATGGTTTAGAAGTCTGGTATATTTTGCTGATTCTAAAATCTCAGAGTATTGTTTTCTTTATATCATAAGATAAGCCCAGCATGGCCAATTTAAGAAGATAAATATCAAATTTCTGGATTTCTGAAATAGCTACTTTGCTGATGTAAACGAATTCATTCAACAGCAACATACAAGTAACTGACTCTCCTGTGGGAGAATTTTTTTTCTTCCATATGTGAACAACGTTTTGATCAGGATTTACGAAGAGAAAAATGCTGATTTGTGAAAGACAACATCAAAGCTGCTTTTCACTAAATGAAAACAGTAAAGATCAAAACAGATTGCAACACCAACCTGAGCCTTTGTAGAAGTCCATGTTGGCAGTGCATGACAAGCAAAAGGGAAAGAAAATTATATATGCATTAGTTAAGCTGCTATTATAATGCAAAATAGAAAAAAGTAGAAATTCTTTCCCCTGGTTATTCAAAATTAACAGCTTACATTTTAGCTTGAATTTGAATGCTTCCCACCTAATTTTCAAGCAAAATACTCCCTTTAAGTGGAAATCAAACATATGATTGTGTGAAAAAAAGAAGACATGGATCTGAGAAAGTTGAGTAGATTTTCTCCAGCTGTCCTCTAGTTATGAGAGCTGATTCCTAAGACCAAGTCTTAAGGGAATACTATAAAGCCTTGAAGCTTAATCCAAACTCCCTAAGAAGTAGCACAAGCATTAGTCACAGCTTATTAGCTATGGCAAAAAAAAAAGAAAAAGAAAAAATACATAAGATTTATTGTTTTTGAAGCTTACTGCACATACAGTTCAGACTAAATCTTAGAATATGGATGCAATGACAGTTGGTCTTACTGCCCACTCCTCACCCCACCATGTACTTTTACTCCTCAATCTTATGACAATTAAAATTTTGAATTTACTTAAATGCTTATCTAATTACTGTCATCACTACAAATAGACTGTATGCTCCCTGAGGGCAGGGTTAGTATCATTTTTCTGTTTTTCATCATTGTATTCTCAATACATATCCAGTACTTCAGATTGAGTAGAGAGTTTTCAAAAATATTTTAAAAAGGTGAGTGAATGAATGCAGTCCCAAGGCAATATAAATGATAAAGACTTAAATACATCTACAAATTATAACCCAAATCAAAAATTCATTTTCAATCTGAAATCAAGTTTTACTATTTTATGTGACAGGTCACAAACCTTAATTTACAGAATAATAGTTCCAAAGGAACTAGTTTGGGTAAATTGATTAAACATTCATGTACCTGCATCTTGGAAATTCTAACCACATTTGAATCATCCCACCACCATCATAATGTATAATTAATGATTGTTTAAAATCAGAAGTCACTGAACTCAAAGGGCTTCACAAACATACGAAGTGACCACACTTACTGTTTCATAGATAGTATTAAAACTCATACATCTGCCAGCTATAAATTATATAGGTTAATCAAAAGAAGAATATCTTTGGCTTAGAGATAATAAAAGGATTAAAAGTCCTTAAAGATAAGAAGCTAAGGAAAATCTCTAACGTTAGAAAGTATCTCTTTTCAGGATAAGAGCTAGATATAATTAACTCAGAGTTAAGTGCTTAATGAACAATGAACAATGTTCACATGATTATTTTATTGCACATTAGAATCACTCTTTGGAAATAATTTATGTACTATTTTAATATTACTGCTAAATCATGATGATGACTGCCCATGGATGGAGTTTAAATCAATGAACAGAGAAACTTGAGTGTATTACTTCTCTTACTCCAGTTTCTGTGCGGATATCCTACACGTTTGACTGCCCAGCATTAGAATTCCAGGTGTAGGATTCTAGGCATATAGCTCCATGGTTCAAGGAGCTAAAACTATTCACTTCAGTTCACTACACTTCCAGATCAAGTATGTAGAAATATGTATAAAAAACAAACATATTATTAACATTAAAGACTAAGAATTCTCTCCATGAAAATAATAGGTAATTTTTTTGATGTAGACGGTTAAAATCCTACAAGGCAATGCATAAAAACATCAAAAGTACCTCTTTTTTTTATTCCCCAAGATACATACTGAAGAAATTTTCCAAAATATTGTACAACATGTTAGATACGGGAATCTGACTGCACTTTGGATAACTAAGTTGTTCTCTGGAAATTACAATTATTACTTTTTCTTTTTCTGCTTTTAAAAAATGTTGGTTCTATAATTATTTAACTTCTGGCTAAAATATATAAATTCTTGAGATATTTTAACCACTTTATCTCTATTTGCAGCTTCCACTTTCTCCTTGGCTTTATTTAAATTTTTATGGGAGTAGAGTTGATTTACAATGCTGTGTTAGTTTCAGGTGTACAAAGTGAATCAGTTATACAACTATTTTTGGCTACTTCTCGTTTAAATACTGCTATCATATACATGCTTAAATAGATACTGCTTAACATTCCCACTGGGCCAACTCCATTTCCACATGTCTAAACACCATTCTTTAAGATCAATTTAGGTCTTGCTTTCTTTTACCTTAAATTTTCCAAAACCTGTGCCTTCATACTACCCTGAATTCTTGAGGCTCAATAGATTTGGTTTTTAAATACATATTTTCTGTATCCCTAGATGAAGTCCAAGTCTATTTTGAGACTGGGATCCATAGCACATCCATTAGACAAGTTCAGGTCAATTCATGTGACCACTCAAAATATGGCAGGGCTCCCATCACCCTTAGAAACCATACCTGTGGTTCTCTTCCTCATGCCCCACTGAGCCTTAGGTGGCCCACCCTGCCATTTGCCTAAAGTATCTCCAACTTTCTCCTTCTAGCTCATTCAACTCCAGCCATACTACCCTTCACACACAGAAAATTTCCCCTTAAGTTATGCATTTATTTGGTATTTGGTGCAGTTATGCATTTATTTGGTATTTGGTGCACAGTGGTAAGAATGAATTAGGTATTATACACATTTTCAATTCAAGATAGAAAAGCTTAATGAAGACACAACTCAAACATGCTACCTCTTTCCTTGGAGTACCTGTTTTTTGCTGTCTCCTCGAAGACCAAACAACAACAACAAAAAAATTACCGCATTGCCCAGGAATCTCATCAGTGTTATTTTTCAAAGAATGCAATTCCTAGTTGGTCATAATACTATTCAACACCCACAATGACATAAAAGAGATTGCTACACACCATTTAATAGCCAACAATGACATCTAAAAAATGGATGTACTGCTGTTAGAACCCTGGTTCTCATTAATCTCCTGAAATCTTCCAAAAATAGGTAGGAAGGCAGAAAACGAAATGACTCTTTCTATTTGATGGTACAGAAACTAAAAATGGAGGAATAAGCTTGAATCAAAGGCAAAGGGGAAATGGAAGGAGTGGGAAAATAATCAGTGTTTCAAACTCTGTGGAAATCAAAGTTGGAACAAAACAAGCTACTTTGCCAACATTGTTAACTGTGTGTGTGCATATGTATGTGTATGTGTGTGTGTGTGTGTGTGTGTGTGTCTGCATGCACATCCATGCATATGGGCACATGTGTGAGCATAAGTGTATGGACAGAGTTATGTAACATATACTTTGAAAATATTTGAATAAACAAGAGTGATATAGGAAAGAGAAAGTGCCAAAGATTGGAGCTGACAAATCAAGTGTTTAGTCAAAGTTTTTGTTGTACCTCCATCTAACGAGAGAACCAATCAGGCAGTCAAACAAATAACATGATCAGAGGCAAATTGCTGGTGCTGAGTCCTTTAATCAGATGAACTCGCTGAAATCTCAGTAACTTAGAAAGCCCAGTGGCAGCCCAGGCTGAGGATGGGCATCCTATGACTATATTAAGACAAATATACTAATCTATCTGGGGGATTATTACTTCCTTCTAGCGCAGGGAGCTTATTTACATAGCATTTGAAATATGCTGCTTTGCATATCAGTTGACTGAGTCACTAAACAAAGACTGTGCTGGAATGGGAGCTCTAAAACAAACAAGGCAAAACCTGAAACAATAACAACAACAACTAATGTTTCAATAGCTTTGCTTAACTTTTAGCTATCAGAAGGGCAAGGATCTTTTTTTTTTTTTTTTTTTAAGTAGGGTGCTGAGATGAAGAAGTTAGTGGATTAAGGTAAGTCTGAAAATTGTATAATAACATGACAGAGGAGATTTTATTCATCTGAATATAAAGAGAAGTAGATTTAACCAGTGTAGGAGTAACAGGTTTTATTCTGTATTTTACTTCTTTTATAAGACAATATTCTGGACAGTCATGTTATAGGGAATTGGAACATTTCTAATACTAGAGGAATGAGCTAAGAACAGTGCAATTTAAAGAAACTAAATTAGCATTCAGAAGTCATTTATACCCATATCATATTATATGATACATGTGTATGTGTGTGTATATATATATATATATATATACACCAGATATGAACCATATTATAGATATGCCAGATAGTTATACCATATATATAATATATATGTATATCTTATCTGAGCAAACAAAGTGAAAGTCGCTCACTCATGTCCAACTCTTTGCAACTCCATGGAATTCTCCAGGCCAGAATACTGGGGTGAGTAGCCTTTCCTTTCTCCAGGGGATCTTCCCAATCCAGGGATTGAACTCAGGTCTCCTGCATCGCAAGTGTATTCTCTACCAGCTGAGCCACAATCTGAGCAATGTGTGGGTCAAATACTCACTTCCCCATTTTTCTAACCCAAATACTTTAAGATGTATGGATTAAATTTTTAATATCACAATCATGGCTTATCCACTATTTTCATTCATTATTTGTCATTAGAATTGTTTGCCTTAATCACTGTGGTTTTGTTCATACAATCACTTGTTAGCAAGTTTATGGACTTGTTTTCATCATGTTCAGTTATTATAAAATTTCTAAATCATTCATTATTAAAAAAAAAAAAACACAAGTGGTATTGTAAAATCCTACAGATAAGAGCAGAGTCAAATTAAGAAAGAGAAATGAAGATGCAAGGAGAAAGCCAACCATACTCTGTACCTGGAGACAAACTCTGAGGGAAGGGAAAAATGCATTTAGTCTAAATTCCAAAACCAAGCATTTTAATTGTTTATAGAGAAGCATTTAATTTCATGCACTCTCTAATAAGAAAATCCTACTTCTAAGATATTAATTTTTCCCCAAAGGCTGTGATCTCATTGAATTAAATCTAAATTAAATGTGCTTTATAGGAACTTAGTAAATTGTAAAACAAATAGAATCAGAATAATCTAGAACAATTCTAATGTTTTCTTTATCTAAAATTTTGCCTTTTCTATAATTAGAGTATCTCTAGTTTCTTCAGGAATTAGTAATAGAAAAGACCTAAGAATTGCTCTTTTAGGAGCTAAGTCAGTAATCGCTTCATCTGTTTAGAAAAACATCCTTTATTGGCATTTGATATGCAGAGAAACTAGCAAAATACATTTGATAAAGATGGTTCTAATGAACCCCCAAGACGCAGATTCAAAATGGCCCTAAAGTAATTGCATTCCCCAAACATTTACTGACACTTACTGTGGCCTCAATATCATGCTAAGTAATTAACTTGGTAAATCAGAGCTTCTAATCTCACTTCTTCAAGATTCAACTCCAAAAATACAATTAAAATGAGTTCTTCCTTTCAAGTACACCTTGCTCTGTCAAATACACTCTCTGTTTATTTTATAGGTGTCTAATCATCTCTATTTGGCTCTGAGTCCTAGACTAGAGCTCATTTCTCTTCTAAGAAAGCACTACTTGATATTCTGTGAGCAAAATATCACAACCCACCCAAAGTCTACATGTCACTCCAGGAAGACACTTTACCTACTGAGAATATAAAATCAAGCTGAATTAAGCATAAGACATTAAGTAGTGGCAGAAAACCTACACACGTTGAGAAGATACAGTCTCATAGACTTCTCTTCCTTTTGTGTAACTTTAACCCTTACAATTAACTGCAGGTGTACAAAATTACATGCAGATATAAATTGCACCTGAAATTAGCTGACTGCAGGTTTAACTGGTCAGTTGTACTCTCCCAAGGGAGCCTCTGGTTAATTATGCCAATTAATAGCTAATTATAGGTATAATTAAATGAATTTCCATATGATTTTATTGCTTAAAATACTCTAGCACAGAAACTCAGATATGAACATAAGTTTTCACAAAATTTTTCATTAAGTGAGAGCACATCTGGGTTTTGTGCTTAAGAAATGAATTTCACACTAACAGTTCTTAGTCTAGGGGCCTGCCTTGCAGTCAATCATTGTTTGATTCATACCCATAGGTTTTCCAACAAAGTGATATGGCAAGGGCATTGGTGACAGAATATCTTCTTGGGCTCAGTATTAAGCCTAAAGGCCATTGTAGAAAACATTATACTCTAAGACTGCTTTACTGATCTTCAGAATCCAAGGATTGTAAATATTTTATAGTTCAGTGTCCTTGTCAGAGGCAAGAAGGGTGTGTACCTCACTAGGTAAGTCCTTACTGCTGTGAGACAGAATGCCTACACTCCCCTAGTATTGGGTTGGCCAAAAAAAAAAAAAATCATGTGTTCAGGTTTTTCTATAAGACGGTATGGAAAAACCCAAACTAAATTTTTGGCCAACTTAATAGAATTGGCTTGCTCTCTGTGGTTTTATTTTCCGGTGATGGAAACAATGAAGTTGTAATTGCTAAGCCCACCCTTTAAGAAAAAAGTTCTAGGGTATAAAAATGCTCAGTATGATAGAAAATAGAACCGAAATATTGCCTGTTTGGATATTTGAGAATGGACAATCTACCTGGTTAAATAGCAGAATTCAAGGACCAATGGTGCCTATACTCTTCTGTGTTCTAATTCCAACTACTAAGGTCTGGCCATATTCCTGGTGGGACTCTGTCCCTCACCATAATTCTACACAGGTCCTATTCTTCTTCCTGTATGCTTCAGTCAACTTTGTCCTTTCACTTCAGTCGCTCAGTCGTGTCCGACTCTTTGCGACCCCATGAACCACAGCACGCCAGGCCTCCCTGTCCATCACCAGCTCCCTGAGTTCACCCAAACCCATGTCCATTGAGTCGGTGATGTCATCCAACCATCTCATCCTCTGTTGTCCCCGTCTCCTCCTGCCCTCAATCTCTCCCAGCATCAGGGTCTTTTCCAATGAGTCAGCTCTTTGCATCAGGTGGCCAAAGTATTGGAGTTTCAGCTTCAACATCAGTCCTTCCAGTGAACACCCAGGACTGATCTCCTTTAGGATGGACTGGTTGGATCTCCTTGCAGTCCAAGGGACTCTCAAGAGTCTTCTCCAACAACAGAGTTCAAAAGCAACCATTCTTTGGCACTCAGCTTTCTTTATAGTCCAACTCTCACATCCATACATGACCACTGGAAAAACCATAGTCTTGACTAGATGGACCTTTGTTGACAAAGTAATGTCTCTGCTTTTTAATATGCTGTCTAGGTTGGTCATAACTTTCCTTCAAAGGAGTAAGCGTCTTTTAATGTCATGGCTGAAATCACCATCTGCAGTGAGCTTCCTGAGGTCCTTCTTCTGCATCCTGGCCCCCCAAACCAGACCTGCAATATCAATCACCAGGAGTCTCCTTAATGCTGCCTCTTTGGACCTCCTAATTTTTCCCTCAATGGTATAACTCATCTTCCTTTCTGAGTAAATAAAAGATTTTGGTGCTAAAACAGCATCATTATCCAAGCAAAGTCAATGAAGCATTATCTTTTCATTGGAAGTCTCATCTGACAGATCCAAGAAACATCATTTCTACTGCAGTTTTGTCTCATTTCAGGCATGTTCCATCAACACCATCTTCAGGGACAAGAGCATCAATATGAATAGTGCACTTTGTCACTGAGAAATATGATGAGGCCTGTCAGATCTTTTAGCCATGTGCAGCAACATCCTCATGCAAATCTCACAAATGGCATAATAGATCAGACTGCAGCATCTTTGGGGTCAAAGGAAAAGCTGTAAATCTATGAAACATTCACAAATTTTAAAAAGGTCTGTAGTCAAAAATACTTGTGAGACTGCATATGTACATATATATGTGTATATATATATCACCTTTCTTTCAGAATGCATATTTATATATAAGTTCTGAGACTACTAGAAAGAAACATGTTTAAATTTGTTAAAATCCGTGTTTCTCCAACTTATTTTAATATGGAATCCTTAGGGAAGTGGAATATCTGATAAAAGCCTTTATAACATCCCTGGAACATGCTCTGAAAAACATTATTCAAAAGTTCCATTTGGAAACACGGTTGACTCATTTTGGGTCCCTCGAGCTTCTTTATCCATTATTTAGTCCGCAATTGACGAGTACAAAGGGCAGAAGAGACAGATGCATCTCGACATTAATTGCAAGAGCCACAGTAGGATTCTGATTTTTTCCTACAGATCTGCAGTTTTAAATGCTAATCCTCCCAGGTACACTTCAGAACATGCTGCATAACTAAGTTATTTTTTCAATTAACAGTCAATATTTAGAGGGAGCAGTAAAAATTTTTTAAAAAGCTCCTTTCCACTTAATTTTTCCATGAACTACTTAAAAGGCACTTTCCTCCCTTTTAATGTTAATTGAATGATCATCCACTTGTCACTCAAATTTCATCTGGGTGACAGGACACTTCTCTAAGTGCTACCATGTAGTTAGAAGGCCAGACTCTGAGCCCACACATCTCTTTTCTCACCTCTCATCTCAACCACAGCAAGAAAAGTAAATGTGATATCTATTGGACAGTGCTATTCTCCTGATGGTTAAAAACATCCCCTTCTGAAAGCTTCAACTTTCAAATTGAATTTCTGAAGTTCCTATGTTTTTCTGAGCACAGATGCACTCAAGATGAGACATTTGTGGTTACCGAGGGAGAGGTGGGGAGGAAGAGGAATGAACTGAGAGTCTGGGTTAGCAGATGCAAACTATTACATTTAGAATGGATAAACAACAACGTCCCACTCTATAGCACAGAGGAAACTATATCCAATTTCCCGGGATAAACCATTACAGGAAAGAATATAAAAAACAAAGGGATATATGTGTGTAACTGAGTCACTTTGCTATACAACAGAAATTAGCACATTGTAAATCAACTATATTTCAACTAAAAAACAAAGCAGAGAATCCTAAATTCCTTAAAATATCCAGAGTCCCTGTATATTCTATACTAGCCTGTCTTTACTGCTTGCTTATTCTTCTTCTTCAAGGCTCAACGCTTACTTCACTTCCTTTATGAGGCTCCCCTTAGCATAGTGAATTTATTTAGCCTTTTTCTTTCAATCATTAGTCCCTTAGCACAAACAGGCCTTATCTTGTTAAATAAACCTTAGGTGAAAGAGCTAATTCCCCAACTGGATTGAAAAGCCTCACTGTGTCATTATATTCCTAATGCCTGTCACAATGAATCATTCATTCTATCTTTTATTCAACACATATCTATAGAGGACCTCATTATATACTAGTGATTATATCTTGATCACTCATAGTCCAGTGGAGAAAATGATGGAGCAGGGGTGGGTGACAGTCATGGAAAAACAATTCATAAAAGTGAAAATGGTTTTAAAAAGAAAAAGGACTCTGTTTTAGTGGGGAAATCCTGGAGGATTTAACTTAACCTCTATTACTAGTGATAGGGCTTCCCAGGTGTTACTAGTGGTAAAGAACATGTCCGCCAATGCAGGAGACATAAGAGACATGGGTTTGATCCCTGGGTGAGGAAGATCTCTGGAGGAGGGCAAGGCAACTAACTCCAGTATTCTTGCCTTGAGAATCCCATGGACAGGGGAGCCTGGAGGGCTATAGTCCATAGGGTCACAAAGAGTCAGACATGACTGAGGCAACTTAGCAGCCATGCACGCTATCACTAGTGATAAGTGGGGATTTGCTAAAGAGTGAAGAGAAAAATATTGAAGGTGAAAATAATTACATGAGTGAAAATTTAATGACTGAAGATAATTGTATGCTCAAGGAATGCCAAGAGTTTTCCATGTGGCTGGAATTTAGCAGATGGAGGAATAACAAAATGCTAGAAAGAGGAGTCTAAAAAATGCCAAACAGCTGAATGTTTTATGTGCCACCCCAAGCAGTGTGCTCTTTACCCTGTGGACCAGTAAGTCTTGAACTCTGGCATGCACTCTAGAAATTCCTAAGGGCTCTAAGGGAGGAGGTCTACAGTGGATTCCAGGAATATATATTTGCAACATCTCTGGTGGTTCTGATGCAGGTTGTCCACAGATGACAACGTGAGAAATGCCATGTGTGTCAACAGGAAACCCAAGGGGTTATTAAACAGGCAGTACTGAGGCTGCATTATGCTGGGAGGTTTAATTTTCCATTGCTATCAGCCTTTGGGGCATTAGATCAGGCAAGAGAGGTCAATTTTAATGATAATGATTATAAACAGCTTTTAGCTCCTTGCTATCATTCTTGCACAAAACAAGATTGTACCTGAATGATCTATAAATAGAGGTACTGAAACATCTTCTGTTTGATTCACAATATTCTAGCATCTATCATTCTTACCTTGTTATACAATATAATATCCTACTTTAAGGGCGTCCTTGGTGGTGCAGCGGTAAAGAATCTGCCAGTGCCAGAGACACAGGTTCAATCTCTGGTCCTGAAAAATCCCCTGGAGCAGGAAATGGCAACCCATGCCAATATTCTTGCCTGGGAAATCCCATGGACAGAGGAGACTGGCAGACTACAGTCCATGAAGTTGCAGAGTTGGACATGACTTAGCAAGTGCACAACAACAACAATCCCACTTTAGCCTCCTAAAAACCCTAGGAGGGAGTCCTTACTATCTCTAAGGAAATAAGGGCTCCAGGAGTTGAAATGACATGCTCATTGTATTGCATGTTACCCAATACATACATGATAGGAGTGTGGATTAAAATCTAGGTCTGTCTGACTCCTTTCTTTATACCGTGTTGCCTTTCCAAGTAACTGCAAAGTAACTTTCAAAATATGCAATGAGATGCAGCAGACATCAGTTTTGTGCATGACAAAGCTTAACATGAACTTGATATTATTAAAGTTTAAACATACAGGTATCCAATTTGCTTGTATCAGGACTGTCCTTATTGCAACCGGCAAAAACTCAAGCCAAAATGGTTTAAGCAACGTGGGAATGTATTGATTCTTAGGGCTGAGAAGTCCATGAAAGACTCCAGGTATTACTTGATTCAGGAAACTAAAAATAACTCTAGAAACCAGTTTATCCCTGCTCATCTCTTGACTGCTTTTTCTTTGTCTCCATGTGTAGCTCCACTGGTCCTGGCAAGATGTCTTCTTCTAGAGCTCCAGCCTCAAACCTTCTGAAGTTCAAGTCTAATGAAACAGAGCACATTTTTCTCCCCAGCATTCTCTGTCAAAGATCAATTGTAGTTCTCACTGGGTCACATGTCCATCCCTCAGTCAACCCCATATCCAATGTTACTCAGTGCTCTGATTCTCCATGTGGGAGTCTACCGTTTACCTGTGGGTTCAGCACAGAGTTGGGCAAACATCTCAAAGAAGTAGGGGAAAATTGTTGTTTGAAGTAAAATTGGGGTTTCAACCTTGAGTCAACAACACTAGCAAATAACTACTGTGTTCAGCTAAACAGCAAGGTAACTGACTATGGTTTTATATTTTATGACAGAATCAATTATACTCTTTGATGAATTCAGGCTTTCCTGGTGGCTCAGATGGTAAAGAATTTGTCTTCAGTGCAGGAGACCTGGTTTCAATCCCTGGGTCAGGAAGATCCCCTGGAAAGGGAATGGCTACCCATTCCAGTATTCTTCCCTAGAGAATTCCCATGGACAGAGGATCCTGGTAGGCTACAGTCCGTAGGGTCATAAAGAGTTAGATGACACTTTCCTAAATTACCCTTTTCCCTTAGGATCACACACCACCAAAATAAATAAAATATATTTTAACAAAGAATGTGCTTTTAGATGGTCTCTCTACACACATACATATCTATAAGATGCCTTTGTTGATATGAATTGAATCCATTCAAATAAGATTACTCTGTAAACAAGTGATTGAATTCTGTCATTTCATTATCAAAATAAGCCACTGATCAATCGAATTCAAGCACTTAAAAATTTAAATTAATTTCTGTGCACATAAAGCTACAATCATTCCTCAATCAAAATAGATTGGCTCTTTTAATTCTTTAATCAATACTCCCTTCTAGCAATTCATATCTTTTATTCTTTTCCCAAAATCATTCATTTCTCTAAAGAAAGTGGAAGGTTTTTAGTGATCAAATTCTTTGGTGGATTGTTTCAGTTTGTTTCGGAATTTTGTTTAAAAATTCCTGGGCATATTCCTCTTTTGTAATATTTTATATACTTCTGAATATAAGTATTAATTTTCAACCTGCTAATTCTTCAAACCACAGTTCAAGCCTCTAAGACACCACCCTTCTATACTGATAGCCCCTTATTCCAAAAATTTAGCAGTGTGCCACACTGAAGTGTGCATACCTTAATAATAAAATTAATTACATGAATAAGATTAATTAAACTAAAATAAGTTTATTCCTGCATCAAGTGAAAGTTCATTGAGGTCACAGCTCTGATTTTTCAGCCTCCAGAACAGTGTCTTATAAATAATAAGGCTGGTTGAATGAGTGAAGATATTATATGTCATGTGGTAACTGAGTATTTCATATTTTAAAAAAGTTGATTTTGCTCCATCCTCCTGGATGAAAAGGTTAGAAAGGGAATATATTCAGGAGTCATTTTTCTATTCCTGCAAGGCAGGGCTTTATCCCCACTTCTCTCCAGGCTGTAAATGTAATGAGACTGGGGAAAGGAGAGAGAAGTGTAGCAGTGAAAATAGGCCATATGGCTGCGAATTTGGGAGGAGTTAGGTTGATGCAAATATCTGAAGCTGAACTTTGAGTGCCTAGAACCAAAGACCAGGGACAAGAGAGGCGGGACCGATAGACACAGGAGGAAGGGGCTGGCTGGTGCTCCGACTGTGACACCTGGGTGAAGCTGGCTATTATGTGATTCCTAAATTGGGATATATGACTGTTTTGCAAGCTAGGAACAGAGGGAGTCATTTGGTTACACAGACACCTACTTATCCAGCCCCCTCTGACTCATTAAATACTTATACATGTGTGAACTCACCAGCAGCTCTTTGCTCTCCAGCTCATCTTCCCATTAGTTGCGACTTTCTGACTATAATATTTCCACTTGTAAGCACGGTAGATCATGAAATATTGGTATTAATGATATTTAAACAAATTAAAATGCACTATTATGTCGGCCAGGTGGTGGCCCACATCAATCAACACAACAAATTAGAAATGCAAAACACTACTTAAAGCTGCATAACGACAGAATTCTTTAAAATTTGTCCCTGAGTGGCAGTTAGGAGTTTCAAGAGAAGAGAGAAGAATTGAACACGACTGGGAAATGGACAAATAAGTATAAGTAACCAGTTCTTGCAAAAGGGTGTGCCTCATGCAATGCATGCTCCAAAGGCATGCCAATAAGTTGCTTTCAAAATGAGAAGAGAGTGAAAGTTCTCACCGCAGAAGTCATCTGGGCTGTGGTTCTCTTTTGTGGTGTTAAGAATTAGAATCCACTGAGATGTCTGTGGTCAGTGACATAGAGCACTAGAAATTGTGCATGGTGTCTATTTTGTTGTCACTTTCGGAGGTCATGTTCTAAAACTATTGACTGGAGAAAAATACACAACCTAAAAGTTACCAGTTAAGTTTAATTAGGAGAACTTACAGAAGACTAGAGTCTGGTAGATAGTCTCTCAGATCTCTCTGAGGAACTGCTCCAAAGAGGTAAGGGAGGAGCCAAAATATATAGGATTTGGGACTTGGGGGGAAAAAAGAAAAATCAAAAACAAAACAAGTCGTCAAACTTCCAAAAAAAAACAAAAGCAGTGAAAGAGTTAGCCACTAAGTCGTGTCCAACTCTTTGCAACCCACCAGGCTTCTCTGTCCATGGAATTCTCCACACAAGAATACTGGAGTGGGTAGCCATTCCCTTCTCCAGGGGATCTTTCGAACCCAGGGATCAAATCTTGGTCTCCTACATTGTAGGCAGATTCTTTACCTTTTGAGCCACCTACTGTCTCTCTGGCAATTTATATTCTAAAACTATCTACTGGAGAAAAACATAAAGCCTAAAAGTTGCCAGTTAAGTTTAATTAGGGGACCTTATAGAAGACTAGAGCTTGGGAGACAGCCTCTAAGTTCTCAGGAACTGCTCCAAAGAGGTAAGGAATGAGCCAGGATATATAGGAATTTTTGACTGGGGAGAAACAAAACAAGACAAAACAAAACATGTAGTCAAACATTAAAAAACTACTGTTAATCACAAAACAAGGGCATTTCAAGTTAATGATTTCATCACTTTTCTATGAATGGGAAAATGCAAGACTCTGGACTCAACGGAATTGTTCCTTAGATATGCAAATTAACTTTCTAGGGCCAGTATCCATAATACTTTCAGTTTTTCTCTATCTTGAATTCCTCTCAAGGCACACTTTCAAGTGGATGGGGAGTTGATGGCTTGATTCTTTACTGGAATGGCAGGCAACATTGCCTGTCCACAAAGCCATCTATTGGAACAACATTGCTAAAGAGCAGGCATGAATGATAGGATCCCGTTACTCTTGGTATACTGAACACCAAACAACAATTTATTTCATACTAAGTAACCAAGGGTGTGCCAAGTATATGGGAAATATAAATCAGATCCAAGTCAAGGAACAAACAAAAAAGTCACACAAACAACCCCAGAACATGCAGTGCAAACTCCTATCTTCAGTCCTCATTGTTAACATACATCAAAAAGAGAAAATAGAAAAAAAAAACAAAACACTATCCATAATTCAAGTGAATACAAGTTCTAGTGAAAAAGCTGACTTAACACTCAACTTTCAAAAAATGAAGATCATGGCATCTCTCTTATCACTTCTTGGCAAATAGATGGGGAAACAATGCAAACAGTGAGAAACTTTATTTTCTTGGGCTCCAAAATCACTGTGGACAGTGACTGCAGCCATTAAATTAAAAGATGCTTGTTCTTTGGAAGAAAAACTATGATGAACCTTGACAGTGCATTAAAAAGCAGAGACATTATTTTGCCAACAAAGGTTCATATAGTCAAAGCTATGGTTTTTCCAGAAGTTACGTATGGATGTGAAAGCTGGATCATAAAGGAGGCTGAGAACTAAAGAATTGGTGTTTTTGAAGTATGGTGCTGGAGAGTATTCTTAAGAGTCCCTTGGACAGCGATCAAACCAGTCAATCTTAAAGGAAATCAATCCTGAATATTCATTGGAAGGACTGATGCTGAAGCTGAAGCTATAATACTTTGGCCACTTGATGAAAAGAGCAGACTCTTTGGAAAAGACCCTGATACTGAGAGAGATTGAGAGCAGGAAGAGAAGAGGGGTGACAGAGGATGAGATGGTTGGATGGCATCACCAATTCCAATGCCAATCACCAATGGGCATGACTGTGAGCAAACTCCAGGATATAGTGAAGGACAGGGAAGCCTGGCATGCTGAAGCCCATGGGGTCACAAAGAGTCAGACAGGACTGAGTGACTCAACTGACAAGTTCTAGAGCAGTGATGATATTTAAAATACTTCAGCCTCCCTGGCTGTGTAACATAAGAGGAAATATATATTTAGTCTGTCCCCTGTTTCTGACACAGAGCGCCTAAATCTTAAATTTCTTGGGGTTTCCTGGGTTATAGGAGCATCCTTTGTTATAATGATGCAACTCTTTATGGGCTCCCAGATAGCCTCAGGATGTGCACTGGTCACCAGGTAGACAAGTCATGATTCAGTTCAGTTCAGTCGTTCAGTCATGTCCGACTCTTTACGACCCCATGAATCGCAGCACGCCAGGCCTCCCTGTCCATCACCAAGCCCCAGAGTTTACTCAAACTCATGCCCATCAAATCGGTGATGCCATCCAGCCATCTCATCCTCTGTCGGCCCCTTCTCCTCCTGCCCCCAATTCCTCCCAGCGTCAGGGTCTTTTCCAATGAGTCAACTCTTTGCATGAGGTGGGCAAAGTACTGGAGTTTCAGCTTCAGCATCAGTCCTTCCAATGAACACCTGGGACTGATCTCCTTTAGGATGGACTGACTAGAAGCCTGGATTCTCAGCCCCAAGGGCTTCCCTGTTGGCTCAGATGGTAAAGCGTCTGCCTGCAATGCAGGAGACCCAGATTTGATCCCTGGGTCAGGAAGATCCCTGGGAGAAGGAAAGTGACAACCCACTCCAGTACTCTTGCCTGGAAAATTCCATGAATGGAGGAGCCTGGTAGGCTATAGTCCATGGGGTCACAAAGAGTCAGACACGACTGAATGACTTCACTTTCACTTTTTTCAGCCCCAACTTTTGATCTTCAAGGTGGAGAGTGAGGCTGGAGGTTGAATTAACCACCAATGACCTATGATTTAATCAACCATGCCTATGTATTGGAACTCCACAAACTCTAAATAAAGGGGATCATAGAGCTTCTGTGTTGGAGAACACATCCATGTGCCAGAGGTTGACACATCCCACCTCCAAAGGGACAAGGGCTCCTGTGTACAAGACCCTTTAAGACCACACCCTAAGTACCTGTTTAACTGGCTGATCATCTGTATCCTTTATAGTAATACTCTTTATAATAAATCAGTGAATGTAATAAATTAATACATGTTGCCCTGACTTTGATAATTCTAGCAAATAATTCTAGCAAATTACCAAATTTCAGTGGAGAAGGATTGTATGAACCCTTGACTTCACAGCCAAGGCAGATGGAGGGATAGGTATGCTGGAGACCCAACACCTGTGACTGAGGGACTGAGTCCTTAAGCCTGTAACATCTGACACCAACCCTGAGTAGTTAGTATCAGAACTGAACTTATAAGATGCCCGCTTGGTGTCCAGAGAGCTGGTGAACTGGTTGGTATTATAAAAACATCCCTCACACATTTGGTGTCAGAAGTATGGTGAAGAGTAACAGTTTTCCTTTTCTCTTAGGACACACCAATAAGGAGAATCACCAAAATATCAGAGGAAGTACCAACAGGTACCCTACCCATGGCTGGTCTGTCCTAAGAGGATGGGACAGCTTAAGATTGGAAGCTCACCTCGAACCACTGCACATGGATTTCCTGACCTTAGGAACGTACATTTTTTCTCTGCATACTCGATGCTTACAAAACAGAATATGAGCTTTCCGCAAGTTGGCATTGTTTCGTATTCAACATTTAATGCATAGCGGTTGACCCTCTAACCTTGGTTTGGCAACCAGAAACAAGGACATTGCAGCCACCTATTAAAACTCTAGACACTTATGTTCTGGATTGTGTGGGAAGGTGAGGAGGCACCTTGTACTCCGAAAAAATCTTGAACCCCGAAATAGCCTAGAGCAGGAAAGAAAGCAAAATCAACCATGAGCTCTAAAGAGCATGAGCCCCGTCGTGCTGACTGCCGAGCAGCAGATTCCTGCGGCCCACGGCAGGAATGGGGAGGAGGGGGTTCCACATGACAAACTTCCTCATGAGTTGGAAAATGTCTCTTAGGCTAACTGCACGGCCTCCCCATGCTAGGCTGGAATTTTTCCAGTGGCTTACCGAATATCCTATTAGTATCTCAAGGCATTCTTTTAAAATGAGGTTTTGATGCCAAATCTTTTGACATTTTGACAGTTACAAAACTCAAAACAGCAGGATTTCCCATTTGCTGCCATTGTTTGGATTTCAATGCAGTAAACACATATGCAGTTTCACTCAGTAGACTGTAAATAGAGTTTGGATGAAATCCAGAAATTGATTAGTAGACAATTTTAATGAGGAGAAAATCCATAAAAAAAAAACAAAAAACTACCTTGACATGAAATTAAATCCCCTCAATGTATTTTTTAACTAAGAGGCATGTGTTAAGAACATGTAGAATATGATATAGCAGTGGTTTTCTACCACGGTTTCATATTTAGAATATAAAATGACCTTTAAAAAATGATGGTTCCCAAGCCCCACCCTTGGGCTTACAAAGAGTTTACCCTAGAGATGTATTCGTAAGTAAAGATTGCAAGAACTAGATTATGGGCTGACTGAAACAGCATAATAGAATAACTGTGTCTCAGTTAGACCATCTTGATAGACTCAGGGAAGTTGGATGTATATAAATGAGTGAACACATTTGGGTTCTGTGGACATAAAGAGAGGAATGGAAGGAAGAATGGCTATTGGGCAGTGGCTGGGCAACTGACTGTGTCTGCCATAGACTCTAAGTATCTCAAATGATTCTTCGACAATGTCAGAGTGAGATGGGAAACTTACCAAAACATAGTTTGAAAGTAACAGGTGTTATCATATCAATTCTTCTAGTATACTTCCTGTTTTGTGTAAGCATACAAAGTGACAATGGCTCAGGAAACTATGGATTGGATTCAATAATTTAAAGTCTTTGACTGTGTGGATCACAACAAACTATGGAAAATTCTTAAAGAGGTGGGAATACCAGACCACCTTACCTGCTCCCTGAGAAATTTGTATGCTGGTGAAGTAGTAACAGTTAGAACCAGACATGGAACAACAAACTGGTTCAAAATGGGGAAAGGAGTGCATCAAGGCTGTAAATTGTCACCCTGGTTATATTCAGAGTACATCATGAGAAATGCCAGGCTGGATGATTCACAAGCTGGAATCAATATAGACAGAAGAAATATCAATAACCTCAGATATGCAGATAATGTCACCATAATGGCAGAAAGCGACAAGGAATTAAAGAGCCTCTTGATGAAGGTAAAAGAGGAGAATGATAAAGCTGACTTAATACTCAACATTCAAATAACTAAGATCATGGCATCCAGTCCCATCACTTCATGGCAAACAGATGGGGAAACAATGGAAACAGTGACAGACTTTATTTTCTTGAGTTCCAAAATCACTGCAAATGGTGACTGCAGAATGAAATTAAAAGATGCTTGCTCCTTGGAAGAAAAAAGATGACAAACTTAGCATGTTAAAAAGGAGAGACATAACTTTGCCAACAAAATTTCTATCTAGTCAAAGCTATGGTTTTTCCAGAAGTCATGTATGGATGTGAGAGCTGGATATAAAGAAGGCTGAGTGCCAAAGAATTGATGCTTTCAAACTGTGGCACTAGAGAACATTCTTGAGAGTCCTTTGGCATCAAGAACCAAACCAGTCAATCCTAAAGGAAATCAGTTCTGAATATCCATTGGAAGGACTGATGCTGAAGCTCCAATACTTTGACCACCTGATACAAACAGCCAACTCATTGCAAGAAAACCTGCTGCTAGGAAATATTGAGGGCAAGAGGAGAAGGGGGCAAAAAAGGATGAGATGGCTGGATGGCATCACTGACTCAATGCACATGAGTCTGAACAAATTCTAGGAGATAGTGAAGGACAGGGAAGTCTGGTGTGCTGCAGTCCACGGGGTAACAAAGAGATAGACAAACCTGAACAACAAATCTTCTTACCTGTAAAATCCTGTGATTTAAGACACTATGGGAAATTTCAGGTGGGAGAAGGACCAAGGCTTTCTGGCACTGAAAATATGATGATCTCTTATGGAGACATATCATGGACACATTTGAAGACTATGCTGACAAATAAAATTAATGTAGCAAAACTTGAACTTTGAGTTAATAAAAGAAAAAGCTGTTAAAATAACAAAGGCAATCTATAATCATGGCACTGAATATCTGCACAGTGTATCTCTGTATCCATGAATCTGAAGTGACATTTATAGCATCACACTGGTCTGAAGAAAGTACATCACTCCTCTGCAGATTTTTAGATTGCGGCATTTACAATATCAAACTCTACTCTCAGTGTATTCACTGAAGACACAGTCTGCTTAGTAGTCACTATGTAGAATGTACTCGGCCACATGATAGGAATATTTGAAGATGAATAAGATGTGATCCTTGCCATCAGACAGATAAAAAAATAGTGTGAATGCAATCATCCAGCACAAATGGTAGTAACTGGTAGAATCTTAGGTGCAGAAATGATCTATTTGGAGTAACTGTATATTGTGTCACAACGTGTGATTCTAAGTGCTCTGTTCTGCTCTGCTGAGAGATTTCTAATCAAAATGTGCTTTGTTCTCATTCAAGTAGCAGGTGGGTTTATTACAAAACTGCGCCCTTATGAAGCTGGGTTTGTAACAATGTCAATGACATAATACAAAGGAATGAAAAGCCCCCAAGCAAAAAAGTTGCAGTAAAGTTTCTAATCAGTAAGGAATTTCACTTTTGCCCCATCTCTATTCTTTCCTCACTTATTAAAAAAAAAACAAAAAAACAACACAAAACCTGGAATTGCTTTCTTTCTCTCACCTGAAATTCACTCAACAAACATTTATTGAGTAATTCCTCCATGGTGAGAAATATGGTAACCACAGAGAAGAAAAACAAACATTCAAGGCAGTCACAACACTACAGAATTTCTGGCTTGTTATCATTCTGTGTTTGAGATAAAGGAATCAAGACACATAAACTGACTTACTCCTCTGCAAAAGAAACATGTACAAAGTTAGGAATTAAGCTTATGTAGTTAACGCCAGGATGCTATTAATTCAGAGCATCTGTGGGGATACCTTGTCTATTACATCAAGAGAGGGTTATCTGAGCTGGTCCAAACCTCAGAAAAAGATGGCCCAACCTATACAGTCCTCAGACTGAGTTCAGGAGAAAGGGAAATTTATCTCCATGTAGAAGACTGTACATGTTTATAGAGGGCAGGGCCAAGCAAGACCTAGAGTGTGCTTTATAACCTACGTGGGATGTATTCAAGCACTGGTCATCTCATGCTCAAAAGTAAGACAGAACATGGGCTGAGGTTGTTTAACAGTCCAGGGATACATGCCTGCTAGGCTGTGTGGATGTCCTATAATTGACAAGCCCTCCAGTGCTCCCAAGCGACACAGTGACCGTATGCTAAGGAGCACTCCTGCTCTATGGGGAGACAGATTGTCAGAGAAGCGACAAAAGCCTGGCAGATGCCAGCATCCTTCCACTGTCCTTGATCTAGCAGCAACAGCTTTGCCAGCTGGCATCTCTGCCTCCTCCAGCCACGCTCTGATCACAGACAACAAACAGGGTTGCGATGCTCACAGCTCTATTCCCTATATCAGAGCAGCCCTGAGCAACAAACGCATGGGCAGGGAAGGTGTCCAAAGAGAGGGCAAAGAGGCAAGGGGAGAAGGGCAAACAGGCAAGGGGAGAGTGATGGGCCTTCCTCTGGGCTTTGCCTTAGACAAGCCAGTGATGCACTCTGCGTGACCTATTCTAATTTAACTCTTGAGTAACTCCCCCTACTTATCAGAGTCCCCTCTTCTTGGTGACAGAGACGGTCTCACTGCCTTCAAAGGTCACAGCTCCCAGCTGGCACAATGGCCAGCATAGAGTGAAAATTCAATAAGTATGTTTTGCTACTTTTTAATTTTTTTTTATTGGAATACAGTTGCTTTATAGTCTGCTGTAGAGCAAAGTGAATCAGCCACATGTATACATGTATCCCCTCTTTTGTTGATTTCCTTCCCACTTAGGTCACCACAGAGCATTGAGTAGAGTTTCCTGTGCTATCCAGCAGGCTCTCATTACTTATCTAAGCTGGTGATAGTGATGAAGAACTCGATTGCCAATGCAGGAGGCATAAGAGACACGGGTTCCATTCCTGGGTCGGGAAGATCCCTTGAAAAAGGGAATGGCAACCTATTCCAGTATTCTTGCCTGGAGAACTCCACGGACATAGATAGCAGCCTGGTGGGCTCTGGTCCATAAGGTCACAAAGAGTTGGACACAACTGAAGAGACTGAACACGCAGAGAGACCAACAGTGTACACGCACCAATCCCGACTCCCAGTCCACCCCAGCCCCACCTTCCCTTCTTGTGCTATTTTTTGTGAAAAACGATGCTGTGATGATGAATTGAGGCAGAATTCCTACTGAACAAGGACTGTGACATTTCTATAAAGTAGGACCCTGAGATCCCAGGAAGAGCCCGTTCTCACCCAGAAAGTCATACAAATTACATTATCACACATACTGTGCCCAAATGACTAAGCCTCTGTAGCAGCTTCAGGCCTGGGCCAGCTGTACCGCCAGACAGCAGAAACGGCCACCCCACCCCAGCCCCACTCCAGGTCAGAGAACGGACTGGAAATCGGGGGTGCTAATGTTTTCTTTCTGTCTGACCACAGAGCTTACTAGACATAACTTTCAAGCAATTTGGAAATATATTAAAAGTCCAACTGCTGATGATTTTTAAGCACTAATCATCCAGTATATTAAATTATCAAAAGTAATTCTGTAGAAATTTCATCAATCTTGAGTAATATGAAAGCAATAATATATAATTGCATATAATTGCAATTTAATATGAAGCATTGCACTCTTTATTGGCTTCCTAATACATATGCTGTGCTGAGGTATAAAAAGACAAAGATACTGAAGATAAACTTTCTTATAGCAAAGAATAGTACATGAATGGAAATCAATCAATGAATGACCTCACCATTCTTCTAAGGGTTTCTCCTCTTACAGTGTCTACTAGGAGCCTTCAGACATAAACCACATGTAGTAGTTATGGGCATCTTCCTCGTACCCATTTAAAGCTCTTAGTGGAGAGCTGAAAATTAGTTTCAGTTCTGCATTCAGCTGTCTTCACGTAAGAAGAGTAACTAATTCACTTCCTTATACCTAATTTGCTCTTCTGTTAAAAAGGGGTGCTTCAAACATAATCATAAAAATGATAATTTTACGTTCAGTGTATATTCTAGCGTCTGGTGTATGGTTAGCTAGCATTTAACGATTAGATTCTATTAGTTACAGAGTCTGTCATCATCAATTACACAGAACAAAAGCAGGATGAGACCTTAAGAAACTTAACTAATCCAAGCTCTCTTTTTTCTTTAGAGAAGAGACAGTACACTGTGTTAATCAATGTGCATATGCCAAGCAGCGTCTGACTCTGCAACCCTATGGACTGTAGTCTACCAGGCTCCACTGTTCGTGGGATTCCCTAGGCAAGAATACTGGGGTGCTTTGCCATGCCCTGCTCCTGGGAATGTTCCCAACCCAGGGATGCAACCCGTGCCTCTTCTGTCTCCTGCATTGATAAGGGGGTTCTTTACTGCTAGTGCCACCTGGGAAGCCCATGTCAACCAATATAGTACACCAAGATCATTCAAGAAAGCAGGGAGAAAAATGAAAAGAGGAATGCATCCTAACTCCAAGTCTAGAGCTTTTTCACACAACTATTAAATGATTAAAAAAAAAAAAGTTTTTAGGTTACTAAGGGCATTGGGGTCGCAGAGAGTTGGACACGACTGAGCGACTGAACAGCAAGGGGACTGGAACAGGAGGTCTCTGTTATCACCTCTCTTGCCAAGTTCCCGTGACAATGCTTTCCAGACCTCAGGGCTCTCTGTCAGCAAGGAAATGGCAATCGGTATTGAAAAACTTTTATAGTCTTTTGCTGACATTCATTCTTTTTTTTTTTTTTTAAATATTTTCTTGGTCACACCACATGGCATGTGGAACCTTAGTTCCCTGACCAGGGATTGAACCTACACCCTTTACACTGGAAGGGTGGAGTCGTAAACCACTTGACCACCAGGGAATCCCCACTCATCCTTTGACACACATTTCCTTTTAAAAGTCTCAGTGACCAAGTAAAGCTACTGTTTCTATATTTTAAGTATTTATGAACTGCTTCAGAAACCATTAAGAAGATACAAAATATATTATAAAAAGGTCTAAATATATACAAAATAGGAACACTAAGACCACCTACCTCATGACAGGTACTTTATTTTTTTTTGTTTGTTTGTTTCCTTTTAATGTGTGAGACATTGACCTATTACTTTTCAGCCCCAAACTTGCCCTTCTAGATTCACCTCAAAACTGCTAGTACCAGAAGCCTGCAAACTTCAATTTGCAGGTTTCCTTGCTAGCAAGTTTCTGGTTATATCGTCACTTAGAATTACTCAAGCTAAAATGGAAATCAGTAAAAAGTTAAACATCCTGTATCTGGTGGACAATCCTGCCAGTCAGTGGTCCCCAACCTTTTTGGCACCAGAGGCCAGTTTCATGGAAGACAATTTTTCCACAGACTGGGGAGGAGGGATGGTTTCGGGATGATTCGAGTGCATTACATGTATTATGCACTTTATTTCTAACCTAGTGCTGCCATTGATCTGACAGGAGGTACCGGTCCTCGGCCAGCAGGTTAGTGACCCCTGCTATAAGTGGTAGCAACAGCGACATGATCAGCAGCCCAAGTTCTACTAATTAAGCAGTTTAGAAGCAGCAGTTCCATCAAGTGAAGAGATAACAGCTCCTGCTCACAGCCACCTACTGTGGTTCCAGTAGCTTTAAAGATGACTGTTTTAACAATCTTAGGGGCAAGAATGCTCTTATGGGGATCAGTCCAGGAATGGTAGTATCCACCTATTATCTGGGTAACGTCTTCTCCTTTTACTTCTCCAGCTCTTCTAATACTTTTCTATTAAAAAATCACTCTCTGACTTAAATATCAGATTGGTGTTCATTTCCTGACTGACAATGATATTGGATTAAGAGACACTATTTTTACAATGATGTTTACAAATTTATAATAACTTTTCAAGATTATATTTTTACTTCCACTTTACAGATGAGAAAAATAATTCTTAGAAAAGTTATGTACCCAGCTCAATCTGGCTAACAAGAATTAGAACTAAAGATCTGTTAGGCTGAAATACCCTCATTATTCAATGTTAGGTACCACTTATTTAAGCATGTTATGAACATTTTAAGTGTATTTTACTGTAATTTTGAAACAATCCATAGTAAATTTATAAAACTTGGAAAAATACAAGAAATAAACATTGCTTTTTAAATCTCCAAACGAATTGAGCAGCACTTTGGTAATTTCCCATGGGCCTCTGTATGCGGCGCCAGGGAAACTTTGGCTTCCCAGATGGTGTTAGTGGTAAAGAACCTGCCTGCCAATGCAGGAGACCAGGGTTTGATCCCTGGGTCAAGGAAGATCCCCTGGAGAAGGGAATGGCTACCCACTTCAGTATTTTTGCTTAGAAAATTCCATGGATGGGGAGTCTGGCAGGTCACAGTCCATAGGGTTACAAAGAAATGGATACGACTGAAGCAACTTAGCACGCAGGCACAATATAGTACATATCACATATTCTGTCATATGGATCAGCAGGAAAGGAGGATGCAGGGTCAATTCTAAAGTATTCGTCAATTTTCAGTTGCTGTCCAGTGAGAAAACACTATCAGAAATGAAATTAGACCATTGGTCAACGAATGGGAGAGCAAATGAGACATAAAGTGAGATACAGAGGCAGAAGACAACCTAATTACTACTTTGAGACATATAAACATTATATTTTACAAAGATAAATGAACGGTATAGTCAAACTCTGTGTCTGACACAATTCACATCCCCTGTCAGCGCCTCTGGCTATGACATGTCTCCTAGTACTCTGGCTTTGTTCATAGATTCCCCGCTTCGACCACTGCCTCATCTGCACACTCTGCTTGTTGTCTAGACAACCCCTGATTAAATATCTGCTTCCAGAACACCCTTCACACTTCCTCTAGATTTGTGTCAGTCTGTTTTCTAGAGTACATTGAATAAGACAGAAGGCAAAGAAAATCATTCTTAAGAAAAAATTACTTATGAGTTAATGTTTTCTGGTCAAATTTATATCACAAGATTCTTATTAGATTTAGACTTATATACATTATTACTTTATTGAAAGTTTGAAGTTGTCAATTTACATATTTATATCTACTTGCACTATTTGGATCATAGTTTTCTGAATATAAATTTGAGGATTTTATCTTTGTTTTTCTGCTCCATTGATCAAGTCTAGATTTTTATGTGAAGCTAGATCCTACATTTTCCATTTCTCCTACCTCCAATTAAAACATCAATGCTATAGAGATGTCATGAATTTTTGAACAATTCACTTTACTATGCCCTTTCAGATATGTGTTGCAGTAAAACTTCCCAACTTCCCAAAATTCTTGACCTCAAAAAATTCATGCACAATTGCAATGTAACTGACTATATATTATTATTTGACTGATTGATGGTACTAAGTATGGGGTGTGAGTTAGAGAGATAGCATTGTTAAAAAATATGGCAAATATACCCCAATGGCTAAAGAACCTTGAGTTTTTTCAATGTATGAAAGCTTCAGGAAGACACTGGGCAATAACATAAATCACAGTGTACATCCTTATGAGGTTTTTGGCACTGTAGCTTGGACATTTTCAACTTGGTCGCAGTTGTTAGTTCACCCAATGTCAGAAGGTAAGTAATCTTTGAGAGCTTTTGATATTATATCAGGTTTGTTTCTCTAATATTATGAAAGAAGAGACTGCATGTAACGGTGATTATCCCAGAATGCCTGAATTTGAATTCGGCTCTGTAATTTAGTAGCTGGTGATTGCTGGGAAATCATTTATTCTGATTTACTCATTGAAAATAAGGATAATAATATTTCCTCACAGGAATGCTTTGAAGATAAAATTATTATGTGTTGTGAATATAGAACTGTGCCTGCATTAAGTTAATCTTTAAATACATAGTATCTTTTAATTATAGGCTTTTCAGGGTGTTTTAAAAATCTCTAATGATCATTAAAAAAAAATAAACTTAAATACCTAAAGAGTCTATGAATAATTTAAAATGATTTATGGAAACATTTAAAATAAAAAGAAAAAAATTAAATTGGGCAGAATTATTAAAAATAATCATTTCAGGACATTGAGAAATGACTAAAGGAAGCAATGACTTGAGGGCTATTTATTTGTGAAACTGCGAATTCATTCATAAGACTAGTGATTTTATGGCCACAGTGCTAGACATATTTCCGTTCCTTAATCTCAGGTGGCACAATTCTGTAGCTGTATCAATTGGTGTTTGCAGACTCAATTCACAGCAGGTGGCAAAAGAACTAGAAATTTCTGGGAGGAACTTTGGAAGTGAGGAAGATGTAGAAAGCCTGGAAAAATAAACTCTCCACACATCCCTGGCTTATTCTTAAACTACACATGCAGGCAGGACACACCAGGGATCCCAGTAAAAATTGGAAACCTGGGGAGAACTGAGCATTTGTCATGCCTTTGAGACCATTTGTCAACCAACACATAGCTCAGGTGAAAAAGGATGGAAATCTTACTGGAGCATAATGTCTGTATACATCACTGCTTGACCATGAACTCTGCAAGAGATCCAAGCTATCAAACACTGAGTAAATACACTGGGACTGTACACCGCAGGGCATACAGATATTGCAGCTTAAATCCTGGAAATTTAATTGCCTGCCAAAACAGTATAACAATCCTCGGAATAAAAGAACACTGACATAAAAGTAACCACAACGTATCATCTACATGGTTCACTTTCTCACAAAGTAAATTACTAGACATGTTAAGAAATAAGAAAGTTACCAATGCCCAGGGGGAAAAAGTCAATAGAAACTGACTCAAAGTGAATTTATAAGACAAAGACTTCAAAGTAGCTATTCTAAATCTGCTCAAACTAAAGGAAAATGTATACAAAGAATTACAGGAAAACATATTCAAAGCATTTGAAAACATGAAAATAATAAACAAATGAATTTAAGAACAGATCAATACTCAATTAAAAGAGCAGAGAAAAAGTGCTTAAAAGAATGAACTAGAGTCTCAGAAATCTATAATGCAGTATCAAGCATTTCAACACTCAAATAATTGGAGCCCCGGAAGAAAGTGAAATAGGGAAGGAGGAAGAAAAATATTTTAACACGGATGGTCAAAAATTCCCTAATTGGTAGAAAAAAAAATTAACTTATGCACACAGTAAATTCAATAAACTCCGAGACTGTACCTAGATAAATGATAGTCTACTGTTGATACAGACTATCATAAAATAAAGCGGAAATCTTGAAAACAGAAGAGAAAAATGACAAAACACATACAAAGGAAAAACTATATGATTAATGGCAGAATTTTCTTCAGAAAGTGGAAGCCAGAGACATTGGAATGCCAGTCAAAGAACTAACAGGAAAAAAAAAAATCAACAAAGAATTCTACATCCAGCAAACTCATTCTTTTTTTTTTTTTTTGCAAACTCATTCTTTAAAAATGAAGTGAAATAAAGACTTTCTCAAAATAAACCAAAAGAAAACCATAACAAATTTGTTACTGGAATGGCTATACTATAAAACATACTAACAGAAGTCCTTTAGGCTGAAGGAAAATAACACAAAATGATGACTTAGCTACACTGGGAAAAATAAAGAGTACCAGAAATGGTAAATATAGAGTAAATGTGTAAAACACACACATACATAAACACACAAACACACATACACACACACACACACACACACACACACACACACTTCCCTTTTCTTAACTTCTTTAAGATTAAGAATTGTATAAAGCAGAATTTATAAAATTATATTTGGAGGCTTATAATACATAGAGATATAGTATACTTAACAATGCAAGGATGGGGGAAATGGAGGTACATTTGTACAATTTCCTGTTTTTTATCAGAAGTCAGTGCTATTTTATCTTAGATTATAACAAGGTAAAGATGATATTATAATCTTTAGAGCAACCACTTTAAAAAGTAAAGTAATACAGTGAAAGAGTCAGTAGAGGGCAAAATTATTAAGACAAATAAATGAAAGGAAAAATAGAATAAAAAATGAATGAAATAGAAAACAAGTAGCCAAATAACATATGTAAATCAAACCAGATCAATTATTATATTAATGTGAATTTACAAAACATATCAAATAATACAGATTTCCAGACTGGACAAAAAATTCTGACTATATACTGTCTCTAGGAAATGGGGTTTAAATTCTAAAACATAAATAGGATAAAGGGATAGAAAAAGTTAAACTAGCCAAACAATAAATAATAAAGAGATGTAATTGCTATACTAATAGCAGACAAAATAGACTTCAGGAGAAGAAATATTACTAGGGAAAGCAATTTCATATTTAATAATAAAAGGAATAATAAATCATAAGCCTTTAACAGTTATAAAAGTAGAAGTTTCTAACCAGAGGAGTAATTATAAAAGGGCAAGAGAAAAATGTAAGGGATAATGGAAATTTTCTAAAACTTGATCCTGGTAGTGGCCAGAACTCTTCTTGCTCATTGTATAGTTAGAACGGTTATACATAAATAAAGCAACACTAAATAAACATAAGTAAAAAGGGAAGAAACATACACAGAAAGGTGATCTTAGACTACAAAGGGCTGTCATAGAGATTGCAAATCTCTGGGAAATTATTTGTGATGGTGCTCCTGTCTCTATAAATGAGTCTTTCAAAATCAATATTAGTGCTCTTATGGAAGCCTGATCTTGCCTTAAAAATAAATATTTCTCAGGTTGGCAAGAATAATTCCCTTGCCAGGTTTTCCTTCAAGAACCAGAACTTGGCCAGAACTTCCTATCATACACTAAGACAGCTGTGTGTCCTGGGACTTCTTGGTTAACCCTGCATGGAGGACTTCCCTGGTGGTCCAGTGGTTAAGAATCCACCTCCCTGTGCAGGTGGGTTCAGGAAGATTCCACATGCTGCAGGGCAACCAAGTCCATTTGCTGCAACTAATGAGTCCACACGCCCTAGAGGCTATGTTCTGCAACTACAGAAGCCACTGCAATGAGAAGCCCGCACACCCACCTCAACTAGAGAGCAGCCCCCACTCGCCACAACTAGAAAAAGCCTGCAGGTAGGAACAAAACCCAGCTCAGCCAAAAAAAAAAAAAAAAAACAACACACACACACAACAACCCTGCATGGAATAGAGAACTGAAAATTTCTCTAAGTCGGCAAACAAGACAAAACCTCGAGTAGTTCTGGCTCAGGACCCCACTCAGATAGTTACTACGGCTAGGTGATTCCACCTTTTCTATCAAGGTGTGTGGATGCTCAGCCACTCACTTGTGTCCCTACTCTTTGTAGTCCCATGGACTGTATAAAGGAGGGTTTTCCAAAACTCCAAGTCCTTGAGAAGAGACAGAAGCCCTGCTTTCCCAGGTCTAAGGGTGGTGCTGAGACTATAACTATGCACAAAAATTCAATTTAACTAATTTACTTTCAAAATTATTTCTTTCAAACCACTGAAATCTAAACTCAGGTCAATTCAACCTGTTACTTTTCAAATAATATTTTAGGCACCTTCTTGTTTAACAAATATAGCAACTATTGTATGCCAGCTACTCTTAATTGTTTGGCAAATATTAATTCGTATTATTATAACAATCTCATGAAGTAGATGCTATTATTTTTTTTCCTATTCTAAAGATGAAGAAGCTGATGCACAGAGAAATTTAGTAACCTGACCTGATGTACACAGCTAGTTCGCGGGGACAGGATTTAATCCCAGGGAGCATGGTTCCATAATATTTGCTCTTAATCATTATGCTATGTTAGTTAAAGCCTATATATCTTATATAAACAGAAGAAATATTGATTGGGCTAATGCTTTCAACTCAAAACATCTTTCTAAAGAAATCTCTTTCATGAAATACAAATAATTATTTTTTAAAGGACGGAAAGAAAGAGAAAAGAAAATGGATTTGAACATAGCAAGAAGGATTCAGGCTTGAAATTAATCTGCTATTCAAGAGAAATTATAACTTTTCAGTGAGCGTGTGTGTGTGTATTCAGTTGTGCAGCCACGTCCGACTCTTTGCAACCCAATGGACTGTAGCCTGCCAGGCTCCTCTGTCCTTGGGGTTTCCCAGGCAAGAATACAGGAGCGGGTTGCCATTTCCTACTCCAGGGGATCTTCCCAACTGATGACCATTTATTACCTATTTCAGGCCTTTATTAAAGTCATGAGGGAGGAAGCAGAGATTGATGACTTCATGGAGGTTAAGCCACCTGCCCTAAGTCGCAGAATAGCTAGTACACAGAAGAACTGACTTGGACCCCACCAAGTTTATTCCATCAAATGGCACTCCAGAATTTTTAAACCACCAAAGTCAGGTGATTTTGTTTCTGAGGACTTTCTGGTATGATTTAAATTCCAAAAATTCCAAAGCCACAATGTGTGACTGTGGTTTGACCTCTCCCTGAGGCTGGCAATTCTTGGACTTTGTGTTGAGGTGGCTCTATTTCAGCGGTCTGAAGAGAAGCCGGAAGGAAAGACTGTTACTTACTGGCACTGGTGTGAGACCCATTTGTAACTTCCCTCCTCCTGCTGTCATTGTAAGATGAAGGTTGACAAACAGGCCAGATTGTGGATGAATGAGAATACTCCATTCCTGGAGGGATTATCTATTTTCTTTACAAGGATATAATTATGTACAGTGCTGCCCTCCCAAATATCTTCAAGCACCTCGAGTGTGCCAGCTGAGCTTCTATTGTTATTCTAAAGTAAACACGACTTTCTTCAGAGAACATCAATTACGGGATTGTTATGTCTCGCAAGCCTCTGGGGATGAGTGTGTTTGCTGAGTTTAAGGTTGCCAATTCACCTATCTTTAAATTTGCTGTGTGGGACTTCTTTTTGATGCATAGATTCTTACTATTTGCTGTCTCTGGAACCTAGGAGCCCAGCCCAACTCACCATGGCTTCCAAGACACTGCCAGACAACAAAGGCTTCGAGACCATCACCACTGAATCGGGTTTTCATTATGAGGTCATCAAAAAAAAAACATAAAAGGACATTGTAGGATAAAGAGTTCTGGAGAAAAAGATGCCCACTCTGAAGCTTTATTTTGTGGTAAATGCTAATGTGTGAGCCTTGTGGGCCTTCCTGACCTTCCCTCCTGAGTGTTTATCTTAGACTTTTCATTAACTCCTTTGTTCTCCACAAAGCAACTTTTGAAAGTTGCTTATGAGGGAGACCTCTGTGGTTAGACAGCTGGGTTCACATCCTGGTGCTGCCACCTGTCAGCTCTGTGACTTGGGGTGGGTTACTTGAAGTCTCTGAGGCTCTGTTCCTTCATCTGCAAATGGGGGTACGGGGGGGGTGGTTGTAAAAATCACTGGTTGTGGAGCTCTTGGCTGGTTGGTGAGCAGTGGGTGATGCCAGCTGCTGTTCTGCCATGCTATCTGATAACTTACAGTGAACTGATAAAAACCCGGAGTCAAAGAAAGTCAAATTCAGCCTTTTAAGAAAAATAAAAGGGTTACCTTAATTGACATTAACTGGTATTTGTATAGAAAGAAGAATTTGGTTAGGTTTTCATCCCGGAATATTAAAGAAATCAAGAGGAGAGGTAGAAAATTCTTGTTCTAACTAGAAACTAGCTCTCGCAAGGGCAAGACAAAACTCCAGAGCTAATCTTCCGTGGGTACAAGTGATAACGCCTAGGATGAAGAGGCATCTAAGGGCTTTTTGCACCTGCAAGTCACTGCTGAATTGTATTAAACATAGCTCTAGCTTCTGTAAATTTGACACTTAAATATCTAACCTACTGCCTATGCTAGACATCCCTAGTTCTGGACAATCTGTCAACGTTCCAGAGTCACCCAGCCATGGCCTCCTGACTCCTTCATCCAGTCCAATCATTCCTCTGGAGGAATCCTTTTTTTTCCTCATGGGCATCCTTCACAATCAATCCATAGCTCACTCTCAACAATCTCCTTATCAGGCTCTTATACTCTGGACTACTATACACCTGATCTGATCACTCAAGGGCCAAATATCAGACAACTTGAGACAGTGCCTATGTTCCAGAGCCTGCTGGAATCATTTAAGCCTGCCTATCGCCCATTCTAATCCTGATTATCTGCCTGTTGCTCCCTGTAGAAACCATCATAAAGGCTCTTGCCCACTGTGCCCCCATCTCTTCCTATACTACCTGCCAACCTTTGTCCTGTTCAGTATGGTTCCTCATGGTTTGATATGCCTCCTCCTTTTAATCAATGAAACTATTTTTTTTCAACAGCAGTCATTTTCCTGATCTGCTGGCATCCTAGACATACAGTTTTCTATTCATTCACTACATTTTATAATATGAGCTATTTATCACTCACAGTTACCACACTTTGTACAACATTATCTCAGAAAGTTGGTCACAGGTTATTGGTCCAGGGATGACCATGCAACATGAAGCAGTTATCTACAGACTGGACACTGGCCTAGGAATTGGTCTGGTGAAAAAGCTCTATGTAACCAGGCTTCCTTGATTGCAAGTAAACAAAGGAAAAATGAATCCATAAATATGGGCTGATCCTACCACTGCAACCCAATGGTGGTCCTTGGACCTGTGGCTTAAGCAGCTTCTGTGGGCTAGTAAGAGCTCCAGAATCTCAGTTCCCTCCGAAGACCTCCTGAGTCAGAACCTGCATGTAACGGAAACCCTAAGTGGTTTGTATGCTCATTGAAGCTGGAAAAGAACCACCCATGTGTAATAGACCTGCAAGGTGCTAAACTCTGAAATCCTTCACAGTGCTTGCACAGAGGCCAGGCTTTCCAAGGGCCACTCCCAACCTGTGACTGATATCAGCAGGAATACCATGCAGTCCCCTTCTTAGGAAATGTGGGTTCTCCTGATAGATGAATTTGGCTCAAGGACTCTGTGATGGCCTTGGTGAATTTTCCTTAGGGCTACATCCTAAGATGTTGGCACCATCCTTCTTTCCTTCCTTCTGTACTTCATCTGGGGTTAGACCCTTATGGTTCTCTCAACACATTGCATTTCTTCTTACAGGCATTTTCCCCCAATAACCAGCTTAAGGCTTTTATTCTGTCTTAAAGTTTGCCTTTAGGATAACATACAAACGGTGTACCATTTCAAGCGGCAGCTTTCTAGATCTGCAAAGGTTACAAAACTGACACAAAGAAACTGGTTGGAATTGCAGTTACATGATTGAGGAGATAGATAGATATATATACACAGATATGCATGTCTCCCAAATAATGCCTCACTAGCAATGCAGCAGTTTCATATATTCCTTTCTGAGTTTATGATCCAAGACTAAATACTGTACAGATGGATGTTGGATCCAAGATGACTACACAAAAATGAACAAAATATCTACAGTTTACCAAATATGCAGTGAGGATCTAATTTTTCTTTAATTCAATTGTATTTGTATTACATCAATAGCCATTTTAAGTAAAGAGAGTAATAAATATCCTTGTTTAAAGAATAGGTGTACTATGGAGAACAGTATAGAGCTTCCTTAAAAAATAAAAAGAGATACCATATTATCCTGTAATCCAAGGATTAGACATATATCTGAAGAAAACCATAATTCAAAAAGATTTATATACCTCAATGTTCATTGCAGTGCTGTTTACAATAGCCAGGACATGGAAGTAACCTAAATGTCTATCAACGGATGAATGGATAAAGATGTGGCTCATATATACAATGGAATAGTACTCAGTCATAAAAAAAAGAATGAAATAATGCCATTTGCAGCAATATGGAGGGACCTAGGGATTATCATACTAAGTGAAGTAAATCAAAGAAAGACAAATACCACATGATATTTCACACTTACATGTGAAATTTAAAAGCATGGTACAAATGAACTTAAATACAAAACATGAATAGACCCACAGATGTAGAAAACAAACTAATGGGGGTGTGGTAAATTAGGAGTTTGGGATTAACATATGTACATTACTATATATAAAATAGATAACCAACAAGGACCTCCTGTATAGCACAGGGACTATTTTCAGTATTTTGTAATAACCTATAATGGGCTTCTCTCATGGCTCAGACAGTAAAGAATCCACCTGCAACACAGGAGACCTCAGTTTGATCCCTGGGTTGGGAAGATCCCCTGGAGGAGGGCATGGCAACCCACTCCAGTATTCTTGCCTGGAGAATCCCCAAGAACAGAGGAGTGTGGTGGGCTACAGTTCACAGGGTCACAAAGAGCCAGACATGACTGAGCAACTAATCACAGCATAGCACAAGATGGAGAAGGACCTAAATAATATAGATATATATGTATTTGTATAAGTGAACCACTTTGCTGTACACGTTAAACTAACCAACATTGTAAATCAGCTATGCTTCAATTAAAAAAAAAAGGTGGAAGTTTCTACTGTCATTTTGGGCTAGCTCATAAAGAAAAAAAAAAAATAGTCAATCTATGTGGATTAGATGGGAGGGAAATAATCCAACACCAACCTTAGAAACTGATCTCTCAGAAGCACAATAGGAGTTGATGGAGAATGGTGAGGATACACTTAGATTAGATAAATGTAAGAAAGACTATCATCTTCTAGAAACTACACAAGGAAAAGAAAACAGTGTGTCCCATGTATTAACATATGTACCTCTAACCAATTTCTGCAGTATTCTAAGTGAAGTGAAAGTTGCTCAGTCATGTCCGACTCTTTGTGACCCCATGGACTGTATAGTCCATGGAATTCTCTGGGCCAGAATACTGGAGTGGGTAGTCTAAGAACAGCATGAATTCATCATCTTGAATATAAATATTACAAATGATGACCCATGGAGCTACAGATGTTGTCCAGGGTGAAGACTGACCAGTAGTCTTCAGAATGAAACTAATTTGAGGATAAGGCATGCTTAGCATCATAAAGATGACAATCACTGCCCTGAGTGAATCATCCCTAGGGTCTAATTTACTTCCTTTTTCACCACTTTTTTCTATACCCTGTAAGCAGATGTCATCTCTGTCTAATAGGGGAGAGAACCAGGGTTCATAGAGGTTGTACAACTTGAATGAAAATGATACACCAAGCAAGCAAGTAATCTGGAATTTGAAAGAACTGAAACCCAGGGCTGTTTTTATTACTCTCCATCTGTATTGCTTAATATTCTTCCCCTGAGAACAATATAAACATAAAATTTAAAAACTGTACTATATACATGTACAGTTTTCAAAATACTTTCATATGTCTCTCTTCCCCAACCCACAGCATGATTAGTACTGAATGTAAAGACAAGCTTAAAAATGGGGAATATCTTTGATTTTAAATCGTATAACAGAAACTGGAGCGAGAATGATGGTGACTGAGAAAAGGGCATGAGGAAACCTTTTTGGGGAAGAACATTCTACATATTTCTTGTAGAACATTCTACAACGTTCTTAGAAATATTTAGCCTTTTCACTATATGGCAAGACCATTACAGTTGGCAGTTACACAAGTGTACGTGTTTGTCACAACTCACTGACCTGTACTGTACACTTAGGAATGAACTTCATTATGTATAAATTAAATCTCTAAAGTTGGTATTAATAAATGACTAAAAAAAAAGTCCCAGGGTTACAATAATGGTAACACTTGAAGATTATATGTTCTTTCTGGATGCATAAATCCGTGCAAATAGCAATGACAGAAGGAATGTTTTACTTAAAAATATGCATTTTCCCCTGGCTGCTTCTTTGAAAAGAATTTCTTCCTGTTTACAGCCTGTTATTATGTAAAATATATAATAATGACTCTCATCCTCTAAAAATGACACAGGGAATTTTTTTTTTCCTGATTGCACTGTATTCTTTGAACATACACAATTTATATGATTTTCTTAGAACTCTAAGAACATAAATTCTTCAATTTGAAAATAAATATTACCAACCACGACCCATGCAGTCAGAGATATTATACAGGGCTGAGATTGACTAGAAGTGGCCTTCAGAGTAATTAGAGGACAGTGTGTCAGTGAAACCAAGCAGGACCCTTTGGGGCTCCCAGGTACAAATCCTTTCTGGGTCCTCTGTTTCCAGGTTGCATGAAATAGGCTTCATTTATCTTCCAGCATCTTCCCTGAGTTCTAAAGGGAAGGTTCAAACAGTTGCTAATCAGGAAGGGGAGGGGATGCAGGAACAGGGGAGGAGCAGTCCAGAAACATCGGTGCAGTCTTGGGGCAGGGGCCTGTTTCTTCCTCAAGGAATACACAATATCACCTTTGAGCCCTTCTGCAGGAATTAAGACCCTCAACCAGAAAAAGGATGGAATCTCCAGGCTGACCACAAAATTCCTAGAGCACAGCCCTAATACCTCACCACCAACCAATCAGAAGAAAGTCATATACCTTGCAGTCCTCACCCCAAATTTTGTCTGCAAAAAAATGTTCCCCTAAACTATTGGGGAGTTCAGGGTTTCTGAGCATAAGCCACATGTTCTCCTAAACCTTTCTCTGCTCCAAATGTGGATATTTTGGTTTGTTCAGCCTCACTGTGCTTCGGCACATAAATTTTGTTCGGTAACATCAGCATTGTATTAATTCAAGTGGGGGTTGTCCCAAGGTATAAAAATCTCAATTCATTTGAATTTATTCAGTTAATATTTATTGCAGCCATGATGACAATTTTAACTTGGCAGAGGCAGCTGCTTTCACCACATTTTAATCTTAATCCACAAAAAAAACAGTGCTTGGAAAGCATCTACTCAGTGCCCAGGGTCAAGTTTAGCAAGAAGTTAGATTATATTCATTTTGCCCTTGAGGTTTCATCAATAGAATCAATGCACTCCCTTTCAAATGTCAGACTTGTTTCTACTCTTTCTCTGGGTCTCTGTCATTATCTAGATGTACACAAATACATATTAATAAATACATGTGTATATATACATACACATGCAGTATGCATATGTAGATATACACATGTATGCATATGTATCTAGTCCTCTATCATTAGGATGTTGCATAGTGAACTTCTAAACTGATTTTATTCTCTGACTTAGTAAGAGAACTGATAAAGTGCAAAATCATTATGATGAAAGAACATTAATGTTGGAAGAATAATAAATACAAGGATCCTATCCTTAATGCACAGAACTTGACTTCATAATCATTGGTTTTATTAGCTAACATATTTTCAGGTTATGCTAAAATGTTTCACTGTGCCTCATTCATTGGTTTATGACATTCTTGTATTTAGGCTTAGGATAAACACTGCTGCTAAGAGCTGACAAATCAACACTTTTTATCTTATGCATTGATCATCAGTGCCCATTTAATCCTTTCCTGTTTACTCAATTCATTAGCCAGACCACAACAGCCAAGATACTTCCACTTGCATTCAGGGAAACTCAATGCTCTTCACTGAGAGGGAGCCCAGTTTAGATTTCTACACGTTTCCCTTATAATTAGCTGCTGAATTTAACTTGCCTCTGCTCTGCTATGGTTTCAGAGATGTTAATTTTCTTGCTAACCCACAATTAGAGGAGTAAAGCATAGGCAATTTTCTTGAAGCAATCTTGAGTTAAATGCAAATTACTTGAGTGATTCCTATAAGCTCAATCAAATTGCTAATACACTGATGACCCTGTGTGTGTGTGGGGGGGGGGGGTGTGTGTGTGGTGTGTGTGTGTGGGGTGTGTGTGTGGGGTGTGTGTGTGTGTGTGTGTGTGTGTGTGTGTGTGTGTATGTGTGTGTGTGTGTGTGTGTGGTGGGGGCAGGCTAGGAAGGGGAGGGTGGGAAGAGCATCTCTTTTGTTCTCCTTTAAGGACAGTTTCCCATCTCTAAGTAATATAAAGAGGCATGGACCAATATGAGTAAAGCAAAATAAATGGAGGAATGCATTTATTTTCATGTCATAGAGTAAAACTCAATCAAAAAATTTTGAGATTATTTATTTTGACCTCTGAAAAAATACCTTTATCAGATGTATTATTTCCTTTCGAAAGATAAACACAGAAATTACCTCCACTAATACTGAAGAGATCCTAATATTAGGAATAAATTCATTCAGCATTCCACACATACTGGGCTAGCATTTTACTAGATACTTTGTGGGGAGAGATAAACCCATTTATTTTATTGTGTGTGTGCATGCTTAGTTGTTCAGCCATGTCCAGCTCTTTGCAACCCCATGGACTGTAGCCTCCCAGGACCCTCTGTCCATGGGATTTCCCAAGGAAGAATAGTGGAGCAGGTTCCTTCTCTAGGTTACCTTCCCAACCCAGGGGATCTTCTTGACCCAAGGATCAAACCCACATCTTCATTTCCTGTATTGGGAAGGGGTTCTTTACTGTTGAGCCAACTGGGTTGTTGTTGTTCAGTTGCTAAGTCATGTCCAACTCTTCAAATCCATAGACTGCAGCACACCAGGCTCCTCTATCCTCCACTACCTCTTGGCCGTGCTGTGCTTAGCCGCTCAGTCATGTCCAACTCTTTGCAACCCCATTGACTGTAGCCCACCAGGTTCCTCTGTCCATGGGGACTCTCCAGGCAAGGATACTGTAGTGGGTTGCCATGCCCTCCTCCAGCGGATCTTCCCAACTCAGGGATCAAACCCAGGTCTCCCGCATTGTGGACAGATTCTTCACCACTGAGACACCTGGGAAGCCCAAGAATACGGGAGTGGGTAGCCTATCCCTTCTCCAGGAGACCTTCCCAACCCAGGAATCAAACTGGGGTCTCTTGCATTGCAGGTGGAGCTGAGTTACCAGGGAAACCCGCTATCTCCTGGAATTTGCTCAAATTCTTGTCCATTGAGTTGGTAATACTATCCAACCATCTCATCCTCTCCCGCCCCCTTCTCTTTTTGTCCTCAATCTTTCCCAGAATCAGGGTCTTTTCCAACGAATCAGCTCTTCACATCAGGTGGCCAAAGTTTTGGAGTTTCAGCTTCAGTATCAGCTGAATCTAGATTTCTCATATCTAGAAAAGGACTAAAGTAAACAATGGAGACATCTGTTTCTTATGACTAGCAGCAGCCTTCTTATGACCAGCAGCCAGTCTCTGCAAAATGTATGCTTGCCTGGATGTATCCCTCTTCACCCAAGTCACATATATATTGATCTCCCCCTCAATTCTTTGGAGCAGTTTCTCAGAGCTCTCTGAGATGCTGTCTACAGGGCTATAGTTCTCATTTTGCCCCAAATAAAATTTAACTCACAATTCTAAGGCTGTACATTTTTTTTTTCAGTTGGTGCTGTTTCCCTATATCAATGGTATCTAATTCTAAGAGGAAAGAGGTCTTAGCTACATGATTTTATAAATGGGTGCTAGGTAAAGCCCTAAAAGAACTGCCCTTTTAAAGTAAATGTCACAATTCAGGGTGATTCTAAATGTTAACTATGCCTGCCAAGCAGTTGATTTTCCTCTTGTGTGAGGCACTAGAATATTTAATCTTGCAATTCTAACAAAATTGGAAGAAGTTCCTGTGTTTTTTTTTTCCTTTATAATACAAGAAGCCACACAACCTGTAAGTTCTAAGCTTAAAGCTGCAATGTACATTTTCAATAATTATTTCTTGAGTAACTGCCATGTTCTAGTTTGCAACAAGTCACTAAGTGATAAATTTAGCGGGTATATGGTATGCACTTCTCATGTGTGCCATAGAACTTAAAAATGCTCACAATGTATTCTATGAATCTGTATATAAACAAAATGATACACATTACTGAAAGCTTACTGAATGTCAGTTTCTGTATTAGACAATGTGAAAATATTTTGTTTAATCCTCATAGACAACCTCAGAAAAATATAATATATATGCCTATTTTACAGATTTAAAAAGTAACTTCAGAGAGTGGTAGTGGCTGAGCTGCAGGTCCTGACTTAGATCTTTTTTTTTTTTTTCGCTTCCTGTGCTTTATTGGTGAGCCAACTCTAAACCCTGGAAACTCAACAGAAGAGCGACACATACTGAGCTGAAATGATAACTGAGCTATCAACCTGAATATACACACCTACATATCAAGATCTTTGCTACTGAGTCAAAAAGATGTCTCTGAATTATCTGAGGCAGGAGGTAGACTTCCCCCCTACCCATGGTAAAGCAAGTGGAAATTCACTCCCTACTGACTGAAACTTCAAGATGAGATAGCAGGAAAACTAAGGGAGGAGGCTGGGCCCTACCCAGACCACATATTTCTCATTCCTGAAGTCTGGATACCTCTTCAACCACACATGTGCAGATAGGTTCCTGGAGGCCAAAGGGGGAGTAATGTCAAGGGATGCTTTACCCATATGCCTTTGAGGTAGAATCCATCTTGGCTAAGAGATGCATGCACACGCATGGAAGGATCCTGAGATATACCACATGTGGACTGTGAACCAGGCAAATCAAAATGATTGTCAAAGGAAAACCAAAGGAAATGCCCCATATAAGTGGTTTAAACTGTCATGAGGGCACAACTCAGAGACTCTGCCTCTGAGTCTGCCCATGTGTCTATCCACACGTACTGAATTCTTTTCCTCTTAATAATTTACTTGCTTCACTACTCCCCATTTTTATGGAAATTATTTTTTGCAAAGTGAAGAGCCAGGGCCCTTGTCACTGACCACTGGTATAGTGGCTAGGATGTGGTGTATCACAGCCTCAGTCTCCGGCTGGGAACCCAAGACCCACTCCAGTAATTGCAGACTGATGCTACCTGAGATCATATCCAAATAATTGCTTTAATGTGTATTTCCTATAGGAGATCTAAACATAGAGTTAAAGTTTATACTTTTGTTAAGTTGTTATAATATCTCATCTTATGCACCCATATAGGCTTTGCTATTCAACATTCAATTCTCTATTCAAAATAAGATTTCAAAATGAGTATTTTAATTAGGCCAGGATTTCACTAGTGAGGGTTTTTTCTAAAGGATGTGGAGACTTTAATTGGAATTGAGGGTTTCTGTCTCAATTCTTTCCTGAAACAGTGTCTTGAAATGAACACGCTTTTGTTAATTTTTCTCTATATTATCAGGGATTAGACACTGCAACAATTTTTATATATTATCCTATTTTTCTTAGTGAGCTGAATTTCTTTTTTGTCTTAGAAGATTTTACCCTCATCTTTCCCCCCAGGATTTACCTAGTTTCCCCATAGTATCCTGATTTTTTCTGGGTCACACTGTATTGCCTGACCTCTTGCAATGCACTCCTTCTGCAAGAATATCTGATAGCCCTCACGGTGTGCACCTACCTCTAATCACGTTCTTATCATTCGGCTACAGTCACCACAAGGCATTTCTCAGTCACTTCTCTTCTGGCTCAGCTCATGTTCCCCACTGCCACTGTGCTATTCATGAGGGCTTGAAAGAGCTCCAGTTGTCTTGGCATGTAGAGAAGTTGGAAAGAACAGTGTTATCCACAGATGGACATTGGTAAGAACTTAAGCTATTTAATATTTGTGTAACTCATTGAAACTATGAGCCATGCCATGCAGGGCCACCCAAGATGGATGAGTCATAGTGAAGAGTTCTGACAAAGTACAGTCCCCTGGAGGAGGAAATGGCAACCCACTCTAGTACTCTTGCCTAGAGAATCCAATGGACAGTATGAAAAAGCAAAAATATATGGCACCAGAATATGACCCCCACCCCCACCCCCAGGTTGGAAGGTGTCCAATGTGCTTCTGGGGAAGAGTAGAGATTACTAACAGCTCCAGAAGAATGAAGCAGCTGGGCCAAATCAGAAACAACACTCAGTTGTGGATGTGTCTGGTGGTGAAAGTGAAGTCCGATGCTATACAGAACAATATTGAACAGGAATCTGAAATGTTAGGTTCATGAATAAAGGTATATTGGAGGCGGTTAAGAAGAAGGTGGCAAGAGTGAATGTGGACATCTTAGGACACAGTGAACTAAAATGGACGGAATCGGCGAATTTAATTCAGATGTCCATTATATCTACTACTGTGGGCAAGAATCCCTTAGAAGAAATGGAGTAGCCCTTACAGTCAACAAAAGACTTCAAAATGCAGTACTCATGTGCAGCTTCAAAAATGACAGAATAACCTCGGTTTGTTTCCAATGTAAACCATTCAACATCTCAGTAATCGAAGTCTATGCCCCACTACCGATGCAAGGAAGCAAAAGTTGGCCAGTTCAATGAAAACCTACGACATCTTCTAGAACTAACACCAAAAAAAAAAAAAGAAAGAAAGAAAAATGGATGTCCTTTTCATCATAGGGGATTGGAATGCAGAAGTAGGAAATCAAGAGATACCCAGAATAACAAGCAAGTTTGACCTTGAAGTACAAAAGGAAGCAGGGCAAAAAATAACAGGTTTGTCAAGAGAGCAAGCTGGTCATAGCAAACACCCTTTCCAACAATCCAAGAGATAATTCTACATATGGACATCATCATAAGGTCAATACCAAAATCAGATGGATTATGTTCTTTCCAGTCAAAGATAGCAAAACTCTACACAGTCAGCAAATATAATACCTGGAGCTGACTGTGGCTGAAATCATGAGATACTCATTGCAAAATTCAGACTTATATTGAAGAAAGTAGGGAAAACCACTAGGCCATTCAGGTATGGCCTAAATCAAATCCCTTATGATTATATAGTGGAAGTGAGTGACAAATAGACTCAAGGGATTAGATGATAGACAGAGTGCCTGAAGTAGTATGGATGGGGATTTGTAGCACTGTATGGGAGGTGGTGATCAAAACCATTCAAAGGCGGAAAAAAATGCAAGAAGGCAAAGTGGTTGTCTGAGGACGTTTTACAAATAGCTGAGGAAAGAAGAGAAGCAAAAGGCAAGGGAAAAAGGGAAAGATATACTCATCTGAACGCAGAGTTCCAGAGACTAGCAGGGAGAGATGAGAAGTCCTGTTTACGTGTAACTCTATGGCTGATTCATATCAATGTATGACAAAACCCACTGAAATGTTGTGAAGTAATTAGACTCCAACTAATAAAAAATAAATAAATAAAAATGAAAAAAAAAGAAGTCCTGTTTAAATAAAAAATGCAAAGAAATAGAGGAAAACAATAGAATGGGAAAGACAAGAGAATTTAAGAAAATTGGAGCTATCAAAGGAACATTTCATGCAAGGATGGGTATAATAAAGGACAGAAACAGTAAGGACCTAACAGAAGAAGATATTAAGAAGAGGTGGCCAGAATACACAGAAGAACTACACAAAAAAGATCTTAGTGATCCAGATAACCACGATGGTGTGATCACTCACCTAGAGCCAGATATCCTGGAATGTGAAGTCAAGTGGGCCTTAGGAAGCATGACTATGAACAAAGCTAGTGGAGGTGATGGAATTCCAGCCGAGCTATTTCAAATCCTAAAAGATGATGCTGTGAAAGTGCTGCATTCAGTATGCCAGCAAATTTGGAAAATTTAGCAGTGGCAACAGGGCTGGAAAAGGTCAGTTTTCATTCCAATTCCAAAGAAAAGCAATGCTAAAGAATGTTCAAATTACCACACAAATGCACTCATTTCACATGCTAGCAAATAAATGCTCAAAATTCTCCAAGTTAGGCTTCAACAGTACGTGAACTGAGAATTTCCAGATGTTTAAGCTGAATTTAAAAAAGGCAGAGGAACAGGAGATTAAATTGCCAACATCTGTTGGATCATAGAAAAAGCGAGAATTCCAAAAAAAATCTGCTTCATTGATTACACTAAAGCCTCTGACTGTGTGGATTGCAACAAACTGTAGAAAATTCTTAGAGATGGGAATACCAGATCATCTTACCTGCCTTCTGAGAAACCTATATGCAGGTCAAGAAGCAACAGTTAGAATCAGACATGGAGCAACAGACTGGTTCAAAAATGGGAAAGGAGTGTGTCAGGCTATACAGTGTCACTCCACTTATTTAATTTATATACAGAGTACATCATGTGAAATGCCAGGCTGGATGAAGCACAAGCTGGAATCAAGATTGCCAGGAGAAATACCCATAACCTCAGATATGCAGATGCTGCTGCTGCTGCTAAGCCGCTTCAGTTGTGTCTGATTCTGTGTGACCCCATAGATGGCAGTCCACCAGGCTCCCCCGTCCCTAGGATTCTCCAGGCAAGAATACTAGAGTGGGTTGCCATTTCCTCCTCCAATGCATGAAAGTGAAAAGTGAAAGTGAAGTCGCTCAGTCTGTCCGACTCGTAGCGACCCCATGGACTGCAGTCTACCAGGCTCCTCCATCCATGGGATTTTCCAGGCAAGAGTACTGGAGTGGGGTGCTATTGCCTTCTCTGCAGAAGACACTACCCTTATGGCAGAAAGTGAAGAGGAACCAAAAATCCCCTTGCTAAAGGTGAAAGAGGAGAATGGAAAAGCTGTCTTTAAACTCAACATTCAGAAAACTACGATCATGGCATCCAGTCCCATAACTTCATGGCAAATAAATGGGGAAAATGCGCAAACAGTGACGGACTTTATTTTCTTGGGCTCCAAAATCACTGCAGATGGTTACTGCAGCCATGAAATTAAAAGATGCTTGCTCCTTGGAAGGGAAGCTATGACAAACCTAGACAGCATATTAAGAAGCAAAGACATTACTCTGCCAACAAAGGTCTGTAGAGTCAAAGCTATGGTTTTTCCAGTAGTCATGTATGGATGTGAGAGTTAGATCATAAAGAAGGCTGAACACCGAAGAAATGATACTTTTGAACTGTGGTGCTGGAGTAGACTCGAGAGTTCCTTGGACTGCAAGGAGATCAAACCAATCAATCCTAAAGGAAATCAGTCCTGAATATTCACTGAAAGAAAGGACTGATGCTAAAGCTGAAGCTCCAATAGTTTGACCCCCTGATGTGAAGATCTGGCTCACTGGAAAAGATCTTGATGCTGGGAAAGACTGAGGCAGGAAGAGAAGGAGATGACAGAGGATGAAATGATTAGATGGCATAACTGACTCAATGGACATGAGTTTGAGCAAGCTCCAGGAGTTGGTGGTGGACAGGGAAGCCTGGCATGATACAGTCCATGGGGTTACAAAGAGTCAGATAGGACTGAGTGACTGCACAACAACATCCCACTATATTATGTGTGTGTGTGTGTGAGTACAATTTGTCCCTATTACACTAATAATTAAGATTTCATGATCTTGTCTCATCTGCTCCCAGCATACCTCCTCAAATACCCCAAGTCTCCTGTAGTTCTGAACAGGAGTCTACAGATGCTTATAAACCCTTAATCACAATCACACACAGGAGCTCCAGAACCTCCTCACTCATATCTGTGTCCAGGAAGCCACCCGAGGGTGTCTTAGTACTGCTTCTTCTAGTGGTAATGGTCACACTTACATCCGTGTTAAACGTTGTCTGTCTCAACCTCTCAGAAGACAAAACATCACTATATTCTTGGCAGAAGTGGGGAATAGATCGCCTTTCCCAACTGGCGCAGCTCACACTCATTTAGGCCCTGAGACAGTTTTGTTCTCTTCTAGAGTTTCACAAAGTCTACCATGACCATAATTTCCTTCCATATAACGTTCATCTCTCTTCCTTTTTACCCACATTGAATCCAATAGCCAGTTCCTGCCCTTTCCCTTTTTGTCTTCCTTTGTCTCTGAATGATTTCTGTAGGTGACCACAAAACGCCCAATGGGAAATTAAAAGCCTCCTCCTCCCACCTTTGAATCCTCTCGTCAAAAATACTCCCGTAGACTATATCCAAAGAAGGTCACTGCCAGTAAACTTTATTAATTCTGAAGCTTGGTTTGAGATTGGTAGGACATCTGTTTTAGATTATGCAAGTTTAGAAGATATATATGATATATGATCATCTCATCTGATGCTTTCATTTAAGGATAAGAGTCTGAGACCTCAGAGGTATAAGCAATGTCTTAGAGCTACTTGGTTATGAAATCAATCAGAATTTTCCAAATCATGATAATAAATGATCTACATGTGAAAGAAGATTTCACTCTTCCTTTACAGATATGTGATATCCTATACTCAATAGTCTTAAATTATCTTTTTATTCTCTGGGCCTAACATAATACTTTGGCACAAAGGAAGGGGAGATAGTGCAAAAAATACCTATGGCGGTGGGAAGAGGTAAAGACAATATAGGGGAGGAGAGTGGGAGTTTTGAAGTACTGGGTTTCAGACAGATTACAAGGATGTATTGTACAACATGGGGAATATAGTCAATATTTTATAATAACTGTAAATGGAGTGTAACCTTTTAAAATTGTGTCAAAATACATTAACAAAGAATGAAATAAAAAAAAAACAAAACAAAACAAAAAAAAAAAGAATGAAATCACAATATAAAGTACACCCTCAATGAAATCAGAGGAGGTACTATAATTTCCAAATAACTTCATTTCATATTTATCTAAAAATATTTGAAAATCTCAAGAAATATTAATTACCATGCCACTATTTTACATCTGGCTAAGTTTTTTATGCCTTAGATATTCAAATTGCAATGGTAGTGAAGCCAGTGCTCCATGGTTCACTGAGTCAGCCTATGGTGCTGACCATTCAGGGTCACAAGAAAAGTGAAGTACGTGGAATCCATAGTCTCAACGGGAAGGGGACATTTTGTTTCATCTTGATAGAAAATATTTCATTGAGCTTTTTGAACCTTAATAGGAAACCAGCTTTCCATGAAAACCAATATTAGTTTATTCTCTTAAAGCTGAACATATGTGACTTTAAAAATGGGAGCCATTTGAAGGAGTCATGAAACTCCTGCTATTTAATAATGCCTTTCTGTCATAAGGGTAATTTTACTCAGTAGCCTCTGGCAGTCAGAATTAAGTTATACTACTGTTAGATATTTTTTAAAGGAGTCAACAATTTTCCTCATGTTTCCAGGGGAAATTATTCATTTGGGTAATTTTTTTCCTATATTCTACTACAGAAAGATTATTTGTAATGGGTATATTTGGAAATTAATCTAGTCTCAAAACAAGGCTAAAATAACCATGGCCAATAATATGTTGTTCATGGGTATCTATACAATTTGTCAACAAGTTGAAAATTATTTTTAGAATCTCAGATTATATTAATTATATAAAAATACACACACACACACACACATATATATATATATTCCCTGGTAGCTCAGCTGGTAAAGAATCTGCCTGCAATGCAGGAGACTCCGGTCTGAAATCTGGGTCGGGAAGATCCCCTGGAGAAGGCAGAGGCTACCCACTCCAGTATTCATGGGCTTCCCTGTTGGTTCTAGTCGGTAAAGAAATCCATCTGCAATGTGGGAGACCTGGGTTCGATCTATGCAATTTACCAACAATTTGAAAAAAATGTTTTAGAATCTCAGATTATATAATGTTAATAAAAGTACTTTATATTTTTTAACAAGCAGAAAGAGGCTTAAAGTGAATTTGTGTATTAGTTTCATCTGTAAGAAATCTAACACTGTAACCAGCAATCTTTGTGGAAGTGTTTATCTGCATTTGAGTTTGGCCAACGGTTGGCTGGGATTAAATTTAAACTATTTTTTTTTTTTGTAAATTATTGCTAACTTTTGAAGAACTAAATGAAAATTATGGCTATTTTCTGCAGAAAGTAAACGAATCAACAATCACATAGAAAATTTCCCTACTGTTTCAAGTGGTTCACTGATCCCAGAATAGACGTCTGAAATCTCTCAAGGGTAATCACTGAATGTATTAATTTTTAAATCTCTAAGTCAGGTAAGCTGTACACACTCAAAATTATGCCTACATTAAAAAATTATCTTTATGAAAAGAGTTAATGAGAAGCCACAACTCTATGGCTATAAATTACACTCAATTTTTAAAACAGTCCCCACTCACAGCATGTTTACAACATAATGATCACTTTAGAACTCTTCCAATTATAAGAGTTTATCTTATAAATAAGTGGATCAGAGATTGATGCTACTGGAAAGATCAAATACTGTCCATGGTTGTTTCAAAGTGCAGTTGAAAGAGAGAAGTTATTGACATAATGGTAATTATAGCTAGCAATAACTTAAAAGAGTTGGCTGTATGAAAGAAATCTAAATATAATAAAAGTTGGCAAAGTTTTGGGGCATGAAAAAAATCTATAAAACAAAAAGAACTCAAATAGTTAAGAAATGGGTCTATAATGTGAGAGGGAACAACATTTTGACAGGGAGTTCTGATTAATACACCTAGACTTGAGTTTATCTTTAAAATGTAAGAGGAGACAGACCTAGATTAACTAGGATAAAAAGTGTATTGATTTGGTTGTCAGGAAATGAACAAATCAGTCACTTTTTGGCTGTAAAAGGAGGCCTCAAGAAAGTCACCTAAGAGCATCGAGTCTGGATTTTAGCCATTGCTTGTAAAATAAGGGAGCTCATTACTAGAGCTTGAAAGTCTTTGATAGCTTTAAAAATTAACTTTCTTTGATACCTCTCTACTTATAGAATTTCAAAGGATGGCTTAAACTACAACTCACCAATTTCTTTTCTATAAAAAGTATTATGGAAGCAAAATATAGCTTAAGAAAAAGTGGATACAAGCTAGGAAAAATATGCAGGAAGAGTGAAAAGCGTAGTGAGCAGAGATGGTCAATTGATGTTTAATAAATGCATACGCTTCCTAGGGAGAGTGAAATTTCTCTTTTGCTTTTATCTGCTAATCTATATCCTTAAAGAGGTAGGAAAATAAGTAGACAGAATGTATTCTCTGTCTATATATCACACATGATAATTGCTGATTAGGGTACAGAATGAAACCAAAATGTACAAGAACTCAACTAAATACTATCTTTTTTCCTTTGTACTTAACTTCTAGAAATAAAGATGTGAAGAAAAATTGACATTATGTACCAATCGAATTTTTTAAAAAGTAAATTCTAAGGAATATACAATGATACAATCCACTCCCTTTATCTTATGAAATTTCATCTACTGTATTCCTAGGTACACAATGATGATATTAAAGAAATATAAGGATACAATCGTCACAGAATATCTTATTCATTATATCCAGCATAGCATGCTCTATTTAATAAGGCTATGAAGTAGAATAATACTTTTTAAGCTATTTTCAACAGTAAAGATTAAATTAGTACCTTTCTATTAACCACAGCTTTAAAATATAATAATAAATGTCTTTTATTCATGCATCTTGGTTAATACAGAGGCAGGAAGATTGATTTCTCTTAGGAAAATGATATGCCATTCTTCAATTTTCTTACTAGTAAAAATGTATAGTTGAAAACATCATGCATCAAATTTAATTACTAAGCAGATCACTGCATACAAAAAGAGAGTAAAGTCATATGAAATGTGAAGATTTAAGCTGAACTCTTAACACTATTATTTTCCAAAATAATGCAGAAGATAAAATATCCAATGGTACACAGCTTTTCCTGAGTATTGGTATCACTCTTAAAGTACATCCTAATTGAAATGAAAAAAAAATAAATAATAATAAAGTAGGAACAAGGGATAACACATTTCCATTATGTTATTATTCTTTGCCTTTTGGAAAATGGAAAATTTTGGATCTTAAAGGTTGTTAACACCTTGCCTTTTATCTTGTGACTTTGTTTCTCTCTGAACCAGAAACTAAAGGTATAACTGGACTCATGAGCTGACCTTTACTACCAGTCATTCTTTTATTTGAACAGGATAATAGATTTTCCTTATGGTAGAGCTTGTGAGCCATGAATGCCCTCACTTATCTTACTGTTCAAGTGTGTGAAGTGGCGATAGCAGGGGGGAGCAGGAGGAAGCCTCTCTTAGGACAACAGAAGCCAGGCATGGCTGCTTCACAGTTTATTAGCCTTAGAATATTCTCTGATTACATATAATAAAGTTAATTTCTTGCTGACGTTTAACCTGCATCTTTGTGGCCAAAATAATAAAACCCATTCTACAAGCTTTTAGAGAAAACAACTGTTAAAACTATAAAGGAAAGGTCTCTGTGAATTTGGCTCCTAGCTTCCTACAAATCTCTATCCAGAAAAACAAGAAATTCAAAGAGTACTAGGGATATAACATGAAAGAAAAAAAAAAAAGAACTCTTGTCCGAAAATATCTTCTTTAGTTTATTGCCACAGTACTGAATATTGAATTATTTCTAAGTACTAATTTTTGCATTATTAACTGCTAATTAATAAGCACTATGTTTGGTACTTTAGATATATCATCTAATTTAATCATGGCAAGATTCCTGAAAAGTAGACATTGCTAAATATTTTTACAAAGGAAACTGAGGAATAAATGGGGCTGGAATGATGATTCAACTGTTCTTGTTCCTGGGACTACCCTGGTGGTCCAGTGGCTAAGACTCTGAGCTCCCAGGGCAGGGGGCCCAAGTTCGATCCCTAGTCACAGAACTAGATCCCAGATGCCACAATTAAAGACAGCACATGGTGCAACTAAGACTGATGCAGCCAAACAAATAAACATTAAAAATATATATATATATATATCAAAAATTGTTCTTGACTCATATTTCAAACTCTTTTCATGCAGACCTTCTACCACCTCTTTACTTAGCTTGAATTAGGAATTTTTCTTTTGCAAGACAAAAAATACTACTGGGCAGATAACAATACTATGCCTATTAGCCACTTACTCACTTTCACCTTAGTGAGACTTGTTTCATTTCAGATGATTTCTCCCCTGGAGTTGGTTTAATTGATGTAAGGGTGGGAGTAGAAAGGTGCCTAAACAGAAATGAAAGAGGCTCCTAACAGGCACAGAGACACAATGGACATTTAGTGGATAGGAACACTGAATTCCGGAAAATACATAGGAGGTAACATGAAGAGGAAGTTTTTAAAATGAAACATTTTGCTGTTAGCCAGCCCTACTTAATTAGGGTTGCAGTCTGTTCTGAAAGTTGGAAGATAAAGTCTTGTAAAGAAAAAGAACAAAGGGTGTCAGTCATCATCCTGTTATACAAAGGGTTGCTACAACCCACCAAAGTTATTCAATGACAGTGCACCCAGAGGGGAATTTGGGAGGGGAAAGACAAGATGAAAAAATTTGTGCTTTGGACATATGGGTCCCTAGATAGTTAAGATGCATATCTAAGGAAAAATTTCAATGATCCCAGTTTCTTGCATCTTCCTGTAAATAGAAAAGCAGTAAAATCATTAACTTTAGACGTTGATTCCCTTAGCAGCAATATTTCTCCAAGATGTATGCTTGACAAGATATATATCTCAGTAAAAAACCTCATATATGTACCAGCTCCTCCCCTACTTCTTTGGAGCAGTACCCTCAGAGACACTGAAACGCTGTTTCCCATGCTAAAGTCCTTAGTAAGGTCCCTGAGTAAAACTTAACTCACAGCTTTTACATGGTGCATTTTTCTTTCAGTCAACAGTTTTGGCAACAATGAAGGGACCCAGAGCAGACTTTTCTCCCTCACTTGAACTCCATGAGGATTTGGATCAAGGGTCCCTTGAGCCTGTTCACCATCTTGATGAATATGTAGGAGGCTGGCCTGACATTTTTCTTTGAAATGACTACTCAAGTAAAATTTGTTGGGATAAAAGTAAAGATAGCAAATGAAAGCTCTCAGCTCCAAAGGTAAGAGGCATAACTCCTTCTGGCTGATTATGACTTTCTCAGGCAACTGTGAAATTTGTGGCAGTGGAATAGGCGAGTCTTCACACTGTGCAATAGCACCATAGGGAAACACACTTGTTAATTTAAATAAACTAGCACATCTAGAAACACACACAAGAGGATTGGCCATCCAGTGCCTGAAATGCCTGTGGTGGTTTTAGACTACTAGAAGGAGAAACCAAGACATATAAAAGAGATGAAACGAGGGTGCTACCTAGAGGAGGGTACCACCTAGAGGAGCCAAGCTCACAAATAGCACACCAGTCCATCACACAGTCTTCGATAGTAATTTTATACTGACAAACTGATCATGAAATGAAAAACAAAGTTTCCAAAGCAGAATAAAGAGGCGTGCTGGAGAACCAACCTCCAACTAACATGCCAACCTTGTTTACCTACATATAGAACATACACTTGCAAGTACTTACTAAATTGGGAACTAAAAGAATTTTGCCCTGAAATGGCCAATATGGGGCACTTTTTTTTTTTAACTTTAACTTTTATACTGGAGCAACTGTATAATAACTGTATAACTGATTTAACAATGTTGTGATAGGTGGACGGCAAAGGGGCTCAGTCATACATATACATGTATCCATTCACCCCCAAACTCCCCTCCATCCAGGCTGCCACAGAACATTGAGCAGAGTTCCCTGTGCTATACAGTAGGGCCTTGCTGGTTATCCATTTTAAATAAGCAGTGTGTACATGTACATCCCAAACTCCCTAACTCTTCCTGTCACAGAGGGGCACCTTTGACATTTCAAAACTGGACAGAACAAAAGTCTTTCTAGGAGGAGCTTGCATTTCTCTCCCTGTGCCTTTGAGATGTAAATAGTCTACCAGGTCAGGGAACCCTCATCTAGATCATCTCTAATTCTAGGAATCAGGACGGGAAGGGGTAGAATAGGCCTTCTTTAAACTCCAGCAAGTAAACTTAGCTTATTCCAGCTATTATTTATAAACTAATGAGTTTTATATTGTAATATCTGATTGATAATTAAGTTTAAAATAAAGCTATGAGATCTGTGCTTGTATCTATTTTTATGTCTGTTTGTACCTATAGATATGCTATGTCTATACCTTCAGATGTTATTATCAAAATTCATTTGCAAAAGAGCTTTATTTAACTGACATAAGAGTAAGCACTTATAAATTAAATATTTCTGAATAATAAAAACCAACCCAAATGAATTTCAAGTTTATATTATCTGGGAAATGTTCAAATTAGATTAATATTTGGTATTAGGGTTTCTTTGGGATTGGAATGAAAACTAACCTTTTCCAGTCCTGTGGCCACTGCTGAGTTTTCCAAATTTGCTGGCATATTGAGTGCAGCACTTTCACAGCATCATCTTTCAGGATTTGAAATAGCTCAACTGGAATTCCATCACCTCCACTAGCTTTACTAGTAGTGATGTTTCCTAAGGTCCATTTGACTTCACATTCCAGGATGTCTGCCTCTAGGTGAGTGATCACACCATCGTGGTTATCTAGGTCATTAAGACCTTTTTTGTATAGTTCTTCTGTGTATTCTTGCTATCTCTTAATATCTTCTGCGTCTGTTAGGTCCATACCATTTCTGTCCTTTATCGAACCCATCTTTGTATGAAATATTCCCTTGGTATCTCTAAGTTTCTTGAAGAGATCTCTAGTCTTTCCCATTCTATTGTTTTCCTCTATTTCTTTGCAGTCATCACTAAGGAAGGTTTTCTTATCTCTCCAGGCTGTTCTTTGGAACTCTGAATTCAAATGGCTATATCTTTCCTATTCTCCTTTGCCTTTTACTTCTCTTGTCACAGCTATCTGTAAGGCCTCCTCAGACAACCATCTTGCCTTTTTGCATTTCTTTTTCTTGGGGATGGTCTTGATCACTGACTCATGTATAGTGTCACAAACCTCCATCCAAAGTTCTTCAGGCTCTCTGTCTATCAGACCTAATCCCTTGAATCTATTTGTCACTTCCACTGTATAATTGTAAGGGAAATGATTTAGGTCATACCTGAATGGTTTAGTGGTTTTCCCAACTTTCTTCACTTTAAGTCTGAATTTGGCAATAAGGAGTTCATGCTTTGAGCTACAGTCAGCTCCCAGTCTTGTTTTTGCTGATTGTATAGAGCTTCTCCATCTTTGGCTGTAAAGAATATAATCAATCTGATTTCAGTGTTGACCATCTGGTGATGTCCATGTGTAGAGTCTTCTCTTGTGTTGCTGGAAGAGGGTGTTTGCCATGACAAGTGCATTCTCTTAGCAAAACTCTATTAGCTATTCGCTCTGCTTCATTCTGTAGTCCAAAGCCAAATTTGCCTGTTATTTCAGGTATTTCTCGACTTCCTACTTTTGCATTCCAGTCTGCTATAATGAAAAGAACATCTCTTTTGGGTGTTAGTTCTAGAAGGTCTTGTAGGTCTTCATAGAGCCATTCAACATCAGCTTCTTCAGCATAAGTGGTTGGGGCATAGACTTGGATTACTGTGATATTGAATGGTTTGCCTTGGAAATGAACAGAGATCATTGTCATTTTTGAGACTGCATCCAAGTATTGCATTTTGGACTCTTTTGTTGACTATGATGGCTACTCCATTTCTTCTAAGGGATTCTTGCCCACAGTAGTAGATATAATGGTCATCTGAGTTAAATTCACACATTCCAATCCATTTTAGTTCACTGATCCCTAAAATGTCGATGTTCACTCTTGCCATCTCCTGTTTGCCCACTTCCAATCTGCCTTGATTGACGGACCTAACATTCCAGGTTCCTATGCAATATTGCTCTTTACAGCCAAAGAATGCTCAAACTACCACACAATTGAACTCATCTCACACACTAGCAAAGTAATGCTCAAAATTCTCCAAGCCAGGCTTCAGCAATATGTGAACCGTGAACTTCCAGATGTTCAAGCTGGTTTTAGAAAAGGCAGAGGAACCAGAGATCAAGTTGACAACATTGGCTGGATCATAAAAAAAGCAAGAGAGTTCCAGAAAAATATCTATTCTGCTTTATTGACTACACCAAAGCTTTTAATTGCATGGATCACAACAAACTGTGGAAAATTCTTCAAGAGATGGGAATACCAAACTACCTGACCTGCTTCCTGGAAATCTGTGTGCAAGTCAAGAAGCAACAGTTAGAAATGGACATGAAACAACAAACTGGTTCTAAATCAGGAAAGGAGTCCGTCAAAGGCTGTATATAGTCACCCTGCTTATTTAATGTATATGCAGAGTACATCATGAGATATGCTGGGCTGATTAAGCACAAGCTGGAATCAAGATTGCCAGCAGAAATATCAATAACCTCAGATATGCAGATGACACCACACTCATGGCAGAAAGTGAAGAAGAACTAAGGGGCCTCTTAATGAAGGTAAAAGAGGAGAGTGAAAAAGTTGGCTTAAAATTCCACATTCAGAAAACCAAGATCATGGCATCTGGTCCCATCACTTGATGGCAAATAGATGGGAAAACAATGGAAACAGTGACAGACTTAATTTTTTTGGGCTCCAAAGCACTGCATATGGTGACTACAGCCATGAAAGTAAAAGACGCTTACTCCTTGGAAGGAAAGTTATGACCAACCTAGACAGCATATTAAAAAGCAGAGACATTACTTTGCCAACAAAAGTCTGTCTAGTCAAAGCTATGGTTTTTCCAGTAGTCATGTTTAGATATGAGATTTGGACTATAAAGAAAGCTGAGTACTGAAGAATTGATGTTTTTGAACTGCGGTGTTAGAGAATACTCTTAAGAATCCCTTGGACAGCAAGAGATCCAACCAGTCCATCCTAAAGGAGATCAGTCCCGAAAAATCATTGGAGGGACTGATGCTGAAGCTGAAACTCCAATACTTTGGCCACCTGATGCAAAGAGCTGACTCATTTGAAAAGACCCTGATGCTGGGAAAGATTGAAGGTGGGAGGAGATGATGACAGAGGATGAGATGGTTGAATGGCAACACCGATTCGATGGACATGTGTTTGAGTAAACTCCGGGAGTTGGTGATGGACAGGGAGCCCTGGCGTGCTGCAGTCCACGGGTTTAGTCCAAAGAGTTGGACACGACTGAGAGACTGAATTGAACTGATTAAGGTTACTTCACGTATGTTGGTTTAATTACTACTGAGATGTTTTACTTTTATATCACCTAAATTGACCAAAAGTCAAATAAGATCATGTTAACTCTGTTACAAAATCAATCACAAGAAAAATAGCATGGACTTAGTATAATTTCTCTGGGAATTTCCAAAACTGCAATCTAAAGATAAGTGTTGAAAACAAGTGAGGTAAATAAATATAAACAGGGTAAGACTTTTAAGGATAATTTTTAAGAATAATCATATTTTATGATATGACTATCTAAAAAAATAGTTTCTTCAGATTTTTGTAACTTAAAATTTGAGCACTTTGTTGAATTAAGCCAAATGATAAAAATTTACTGTCTAGATGATTTCCAAATAAAATAAAATATTGAAAAATTAATTATGAAACAGGTTTCCTTTTACAGAGTAATTAAGTCCAGTTCAGTTCAGTCGGTCAGTCATGTCCAACTCTTTGCAACCCCATGGACCACAGCACGCCAGGCCTCCCTGTCCATCACCACCCCCCAAACTCATGTCCATCAAGTCAGTGATGCCATTCAACCATTTCATCCTCTGTCATCCCCTTCTTCTCCTGCCCTCAATATTTCCCAGCATCAGGATCTTTTCAAATAAGTCAGCACTTTGTATCAGGTGGCCCAAGTATTGGAATTTCAGCTTCAACATGGGTCCTTCCAATGAACACTCAGGACTGATATCCTTTAGGATGGACTGGCTGGATCTCCTTGTAGTCCAAAAGATATTAGTAAATATGTTTGTTGCTACATTGAGTATTTTTCTGTAAGAAAGCACATGTTTTTAGAAACTATAAATAGTAGTTAGAAGTTTGCCAATACACAAATACTAATGTAAAAATTCATTATTGCTTACTTCTTAGCTTTCACTAAAAATTAAGGTTTTGAAAGGTCAAGGATCCTATTAAATATGTAATTAAAACCACCAAAAACTTATAAGGAAAACATCCTTGTATGCATGAGAAAAGAAGGTATAACCAGTGCAAATGCATTTTGTTATAGAAAATAACAAAAAGAAAGTAATATTGCTCTAGAGAATGATTAAGAAAGACAGAAAGAGAGAGAGAAAGGGGGGTGGAAGAAGGAAAGAGGGAAAAAATCATAAGAGAAAATCAGAAGGTAAGAAAGAAATTTATAGAAGACTATGGAAAAGATATCCTGGGAAAAAAGAGCTTAATGGGTATTTAGGACTGAATAAGATTAGAAAAAAATTAACTGAGTAATTACATTTTAATATTAAATGTTAGGTAATACAAACTACAATTAGGTTTTCTTTCTTTGTTAAGAGGACAAACTTTTCTTGAAATATTGATCTACTTTTGAAAAGAGACTGCAAAACTTTATGCAATCTGATATAACTATCTTTTATTGTCATTTTGGTTAAGTGAATAGTATTGTTTCGCAGTGACAATTCCTATTTGACATAGTGTTTTAAAACCTTTTAACAGCTTTGAAATACTTCTTCAATCAAATTCTAAAGTTCTTTTGAATCCCAGCTAACTTTAGGATGCTTCAGACAGCCCATGAAACATCTCAAGGAGAGATACTAATTAGGTTTATTAAATTAAATGGCAAACATCATCAAATGAGTGATGATAAACCTTCTCAGGTTATACTATACAGGTAAATATTATTATATACAATTATTAAAATTTGGACATTACTAATATATATTCTGGTATGTTATAAACTCTTATTTCTAGTTATTATCTTAAAATGCTATATGTCACAGAAATAACCATTTTCCTTGTTAATTATATTGCAATCAGTTCTTTAACCTTGCCACTTAGTTTTTTTGTCATGTATAGACATTATTTAACTCTAATACTCTTCATCTTAAAGAAGTTTCATAGAAAGTACTTTTTGACAAGTATAGAGTTCTGAAAACTTTGTCACATGACTAAACTGGGTAAGAAATTAGAGAATTCTAATGGAAAATCTGATGGCTTCATAAAACTGTTAACAGAAGATCAAGATTTATAAGAATTAGTTATACAGTTTGAATGATAATTTTTATGACTTCTTGTCTGAAATATAATTGACTTTTTATTTTTGTTTTCAAGATATAAGAAAAACCTTTCCTCTTTGATCTATCCCTTACAATAATTAGGGAGATTATACCTTTTTAAGCAGAACTGAAACATTTATCTTTGCAGTCTACCTGATCCTTTCAGAATTTGGAGATTTTTACTGAGCATTCTTTTTTTTCCCCCCAAATATTCTTATTTTCATAGCAATACAGTTATTTGCATAAGTTCAGTAAGAATCTGTTCTTATAACAGGAAACAGTTTTATATTACCATGGATTTGACTGGAATGTCATATTTGAGAATATGGACAGAAGTAGATATAGCCAGACAGCTTCAAAGAACCAACGTAGACTTGATGAAGCAGTAAAGCCCCTTGGAAAAACAACCCAGTGCTTAAAGGCCACCCAAGCAGGCTTTTCAAGTGAATAAGGGAAGGCTACTTCCTGGCAGGTGCAGGAATCTCAAGATATACTAGAAGCCTCAAGAAGAGAGGAATCCACCCAATATTTAGGTATTATAGGCAGAATGTGACAAGTCCTTGGCATGGCTTTCTTGGTCTTGAGAAGCCTTTTACAGTTCAACCTGAGACTTGTTACGAAAAGGTCCAAAATTAATTTAAAAGAGTTTGTCTGATCAAATACAATTATGTAAAAATAAAAATCAGCCCTAATTTATTGAAATAATTTCAAACCTCAAATACAGATATGGCAAGAAGAAACAAGGAAATGCATTTCCTGGATCATAACAGACTAGTAAGACAGATGATCCAAAGAACTTTATATTATTAACAGGGCCTAATCCAGATATAGCACGTGAAATGGCCTATCAGCGAAATCCTGAGTTGTCCTGAGAATGAGCATTTCTAGCACCATGGGACAAATTGGTCATGAGATGCCTCCAAAACCTTTGTCAAATTTATGATCAAAAGGGAGAAGCTATAAACAAACAAAAGAATGTCATTCATTATCCCATTATACAAAGGGTTAAGTTACAATCCACCACAATGGCCCTAAGAAAGTGTGCCCTGAGGGGTAAAACAGGATGAAGGATTCTGTGTTTTGGATATATAGGCCCCTAGATACTTAAGATGCATATCTAAAGACAAATTTCAATGACCCCAGATTCTTGCATCTTCCATATATAGGAAAGCACTAAAACCATTAACTTGAGATATCTGTTCTTTGTGATTACCAGTAATCTTTTCCTGTGATATATGCTTGACGACATGTGCTTCCCAGTCAAAAAATTTGTATATGTATAATTAAAAATTATATATGTGTACATATATATATATATATATATAAAGCATGAAAAATAAATATATGTGTGTATATATGTGTATATACACAACATGGAAACTTACAATACCATATGTAAAATAGACAGTCAATGGGAATTTGCTGCATGACTCAGGGAACTCAAGCAGGGGCTTTGTGACCGTCTCGAAGGGTGGAACTGGGATGGAGGTTCAGGAGGAAAGGGTCAGGGGTGTACCTGTGGCTGATTCTTGTTGATGTTTGACAGAAAAACACAAAATTCTGAAAAGCAATTATCCTTCAATTAAAAAAATAAAGTGGCAAAAATTATATATATATATGTATCTACACATGTGGGTGTGTATGTTTGTGTATATATGTGTGTGTGTGGCTCCTCTCCTGCCTCTTTGGAGCAGTCTCTTTACAGCTACTGAGAGGCCATTTCCTGGGCTATAGTCCTTAGAGAGTCCTGAATGACACAACTCATATATTTTATATTGTATATTTTTCATTCGGTTGATAGTCTCATTTCTGTTCCATTGCAATACTGGCTATGTACTTTACCTTGAAGAAGCAGAAAAGGAATTCAGCATTAAATGTCAAACTATAAAGGATGCATGCAGTTGAAAATAGAGCTAATCAAGAAATAGCTCTGGTCTTCCTTATTGAAATGCAAAGATTTAGCTTAGACCAAAACCAGATTAGTAGTAGTACTATTAAGAAAAATAAAGTAAAAAGAACAGCTTTAGATTTTGCAAAGATCAAACAGCATGGATTGCTTAATAAAATCAGGTAATAATCACAATACACAGAATACCAGAAACAATCTGGAAATTAATAAGAGTTGTATATTAATCTTCTAGGAACAACATAATTCATTTCCTTCAAACCATTTCTCCCCAACTTGCAACTTTTAAATAGTTTAGTTTTTTTTCAATTGACATTGAAATCAGGAAAGGCATAATCTTTCAAAAAGGAATTGGAATATAATTTTAACCAGTGTAGCATGAAACAGGTTTTGGATCAAAGTGTGCTGGCTTCCAGCAGCTTGGGGTGAAGCTAGAAAGTCAAAGTGTTAGTCGCTCAGTTGTGTCTGACTCCTTGCAGCCCCAGGGACTGTAGCCTATCAGGCTCCTCTGTCCATGGAATTCTCCAGACAAGAATACTGGAGTGGGTAGCCATTCCCTTCTCTGGGAATCTTCCCAAACAAGGGATCAAATCAGGTCTCCTGCCTTGCAAGCAGATTCTTTACCATCTGAGCCACCAGGGAAGCCCCACAGGATGAAAATTGTCACCAGCTAAACCTATTGGCTGCCTGGCATCTGAACTTGCACTCATATGATGGGAAAATAATAGTCCATCTAGATAAAAATACTGAGGGCTGGGAAGTAAAAGTCATCAGTTAACACGATGCTTAGCATCATGTAAATAGAACTGAGCAGTTCACTTGATATGTTTCCTTTGGTTTCCAGCTATTACATAAGCCCAGATTAATGGACAAGTCAGAAACTCCATTCCCATATTCATGCAGCATTATTTACAGAAGCCAAGCTATAGAAACAATCTAAATGTCCACTGATGGTCCAGTTAAAAGAGATGTCCACACCGTAATTCCTCATAGTCTTTTTTCAGCAGTTAATTCAGGGGAAAAAAATGATGAACATGGTTTCTTTCATCACCCTTCCCTCGTCTGTTTTCACTTTAAACCTGGCAAAGGTGAAAAAAAAAATCACTATTTCTGGTGTATGTGTATAGGCTGCGTGTGTGTGTGTGTGTGTGTGTGTGTGTGTGTTCTTCAAGGATCAACTGAAAACTTCATCTTTTTTTGTTGCGAGTTCCTAGCTTCATTACACAGTGTTTGCACACGCTAAGTACTCATATCAAAAGCAGCCTATCTGCTGAAGAATACATCCTTGTAATAATGAGGGACAATGTGTCTCTAAGTTCAAAACACAGGGATATACACACAAAAAGCTCCATTTCTATGTTCACTGAAGCATTATTTAAAATAGCCAGAATTTATTAATAGAAACAACCTAAATGCTCATTGACAGATGAATGGAGAAAGAAAATGCAGTATATATTATACATACAGTGGGATATTCTTCAGCTTTACAAAAGAAAGAAATTCTGCAGTATAGGACAACATGGATGAATCTTAAGGACATCACACTAAGTGAAATAATCCAGTCACAGAAGAACAAATACAGCATGATTCCACTTATATGAGATCTTTAAAACAGAAAAGCAGAGAGTAGAATGGTCATTGCCAGCAGCTGGAAGAAGGGAGAACAGGGGAGTTGCTATTCAACAGGCATAAAGTTTCAGTTACACAGATGAGTAAGTTCCAGACACCTGCTGTATTACATTGTGCCTTTAGTTAAAAATACTGTCTTGTACACTTAAAAATTTCCTAAGGGGGCATATTTCATGTAAAGTGTTCTTACCACAAGAAAAAAATAAGAGAGAGTCAACTGTAACCATCACTAGTCCATGCATCTCAAGTTAAACTTTAAAATAAATCATTTAATTACTTGTTATTAGTGTGTTCAGAAACAGAAATGTGAAAATGATTCAACTAACCATATCAGTTTTTTGCATATATAGTGTTTATATGAATAAGCCAGAATAAGTAATACATAAATGTATTCTTTTCACAAGAATTATCTTTGTAATTAAAATAATCATAAACACATGTCTGCATAGTTCTCTTGAAAAATTTATGGGCTGTCTAGACTATGTGCATTATCCTCTGGGGATATTCAGAATCCAGAGGAGTAACTTTTCATATAGAAAATTAGCTTACTTATTACTTTCCAACAACAATGCTTCTGTTAGGATCTTCTGAAGGACCAAAAAACAACAACAAAAACAATTTAATTTAAAAAGTTCTGGCATCTTGTTAAAATCTTTAACTTACTTTACTTTCTAACATCATTAGGAATGAATTTTTAAGAGTATGATCTTGGGTACTTAAACTGTGAATTATCAACATGAAACAATTAAAATTTATACTTCAAATTTTATAACATCTAACAAAAGTAAATTTCTAAAAGTCACCATCCTATCAATTACCAACTACTCTTAGTTGAAACTTAATGGATATCTTTTGAATGTTAGTGGTTAAATGCTAATTAATGGCCAAGAAATATACACATTTTAGCTGTACTCACTTGACCACTGTTTATAACATCATCATCCACGTTAGCTTGGTGATTACTCTGATTTTATGTTCTGTTCAATCTATGTGCATTTCTCCTTGGCAAAACTAAATTCACCATTGATTTCTTTGATGAGTTTTTCTAATGAATAGCTATTGTTCTTCAGTTGCTCAACTATTTCTCTACATGATACCGGGACAAAAATAAAAAAGAACATCATTCCCTGGACTTCACAACGTGTGATGTTTGTGTAGCAATTGCCAAAGGAGAAAATGGAAGGAGGAGAGATTTTCTCCTCAAACTCTGAGTGATTTGAAATATAATCAGTGCTGGGTTGCAATTTAGGAATTCCTTTTTATTTTTCCGATTTTTAAAACAGTTATTGGTTGACTGATTGACGTACAGTTGATTTACAATGTCTCAGGTATACAGTAAAGTGATTCAGTTTTATATATATATTTTTTTCATAATCAGATTTTTCCATTAGGTTATTACAAGATAATAAATATAGTTCCCTGTGCTATTAAGTAGGTCCTTGTTTTATATATAGTACTGTGTATCTGTTAATCCCATATTCCAAATTTATCCCTCTTCCCCCTTTGGTAACCATAGGTTTGAAAAAGACAAATATGTCTTTCTGTCTGTAAATCTATTTCTGTTTTGTAAATAAGTTCATTTCTATAATCTTTTTAGACTCCATATATGTGATATCATATAATGTTTGTCTTTTTCTAACTTCACTTAGTATGATAATCTCCAGGTTCATCCAAGTTGCTACAAATGGCATCACTGCATTCTTTTTTTTTTTTTTTTTGGCTGAGTAATAGTCCAATGTGTGTGTGTGTCTGCACTGATACCCATTAAGAACTGTATGTTTGATATATACAATTTGATGTTTGGCATATGTATGCCATTAGCACATCAACCTATGGTATCATAACCACAATCAAGGGAATAAACATATATGTCATCTCCAAAAGTTTCTTTGTGCCCCTTTCTTTGCAAGTATCTTTAAGATGAGATCTATCCTCCTAAAAAATTCTTAGGTATACAGCTAACTATAGGCCCTATGTCAGGATTTCCTATTTTTAACTATTAAAATCATGATTAATCTAGATCATATCATTTTCAGAGTGATGCAACAGTGGTCCTAAAATCTATGGTAAAAAAAAAATTAAATATATACTTGATTTAAATCACAATTCTTAAAACAAAAACAAAGCAATTTACATACACTAAAATTCATAAACAGTAAAGAAACCAATTATTAATCATCTCTTATTTTTTATGGGTTTGGGTGTGTTAACTATTTTCTTGAGAAGAAGAGATATATTAGAAGAAATCATTGATTGCTATGTCTTTTCTACTTGTTAGCATTATAATTATACCCACTGTAAATTACTAGAGGTCTATTCTGAAACAAAGTCACACCCACAAATCTACTTCTATATCAGTATTTAGAAAAACAAAGTACTTTTGCCATATTTTATATATATATATGTATATATATATATTATATATATGTATATATATATATGTATATATATATATAGGATAATATATATAGGCACATGCATACTTATAGTATGTGTATACATATATATTTGAGAATATTTTATTATTTATTTCATAACATTAAGTGTAAGAAGTTACTTCTGATTTTATCATAAAAGTTACTATCAGTTAAAATATTTCACCCTTTTAGTTCCACCTCAGTGTGCCCCATATTAAGCATTTTCCTACCCTTCAGATCCAAATATCGATCTATTGACTGGAAATCTGTACCAAACTACCTAAAAAAACCTCAAGCTAAACATGTCTGAAAGTAACTGCATCATGTCCAGCCCTCAAGGTGTTCTCTGTCCATTAACAGTGTTAGCATCTCACCAACCATCCAAGCATGAAAGATGATTCTTCCCTGGCTCACTCAGCCTCAAGTTCCAATGCATCAACTGGTCTTATAAATTCTGTCTCTGAAATGATTGCATAGGTTATAACCAGTTGTACTTGACAACTCACTGCTCCTTGCCTACACCAAGGGCTGTGGGCCGTTTTCTTTTCTCCTTTCCAGAAGGACTTTCTTCTGTTTGCTATTTGTTAAAATTCTCCTAGAGACAGTTACTACTTCTTCTATGGAACCTTTCCTAACTTCATTAACTAAAATCAATTGTTTCTCCTTAAAAGCTTCTGAAAACCCATCCATAAAAATACAAAAACAAATAAACAGTAACTAGAGTCCAAAGAAGAAGGTGCCATGGTGAAGTGTTATCAGGGCAAGGGCTAGATCATGTTCACTTCTGAGTGTCCTGCTTCCCCGCGCAGTGCTCAGCCCACTGAGTGATCTTCAGAGACTTCAGATGGGATTAGGGGCTTCTGCTCCCTCACGCACTGGATCATTAGAAACAGGCATTAGCTAGGACTCTAGAGACAAGCTTCCCTGGGTTTTAATCCTAGATCTACGACTTACTAGCTATATAACGTTAGGTAATTATTAAAACCTTTGTCCTCATCCATAAAAACAGCATGATACAGTACCTTCCTCAGAGGATTAATCCAGCAACTAAAACAGATGATAGAGGTAAAACATTCTGCTTACTAGTCAAACTTACTGCCATAACTCCCTCGAGCAGGAGAGACACCAAACACCAGAACAAAATAACAGTTGGTGCAGAAGAGGCCCAAGGGAAGAGCAGTGTAGGTCCCAAGGCATCTCCTTAGGGACACTTCCCAATTCCACAGGGGACAAAACATACTCTCTAAGCTTTTACCTATGGCTCTGTCTCTTGATAACTCCCCATTCCTCCCGCCTCATTAAGTTGTTAGAACCAGAGCACTCCGCATGTCTATGTGTCCAGGGGTCTCACGTATCCTTCATCTGTATTTCAGAGAACCGAGGCTGCTTTGGGTATAAGGATCTACCCCAGTCTTATTTCTTTTCACCTCACCCTTGTTGATTCTTTCTGTTCTGGAGAAAAGTGAGAGGGTGGAACATAATCAAGGTGGAAAGCGAGGTCTGGGAGTACAGGTTGAGGATAGACAGACCTAAGTGCAGGTTGACAAGAAGAAATAGTTATCCTTAGGAGGATATACAGCCTTTCAGCTGGGAAAGTTATTTCCAGAGGCCCAGTCAGAATTAAGAAAGCTGTCAGGCACACACCCAAGCTGGGACTACCTAGACTAGCACTTCTCAAACTATGTTCCATGTATTTTCAGTGATTGCTCCATGGTGATTCTATGATTAAATAAGTTTGAGAAATATATCATCACCATACTGTTAGCTGTCACACTGTCATATTGGCATTGCATCACGGTATATACAAAAACTTTTATAAATAAAAAGCGAACAAACACATTTAATTTTGATAAATCCTGTTTCTGAAAATAATCTGGACATGAGAATTTACATAATCCCCTCTACCCTTATTGTTAGTTTCTCAGTGAACATGCAGATTATAGCTGAAAAGCTGACCTATTCTAATAACTAAAGTAGCCAATGGTTTTATATGCAAAAATGAACCTATGGCTAAGCTCATATAGAATGCAATTTCCACTAGCCCAAAGGAACTGCAGCATCTAATTTTAGAGGCATTGTTCCTGACAGTCCTTGGATGTGTGAAGGGGATCTGTTATTTATGTGACCTCTATTGTTTAATATCTTTTCTAACTCTAGATATTCTAAAAAAATTCTTCACTTATAGGGTGCTTGGGGGCTAGTAAACTACAGTCCACAGGCCCAATTCAGTCCACTGCCTGTTTTTGTAAAGTTTTTTTTTTTTTTTAATGTAATCCAGACATGTTTACTCATTTACTCATTGTTTATGGCTGCCTTTGTCATGCCCCAGCAAAACTAAGTAGTCCAGGCAGAGATCATGCGGCCTGCAAAGCCTAAAATATTTACTATTTGGTTCTTCATAGAAGAAGGTTGCGGACCCTGACTTCTCAGATTATTTTTTAAGAATTAGATGACATCTTTCTGAAAATAATCTTACAGAATTTATCCACATTATTTCAGTATGGAAAATGCCTAGTTAATAACCTCCTCTAGTGCTAGCACAAAACTTTAAAACTGTCATAAAACTAAAACATCAAAAACTGGTATTTCTAGATGAGTCACAAAAGTCATAACATGAAGAAAGGCTCAGAGTTTTAAGAGGTAACTAACAGTTTAACACAGAGAACTTCTGGGATATTTTTTTCCCCATAATTTTGACTTCATTTTAAAAACTTCACAAAGTACTCTCTTTAAAAATCCAGGCTCTTCCCACATTCCTTCACATGGTTAAAATTTTAATCTTGTTAATTTATTAACACACTTAAATGTAACCTCTTCTGAACACTAATGAAAATCTCTATTTGAAATATAATTAATTAGAAAGTTCTTGAAACATACAATTTAGCTTAATCAAAAGTGAAACTTTTCATCTTTTCTCAATAAATATAGAACTTCACAGTAATTGCTCAGTATGTAGAACACTCTACCTGTAAAGTTAATGAAAACAATCTAATACTTAGAGCTAGTTTTTTTGGTTGAATTGCAGAATTTGATGAGAACTACATGAGCACTATGATAAATATAGTATTGGTATTTTAAATGAGTGTAATATACTATAAATCAAAATGAGTGTCTGAAAACTCTGTAAGAAGCATGGACACAGACTTTTTGTAAATGTGGAGACAATAGCTATGATTTTAAATTGCTGATAAAAGAATATCCTGAGCATATTCTCTTTAGAATCACAAATGGTAGTCTAATCCTATATTCTTACCCCAAATGTTAAAGAACATTCTAAAAGTACTTCAAAAGTGAAAAGTTCAAAGAATTTAATATTGAGTGTATATCTAAATATATATGACAAAGACTCCTTATGTAGAAATATATAAGGAGAATATATGACATCACTCAAGCATACTGAGGACACTGGCCTTTCTGAAAGGAGTTTCTTTTTTTCTTAGAGTCCCTGGAAAAAAGAACACCCAGTCCTGGTGAGACTTACACTTGGACAGAATTATAAAATTACAGAAATAAGACAAAAAGTGAATAGAAATGGAATATAACTCTCAGAATAATTTATTGACATTAACAATCACAGCTACCACTTATTGAAGATTAATCTAGTCACAGACTGTGGCATCTGTGTATTATTTTTATGTACTAATAATAAAAATACCATCATCACCATTTGTGATCAGGATATTGGGATGCTGAAAGTTTAATCTTGCTAGAGATCAAATAATAAATAAATGACTATTGATTTTAAGATATGTTTACCAGAATCCAATGCCCAGGCCCTTTTAGCTATGTCCTAAAACACTGAAGAGAGGTTAACTAATTAGAGCAAATCAAAAGATGGGTCAAGAAAGTACTATTAGCTCTTTAAAAATCTTAACAACCTAAGGTATCTGTCATTTGATCAGAGTTTTGAACTAACACCAATACTAGAGGAGTCTATAAAGGAATGGTTCTTGTGAAATATCTGGCATTTCCATACATCTTGGTCAAGTTCAGTTGACTTTATATAAAGTCTCTATCTTGGGGGAATGCAGAAAGAAAGTGGCACTGGTAAAGCAAGGGGGGAAAAAAAGAGAGAAAAGCCTGTAGACTTTGACAAGTAAAACCCAAAACCATTCCACTGCTACCTTTCAGGTCTGATGACTTAAATGAGACTGGGAATAAGATGAAAAGAATCCAAGGGGAAAGACTAATTGAAGGCTTATAAAAGTTTTTAAAAAGCTGAAAATTACCAAAAGAAAAAAAAAAAAAGAAAAACAAAGAAGATTGAGGAGTAACTTAAGAGCAGTTATTTGCAGAGGAATTATAAATGACATGGGAAGACTATGTACTTACACAAAGAAAAGTCAAATGGGAGGATTTTAGTTATGAGTGAAAATGGTTTTCTGAAAGTGAGGAGCATAAGAATTGTGATGTCTTGGAAAAAGTGGTTAAGCAGTATTCTTAAAACAACAACAAACCTTGAACGGTTTTATAATGGATTTTTTTTAATGACTAAAAGGGACATCTAAGTAGAAAATGCAGTTTTTCTTCTCTCTCCTTCCAAAGGGTTCTACACTCATTCTTCTACTTTTAAGGTAGTAGTTTTCAAAGTATGATTTGTGGACAGCTAGGGAGTGCTTGACACATTCCAGAGGGTCTAAAGATCACAATTATTTTCATAATAATAGAGATGTCATTTTTTAACTCAACACATTTGTAACAATTCAAAAGCAATGGTGTGTAAAAATAGTGGCCCCTAAATATACCAAGGAGTGGCACAAAACTATACTAGTTATCATTGTATTCCTTACCACTACACTCTAATTACACATCATTATAATATTCTGCCTAATTTTCAAGTATTCATGAAGCACTCTGCATACAGACGTCTGATGGGTCTGTCGAGAAAAGATCTTTGTGCAATTGAAGTACAGGCTGGATGAGCTCCTTTGATCATGAAACAACACTTTTACTTAAAAAGAACATTTTGCAGACAAACTGGTTATAGAGACTTAAATATTTAGCAGATAGTTTCTCAAAAAATGAAGTGAGTCCATCATTTTAAGTAAAATAACTAAGTATTTGTTTGCAATGATAAAATTCAAGCTGTTAACTGAAAACTAAAATTTTGGAAAACATGATTCTGTCACCATAAGCTTGGGAGCTTCTCAATACATAATGACTTTTCTGATAAGATCAGTGGTGATATGAATAAATAGGAATTTTTGATACTATGTAGTGAAATAGGTCAACACTTCAGTAGAACTCAATAGACAAATACATTCCAAGTGACCAGTGCATGAGCTTATAAAATCATGCATGGATTAAAGACTTATTCAAAGTGCCAGATAGTCCAATGTATTTTAATGTAACAGTGTAGGAAAAGTGCATTGTTGAGATTTCAGATTTCACACTGCAACTAAACTTTGAAAAAATTACCAACTGCTGAGTTTGCTTACGGTACCAAACACTATCCGAAGTTACCTTTTTAGGTAAGTAAAAAAGTTCAAAGAATGAAATTAGAACATGCCCTAGTACCATAAACAAAAATAAACTAAAAAGGGATTGAAGACCTAACTGTAAGCCTGGGCACTATAAAACTTTTAGAAGAAAGCATAGACAGAAAACTCTTTGCCATAAATTGCAGCAAGATACAGACAGAAAACTCTTTGCCATAAATTGCAGCAAGATCTTGTTTGATCCACCTCCTAATGAAAACTAAAACAAAAATAAACATATGGGATCTAACTAAACTGAAAAGCTCTTGCGCAGTAATGCATGCATGCTAAGTCACTTCAGTCGTGTCCGACTCTGTGTGACTCTGTGGATAGCAGCCCACCAGGCTCCTGTCCATGGGATTCTCTCTGCAAGAATACTGGAGTGGGTTGCGGAAAACACAAAGTGAAAAGGCTACCCTCAGAATAGGAGAAAGTATTTCCAAAGAAGCAACCGACAAGGGGTTAATTTCCCAAATACACAAACAGCTCATGCAGCTCAATAAAAAACAAAACAAAACAAAACCATCCATTCAAAAAATGGGTGGAAGATCTAAATGGACATTTTTCAAAGAAGACATATAGATGGCCAAAAAGCACATGAAAAGATGATCAGAGAAATCCAATCAAAACTACAATGAGGTATCACTTTGCACCGGGCAAAATGGCCACCATCAAAAAATCTACAAAGAATAAATGCCGGAGAGGGTGTCAAGAAAAGGGAACCTTTCTTCACTGTTGGTGGGAATGCAAATTGGTACAGCCACTATGCAGAACAGTATGGAGGTTCCTTAAAAAACTAAAATTAGAACTACCATATGACCCAGCAATCCCACTCCTGGGCGTATATCCGTAACCATAATTAGAAAAGATATATACACTCCAGTGTTCACTAAAGCACTATTTACAACAGCCAAGACATAGAAGCAATATAAATATATATCGACAGAAGAAAGGACAAGGAAGATGTGGTACATATATATGATAGAATAATTACTCAGCCTTGAAAACAATGAAATAATTCCATTTGCAGCCACATGGATGGACCTAGAGATTTTCACACTGAATGAAGTAAGGCAGATATCATATGATACTGCTTATATGTGCAATCCTTAAAAAAGGGTACAAATGAACTTACAAAACTGAGGCAGAGTCACAAATGTAGAAAGTAAACTTATGTTTACCAGTGGATAAGCCTGGGCAGGGGTGCGGTGGGGTGGGGGGGAGGTGGGATAAATCGGGAGACTAGGATTACATATATACCCTACTATATATAAAATAAATAGCTAATAAGGACCTACTGTATAGCGCAGGGAAATCTACTCAATACTCTATAAAGATCTATAAGGGACAGAATCTTAAAAGACTTGCTATATGTATATCTGATTCACTTTTCTGCACACTTTAAACACAACATTGTAATTCAACTATAGTCCAATAAAAACATTATAAGAAAGTTACCTAAAAAAGGCCTACTGAAGTACTTTCCCTTTTTCTATCTTCGTATTTGTGTAAGTCTGGAATTTCTTCATCTACTTCACTAAAGCATTCTATTACAAAGGCTGAATGCAGAGACAGACTGAGAATTCAGCTAACTTCTGTGATGCCAGTTATCAAAGAAATTTGCAAAAAGTAAAACAGTGCCTCTTTTTAAAACTACTTGCTTTGAAATAGTTATTTTTAATAAAAGTATTATTAATGTTAGCATGTAATGAACTTCATTTTAATTTTTAGTATTTTAAAATAAATTAATAATTTTTCAAGTATCTTAAATTTAGAGAACAGTAAACATAAGTAGATGCAAAGCATATGAACAAAAGCTCTTTGAGATCCTCTTGCCTTTTTGAGAGTCCAAAGGTTCCTAGAACCACTGGTTTAAGAGCAGTTCCTAAAATGTTTTTTATATGAAACTCTCCTAATTTCCTTCTTACACTCTGGCATTGTGGCAAACAATTAATATTCACTAGTAGCCACTAAGGGACTTTCCTGTAACTCAGTAAAGAATCTGCCTGCATTGCTGGAAATCTGGGGGTCAGGAAGATCCTCTGGAGAAGGGAATGGCATCCTACTTGAGTATTCTTGCCTGGAGAATTTCATGGACAGAGGAGACTGGCAGGCTACCGTCCATGGGGTCACAAAGAGTCTGAAACGACTGAGTGACTAACATTCCACTCCAGCAGCCACTAAGTACCGTAAATGAGACATTGCAATTCAGGTAGGAGGAAGGTGACTAAACCAAGTGCTTCAAACTCACACACCTGCAAACAAATTACAAGGCATATGACATAAATGAGTAAAATAATCTCCATTTGAAAACTACGGAGTGAGGCTGCAACCCTCTCCCCACATGAGTGTCCCTAGGCCCGAAGACTGGGACCAGGGTGTCTGTCTGCAGTGGACAGATCTTGTGTAAGTAGACGAGGGTGTCTGGACAGAGCTGAAGATGCCAGAGTGGAAGCATAAACCACAGGCTGAAAACTGGATTTCCCAATGGCATCACATTCCACAACAGAATTTTGAGAACCTCAAATCTGAATTTAGCCTTCTCGGTTATGACGGAAGGTATACTGAAAGTCACTCAGTAGTGTCCTACTCTGCGACCCCATGGACTATACAGTCCATGGAATTCTCCAGGCCAGAATATTGGAGTGAGTAGCCTTACCCTTCTCCAGGGGATCTTCCCAACCCAAGGATTGAACCCAGGTCTCCTGCATTGCAGGTGTATTCTTTACCAGCTGAGCCACATGGGAAGCCCATTTGGTAAGGTAGGATGATTAAAAACAACAACAAAAAAAAACGTATTTCATAGGAACTCTTTTCACATTAGTTTGTAACTTAATTATGGAAATGGAGGAAATGTGGATATCTTTTTGTGCTCTCTCCCTGGCTCACAGATACTTAGGGATGAACCTGGATATTGGCCTAGGCATAGGAGAGCTCTGTGGGCAGAGAGAAGGAAGGTAGGCATTATGCTAATACATTCTCTCTAAAGAGGACAGGTATTCTCAGATTCAGAAAGTTGGTCAGAGTTTCTGATGTTTCCAAAGATTTTAGAAATCCAAATTTTAATGCAAGTTTTTCCATTTTTTAAAACTTGACAACTAATCAAAAGTATTAACATCTGGTAGCAAACCCTGAACAGCACAAAGAACACTTTGACATCTAGAGCTTGCCAATGGACCATGAGGTTATAATATCTGGGCTTGAAGAAAGTTTCCAAAAGCCTTCTCCCAGAATCCTCACCAGACTCATGATTAATAATGATGGAAATAGACAGTACTTAGCGAATGCCTCATACAAAGCCAGGCATTATATTAGGACCACTGAACACATGCTCTCAACAGCATTCATATTTTAAAATGAGTTTTCATCTATGAGAAAGCTTTGGAGTTCAACCATGTTTTCACCTAACCAGTCTACTCTGTAATAAGTCTTATCAAGAACTCTGTTTATGCTTTTGCAGGGTGACTTGACTATGGCAAGGTTAAAATATGTGCACGTAGGTTAGAACAATTTACTTGGTCTGTGGAGGTTTTAAACTTTGGCACAAATTGTAATTAAGTGTATTAATCTGCTTTCCATATTGATTCCAAGTCTGTTATTCAATAACAGATTCTGGGCAAGTGAAACCTGAACCCTTCTGAGCAAAAACTCTTCTGCCTCTATGCCAATAAAGTGTCATCTCTTGATTATGACTTCGTTTATAGCCTTTCCATAACTCCTTCAAATGGTATTCTAGATGGGCTATAAAGTAGTTAATCAGAATAAATTAAAATTTGTATTTAGCACTAAAATGTAAATTAATTGTATGTTTTCTCCCAAATCTAACCATTTTAAACATCTGGTATATATATTTTAGTGCTTCTTTCACTCTAATGGTGATAATTTTAGCAAGTTGTTAAAACTGCTTTTCACTTCCCCATCATGGCAGTCCAAGGGATGCAGCTCACGTGTCAGCACTGAAGCATCTCTTACAAACTCATTAGAAAAACAACCGGTTCTCTTTGGTTCATCATAAAGTAAAATAGAGCAGAACATTATCATCTGCCCACTGCCAACCAGACAATGAAACCACTGGTCTGGCGGTGAAGAAAGTTTAAAGTTTTCAAGAATCAAGGGCATTAAGTACAGAAAATTAATCTTTTTCACTGCCATGTTTTATTCTTTTGAATATCAATTTTCACCAGCTGTGATAGCTTGTGTAGCATCTGCTAGAAAGTAGAAAAAAAAAAAGTACAGAGATTGTACTTAAGTACAGCAATAGTTTTATTTATTTTTTTCTTCTGATTAAGGCCAACAGAATCATGGGAAATTCATGACTTGCAAATGATATAAATTACATAAAGATTGAAAATGCTCATAACTTACTTTTAATTAAGTAATAAGCCAGAACAGATTTTTCTATAGTTTTGATTAATGTGCATTTCAAATGACAGGCAATAATTCATGCAAAGACTATCATATATTGAGTTCAAGATGTGCATATTTCACTTTTACATTCCAAAGCTGTTTCAGTTCCTCTTAGTTCTTTGCTATTCTTATTTAACATTAAATAGCTAACTTGACCAGTTGTTTCCCCAGAATTATTCAACATTTTAACTCAACTATCTTTCTGGTTCGGTTTCCTAGACATGGAGAGTTTTAATTCCAATGCCTATAATTACAAGGAGAAAAAAAAAGTAGAATGCAGATAGGTCCATATTCAGGTCACCAAATGTTCCATGTTTGTGGATTCTCTTCCTTGTACTTTACTGAATTGGTCATTCATATAGACATTTCTTCAGTCACTACATGTAGAAAAATCACCATTTTTTAAAAAGTAGACACAGTTGGCAATTCAGTTTTTGCAATTTCTTTTAACCAAAAAGAGAAGAATGAACCATACTGATAGAGCAAAATGACTGCACTAAACTTCCCTTATTACTCTAGAGCTCAGGGATTGCTTCTATTTGTCTAGTTGCTACTTCTGAGTGATAAATTCAAACGCCATAAAGAAGCCATAAGGGCAGTAAACATAAGACTAAAAATGGAATCTGAACATAAAGTATCTAAATATACATGCACCACTATCTTAGTTTGGGTTGTATACCATAGGCTGGGTGACTTTTAAACAGCAGAGATTGATTTCTCACAGTTTTGGTGGCTAAGAGTCCAAGATCAAGGTGGTAACAAGTTCAGTGTCTGGAGAAGCCCACCTCCTGGTCCACAGACAGACATCTTTTCTGCTTGCTCACTTGGATAAAGGGTCTAGGGAGCTCCCAAGATAATTTTTATAAGTGCACAAATTCCATTCAAGAGCGCTCCACCCTTACGACCTAACCACCTTCCAAAGCCCCATCTCCAAATGCTCTATCACATTAGGAATCAGGGATCAAAATATATACACTGGGTGGAAACAAACACCAAGTCTACTGCAGTTAGCCTACCCTCCAATGACTCATAATTTATTCAAAGCAAGGGGTGTTACACTTTCACCATGTCAGAAATCCTACACACAGGGACTTCCCTGTGTGGTCCCGTGGTTAAGAATCTGCCTTCCAATCAGGGGATGTGGGTTCGATTCCTGGTTGGGGAACTAAGATTCCAGGTGCCCTGGGCCAATTCCTGAGCCCATGCTCCACAACTGAGAGCCCGCATGCTGCAATGAGAGAGCAGCCCACGCACCACAATGAACTGCCCTCCTGCGGCAACTAAGACCTGATGCAGCCAAAAATAAAAATAAGATATTCTACACACATATAAAAAATCCATTTGCTTCTAAAATATTTTTCTTTCCTTGTTTTCCTTTTTGTTGTTAGGAGAGCACATGGAATTTAGTGACACTGTTGTGAGTGCTCAGTCTTGGAACAATTATGATGGCAATAGAAAACAATATCTACTTTGTAGAAGCCAAAGTCTCAGGGTGAAATGGGACAGGTAGACAAACAAAAAAGATTACAAATAACTACATGGATATGCACATATTAAACCACACTCTAAGTGTCTGATGTCTCATTGTTTTGCATTTTCTAAGATACTACCTGTACCTATTCTGAATGTATCATCCCTCAGGGGCTGTTAAAATGTTTTAAAGCAGCTATAGATCTCAATCTAAATATATAAATCTCTTTAAATGAACACTTTCACTGAGATTTCTGTTCTATAAATATGGGCTCTTATTTCACCTCATACAAAATGATATTCAGCTCTACTTATTCTTACCATCTGCTATTGTCACTCTCATTACCAAATGGTGTTGCAACATTGAATAGTCTATAGAAGGTTTTCTTGGATTGGAATGTTCTGCAGGAATCTAAAGAAGATATTGCCCTTGGTTTCCTTCATTAGAGTTCTTTTGAACTCTTCCTGTTATGTGCATAATTCCAACATGACTTGAAATTACTGATAAACAGCCCCAAAAAGGGTTGCCACCACCTGGGATCCTGTTAAAATTACAGCTTTTTTTCCCTTCCCCACAGACCTACTGGCCTTGCCTGGTAGTTCAGGGGTAAAGAATCCTCTTGCAATGCAGGTTCTATCCTTGGGTCAGGAAGATCCCCTGGAGGAGGGAATGACTACTCACTCCAGTATTCTTGCCTGGGAAATCCCATGGACAGAGGAGCCTGGCAGGCTACAGTCCATGGGTTGCAAAAGAGTCAGACATGACTGAGCGACTAAAATGACAACAGCAACCAGACCAACTGAATCAGAAGTTTGAATTTTGGCAAGCTCTGTCAATATCCAACTTCAATGACTGAGATGTGACTTATAGTCCTTTAGGGGAGTGAAGGAGGCTCTGGAAAACTTTACTGGTTTTAAGATTCTCTAGAGAGAATTCTTATTCTTCTAGTCATTGTTGCATCAGGAGGCTATGCCTGACACTGCTGATTGTGCTGTCATCCTGAGGTTTATCTTTCATTCTTCAGCTGACTTCATGCCAACACTGATGATGAAAAAGCAGAGAAACTGAAAAAAACACTATGTCCTTGATGGCATTGCTGAGCCACAGAAACAATCAACCCTGGAGCCCACAAGACCGCTGGGTTTCTTGTTATATGAGGTAACGCATTTCCTTATTGTTTCAGCCAGTTTGGATGGAAGCTTTGGTTAGTTGCAAAGCATCCTAATAACAGAGGAGAAGCAGGAAATTTTTCTGATTGAATCCATGTTGGTTTTATGTATTTTTCAAAATGGAAAGCATCTATGGCCTGACCATCTATATTTTCAACCCATGCAGCCTCTCTCTTGAGTTTCCAGGAATGCAAGCTCCCAGTGGAAACTTGTGGCACAACAGAGTAGAAATTGGAGGAGGAAATGGCAACTCACTCCAGTATTCCTGCCTGGGAAATCCCATGGATAGAGGAGCCTGGTGGGCTACAGTCCATGAAGTCGCAAAGGAGTCAGAGATGACTGAGGGACTGAACAGCAGAATAGCAAACTCCTCCTGGCTTGTCATTCTAGAGACGCATATGCTGAATGAATGAATAACGGCACAGGTGCAGAGAATTAAAGTTATCTTCCAAAGTATTTATAATTACTCTAAATTCATTTTTATTTTTACCTCTTCTCTTTTTGAAAGCTACCATGGCTCATTAATAAATTACTATTTCTTAGAAGTCCCTGTCCACATCATGCACTTATATGATTGTACCTGCCACATCGAAAGTTTATATGTCTCTTCCCAATGTCCCTAATTATACAGCATGAGAATTCACATGTGATACTTGTTGAGGAGTACAAAGCAAAATATATCTACCTTCTTATCATACCACTCCAAACCATGGATCCATGTGATATATGTTTCCACCTATTCAGAGGTATTTGCCCAGCTTCCAGGTAAGTTCCCTCACACAGGAAAAGACCACATGTTCAGTTAATCTCAAAGAGGTCACTTGCTCATGGTAAAGGCCATTTGCCTTTAGTGGGTAGGGACAGTCACCATGTGGGCGAGCACAGTGGGGGTGTGTATTTCAGGATGAGGTCAGAGTGTCCCTTACTTACTTGTTTTCCTTAATGAATAACACGTAAAGAACACATTCGCATCACTGACATTTCTTACTGCACTTGCGTTCATTTGGATATAATAGGTATTCAAAGACAGGCAGTCTTTGAACAATAGACAGGTAGTGCCCCTGTTCTAGTCGGTAATTAGGTGACAAGTCACCTTCCTGAGCCCCAGTTACCTCTTTCACAAGAGGGTGGGGTTTCATTCCACAGTAGTTCTCAGCCCTAACTCTACATTAGAATTACCTGAGGATGTTAAAAAAAAACAGACCGTTGGATCCCACCAGCAAAATTTCTGATTTAGTTGGTCTGAGTGTAGGGCAGGAATGTAACACTTCCCCAGTAAATCATATGTGCAGCCATGATTGAGAAGTAGGAGACCAGGTATTTTCAGGTTTCTTCCTAACTTGAGCTATTCTCATATATGATTGTCCTGGAATTTCTTAGTACTGGTCAGTCAGACACTCTTTTCTCAGGCATGGAGAATGCTGCCTAAGAGCCTCACATCCTACCTACTTGGCCTTCTCTTAGAGCTATTTTCAGCCCAACAAAACTTGGTAGCAGCCATAGAGAAAGGGATGTAGTTACCCTGTAGGCACCTAAATAGGTGTAGGGATATAATACACTGTAGGCATCACCAACTCGATGGACATGAGTCTGAGTAAGTTCCAGGAGTTGGTGATGAGAGGGAAGCCTGGCGTGCTGCACTCCATGAGGCCACAGAGTTGGACATGACTGAGCGACTGAACTCAACTGAGGCACCAGAAGGAGAAGAGAAGGATATATGGAAGATGTTTCTGAAGCCATTTAAATTATCTTTCTAGCTCATGAATAGGGACATGTTTTTGGAGAAGGCAATGGCACCCCAACTCCAGTACTCTTGCCTGGAAAATCTCATGGGTGGAGGAGCCTGGTGGGCTGCAGTCCACGGGGTCACTAAGAGTCGGACATGACTGAGTGACTTCACTTTCATTTTTCACTTTCGTGCATTGGAGAAGGAAATGGCAACCCACTCCAGTGTTCTTGCCTGGAGAATCCCAGGGACGGGGGAGCCTGGTGGGCTGCTGTCTATGGGGTCGCACAGAGTCAGACATGACTGAAGCGACTTAGCAGAAGCAGCAGCAGCTCATGAATAGGGACATGTTTTGCTCTCTGTACCCAGAGTTCCTCTTTCCCATCGCTTTGGTCCAGCATCCACAAAGGGCATGGGATCAGTTTCAGGTGAGACCAAATCAGACTGCACAGCCAGGTGATGATAAATCTATGTTTACTCCAAATGCAAACCACTCAAAATACACATTCAACTGGCCACTGGGCTGTAGTAAAGTGTACTTTTATTGGAAAAAAAGTGAACTTTTGGTTATGGCATGAATTACACAGACAACATACAAACCCCAGTAAAAAATATATTAACAAAGCAACTTCAATGCACCTTACTACTTTAAAATCACAGAGGGATAACACCAAAAAGAGCAACCTTTCACTGCACCCAGGCCAAATTCCAACTGCCAGTATCTGGATCTCAGTGCCTATGTGTGTGTTCAGTCGCTCAGCAGTGTCCAACTCTTTGTGACCCCATGGACTGCAGCCTGCCAGGCTCCTTCCTCTGTTCATGGGGATTCTCCAGGCAAGAATACTGGAGTGGGTTACCACGCCCTCCTCCAGGGGTTCCTCCCAACCCAGGGATTGAACCCAGGTCTCCCACATTGCAGGCAAATTCTTTACTGTCTGAGCCATCAGAGAAGCCTATGAGCTTTTTCCAAAACAGAATGCCCATACTTAACCTGAAAGGCATAGACTGAACATTCTTCTTAGTGAAGCACTCTCAGAAATTTCCATATGAATACCCCAGTTTCCTGGCCTTTCAGGTCTGATCAAACCTGGGCATGGATTTTGCATAGTCCCCCAGAGTTCTCCACAAGTTTAGGCTTCAGTGGCCACCATGTACCTGGCTTTATTACACGGGTACCATATTGTTTCTTCCCTTCCTTGTAGCACTTATTTTACTCTAATGGTGTGACCTGCACTTGATAAACACAATTTTTGTTCACAAATCCTATCTCAGGCTCTGCTTCTGGGAGAATCTAACCTAACACAACACTGTCATCAGCTCTCAAGGTGTTCATCGAAAACTGGGCAGTATATCTGTTTTGGGGGTGGTGTGAAGAGACAGCTGAAAAATAAAGAATAAATAAGGAAACCAACTAGTAGGGCAAAAGAGTCAAGTAAATGTGAATGGGAGACGTGAGGATGGTGGGGGAGGCAGAATACAGCACAGAGGGTCCTCAACTTGCAAATTTTTTACTTTACAATGGTGCACAAGCAACATGCACTCAGTAGAAATCATACTTCAAATTTTGAACTTTGACCTTTTCCTGGGTTTGCTTGCTTGTATACTCGGTCGTGTCTGACTCTTTGCAATCCCCATGAACTGTAGCCCACCAGCCGCCCCTGTCCATGGGATTTCCCAGCAAGAATACTGGAGTGGGCTGTCATTTCCTCCTCCAGGGCATCTCCCTGACCCAGGGATTGAACCTGTGTCTCCTGTATTGCAGGAATATTCTTTACTGCTTGAGCCACTGGGGAAGCCAGGGGCTAGCAATACATGGTACATACTTTCTTATGGTGCTGGACGGGGTAGGGGGCAGCAGTCCCCGTCAACCAAGTGATCACACGGATAAACATCCAATACAATCACAACCATTCTGACAGAGACAATGATTCTGGTTTTCTTTTTCCCCCTTTGATTATAGAATTCAGTAAACTACATAAGATATTCAACACTTCATTAAAAAATGCTGTAGGCTAATGTAAGCACTTGTTCTGAGCACTTTTAAAGTAGATGAGGCTAATCGATGACGTTTGACAGGTTAAACGAATTAAATGCATTTTCAACTTAAGATGTTTTCAACTCTCAGTGTGTGTATCTGGGCATAACCCCATTGTAAGTCAAAATACATGCTCAGGTAGGTTATATTTAGAAGCTAAATTTGAGCAAAGATTTAAAAGTAGAAAAATACATTTAGGCTAGTATCAAGTTTTCCTTTCAAATAAAATTTAAAATTTTGAACCTACAATGACTTTAATATAGTTGTTTTCCCTTGTTTTAAAGATGCAGAAAAGAAACAGCAATTTTCACTCTGTGTTGCTGCCATCCTAGTTTATGACACATGGCCCCTGCTGGCCCCTATTTGATATACAGAGCATTGGAGAGTTTGGTTCAGTTCTCAGTTCTTGCCTGAGACTGCTATTCATACTAATTTACCTTCAGTTCTAAGGATGACAAGACTGGTGTCTGTTAGCGTGGAAGCTGGCTATGGACAACACTTCCGCTGTCCAGGGCCACCCTGTGGAGGTAGACTTTGCAATTGCTTTCATACTTGCTTTCAGCACAGGTGACCCTTGCCTTGTCATCAAAGAGAAATATTCCTCTTCAGGGAAGGAAACGACTCCAGTTTGCCTTGGGCAATCTTTATTTATTGGTTCGGCCAAAAAGTTCATTTGAGGTTTTCTGTACAGAAAAGCCCAAGTGAACTTTTTGGCCAACCCAAAAAATGGGAGCAAAGCTTGATTTTAATCCAACGTAGAGGGATCTGATAAGTAGTTCTAGGGTAAAGGTGATACAGGCAATCTAATTTTATTAAGAATGTTTGGTAATTCGCAATTTAAAGGCAGTGTCTGTTAAAAGAGATTATAGTAGATACCAATCAACTGATTTATAGGATCATCTTGAGAATGTTAAATTCTCACTGTTTATGAAAAAGCCTGTATGAGGGCTGATGAGTGGATAGAAAGACAGAAGTGACCCCTTGCTCTTGACTCAGCAGCAGCTTCCCTGGCCTGAGGGCCTTGCTGATTTCACCATGACTCTGGGCTCATAGAACATGGTTGGGGCAAGATCATGAAACGGCTTATAAACTCTATCATATAGTTTGTGTTTTGTTCTGAAGATAACAAGAAAGAAGCAGAGGAAGCATGATGGGTATGGCAGCAAGAAGGCAGTGCTGACACATTTGTTCTCTTTGGGAAGAGATGTATATGTAGTAGGAGATAGCAATCACTGATGTGCTATGATATGGAAGGTGATGAGATAAATACTTAATACATCCATATGGCTTTCACACCTTTTTACATGATGTCAGACAGGTCATATTTCAAGTTATTATCTAGAATTATGTGCTACCTATATTCAGAATGATCTGTGGCAGTGTATAAGTTAAAATGAAGTGCCAATTATCTAACTAAAGTTGTATATATGCATAGCATATGACCTAGGGATTCTACTTTTAGGTCTGTGCCCAATAGAAACGCACACATGTGAGCACCAAAGACATGTGCAAGAAAGGCTGCAACAATGTTCTTTGTAATAACCCTAAATTGGAAATAATCCAAATGTCCATCCATTAATGAAAACAGATTAAAATGTGGTATACAATCTAATAATGGGATACACACAAGGACACTACATAAAGCTGGAAATGAACAAAATTATTGCTATCCATCACAACATGGACAAATCTCACAAATATGCAGAAGAGAAAAAGGCAGACAGAAAAAGAGTACATAGTACAGAATCCATTATGTAAAGTTTCTTTAAAAATTATAAAACTAATTTATCCTGTTAGAAGTCTGAATAATAGTTCCATTTGGTGAGAAGAAGATGGTAGAGAAGGAGCTAGAGTTCAAAAGGGGGCAAGAAAGATATTGATAAAGTATTACTTCTTGATGTGGGTGGTAACTGAATGGGAAGATTCACTTTGTGAAAAGTCATGGAGCTCTACTCACATTGATTTGTTTATCTTTCTGTTACACACCTTAATAACATTTATATAAATAAAGATCCAAAGAACCTCAAGTTCATAGGAAATTAGTTACAAATATGTAATCAGTTACATCCCTTTTTCCCACTAGGAAAAAATGAAATATTAAATAATATAGGTGAAAAAAAACTGAACTGGAAACAGAAATTATGTGTCAGAGACCAAGAAAACAAAATCCTAAAATTTATCAAGTACTTAAGTCTTTGCCAAACAACATAACAGGAAGTTTATGTATATTTTCATTTTATATTAATTAACACAATAATCTTAAAAGGCAGCTGTTATTGTTATACTCATCTGGCAAATTATGAAACTGAAACTCAGCAAGGTTAATTAACCTTACTGAGATTTAGTAAGGATAAATAATTTTCTCATGTTCTCACAGCTAGAATGGGGCAGGGTAGCACTTGACCGCAGACCTGAATGACTTTTAACACCTTATATACATCGTTTCGATAGTGCAGTAGTTATCACGTTCGCCTCACACATCAGTGGGTCAACCTGAGCAAGTAATCATCCCCTCTACTGCTGCTGCTGCTAAGTCGCTTCAGTTGTGTCTGACTCTGTGCGGCCCCATAGATGGCAGCCCACCAGGCTCCCCCGTCCCTGGGATTCTCCAGGCAAGAACACTGGAGTGGGTTGCCATGTTCTTCTCCAATGTATGAAAGTGAAAAGTGAAAGTGAAGTCTCTCAGTCATGTCCGACTCTTAGCGACCCCATGGACTGCAGCCTACCAGGCCCCTCTGTCCATGGGATTTTTCCAGGCAAGAGTACTGGAGTGGGGTGCCATTGCCTTCTCTGCATCCCCTCTAAGCCCTAGTCTATTCCTCTATGAAATGGGAGAATACTCTCAAATTTGCTTGGAGTAGAAAAGAACTAGTGGTTGTGTTCACCGTTGATATTAGAAAGGGCATGCTAGGTCAACTGCAGGGAAAATCTTTTCCAGAGCTGACTTCAGCAAAAAATTATCACCTCAGTGACAAGATTCTCAATTCAGCAGTGGTCATCAATGTGCCTGATCAGAAAAAGGAGCAAAGACAAAGCTTTGTAAATGAATATGCCTTATGGAACTTACTCTTGTGCTGACCACAGTTTGCAGAGCTGGGGTCTGGGAAACTGTTTTATACCAACTTTTCCTCCACCCATGGTGATTTTTCTACTCTCATGATCAGTAAGGGTTATGAAGCAAACTCTATATTCCAAAAGATTTAGATAAGCTTCTCAGGGAGACTATTTTTATCTTGACTCTTAAGTCATGTTGTTTTTGCTGTTCAGTTGCTCAGTCATGTCTGACTCTTTGAGACCCATGGACTGCAGCTTACCAGGCTTCCCTGTCCTTCATCATCTCCTGGACCTCGCTCAAACTCGTGTCCATTGAGTCAGTGATGCCACTGAATCACCTTGTCCTCTGCTGTCCCCTTCTCCTCCTGCCTTCAGTTTTTCCCAGCATCAGAGTCTTTTCTAATGGGTCAGCTCTTCAAATCAGATGCATGACAGGAGGAGGGAAGTTTACAACTTGCATTTAAAACTTAAAAGGTAGGATGATTCAGGAAAGATCTGAAAAGTAGATTCTGCCAATACTTTTTTCTAGAAAAGTACCTAAGCACGTCTACCTGAGTACTTGGTTAAGAAGACAGTTTTGCAAAATTTCCAATATAGGTGATGTGAGGCTGCTGCTGCTGCTGCTAAGTTGCTTCAGGCATGTCCGACTCTGTGCGACCCCATAGACGGCAGCCCACCAGGCCCCTCTGTCCCTGGGATTCTCCAGGCAAGAGTACTGGAGTGCGTTGCCATTGCTTTCTCCAATGTGAGGCTAATATTACCTAATATAATGTTTCAGAACTTCAGGAGTTAAGGGACTAGGAATAATATGAGGTATAACAGCACATTGGAAAGGGTTCCAAAGACAAAATTTGACAAAATTTGCCCATTTCACGATTTTATAACTATCTCCTGCCAATTCTGGAAACCCTGTCCAGCAACAGCATTAGGGAAATTTGCCAAGCCAACTTAGTAGAGAACTACCTAGAGGTACATAGGAATCTCTTGCATTGAAAACTAAAAATGAGTTTGTGTATGTGCAGAGCGGCAATGCCCAGTATTAAAAAACACAGTAAAATGCAAGAGAGTGGACAATATGTAGAGGACAATTGCTTCTCATGAGTGACACTGGCAGTTCTCAAGAAACATGATCAAAGTTGCTTAAGATTTCAACAAGTCTGAGGGGCAGTCCTTCTGGAATGATCAACAGTAGGGTATATGTAGATACAAGTGTAAGGGGGAGAGGAAGCTCTTGAGAAGGAAAAAATGATTTTTTCTTGTTTTTGCTTGGAAATGACCACAGGGCAAGAACAAAAATGAAAGATTGATTGCTTCTCCTGCAAGCTCTACTCAGCTTAGCTAGTGGTTTGTCACGAGTAGAAAGCACAGCATTTGGGCTGGCAGACAGCCATGAAGGATATGAACGGATGAACACCAGCCTTCAGGAATCATTTCACTCTGCCTATGAGATGGGGTGACATGTACTTGGGCTTTGCTATAATAATTACTATGTCAGGGAGAGGTGAAATGTTTTAGCAGTATCTGTCTTTATTAAATCCTCCCAAGTAACCCTAAGGAATAAATCATGCTGCATCTCTTACTTTTGTGACCTATGATATTTCATAATTAAACAAGTTCTCCTCAAAGGTGTAATCAATCACCAACCCCTACCTCCCTAGGCAAGAACAGTACACCTGAATGTACTTGATCATGGATAAGTGTGGGCCTTCCATGTTAATGCTCAAGAAGATGACTTCTTGCTCCACTACGGTCTGGGGCTCCTGCCAATTCCAGAGTGAGCAGAACTCTGCCAAGAATGATTTGGACTAGGTTACGATGAGTGGAAGTTGGGCAGGTCCAAAGGAACCAAGAGGCCAAAATCAGCTAAATCAAACTAAGCGTTAAATGTAGCCATATTTTTCTGGGTAAACAAACATTCAGATTGAATGACAGTTATCCTCTTTCCACATCCCAACATGTTACTAATAATTAATGAAGCAATATTAAAATGAGCATAAGCTACTTCTCTATGGAAAACTTTTCTCATCCAAAGTTGCCTTCTAAGGGAGAAATGCTCTTGCTAAAATACAACTGTTTACCTTTGGAAAGAAAGTATTCTTTAAAATAGTATTACCTAGCTATGAAAAATAAAATGAATTATACTCATCATTTACAAATTTCGGCCACTTCTCTTTGGGGTAAAGACACACCTTTAAAATAGAAATGGTTTCTAGAAAACATTCATTTAATTTATATCCTCTCATTCACATGCAAACATAATCAAAACTCTTTCAAAAATGTGTTTAAACAGATAGATTTTTTAAGAAGTATAGGTAATGAATCCCAATGTAAGATTTCTGCTCATGTGCACTGAACACATAGATTTGCAACATATAAACAACATGAATTTCCTGCCCCTGCCTTGCTTTCAATTGTATAAAGAATTCATAAAGGGAAATGTCAACCCAATGGAACTTTAATGTTCTCAAATTTAATCTTCTATTAAGCAGAATTACAAAAGAAAAAGTACAGCAAAAAGATACAGTATAAGTACACTTAAATCCACTCACTACATTATAGATTGTAAAAAATTTAAATATATTATCTATTTGATTTTGCACAATAGAGTCAAGGACATCAGGCAACTGACCTGATAATTCAATAAACTATTTAGAAGTTTTCTAGCTAAATGAAAGCTTTGGGTAAGCTGCATGCTGGAGCTATTTAGCATCACAAATACACTTAGCAGAAAACCATCAAAGCATAGCTGTCACTTTGGTGCTTCTAGAGAAAGAGCTATCATGTTGATAAGTTTTAGTTTAAAAGGGAGGCCTTTTATGAGAGATTATAAATATCGATTTCACAAACTGACTCAGAGCAGTTTATGAGTTTGTGTACATAATATCAACTCTTTCATTTATATCACTGAGTTAAATTTCAATGGAGATACAAACACAGGATTTTTCAGGCAAATCATGAATGACTCTTAAGGACAATTTGGAGTTCTTATTTCTTCCTGAAGAGCTCAAGTTTTTTTGAGAATTCGAATGGCAAATCACAGCTTAAGAGACCAGAGTTCTAATATATATTTTATTCTTTCTATAGAGCTAGCCACCCACTCATCCAGAGAGAAAATAAAGCATCCAATGAATATAATTTGACAATTCACTGGATGGTGTACCAGGGGCTAGAATGAGTTACAAAAGCAGAAAGGCAGCCTTGCCCTCAGAAAGACCCCATGTTCTAAAATGAAACAAAGGAGGAAAGTGACTAAATATATGCAGGTATACTAACATTTACACAGCTTGCACATAATATACATATATGTGTATGTATACATATATGTGTGTATAATAAGTACATATAATACACACACTTAAGAAAGTTCAATATTTTTACAAATTATATGTTAGGCTCAATCTGTCATATACTGAATCTTCTTTATGCACAGGTACTGAAGTTATGAACTTTTCTCACTGCTATAATTTGGTTATATTTTTTAAGCTTTTTCTTATGGGTGAATACATGAGAGAGTATTACTTTGGTTCCAAAAATAGGACGATAAATTGAGACCTAAAAACCAATTGGAAAGAAGACCAATAACCTAAGGCCAGTAGTAAAATTGAACTTTACATAACAGCCTCAGTGGGTGTACCTCTACTAGATCATATTTCCAGCTTAGAGAAATAGCGAGCTCTTCTATAGAAGAACGGCCATAAATAATAGAAGCTAGGGAATATTTCTTAAATAATGAAAATTCCTGACAATTTATTTTCAGATGAATTAAGAAAATGTGGATAACTTCAACAAATGTCAACAAATAACACACACACACATACACACACACACAAAGGGGGGTCTGCAATACATAAGAGCAAAAATATAATGAAATCCACAGACAACTTTCCACAAATACAATTTTAAGTAAAAGTATGCTTTAGAAAAGAAAGGCCTCTAGTGACAATTTCCTTTAGGATAGTATTTTTTACAATTGCATTTTTCCTTGCCATTCATAGACTTACAAGTGAGAGGGAGGGCTTATTATTTACTATCTTGATCAATTATGTTAAAATATCAAGTATGGATTAGGGTGAAGTTTTTCAAGTTTAAACCACATATATTATAGATACCTAAAACCTCTTTGCATCAGAATACATGCCATGTTAAATTTGATTTCTGATAACTAAATCTCAGGATTCACTTCTGAGCATCAAAACCAATGTCTTTGGAATGCTACCCATTTCCTTCCCGAGTGCAAAAGCTAGAAATAGCTCCTGCAGACAAAGCCATCTTTGCATAGTTTTCACATATGGAATTTATCTAAATTATTTTTGAACATGGGATTAATTTTTAGTGTGTACTACTTAAGTGTACAAGTTTTAAACATCAGTTAAGTGTTTAGAACAAGTTTCCTTTAAGTCCTAACAGGCATACAAGTACTTTATCTTATCCATACTCTCAAATTTTATAGACAGTTTTTGATACATTTGCACATACACAGTGAGAATACAGTTTTGGGATCTGCACTCAAATGAAGTCCTTTTACTCCCTGGATAATTTTCTAGTTCATAAAAGTAGCATATTAAAACTAGTGTTTAACACTAGTATTATAAAGGCTTCAGTTTCTTTTATGGTTTTGAGGAGACAAAAGAATTATCACACATTATTTATAATTACAAATGCCTGGCAGTTATTTCCTTCTTTAAATGCCTGGAAAATCCCCTGGGAGGGTAAACTAGTCTTCAGACAGAGGATTCATTTCAAAGTCCTCTTTCTGATCATCAACCTGGGTCATATCTTTCTTCATACTGAGGAGGTTTCTCTCCTCAAACTCCCCCTACTTGAGTTGTTTCCATCCTGTTTTCATTAATCATATCCCACCCTTCCCTTCCCCAAACTGTTGTACTTGTGAAGTTTTTTTTTTTTCTTTTTTTGGACAAATTTGTGTGGATTTTGCAATCCTCTGAATTGTTTTTTCCCCAATATGCTTTATATTTGCTTTGAGGGAAGAAACCAGGATCATCATTTTATTCCACATAACTTTAAAAAAACAGACTAGCCTAATACTTTGCCCTGTCCTAGAACACAAACATTTTTTGCTATTATAAAATTTTTCATTTTCAGCAAGTTATATATCTTTTATAAAAACTTACAAAAACAGCTAGAGATGTCAGTCTTGAAATGACAAATGATATCTGAATAGAAGTAGTACTAGATATGTTATTTATATTAATTAACTAGACATTGGATTTCCCTTCCATTAAACAATCTCTATAGAAAGTCTGATCAAAATGGGGATTAGAGGGAAGAAACAAATAGACTTAGTAATAGAAGCCTGTGTAGCTATTCTGCTAAAAGTTTCAGTCATAAAGGATCTGCAGACCCATGTTTAAGGCACACTTCACTTAAGAATAAAGAACTTATTAACAACTGTCATCTTGTACTTCACCTACTCAATTAATTAAAATGTATATATCAGTCCATGTATAATAACAGTATGCAATCATGGGAGAAATTTGAGTTCTCTATCATAATTCTTAATTAAATCTTAGTTTCTGTTATATGTTATTTCAAAGCTAAATGAAATATTCTAATCAACTTTGCTTAAGATGGCAATTTTATTTGATATCTACATGACAGTGTACGCCTTAGGTTCCATTTAGGAAAACAGCTTTGATTTAGGGGGAAAAGGTAGAAAAATAGCTCAGAAGAGACAGAAAGAGCTGTGAAAACACCGACAAGATTAGGAACAAAGAAAATTAGGATGAAGAGTTAGGTAAAGGAAAACCAGAACACCAGTTTTGGAGTATGTAGATGAAACCGCTCATTGTATCTATAGCCATAAAGTAATTGACATTCTCCCAACATTATTGCATACACATACACACACAAACCTTTTATAATACGATTAATCAAATAACATTTCAAGATAATTTAAAAACCAACTGGATTTCATTTTTGTAAACATCATTATAGCTATTACTACCAAGTTGTTCTCGGCATTGTCTAGGAGTGGGCAAAGCTTCTATTACTAATTCTATTATATTAATTTCTACCTTCTTATCCACACTTCTGAACTTCTAATAACTTTTTATGAGCTACTTATAACAAGATAATGACTTCAATTTCAACAGGAAATAATAAAGGAGATACTTTTTCAGCTCTGTATTTGCTTCATGTACTTTACCTGATTCTTGAGATCCAATTTGGGACACGGGCGACCTCCATTGTATGGTTTTTCTTTCAGCCATTTCGATCGAATTCTCACTCCAATCCCACAAGATGAACTGCAAGACCCCCAACTTGACCAGTCACTTAACTTGCAATCAAATGGGCAAGGAATGACACATTCTTCTTGAATATAGCCTGGAAAATATTTAAAAGAAGTGAAGAAAGTCTGATCAAAATGTACTGATCAAATTTAACTTTGTTTCCATTATTAGACATCAGATTGCCTAAAAATATTGCTTCAGGGGTTTCAATAAACAAAAGATTTCCAAGAGAGATACATATGACTACTTCTCCATTCCAAATTTGTGCCATCTGCTTACTTCATAGGCAAATCTGGGATTGAGGAAGGAAGAAGGGAAAAGCGCAAAGTCTCGCTTTCTGATAAGAAGAAATGAAGCAGCTCAGGGTTAATGATGGTACTATCTCCCCATGCACTGGATCTACATTTCCTCTTCTGGGAACAGAGAGCATAATATAGTCAATCTCAGCGCCTTTGGTCTGCAAAGATTTCACAAAGAAAGATCTTGATTCTCACTGCTGTGTGGTGTGACTTGAAGGTAGGAGGAGGACAAAGACTGAACCACAGATTAGGAAGGGCAGGATACTACTGAAAGAAAAAAAAAGAGGAATAGTGAAAGGCTGTACATGAGATGCTGGACTGGAATCAAGAGGTGAGGGTTGAGGTATGGTTGTAGATGTTCTAGCTTTACTAGCTCTTATTCCTGTCCTCAGCCCACTTCTTGCTACAATCTTTCTCTGATTAACCATCACCTCTACAGATCATTACCAAATATGTATTCCCAATTTCCATCTCTCCAATAAATTCTATGCCACCTACTGATCTATTCTAATCAGATGCCCTATTACCCTCAAATTTAACATGTCTAAAGCTGAGGTCACCAGTTTTCTCCTAGAAGATTCTAATTTTCTTATATTCCTCACCTTAATTAACTGCAACATATCTGATTTCTGTATACTGGTGTATGAAGTCACTCAGTCGTGTTCAACTCTGGGATCCCATGGACTGTAGCCCACCAGGCTCCTCAAACCATGGAATCTTCCAGGCAAAAGTACTGGAGTGGGTTGCCATTTCCTTCTCCAGGGGATCTTCCCGACCCAGGGATTGAACCCAGGTTTCCCACGTTGCAGGCAGACGCTTTACCGTCTGAGCCACCAGGGAAGCCCATACTGTATATACAGGTGTATATACCTGTATAATCTCTTTCCTTTGAATTTGGGCAAGACCTGTGATTAGATTATGGTATGTGGCAAAAGGGAAGAGAATGCACAGATATTACTAGTATGCCAAATTTTGAATTAATCCAAAGGAAGATTATTCTGAGGGGTCCTGAATTAATCAGGTGAAAATCTTTAAAAGAGTGGGCCTTTTGTCTGTGTGTGTGTGTAGAACAAAATTCTCCACTTGTCTTAAAAAAGCAAATAGCTGTGCTATAAAATGCCTACAGGTGGCCACAGGGCAGGGGACCACAGGCAGCTGCTAGGGCCTGGGGACAGCCCCTGGCTCTCAGCAAGCAAGGAAACAGGGGTCTCAGCTCTGCAGGTTATAATACATGAAGATGATTCTGCCAACAATTCCAAGGGAGCTTGGAAGAAGAGGTTCCCTCAATCACACCTCTGCAGAGCCTTAAATCTTAACTTACAACTTGATTACAGTCTGGTGAGACTCTTCAGCAAAGAATTTAGAGGCCATGGCTGTACTCCGGACCCATGGAAACTGTGAGATAATACATGTTTTGAAGAGCTATGTCTATGTTAATTTGTTATGCAGCAATTGAAAGCTAACAGATTATCCAAAATAAAAAATATTTCAGTTACCTTAGACCAGGCTCCATCATTTTACACATATATTAACTAGTTCTTATGTTGAAGCATCACAACAATGTCCCCTACTCTATAATTCTTCCGGTTCATCCCTGGTTCAACTCTTTCTGGCCCAGAATACTTAAATATTCTCTCCACGAGTCTCCTTTTTTCCAAATCATTCTCTTTGGTATTGGTCAGTCACTCTGAGGAAAAAGTTACTTTTCTAAAATACATAATAATTTACACTAGTCCTTTTATAACCTTTGCTGGTTCTCTATTGTCTTGAAAATAAAGTGACAACCACTTTGCAAAAACTATAAGATTCTTCATAAGTGGCTCTAAACAAAGATTTTCAACTTTGGCCACAAAATATGTTCCCATTGGCCAGGTTATACTATGGACTAATTCAACCGAATCTCAGAGGATGGGACCTAGGCAGTGGTAGTTTTCAAAGATCCCCAGAGAATTCTAATGTGTAACCTAGTCTCAGAACAACCGCCTTGACTTGTTTTCCTCCTGCCCTTCCCTCTCCTATATCTTGAAATCTTTCCACATAGACTCCTTCATCTTCTCCAGTAATATTTATGCCTTTCCTCATGAAAACACTGCTCTTCCTCTAACCAGTGTAGCTTTCATTACTTCCCTAGTGGCTCAGATGCTATAGTCCATGGGGTCGCAAGGAATCAGACACAACACGCACGCGCGCACACACACACACACACTTCAACTACTCTCTTGTAGTTTGGTTGACCATCTGGCCGCATCACTCCTCTGCCATGCCCAGTCTGGCAAAACTTCAGATCTAAACTGGTCCAACTACATTCCTACTCTGTGCTTAATAATGGAAACCAAGCGGAGATTAAGGCAGTGCTAATGCCACACACTGCTTGGTGATTCTTCTGAGTTTTCTTCTCGCTCCCATTCCACATGACAGATTTACCAAACCTTCTCTCCTGTCTTCAAACTTTTAAGATCTGTTCTTTTTCAGAAGAAATAGGAATGAATATGAACTGTTTTCATTTCCTATGACTGTATTTGTATGAACTTCCATATTTTTCTTCTATCTTCATATCACAATGGAAAAGATACTCATTTTCTTATATAAGCCATCTTTTCACCACTTGCTATCTCTCTACACTCTCTCACTCTCTAATTTTAGAGTTACATTTCTCTTACATTAATACTACTAATTAATACTAGAATGATTGTGCATTCCCCAAATAACACTCACTGATAAGAAAGAGCACATTTTAAACACCTAAGTCACCAAGAAGGATCCCTCCGAGGTTGAAAACAAATTCTGTTTGGGATTGTTAACATTCTCTATCATTTATCATAGTTTTAATTGTACAGTCATTTACTAAGGAGTTTTGATTTTTAATTTAGTACTAGGCATGTAAAAAATGCTAACTACAGGATTAACTAGAGACCACAGGCATTACTTGGTTTTACAGAGAAACTGAGTCACAAAATAATTCCATTTGCTACTGAATGAAAAAAGCAGGCTAGTAATTAAGTGAAACTAACTTTCTTGGTGTAAATGCTTCAAATATGAAATTTCAGGAGACGTAATATAAATAAATTGTTATTACTTGTGTCTACTTAGATTCTATTTTAAAGCAGATTTTGAATTAGATGCTCTTTTGAATCAAGGAGACTTAAATATCATCTATATTTGCATATTGAAGGACTTTTAACTACAGGGCCTCTTAGCGATATGTTTTTCTTTTTTTTCCCCGTGATAAGACATGAACCCAGAGGATCTCTATGAAAGTCAAGGTCATAAATTCAATGAGTAAAATATAATTCTGAAATTCAACAGATCTGAGCAACAGTGACATTTATTTTTCAGAAAAGTTATTTGCATGCTAGAGTATACTCAAAAGGAAAGATCATACTGAGAACCATTAATAACTGCATAGTTTTACACCTATCTTATAATTGAAAGGATTAGTTTTATCTACCTAATACCTACAACTGTTGGTAGCAGAATATGATCAAATGTGACTACCTACAAGTTAACTTGCCATAAGAGAATCCCAATTTCTGACTATGGAAACTTCATATATGTTTTAAAAGTTCATTTCCATAAAACATACCACAGACTAGCTGCGTTGGCAACATTCATAAATCTAAATCCAATTGCTATGAAAGAAGCACTTTTTCTACTGAAAATACTTTACACTATAATTTATAAGCAGAATATGTTGCTTGGACCAACATATTACTTGACCTGTGGATGCCTTCATGTTCTATTTTAGTTATCTGTATGCATATGAAATTGAGTATGATAGTTATTACAAAATTATCAGTAGAGAATGCAACCAACATAGTGATTTTATAAGCCATATACATTGTACATAGTAGGTATTCAAAAAGTATCTATTGATATTATAGATAAAGATGAGCTGAATAAAATATATTCATAGAATCTGTATGTTATAGCTGGAGGAATTTAATGATTTACCCCCAACAGAGCTGAAGCCCAGGTACCTGGTTTCAATCTATATTAGTAACCCCCACATATTGCTCTTTAGGTTAGTTCAATAGATGTAGGTGAAAACACAGCTCTCTAAATATAACGGCCTCATTGATAAGACCACTTCTCAGGATATTATGTGCTGTGAATATTTTTCTTCTAGCATTCAAGTACTAACACTTCCCCTTCACACCTCTCACTGCCCTCTGAAAATCTTGTTTTGGAAGATGTGAAAGAAGTAAATATTGATGATATGAATCCTGAGGAAATAACCTAGATTAATTTACTTATATTCTCCTACTGTGTAAAGTAATAGCAAACATCTGCCTAGACAGTGAATGTTCCATTGACTAACACTGCTAAAAGAATGAAAACACACTACCAAAAATAAAATGTTGCTCATCTCTTCCCCAGTTCAAAGTGAAGAGCTGGGAGAACTTTGTGAGTTCGAATGATATCATGTCTTCATTTGTCCATATTTAAAGATTTATTTATACATTTTAGTCCTATTATTTATCTAAGAAAATGTACCATACTTAAAAGTATGTGATGACTTAAGTCAGAATGGTTTAGATAGTCTTCAGGAAAGGTGGAGAAAGCATGGGTGCAGATGTTTTAATATTATCACAGGAAAGAATCTGAGAAATTAGATCAATACTTTGCCATTGTTCTCAAGGGAAACACTGACAAACATCTGTTTAAAATTTCATATCATTAGCATGTGGCTAGGTAGTGTGAACTGAAGTGCCAGCTTACTGTTGTGCGTTTATATCTTGAACTGAGAATCCTGCTCATGAACATCAGTTACATTCTTTCAAAGATACAGTCTTTCAAAATGGGACCAACCTTGTTTAGGCATCTGGAGGCCTGAGAGGGGAAGAGTTGGAAAGCACCTAAAGTATCATTTGTTTCTTCTGTTAAACTTTTGAGTTATGGCATGGAAGAATTGATGCTTTTGAACTGCGGTGCTGAAGAAGACTCTTGAGAGTCCCTTGGACAGCAAGGAGATCAAACCAGTCAATCCTAAAGGAAATCAACCCTGAATGTTCACTGGAAGGATTGATGCTGAAGCTCCAATACTTTGGAGCAATGCGAAGAGCCACCTGATGTGAAGAGTCACTTGATGGGAAGAGCTGACTCATTGGAAAAGATCCTGATGCTGGGAAAGATTGAGGGCAGGAGGAGAAGGGGTTAGTTAACAGGGGATGAGCCGGTTGGATGGCATCACCGACTCAATGGATATGAGTTTGAGCAAACTCCTGGATATAGTGAAGGACAGAGGTGACTGGCATGCTGCAGTCCATGGGGTTGCAAAGTCAGACACAACTGAGTGACTGAATAACAATAGCAACAATAAAAAAAAATGGTTTTGAAAATATAATTCTTACTGGTAGATGAATATCTTTACTGCATATATGAAAACCCATCAGCACAGACTCTCTAATATTAACCATTATAATTGATGGTTATGGTACTGCAAATAACAAAGTAGCTTATTTGGATCCACAACCGTATCAGATACCTGAATACAGCTAAATAAGAAGTCATACAAAGTTCTAATAATCACATTAAGGAAAAAGTTTTCTGGATTCCCTAAATATTTCATAGCATAATTATGTATTAAATTTTATTATATCTACCAGAAAGAAAATCATCTAAGTGTCAACTAGTTTTCTTAATTAAAAATATAATTTATTGGTGAACTTTCAGATGAAAAGCTATTGAAAGTCATTAAGGTCAAAAGCTTCAACTTATAGACTGGTAAGAATTAGAAAGGGAACTTGAATCCAGACTTGATGGAGATACACAGCTCACAATCAAGTAGGAAAAAATCATTTTTATGACGCCAGAATGTTCTCTTTGGTTCTAGAGTGACAAGTCAGAAAATCAACCCTGGCCCTAAAGAAATTCACATTTTGCTAGAGAACAGTCTTATAAATAAGAAAAAAACAAAACAAAACAAAACACATAGTATATAATCAATGACTTTAATTATATGATACAAATAATATATATAAATCATACAACAATCTGAGGTAACAAATGGATTCTGGCTTCAACTGTCTAAGTATTTCACGTGAAAATATTGACTGGCACATTTTTTCAGGAAGCACAGGTTTTTGACTAATTGCTCAACCTGGCTCACTTACTCAAAGTAAATGTATCAGTGTCAATTTAATCAATCAACCAAATCATATAAAGAACTGATCTTCTAAATTGAATTACCCAGGCAATTTAATGTAGATGGTATCTGTAGGTGTTCATATAGACAGAGTTTCAGCATTAATAGCCTCCTATCTGGCTCCTCTAGGCAGACAGAAGAGATATTTTGCTCTTAGAAGATATTAAGGATGTTAGGACAAATGAAACACTAGACACAGAACCATCTGAACCGTTCAATTAGGACTGTGTGTACCAAAGCAGTTTTTATCATTACTGCAAATAAATGCTGTTAGAATTAAAGTGACTGAACGCTTTAACCACATAATAAACTTGGCATTTGAAACACTGCAAAGCTGCGGATTGTAGACAAGACAGTGTTACCGGGTAATTTGTAGGACTGTGGCTGCAAGAGCCTGTATAAAGTCCTCTCATGACATCTCCTTGCCCTGAGACAATCTTGACTTAAATTACATCAGACAATCAGTAATTTACATTTTCTTCAAAGTTCTGAAAGCTGATCTCAGAGCACATCTGAGACACTGTTATTCCTGTCACATCATCAGTGCTATTCTCCAAATATTTTTGGTTTTGCCTCTGGATACATGGCATGATTACACTTCCCTGCCTCTAGAATTGAGGTGTTATCTTCTTGCTTTATTCAGTGAAATGAAGAAGTGAAGTGTGTTGGTTCCAGGTGGCAGCTTTAGGAGCTCAAGTGTAGGGATTTCCCTAGTGGTCCAGTGGCTGTGAGACTCCACACTCCTAGTGTAGGGGACCTAGGTTCAACCCCTGGAATGGGAACCAGATTCCACATGCTGCGACTAAGACCAAGAACAAACAAGTAAATTAATTAATTAATTATTTTTAATAAAAGAGAGCTAGAGTGTAATTTGTCCCCCGCTTTCTTTCTATATACCAGAGGGTCCAAAAACCCCGGCAAACGCACAATGGACATGGTTACTGAATGATCTTAGTGGCTTTCAGTCTCTGGGATTTTGAAACTGTCGGTTCCATTTGTTACCATACCATAACCTATATTATCCTAATGTATCAATATTGGCATAAGAAAGTATATCTTCAGAAGATCAGGTAAAGAGCACTACGGGACAAATATTTAGAGCATTTTGAGCATCTATATGTAATGTCCTGGGAAAATAAGATTAAGTTATATCAGCAGTTAGCACAGTCTGAATGGCAGCACCATCCAATGAGAAAGTGACTTTGCAAAAGTTGAGCCTACAGATAAGTATTTCAGGAAAATGTATAATTTATTATTTTAAAAAAGGACTAGTGATATGGATTATAAATCAAGGTCTGACCTTATGTGATCTGGAATAAAATATTAAATCTCAATCGTTCGATTTTCTCTTGTGAAAATAAAAATGTAAGAATGCATGTCCTTTTTGTAATTCTCTTTAATACTGTAAGGTCAAAAATATAATAAGCAGGAGTTTGTGGAAAAATAACATATAATACAAGCAGCATTTAATATTTTACCACTACTAAAAGCTATATAGCAAGGTAAAAATGCTTTTTCCTTATCTTGTTTTTGGTGCTAGTGATTGATAGAGAACATAATTCTGTAAAGATGCTTAAGCAGAAAAATTATAGGGTAATAATTTTCAAATTTGGGTGCCATTTCTCATTCCAGATCATTTCCATATAAATTAAAGGCTAAGATAACATTGACAAAATGAGCGATTTTTTATTGGATCAGTAAATCAATTGTGTTTTGAGTCCATCTCTGTCTTTCCAAGTCTGCTTCCACCAGCCAAGGCCAGATGCTCGTTATCTCTCACCTGGACTATTATAATGGCTCCTTAATTGGACTCCAGGTCTCCAATCTCTTTTAACCCACTCCATATCTGATCACATGAAGGAATACAGTAGGAGTCTACCTAGAAAGCTCCACCTCAGAAAAGGTGCATGCAAGAGAGAGGTCTGAAGTTTAAGCTTCACTGAGTGGATTGAGTTCTATGGCCATCAGTACCCTGCATCTTATGAGCACCAGCATTTAAACATAATTCCTAAAAGTGGCAAAAGAGACGTCAAAAATACCTACTACAGAATGAATACCTAGAAAGAGGCAGATGAGAACATCCTCATTCAGAGCCAACTTCCTGCAAGCCCTGGGGCACAGAACAAAGCTCATTCTGTGCTGAGGTGTGCATAGAATAAACTTCAGAATGAAATATCAATTATTTTTTTATTTGCTGGAATGTTGGGTCATCCAGTGATTTTTATCCATGAACAATGAAATAAGTTGTTATTAAAGATTCTAAATTATGGATTACATGACCAATCAAATTTACCTCCAAAAGTTTGCTTTTGCCAAAGAACTGCATCTTTCACTGAACTAATGCAGAAATCAATGTACTGGAATGAATTCATAGCACATTAACTCCTTGCAAGTTACTGTAAAAAACCTTTAAAATATTACCAAGGTATAAAATTAAATAGGACTCCTAGCCTTGATTTATACTGCATGCTGATAATGGTGAATTTGTTTCACTCACCAATAAATTTGTTTCCTAATGGATTGTGGATCAGCCAGTCCAGAGATTTACATTTAGGTTTCTCTTGTCTTCTATAGACAAATAGATATCTGGTGATTTTATTTACTGATATTTCATGATATAACTGCTCATCAACAAAAGAAGATGCAAAGGAAGGGTGAGATGTTTAATTACTTTTCCTATAAGAAAACTGAAATAGTCAATAATCTTCTAGTTATAGTAATCATGTCAAGGAACTGTGGATGATTCCAATTCACAAAGAGAGAGGGCCTTTTACATCAGGAGAAAGTTTCAAGAGTGACCTGAAGTGTCTTTCAGAAGAGAGAACAAAAGGTGACAGAAAAGAGTTTATTCAGTTCCCAGGGCTGTCATAATCAAGAGTCACAAACTTGTTAGCTTAAAAAAGCAGAAAATATCCTCTCAAAGTTCTAGAGGCTGGGAGTGTGAAATTAAGGTATTGGTAGGGCTGTGCTGCCTGCAAAGTCTGTGGGAGAAAACCCCCTTCCTTGCCCTTCCAGCTCCTGATGACTCTAGGCATTCCTTGGCTTGTGGGAGCACACCCGCAGTTGCTGTCTTCTCTTCACAAGATTGTCTTCCCTGAGTGTTAGTATCTCAAAACTCCCCTCTCCTTCCTCTTAGAAGGATGCCAGTCATTGGATTTAGAGTACACCCTAAATCCCGGATGATCTCATCTTAATTTCCTTGTCTTAATTACATCTGCAAACACCTTGGTCGCTAATAAGGTCACCTTCACAGGTACTGGAGGCTAGGACTTTAATGTATTTAACATATTTTGGGGGACAAAATTCAACCTATTAGAAGAATGAAGATTATGGTAAGAAAAAGTGTTAACAAATGGATGACCTGGGATATCATGCCTTCCTAGGCCTATCCCCCATTTTAACAAGAGCTATCTAAATCTTCTGTTGTTGTTTAGTCACTAAGTCGTGTCCAACTCTTTTGTGACCCCACGGACTGTAGCCTGCCAGGCTCCTCTGTGCGTGGGGTTTTCCAGGCAAGAATACTGGAGTGGGTTGCTGTGCCCTCCTCCAGAGGATCTTCCTGACACAGGAATCAAATCCACATCTTCTGCACTGCACGCAGAATCTCCCACTGAGAATTTACCACTGAGCCATTGGGTAGCTAAATTTTCTCAGCTTTAGTTTTTTGGAACATTTTAAAAATTATACTTATTTTATTTGGTAGGGTCAGGTCTTAGTTGCAGCATGAGGGAACTTTGTTGAAGTGCACGGATTTTCTAGTTGTGGTCTGCGGACTCAGTATTTGTGGCTCAAGGACCCATTTGCCCTGCAGCATGTGGTATCCTAGTTCCCCACCAGAGACTGAACTCACATTTCTGCATTGCAAGATGGATTCTTAACCACTGGACCACCAGTGAAGTCCTAAAACAAAGACTGTATCATCTAAAACAAAAACTGGACACTTGTGACTTGCAGTTCAAATCCAAATTGACTCTTTTTTAAGTAGTTTTGTTGGAATAGAGCTGCAGTCATTTACGTGCTGTGTACACTGACTTTTCCACTGAAACAGCAGAGATGCCTAGCTGTGATGGAGACAGTATGACCCACAAAGCTAAAAATATTTATCATCTAGATCTTCATAACAATGTTTACAACATCAGATTTATAAAATGGGAATAGTAATAGTACCCACTGCATAAGATTATTGTGAGGATTAATTGAGAGCTCGAAACAGCGTGGACCACACAGTGAACACTCAGTTTCTATGAGATAGGAACAGTGCCACGGTGGATAATAGCATGGGCTTGAAAATGGGAAAGAGCTAATTTCAAAGTCAACCAGGACACTTACTACTAGTGGTATTAATTTGCAGCTGTCACTGAACCCCTTCAAGCCTCAACTTTCACATCTGCAAAATGAAGGCAATTATTACCAATTTCAAAGAATTGCTCTGTGCATTAGAGCATCTGGAATGTGAAATTAACCATGGCTACTACTATTTCCGTGTTGGAGAGGTCTGACAGAATGTGGTCCACTGGAGAAGGGAATGGCAAACCACTTCAGTATTCTTGCCTTGAGAACCCCACGAACAGTATGAAAAGGTAAAATGATAGGATATTGAAAGAGGAACTCCCCAGGTCGGTAGGTGCCCAATATGCTACTGGAGATCAGTGCTGAAGGTGAAACTTCAATACTGTGGCCACTTCATGTCAAGAGTTGACTCATTGGAAAAGACCTTGATGCTGGGAGGGGTTGGGGGCAGGAGGAAAAGGGGACGACAGAGGATGAGATTGGCTGGATGGCATCACCGACTCGATGGACATGAGTTTGTGTAAGCTCCGGGAAGGTGGGCAGGGAGGTCTGGCATGCTGTGATTCACGGGGTCGCAAAGAGTTGGACACGACTGGGCGACTGAAATGAACTGAACTGAACTACTATTTCCAGGTGGCACTAGTGGTAAAGAAGCTGCCTGCCAATGCAGAAGATGTAAGAGATGCATGTTTGATTCCTGGGTGGGGAAGGTCCCCTGGAGGAGGGCATGGCAACCCACTTCAGTATTTTTGCCTGGAGAATCCCCATGAACAGAGAAGCCCGGCAGGCTACGGTCCATAGGGTTGCAAAGAGTCAGACATGACTGAAGCGACTTAAACAGCATGGACTACTATTCTTATTCATTACAAAGAAGTTATAGTATCATCTTCGGTGTATGAAATGGAGATGGGAGGTAGGAAGACAGTCCCAACTTGAAAAATCACATATAGGAGAAGATCCAACATCTTGAGTCTTTGCAAGAAAGCTACTTTCACATCAAGACCCAGACCTTTATTTCATACGGGAATGAGGAAAGTGTGCATGTGAATTTTTGTCTGTTGATCAAACAGAACAGGTAATGATCATCTTTCGGTACATGACAACTAATAATCCTACGCCAATTATAATAGAAATATTTAGAATATTGAACAAACAGAGCTTGAAGGCCAGTAGAGACCGAAGTGACATTATGAGATTTTAAAGAAAAACATATTGAGAGTAAAGAAGAAGAACAGGACCTGCCAGGCAATCATATGCTTAATATAGGTCAAGTATTATCATTATTATTGGAAAAAGTTCCTCCCTAATAACCTTGCAGCATCTGTTATTGCAATGCCCATCCAGCATGACAACTGTAAGCCATGATTATCCTTTGCTTCATATTGGAAACTCGAAGTATTCGAGTAACAAGCAGACTATACTGTGCTATACAGTTTCTGCTAATTAAATTTCTTTACTGTGGTATTCTCTGCCTCACATTCCCATTTGGGATAAATCCCAAGGGAATATGGGGCTATACAACTTGATATAGTCCATTAAAAACTTAAGGGGGTGAGGGATAAATTAGGAGCTTGGGGTTAACAGATACACATTAGTACAGATAAAATAGATAAACCACAAGGACCCACTGCTTAGCACAGGGAATTAAACTCCGTATCTTGTAATAACCTATAATGGAAAAGCATTTGAAATAGGCATGCATAACTGAATCACCCTGCTACACACTTGAAACTAACACAACACTGCAAATCAACTACACTTCAAAAAATAAACAAATTTTGAAAAAAATTAACTCGGGTAAGCAAGACTACAAATGTACTGCATAAGTTTGTGAGAAATCTATTTCTCCTTCACTGTGAGAGAAAGTATAAATTGAATAGCTATTTTCCCTTCACTTTTAGTGAGATATAATTGAAATACAGCACTATATACATTTAAGGTATAAAACATGATGATCTGTCTTACATACATCATGAAATGATTATCACCATAAGTTAAGTGAACATCCATCATCTCACAGAGATGCACATTATCATCCCCAGTCCTACCAATCATGTTCCTCCTTCTGTTCCCCTTCCTACTCCTTTATTAAAGTCCCAGCTGTTTTGAAATGACTTGCAGGGACTTCTATAATCTACTGCCTCAATGTCTCTCCATTATAAAACTCTGTACCTTCACAATGTTCAACAGGTGATAGTAAGTTCAAAATATGGAGATATAATTCAGGAAGCACTGAAGACAGCTTCTTTTGTTCTACTTCATGCTCTACACAACCATCCTAGTTTTATAGGGATATCTTTACAATCATCAGGGTTTCCCTGATTGTTCAGTTGGTGAAGAATCTGCCTGCAATGCTGGAGACACTGGTTTGATTCCTGGGTCCAGAATATCCACTGGAGAAGGAATAGGCTACCCATTCCAGTATTCTTAGGCTTCCCTTGAGGCTCAGCTGGTAAAGAATACACTTGCAATGCAAGAGGCCTGGGTTTGATCCCCTGGGTTGGGAAGATCTCCTGGAGGAGGGAAAGGCTACCCACTGCAGTATCCTAGCCTGGAGAACTGCATGGACTGTATAGTCCATGGGGTGGCAAAGAGTTGGACATGACTGAGCAACTTTCACTTTCCTTTCCTCACAATCATCATCATGTAAACTGTGTATATTTAAGAGTGTAACTCTGGTCCAAGAATGTGCTGAGTAGGCCATCTGGAGTTAACATATCTTCATTCATCCTTCCAGCATCCCAAAAGATGATTCAGAAAAAGAAATTAGATAAAATCCTCAAGTCTTATCATTTAAGAGGATTGAGATAGTACCAACTAAGGTATTTTAAGGTGTGAATTTTTGTCTTGGAGCTTTGGAAATAATCAGGTGAAACCACCCCATACCTGGATTAAGCAGAACTTGAGGGACATAATATACAGATAGCACACCTAAAAATTTTGTTCTAGCATTGATTCCATATATGAGACTCAAAATCTTGGAGTTGTCAACAGCACAATTATAAATGTAGAGGTCTAGAAATGGAAAGCAACAGTAAAAAGCAGTTGGAAGGAGAAAATATCCTTAGAGTTCAAAGGCTCTCAGCTATTATTGTTTTGGTATATTTCTCCTTATTTTGTTAATGTTATTGTTTTTAGTGTTGTTGTTGGTTTTCTTTTTGGTAAATTATATTAATACTTTCTTACTATCTACCTAATATCATACTGTAGCACAGGTGCCATAGCAGGCTATTCACATCATTCGTTGATTGGCTAAGACTGGAATAAAGCCTGGACAGTTTATCACTATGGGAAAAGAAATTATAAAATGATAAATATCTGTAAAAGATAGAATACTATGCAGTGCCCCCAAAAGAATAAACAAATCTACATACAGAAGAATGAATAGAGGCAGTTAATATATTAAGAGACACATTCTGGAACCAAACTGCCTGGAAGAGAAAACAAGCTTGACATTCTTAGTTGAGCAAGCTTGTGCAAGACCCTTAACCTCCCTATTCCTTAATTTCCTTTGGAAGGATTGAAGCTACAATACTTTGGCCACCTGATGCAGAGTCAACTCATTGGAAAAGATGCAGAAACTAGGAAAGCTTGAAGGCAAGAGGAGATGGGGGCAACAGAGGATGAGATGGTTGGATGGCATCATCAACCCAATGGGCATGAGTTCAAGCAAATGCCTGAAGATAGTGAAGGACAGAGCAGCCTGGCGTGCTTCAGTCCATGGAGTCTCAAAGAGTCAGACACAACTTATTGATTGAATAACAACAACCTGATGATAAAACTAACATCTAATTTAGATTATTGATAAGAATAACATGAGTTAGCAGAGAACATTTAGAGACAGGTATAGCCTATTTTCTGAAAGAGATGGGCATACCAGACCACCTGACCTGCCTCTTGAGAAACCTGTATGCAGGTCAGGAAGCAACAGTTAGAACTGGACATGGAACAACAGACTGCTTCCAAATAGGAAAAGGAGTACATCAAGGCTGTATATTGTCACCCTGCTTATTTAACTTATATGCAGAGTACATCATGAGAAACGCTGGGCTGGAAGAAGCACAAGCTGGAATCAAGATTGCCGGGAGAAATATCAATAACCTCAGATATGCAGATGACATAACCCTTATGGCAGAAAGTGAAGAACTACTAAAGGGCCTCTTGATGAAAGTGAAAGAGGAGAGTGAAAAAGTTGGCTTAAAGCTCAACATTCAGAAAACTAAGATCATGGCATCCAGTCCCACCACTTCATGGCAAATAGATGGGGAAAGAGTGGAAACAGTGGCAGACTTTATTTTTGGGGGGCTCCAAAGTCACTGCAGATGGTGATTGCAGCCATGAAATTAAAAGACGCTTACTCCTTAGAAGGAAAGTTATGACCAACCTAGACAGCATATTAAAAAGCAGAGACATTACTTTGCCAACAAAGGTCTGTCTAGTCAAGGCTATGGTTTTTCCAGTGGTCATGTATGGATGTGAGAGTTGAACTATAAGAAAGCTGAGTGCCGAAGAATTGATGCTTTTGAACTGTGGTGTTAGAGAAGACTCTTGAGAGCCCCTTGGATTGCAAGGAGATCCAATCAGTCCATCCTAAAGGAGATCAGTCCTGGGTGTTCATTGGAAGGACTGATGTTGAAGCTGAAACTCCAATACTTTGGCCACCTGATGTGAAGAGCTGACTCATTTGAAAAGACCCTGATGCTGGGAAAGACTGAGGACAGCAGGAAAAGGGTACGATGGAGGATGAGATGGTTGGATGGCATCACTGACTCGATGGACATGGGTCTGAGTAAACTCCAGGAGTTGGTGATGGACAGGGAGGCCTGGCGTGCTGCGGTTCATGGGGTCGAAAAGAGTCAGACACGACTGAGCGACTGAACTGAACTGAACTGCACAGCCTATTTTAAATGTTCAATAGATGTTAGTTATCACTATCAGGGAACAAACAAATATCACTACCATGTGGTTCAGCAGCCTCACTACCAGGCATATATACAAAGAAAATTAAATCAATGTGTCAAAGAAACATCTATACTCCTGTGTTCACTGCAGCATTACTTACAACAGCCAAGATATGAAAACAATCTGTCTATCAATCCATGGATGAATGACAAAGAAAATGTGGTATATACAAACAATGAAATATTACTCAACCTAAGAAAGAAATATTGCCTTTGTGACATCATGGATTAACTTGGAGGGTGCTACATTTTGTGTTGCTGGCATGCTTGGTGGTGTTGGACTTTTTGCAACCCCATGTACTGTAGTCTGCTGGGCTTCTCTGTCTGTGGAATCATCCTGCCAAGAATACTGGAGTGGGTTGCCATTTCCTCCTCCAAGGGATCTCCCCAACCCAGGGATCTAACCCACCTCTCCTGTGGCTCCTACATTGGCAGGCAGATTCTTCACCACTTGAGTCACACGGAAGCCCTGGAGAGTGTTAGGCTAAGTGAAATAAGCCAGACACAGAAAGAAAAACACTGCATAATTTCACTTACATGTGGAATCTAAAAATAGTTGAACTCATAAAATCACAGAGTAGAATGGAGGTTGCCAGAGGTTACACAGTTGGGGCAGTGGGGAGATGCTGGCCAAAGGAGACAACGTTTCATTTGCAGAAGATGAATAAGCTCTGGAAATCTAACATACAACATGGTAGTTAATAGTACTGTATTGTATACTTGAAATCTGCTGAGAGTAGATCTCAGTTATTTTTACCATACATATAAAAAAATGCTATCTATGTAAGGTGATGTATATGTTTATAAGCTTGACTGTGGGGATTATTTCACTATGTATATCAAAACATTAAATTTTTTTTTCAAAACATTAAATTTTATACCTTAAATATATACAACCTTATGCGTCACTTATACTCCAAAAAAGGTAAAAAAGTAAGATGGTTATATACTCTAAATGTACATCAAAACAAGCTAAATAATTATATCCATACTTCAGGAACACATAGACTTCAACATAAACAGATGTAGAGAGGGCTGGAAGGTTACAAATTAAATATCAGGGAAGCTAATAGGATTGGAGATTCAGAGTGATAGGGGAAATTATGAAACTAAATTAAAAATAAAAGAAGGATGTGCATGGACTGAAAATGAGAGAATGCAGCATCTTAGTCAGATCCTCTCTCCAGGAATTTTAAATGAGAGACACAGAGAAGTTGGTAGATACAGAGGAGGAAGGGGAAGGCTCGGTTGTCAAGCAAGACTCAGCAGACCAAAGGAACATTCATGAAAATGAGAGTCATACTGCGGGGAATAGAAGCCAAGAGCAGAACTGGGCACCACTGTACGTTTCCTCCTGAGATGGACGGGATTCTCTTTGCTCCCTTAGCTCTCCGCATACCTAGTGATGGGCCCTAAGACCTGAGGTTATTTGTTTATCCTCATCCTTTGAAATTAAAAATAGTCCAATACTACATCTGTTTGATGCAACACTTCAGAGAAAATTTGCCTAGGGCATATATGACAAAGTGCTTTGGTTCAACCTGAGACATAAATTATAAAAACACTGAAAATGACTATAATGACCTTCAAGATAACTATTATTTTTGTCCTGCTCAAAGCCCCATAGGGGACAATTGCTGGGACAGAAATGGGGAAAATGGTGTATTTAAGATCTCTGTGCCTAAAATCCACTGTTCCACCCCTTTGTATCATGTCAAGAGTTTGAAATTTTTTTAATATTTTAATTTCTTCCAATGAGATAAGATATCAAGAGTAAGGTATGTGGGCCTTGAGATTTTATTCCTGTTAAACAGGTGTTATAAAATAATAAAAGCAAAGCCCTGAGCAGATTGCCTATATATAACATGCATTAAAACAGCTAAAATCTTAACCTTAACCTTCCCCAATCATGTCTCCAATATCTAAGAAAAACCTACCAAACTTGTAAAATTAATTGATTGCTACTTACATAGATGACATAAGTGAAAAGGAATAGAAGAGAAATCTGGAATGAAGTCCCTGGGACTTAATAGTCTTAGATATGAGGATAAGGGCCTTAGGGGGATACAGATGGTACTATTTTTTGTTTGTCTGTTTGTTTTTTCCAAGAAGAAGCCCTTGGCAAAGAAGAAGGAGGAGAATATAGAAAGTAAAGCGCTGGTAGTATAGATACTACTGAAGATAATAACTGAGTATTTTAGTCTAACAAACTCATTGAGGAGGACATGGCAACTCACTCCAGTATTCCTGCCTGGAGAATTCCACGGACTGAAGAGCCTGGCGGGCTATAGTCCGTAGGGTCACAAAGAGTTGGGACGCAACTGAAGCGACTTAGCTAGCAGTAGCAGGCTTAGAAATATAATAGATGTTTTGGCAAATAATTAAGTACAAAGAGGAGAATCAAATATTTTGCAACTCGCATGAACTATAGGAATTTAAGCCAAATTTGAAGTAGAGGGGGAAAAAATGGACACGAAAAGTATAAAACTGAGTACAAGGCTGAAATCAAGGGTAGAGGAGGCTCAAATTTTCGTAAGGAAAATAATAGAACAGGGGGACTTCCCTGGCAGTCCAGTGGTTAAGACTTTGCCTTCCAATGTAGGGAGTGCAGGTTTGATCCCTGGTTGGGGAACCAAGATCACACACAACTCCTGGCCAAAAAAATCAAAACATAAGATAGAAGAAACACTGTAACAAATTCAATAAAGATTTTTAAAATCACCCACAACAAAAAACAAAATCTTAAAAAGAGAGTAGGTAATAGAACAATAACTGAAGAACAGTAATTGTAGCCAATATTATCTGTAGACCAACACACAGAATATGGAAAGCAAACACAGTAAAACTATAATGTGGGTTAAATCAGGGTAGGAAATATATTCCACAGTTACATCCCTACAGTGTCTGACCAAGCTCCTGAATAGCATCACTATATGAAAGGAACAATGAGCTGTTAAGGGACCCATCCTCACTGGGCTCTGTGCAGCTTGGCCTGGGATTCAGGTCACTGAGATGCTACCTTGTCCCAGTCTGGCTAGAGTTAGTCAAGAGGAGGTTAGCATAAAGCCATGGAAGTGCCCAATTCTGGCAAAAGCCCATAAATATATATTAAAGAGTAATTTGGTACTTTAAAATAGAAGTGGGTATTGGGCATCAAAATGAGCTCATGTGCATGCATGCAAAGTCACTTAGTCATGTCCTACTCTTTGTGACCCCATGGAGTGTAGTCTGCCAGGCTCCTCTGTCCTTGGGGATTCTCCAGGCAAGAATATTGGAGTGGGCTCTCATGCCCTCCTCCAGGGAATCTTCCCAACTTTGGGATCAAACCCATGTCTCTTATGTCTCCTGTGCTGGCAGGCAGGTTCTTTACCACTAGCACCACCTGGCTGAGATCAATTCAGAGAAAGCTATCTAGTATCTTTTTTTGTGTCATAGATTTACTACACTAGTAGAGAAGAAAGGAGAAGATGCTATAGGTAGAAAACAATATACCACCCCCCAAAATCCCTCCTGACACCCTCATAAACAACTAAAAGGAGCTGGATGGATTTCTGTAGTTACCCAGTGTTGATTAATGGATCAGGGCCATCCCGAGGGATGGCTCCATGTAGCTGGATGCTGAGGGGGAAATGTTTGGCTCTTTTTTGTTTAGCATTTTGATTAACACCTCAGACGAAGACACAGATGGCAAGCTTATCAAATTTGGGGATGATATAAGGCTGAGAGTTATAGCTAATATGTTGGATGTCAGAATCAAGATTTAGAGAGCTTAACAAGCTGGAATAATGAGCTACAACTAAGAATATGAAAGGCAACACAGTGGGAAGCATAGTTCTGCATTATGGTGTCCAAAAGATAGCTGAACATATATACTCAGAATAGGGTTCAAAATGTTATAGCCATTCCTAAATAACAGGCTTCAGAATTTTTTTAATGCAAACTGAAAATACATCAACAGTCACTATACATTAAACATTTAATTAAATTTTAATATAAACTTCATCTACCAAGAAGTATTTGAGATGGTTGACAAGACAGAACCTACACAAAAATACTATTAAAATGGTCCAAAGAATGTGGAAAAATAGAATACAATATTAGAAATATTGTACTTACATTTATACAAAAGACATTATCTGAGCATGTACTCTGGCTGAAAGAGTATTTTTTGCGTATTGAACATTTATTCTTTAAATTTTAGATTCTAGAATGGCCTTCTCTGATTCCCCAATTTAAATGATGCTTCCTTTTACTATTCTTTTATAGTGTCCTGGTCAAGTTTGTCATACCACTTAGGACAAATTGAACTTATATATATTCTGTGTTTATATTTTCTTAATCTCTCTTGTCACTAGACTGCAAACTCCATGAAGGCAAGGACCAAGTGCTTTGTGTAAAACTGTGTAATCAAGGTGTAGCACAGTACTTGACACATAGTAGATTTCAATAAATAAATCCTGAATTAATGAATAAATAAGCTAAGAACTGGGGACTAACAGTTTGGAAGAAGACATGTAAAGAGATAAGGTCTGGAATACCCTGGTGTACCCTGCTGGTCTAGCGGTTAAGACTCCCTGCTTCCACTGCAAGGGGTGTGGGTTTGATCCCTTGTGGGGAAACTAAGGTCTTGCACGCCTTGTGTGGCCAAAAAAAAAAGGTAAAGTCTAATATGAATAATGTTCTACATGAAAGTATGACGCTGTTTCTGTGAAAATATAGAATTGGTCTAGTGAATGTGGGGAAAAGGCTCTTTGAAGAAATCAGCTTGATTTCTGGCTCAAACACATGAACAGGAGTTCACTTGGAAAAGAAAAAGACACCAGACAAAGGAAAGAACATTGGCAAAGGAATGAAGTCACGCAAGGACAGAAGGTGCTTGGGGAATGGTGGGAGGAGCCCAGTGTGGACGTGGCATCTGGTACAGGAAAGGAGGGGCTGAAAGTGACATTGGGACATCTTGTTCTCTCAACTATCATTGAGGCACTAATTGCCAAAAGGAAACATATTGAAGAAAAATAAGCACAATAATGAAGAAACTAGAAATTGCACATGAATCAGAACACAAAACACTCTGGATAACCTGGAAAATAAAACATTTAAAGATTTATTGATATTAATATGAGGGGCATTACATATATTTTCAGATTTTGGAAGTGACCTTAGGCAGACAATATTTTTAAATCTATTTTAATTGAATAAAGTTAATTTGGAACCAATGAAGGAAGGCATTTTGATTTTAAAAAAATTAAAATCTTTGCCATTTTTAGAGTACTTCAGCTGATTGTTACAGTAATAAACTTCTAATTGGTGAGAAGATTTAAGTAGAAGGAACATGACTCTTCTATTACCATTCCAAATAAAAATATTTCTTAGTCTGAAGGGGGTCATCACTTTCCCCTATCAATGCCATCTGTATCACCCACGTTGCCACCTGTAAGCTATTCTAAAATCTATATTCCAAAACTATAATTACAGAAATTTCTCTCTTTGACTTCAAATATTTTCAATTGTGTGGGTTTTTCACATCTCTAATAATTGTTCCGCTCAGTCCTCAAACTGTTCAATACTGAGTTTTCCACTTTCTACTCTCAAGCTTGTACCTTACCCTTATTAATGTCAACATCCATCACTGACCTAGTTTTCAAAAGTTCTCCCAACTCTGCCCTGTTTCCCCAACTTTAATAAGTGTTATCCCTCCTGACTTTCAAATACTTTCTCCTCTTCCCCTCCCCATGGACTCTCATTTTTCATTCTCATGGGGACTACTGCAACCCTCTTCTGATGATTTCTCTACCTTTCTCTTTTATCTAATCTAACCTCAACCCTGGAGCCAGAAATACTTTGCTAAAATAAATACAGAACCCTAGCACAGCCCTGGTTAACCACCCTACTTTCTAAAGCAGCAACATCTTGAGAGTTCGGGATTTGGAGAATCAGTCCTGAAAGGCATCATTAGGACAAGGACTTCTGGGGTTCTCTTACCCTCTGGCAATCTTATCTATGAGGCAGACTCTTTGCGACCCACAGACTATAGCCCACCAGTCTCTTCTGTCCATGGGATTCTCCGGGCAAGAATATTGAAGTGAGTTGCCATGCCCTCCTCCAGAAGATCTTCCTGACCCAGGGACTGAACCCACGTATCTTATGTCTCCCTACATTGGCAGGCAGGTTCTTTACCACTAGCACCACCTGGGAGGCAGCCTATAGGGACCATCTCTTAACACTTTCAATGAAAAAAAAAAAAAAATACTTTCAATGAGTACATCCTAGGTATCAATACTTCATTCCTCTAACTGCCAGGCTAATTTGAAATATATATGCTATATTTTATTTATCCACTTATTAGCAAATGAAAATATGGGATGTTTCCACATTTTGGCTTTCACAAGTAATGTTGCAAAATACTTGTGTTTTATGAGAATATATGCTTTCATTTCTCTTGGGTGTATATTTCATTTCTGTTGGGTCATATGGCAATTCAGTGTTTATCTTTTTTAAGGAACTGTCAAACTTTTTCAAAGTAATTTTATCATTTTACATTCTTATCAGCAATGTATGGAGATTCCAGTTTTTTTACATCCTTACCAACACATTGCCTTTTTGACTAGTGGATATGAAGTGACATCTGATTACAGTTTTGATTTCCATTTCCCTAATGACTAATGATATTGAGCATCTTTCCAGAAGTTTAGAAGCCATGTGTACTTAATATATCTTCTCTGGAGAAATGCCTATTTAAATTATTTGACCATTTTTCAACTATGTTGTCTGTTGTTGTTGACTGAAAAGACTTTATTTTGGATGCAAATCTATTCTTATCAGATACACATTTGCAAATATTATCTTCCATTCTGTTAGTCTCTATACATTCTATTTGCTTTCTTCATTACATTTGAGCCATAATACTTTGTCTAACAATTTGCAGATTATGGTATCAACTGTTTACATATAAAGCCTATTGTGCAGACACTACACACAGAAAAAAAAAAAAGAAAATAATACTTTGTGAGTGGTTCTAATACTTGAGAAGTTTCCAATTCTTTTTCATTTGCACATCTTTAAAAGGTTTAGTTGCAAAAATACAACAGCCTTACCATATTCTGGTATGCTAAATAATGGCCTCCAAAGGTATCTGAATTCTAATCTCTGGAACCTCTGAATGGCTCCTTATATGTAAAAAGAGACTTTGCAGGTGTGATTAAATCAAGGATATTGAGGTAGGCATATAAATCTGGGCTATCCTGAGTGCCCTTACAAGAGGAAAACAGAGATTGGGACAGAATTGACATTAAAGAAGTAATAAGACACCAAAGCAAGATGCTCTATCACTGGTTTTGAAGACAGAGAAAGAGGCCATGAACCAAGGAATGCAGCTCTAGAATCTGGAAAAAGGTCAGGAAATAGATTTCCCTCTAGAGGCTCTGAAGGGAGTGAGGCTCTGACTGCACCTTGATTTTGACTCAGTTATACTGATTTTGGATTTCTGACCTTTAGAAGTGTGAAAGAATAAGGGTGTCATCTTAAGCAACTAAGTTTGTAGTATTCTTAGAGCAGTCATATGAAAACTACTACATATATGTCCATGAAAACTCTTTACATAGAAGCATAGATTTATATTCTATGTTTTGTTAATTATGAGAATGTATGATGCGCTGACTCTTTGCCAGGTGTTTGCGGCCACACAGTAATGAAGTAGACACAGTCCCTCCCTTAAGGATGCCATACTCCTCTGGGGCAGGACAGACTAGACATACAGCAGGTAAAATATGAGAAGTACTAGGATTGGGGCCTGATTTTTAAAGGGATATACAGCAGATATACTTAACTCCTAAAAGGTTCTAGGATTTGGGAAAGAACTGTCTAGCAAGATTGCCTGGAATTTCCCAGAAAGGGTGACATTTCTAACCTAAGGCCTGAAAGGTTACTAGGAGTCTACTAGAGAATTAGGTTGCAAGGGGGAAAAATTAAAGTGTGTATGTTGACAAGGCAAAAGCCTCATGAGAAAGAATGATATGCATTGAGATATGCAAGATTCTAAGATGGCTGGGGGTCAGCATGGGAAGGAAAAAGGATGAGGTTTCAGGGGTTAACAAAGGGCAAAATCATGAAGGGTCTTGTATGTCACACTAAGTGGCCTGGGCAGTCAGTTGACAATGAGAGTTTAAAAACCTACGGCAGTGATCATCATACTGGCCGGTGGGAAAGACTGTTCTCATTGAAATGGGACCAAAGGATGGTGGAAGGAAAGACTGAGAAAGGCCAGGTGGTGGGTCCTCACTGCCGTGGATCTAAGGGAAAGGTAAGAAGTCTGAGCAAGTCAGGGAGAACCACTGGAATGGAGAAACATGGATAGAGGATCGAAGCATCTCTAAGTAGTGATTTCATATGAATTTTTATAGCAACATTCATAGGAAAAATGAAGCAAAGGAAGCAAAATCTCAACATAGAAAACACAGAAGCATACCCATCTTGTCAAACTTAATTTGCTAAGGAGTAGACACTATTATTTCTTCTCAAGTGATGATTTGAAGAGCTTTTCAATATCTGAAAAAACATACAGGTGCAGAATATTTAGGAAACAGGTCATTTGGCAAAAGCTGCAGATGACTAAAGAGTTGCTATTTCCTTCTGCAAGAGATATAATTACTCGGTCTCTCTGCCTGATGGACTCATAAAAGAGAGCTCACAATACATTTAAAAGTTTGTCCTATCTTTGATACACACAACTCTTTGCTAGGACACTTCATAAAATGCTCTCTTAAACAATTCAGTTAATAAAGATATAAATTTCAGTCTCCTATCTTGGCCAAAATAAACCAGCCCATAAGTAGTTGAGCTAAATCTTTTCAATAACATAAAATTCAATATAGTCATAGAAACTAAACTTTCTAAAGGTACTAAGATTAAAGTCACATTTTATCAGTAACTGCAAGTACATGAAATATTATTCTTTAAATCACAAAGATTTCTTAGACTATTGTGCTTTGTTTGCTATCCATACCTCCTTATATGTAACAGCAAATTAGTCAAATTGCTCTACTAGACTTAAGTTGCAAATGCCAAGTTATTTCTGGGTGAAATATTAATGAAGATAATTAATTGTCTATCAAACTCAATCATAATTTATCTGGAATCCGATATGAAACAGATTACATTTTCACTTTATAATCTGATGAATTAAAATTTTATTCACATAGTTCTCACTGGATCACTAGGAAAATTGTTTTTCTGCATTTTTCCCATTCTTTCAAAAATATCACTTGTCTACTGGTAGCAATACAATTTCATTCCAGTACAATTAGGACTCCCCCAATCCAAAACTTTTTTTAAGGGCAAAATAGAACAAAATATTCTATTTTGTCTGACCCTGTATTTTACAGTCAATTTCTCTGTGGCTCCATATTTACTGTACTCAGCTATTCTACCCAAACAACTCTTAATACACACACACACACACACACACACACACACACACACACACACTCAGAGCTTTTATCAAGGCATGCATGTTGCCTCTGGGCATATCTAAACTCATCTTTTCATTCATTCAACCAACATAACTGACAGTCTATGGTGGGCCAGACCCTGTGTTAAGCCCTGGGGATGGAGAAATGAACTTGAGTCAATACACCTGAATTGAAATGTACCTGATTCAATAAACAATCAGGTTAGTAAGAGAAACAGAAAATTATATGGCTAAAAGAAAATCTAAATATATCGATAAAGGAAAAAAAGGATGATCCTCTCACCTACCCTGGAAATGGAAGTAGGAAAGTGCTTCCTGGATCAGGCATCACTTTGTCTTATACCAAAGGAAGAGGAGCCTCATGAAAGGAGGAAAAAGAGTGTGCCAGGTGGAATATGTAGTCATGGAACTCCTTCGGTGTCCTGTTAAGGAGCTGATACATGCAGAAGAAACCAGGAGAAACTGCCAGCACAGCACTGGCATGGTCACACATGTCTTTTAGTGTGATGATTGATGGCTCTTAGGGAATAATAGATATCAGGCGGTTAAGACAATATCGTAACATCTGTCACTGTGTGTAGTAGACAGCAAGAGGACAAGAGAAACTTGAGAAAATGCTTAGGAGGCAAACTTATTAAGACCTGATGGTCTAGTCATGTATTTACAAATATGTTTTAAATACCTACTAACTTTCAGGCATCATTCTAGGTGCCGTGGATATAGCTGAAAAGAAAAGTAAAAAATAAAAAGCAGTTCTTTCTTTATTGGAATTTTACTATCCAATCATAGGAGAGAGAGATAAAGTACTTTTAAAATGTAAATGCATAATATTTTAGTTAGTGATTAAGTACCATGAAGAAAGATAAAGACGGGTAAGGGGAATAAGGGGCTTCCCAAGTGGCATTAGTGTTAAAGAACCCATCTGCCAATGTAGGAGACATAAGAGACACAGGTTAGATCCCTGGGTGGGGGAGATCCCCTGGAGGAGGGCATGGCAACCCACTCCAGTATTCTTGCCTGGAGAGTCCCATGGACAGAGGAGCCTGGAGGGCTACTGTCCATAGAGTAGTGCAGAGTATGACACAACCAAGCAACTTAGCAGAATACACGCACAGGGCACAGGAAGTGATGAAACGATGATTTATCAGAGGAGTTGGGCAAAGATTCGTTATGAGCAGAGACGGGAATGAAGGAAGGGATGAAGGCAGGACATAGGGGAGAGAAGAATGGAGTATGTTGAGGTGTGGGGGTGCGTTCATGTCCTAGTCTTTGAAAATAATATCACCGGGATGAGAGACATAATTGGAAGTAACTCACCTAAAGTATCATTATTTTGGCACATTCTATTCTGTTGACTGAATTAGATAATCATCCAGAGTCAACATCTGGCCTGTTGGCACAGGCCAACACAAATTCCACTCTTAAGTGTTCTGTTTGTTTTAAATGAGACATAATTTTAATACTGGTCCCCTCAGTGATATTCCTAAAGACAAAGAGACCTGGCTAATATTATCCATGGTTTGAATATTCCATACAATCCTTTAGCATAGGTAATTCAGAATTTACTGAATTGTGATGCCCACAGCTATATGTACAATCTATGTGCCCGTCAACAGATGAGTCAAAGAATTTGTGGTGTATATAAACAATGGACTATTATCTAGCCACGAGAAAGACATTCACTGTTTGTGACAATGTAAATGGACCTAGAGGTTAGTAGCTGAGACAAGTCAGACAGAGAAATACTGTATTATATCAACTTATACGTGTAATCTAAAAGTGCCAAACTCATAAAAACAGTAAAATGGTGGTTTCCAGGGGATAGGAGTGGAGGGATAAGACAAGGATAGGATAATTTTTTTTAACAGTATGAACTTGGAATGAATAGTAAAGAAGCCAAAGAGATCTAATGCACAGTGCAGTAATATGGACAACAATATAGTCTTATAACCAAACTTACTGAGACTAAAATTATTCCAACCACTGAAAAGAAATGATGATTATGTAATATTATATGTGGTTATCATCACTATAATTGCAATCATATTACAACCTACAAATGTCTTGAATTAAATTGTATACCTTAAATTTATGCAATGAATGTTATACATCAAATATATTTCAAGAAAATTTAAAAAATAGACCACTGTTTATACTAAGGGCTTCTCAGGTGGCTCACTGGTAAAGAATCCACCTACCAAAATGCAGGAGACTTGGGTTTAACCACTGGGTTGGGAAGATCCCTTGGAGAAGGAAATGACAACTAACTTCACTATTCCCGCCTGGAGAATCCCATGGACAGAGAGCATGGAGGGCTTCAGTCCACGGGGTCACAAGAGAGTCAGATACAACGTAGTGACTAAGCAACTGCAGTGGGTAGCCGTTCCCTTCTACAGGGGATCCTTCTGACCCAGGGATCAAACCAAGGACTCCTGAATTGCAGGCAGAAGAATCTTTACCATCTGAGTCATCAGGGAAGCCCTAAACAACAATGTATTTTAAAGGTGAAAAACAAAGATCAAAGTAAACCAACTCTGCTGCTGCTGCTGCTCAGTCATTTCAGTCGTGTCTGACTCTGTGTGACCCCACAGACGGCAGCTCACCAGGCTCCACCGTCCCTGGGATTCTCCAGGCAAGCACACTGGAGTGGGTTGCCATTTCCTTCTCCAGTGCATGAAAGTGGAAAGTGGAAGTGAAGTCGCTCAGTCGTGTCCAGCTCTTTGCGACCCCATGGACTGCAGCCCACCAGGCTCCCCGCCCATGGGCTTGTCCAGGCTGGAGTGGGGTGCCAGTTTTTCCCAAATGGGTCCATCACTGGTCTGTGATGTGTTTAATGTTTCTGAAAGTAAAATCACTGAGTACAACACCGCAGACTCACTCAACAGGCAGTGCAATGACTGTGCTAACTAAAAATTATTAAATCTTAAACTGCATTCCTATCATGATCCAGGCATAGCCTAAATAAAATGAGCTGATACATTACCAATATAGAATAAAGACAAACTATCATTTACTTGTGTGTTAAAAGTGAATTCAATTTGTTATTTCTGGTATTATTGAGAAAACTTACTAGAATACAAAAGCCTTGATGATAGTGACCCAAATCTATCAATTTTATTTTTTTTAGAGTTTACCACTCAAACATAAATTCTCTCTATTCGTACCTTCTATAAAATCCCTAACTTCTTTAGTTTTTGTTTGTTTAAAGGTAATTAAAAACCAAAAAGCAGAGAGGAACTCAATAAGCTCCATTGCTATCAACAGTCAAAGCCTCCTCCATCAATGTTGACATCAACTGTATTCAACCATCATTCTTTCCTCTGTTCACCCATATCTTTTAAATCATGTCAAGGTTCAAAAATAATAAAAAAGAGAGTCTTCTCCCTGATTAAAGTTTCAAAAATTCTTCCAGCTTGCCTAATTTCTTTCCTATAGTTCTAGTCTTAATTTAGGTGTATTTACACATGGTACTGTACAACATTTAATATTAACATTTTCATTGGTATTTTGTCAACACCTTTATAAGACATTCAAGGCCTGATGCCTTCTATATATGTGATTAAAGCACCAATAAACAACAGAAAATATATTCATTTGTGCTGGGCTTTGGCTTTCTCAGAGAAAGCCTGTGCTGACACATGGGAGCAAGTGACCAGAGGTGAAGTATAGAGAGAGGTGAGTCAAAGCTCCCGAACACTCACATTCCAGATAAGCAGTGAGATATGGATATGTGCATTTCCTATATTCATCCTTAATGAGAGGCAGCGTGTTTTTGACAAAGGAAAACTGAAACAATTACTAAGAAACAAGGCTATGCGTTTTAGACCTGGGACACACATCCTGGGCTATATGTCAGTGTTCTCATGTGTTACTCCTCACCCATTTCCTTACCAGAACTGTTGCAGTGGACAGGGTCAACAGGTCTTCCATTTTTATCAGAGCAGGCTATTGCTCGAAAGCGCATGCCTTCTCCACATTCTGTGGCGCCTGCTTGTATCCGCAGTCCTCTGTGAGGCTCCTTTCTGCTTTCAGGAAGGATGCAATCTGACCAATTTCCATAAGGATGAGATGTAAACACATCACAAGGACATGGTTCTGTTTCCACTAGAGGGTACAAGTCAGCATCCTGGCATTTCTCCTTCTTTCTGCTTTTCCCTGTTTCAACAAGAGACATGGATGTGTTAATTTCACATCTGTTGTTTTGTTAAGTTGTTCACATTTCAAAGCTCTTAGGCAATTAAGTAAAATAAAATAAAGCCTTTCTTTTTTTTTCACTTTTTTTTTCTTTAACACAGAAGTAAATCCTAGGACAATGAAGCAATTCCCACAGCAACTGTGAAATTTAATTGGGGGGGGGGTGGCGGGAAAGGCTTCATGTTGGAGAGTGGCAAAAAATACTTAGAAAAAATTTGCTACAGTGGCTTTACAACTAGAAAAATTCTTGTTGATTTTTATTGATGTCTTTATAATTTGTTGATAAAAACTGACTATCTTGTCTCCATTTTCCTTGAAATTAATGGTTTCCAGGGAAGCGAACAAAATGGGGTAAGTATAACTCTGCCCTTTTTTCAATTAACTTTTAAAAAAATAGTTTATTCAAGGAAAAAAATTATATCCTCCCAGACAGTGGCCTTGGAGTTAGCCTGAGTGTCACCTGGGGTGTGGTGGACAAAGTGTAATTTATTTTGGTTCCTGTTATCAGGAACTCAGAAATGCTGACAGAAACAATATATTGAAATAAATGCTCAAAGCAAGTTGGGTAATTTAATCTGAGAAAAAGATATGACTTGCACTTTGAGAGACCTTTTTAACTTAAAGATTTTAGAATATGACCTTACATTATCAGTTGACTTTGATGGACCTTTTAGGTGTAATCCCAACTTTTGAGTGATGACAATGCAGTCATTTTTCAAAGCTGTGAGTACTTGATAATTATGTTTAACGGATTCTAAGACAGTCTGTAAGTTGACTCTGTAACTTTGCTACTAACACACTTCCTCTAGATTTTTAATTTTCCTAGATCTAATAATTTCTCTTTGTTTCTTCATTAGTGGGCCATTAGTGAGAGTCATGGCTGGTTATTTTAAATAGTAGGGAGCTTTATTAATCTATTTCCAGTTTTAAATGGCTGTTTTGGAAATGCTTGCTATAAGCTGATACACAGACTACTTTCTCATTGTGAAATAGCTTACATGTGCTATGTTGCTCAGTAATGTCCAACTCTGCAACCCCATGAACTATAACCCGCCGGGCTCCCCTGTCCATGGGGATTCTCCAGGCAAGAAGACTGGAGTGGGTTGCCATGTCCTCCTCCAGGGGATCTTCCCAGCCCAGGGATCAAACCCATGTCTCCCTCATTGCAGGTGGATTTTTGACCCTCTGAGTCACTAGGGAAGCCCATGAATATTGGAATGGGTAGTCTATCCCTTCTCCAGTGGATCTTCCTGACCCAGGAATCAAACCAGAGCCTCCTGTGTTGCATGCAGATTCTTTACCAGATGAGCTATCAGGGAGGCTCCAGATAGTTTACATTACACACAATTCTACAGTTGTCACCTGGAGGACTAGCTGTATCTCTTCTGTGATGCTTCTGGACACAATAAATAAGGATTCCTATAGGTTCTGAAAAGATCTTGTAGAAGCTTTGGCCACACCACTGTCTCTCTAGGGGGATATGCTTCTTGCATCTACCATTAGGGCCACTTGCTGAGAATAAGTTTGAGGAGCACTGCTTCTATCTCTGCTGTGAGCATTTACTGCATGGGAGACATATCAGTGGGGGAGGAGGATTAGTACCTTCTTATCAGCATTCAACATACCCAAGTATCTGGTGCTTCTCAAATGTCCAAAAAGTACAGTTTTCTCCATCTCTTATGTGTCCATTCTCTTCTCAATACACTTAACCCTAGATTTTGAGTCTACCTATTCCTTAAAACTGCTAACTCTTGCAGAAGTAATAACGTCCTGAACAATCTTTTACTTTTATCTTTCAAACTTGATATTCAATGATAGCCTTGGAGCACTGGCTACACCATCATTCTTGAAATATCCTTTCATACCTTACCTTTCTGTCCCTCATCCCTGCTCCACACCCCCACCATCTTTCTGGGCACATCTTTTTTTGTTCATTTATTTGTTGAATTCTTCTCCCTCTGTACCTCTCTTAACTGATGGGTTTCCTAAGGGCATAGACCTAGATTCTCTTTTCTGAGCCTCACAAAGAGTATTATCTTCTGTACCCCTTAAGTCCGTAATTATTATCTTCAGCCCAGATTTCTTACTCAAACTTCTGGGCCACAGAATGGAAATCTACACCTAAAGGATCAAACTCAACCTGGCAACAGCCATACTCACTCACTCTGACCATCATAACTTTTCTTTCTCCTTCTAAATTTCCCAGTTTTACCAATACTCATATTTAGCCCTCCACCAAATTCCCAGCTTAAATCCCTATATTGGCTCCTTTCAAGATTTTATTGCCACCATAACTCACTCTCTTCAATCCTTTCCCTGCACTTCAGCCAGGACCAACTTACAAAGTTAGAAATCTGATCATATCATTCATCTACTTAAGCCTTCCAGTGGCTGACCACAGTTCATGGAATGAAGTCTAGACTCTTCACTCTGGTCATCAAAGGTCCATAGGATTGGGTCTGTTGATATTTGTCTCATAACTATGCTGTACCACTCTGCCTGTGTCATGTTAAAAATAATACTGAACATGTTTAGTTCCTAAAAGCCACTCATTTAACTTCTGGTCTTTGCATATTCTATTCCAGGAATGGTCACCAGTTCTACCCTCTCTCTATAGCCTAGTTAACGACTACCTGTCCTTTAGGTCTAAACTGGGATTACTCTTCCAGAAAGTCATCCTTGAACATACTCTTCATCTCCTTTCTAGGAGAGGTATTCTTCTGTACTTGGGTAGCACGTGATAGGTAGAATGCTGGCTCTCCAAGAATGTTTACATCCTAATCCCTAGAACAACTAAACATCTATGGCAAAATAAACTTTGTAGATGTAACTAAGATTATGGATGTTGGGATGAGATCATTTTGAATTTTCAGGCTGGGTCCAACATAATCACATGATCTCAAATTCAGAGAATGTTTCCAGGTTGAGTAGAGTCAGAGGGGATATAACTGTGACAGAATAATCAAAGAGATACAATGTTACTGAATTTCAAGACTTTGGAGGAAGAGAACCATAAGCAAGGAATGTAAGCAGTCCCTAGAAGCTGGAAAAGAAAACACGTTCCCCTAAACCGTCTAGAAAAAAATCCTACCTTGCCAACATCTTGTTAATAGTACTGTAAAATCTCTGACTTCAGACATATAGCACTGTAAGATAATAAATTTGCATTGTTTTCAGTCATAAAATTTGTGGTAATTTGTTACAGAAGTAATAAAAAAACTAATAAGCACTCGATATAACAGCTATTGTAGCAGGTACTATACTGTGTTGTCACTATCTATACCAAAACTACCTAAATTATACTGGAAGCTCTTAAATTAAAATCAAGTCTATCTATTCCTTTGTAGAGCTCCAAGGTCTACAACACACAAATGATAAAAATTGTTCCTTGAATAATTGAACAAAGTTTTCTAAAAAGGTGGAACAAAAAGGAAGACATAAGAGAGAGAAAGAATAGGAATAAGGAAAATGCTCATGTACAATGTAACCAAGTTACTGGCAGAACAAATATTCTGTAAAATATATGCTGTCTCTATGTTTGTGATATCCGTCTTAATTACATGCGATCACTGTTTGAAGAAGGCTTGGAGCAAGTTAGTTAATGCAGAGATAATTCTCACAATAAGAAACAAATTATCGGTGGTCCTTAACTTTGACTGGAAAATTCTGAAACAGATGGGAATATCAGACCACATGACCTGCCTCTTGAGAAATCTATATGCAGGTCAGGAAGCCAACAGTTAGAACTAAACTTGGAACAACAGACTGGTTCCAAATAGGAAAAGGAATACATAAAGGTTGTATATTGTCACCCTGCTTATTTAACTTATATGCAGAGTACATCATGAGACATGTTGGGCTGGATGAACCACAAGCCAGAATCAAGATTGCCGGGAGAAATATCAATAACCTTAGATATGCAGATGACACCACCCTTATGGCAGAAACTGAAGAAGAACTAAAGAGCCTCTTGATGAAAGTGAAAGAGGAGAGTGAAAAAGTTGATTTAAAGCTCAATATTCAGAAAACTAAGATGATGGCATCTGGTCCCATCACCTCATGGCAAATAGATGGGGAAAGAGTGGAAGCAGTGTCAGACTTTATTTTTCTGGGCTCCAAAATCACTGCAGATGGTGATTGCAGCCATGAAATTAAAAGACGCTTACTCCTTGGAAGAAAAGTTATGACCAAACTAGACAGCATATTAAAAAGCAGAGGCGTTACTTTGCCAACAAAGGTCCGTCTAGCCAAGGCTATGGTTTTTCCAGTAGTCATGCATGGATGTGAGAGCTAGACTATAAAAAAGCTGAGCACCGAAGAATTGATGCTTTTGAACTGTAGTGTTGGAGAAGACTCTTGAAAGTCCCTTGGACTGCAAGGAGATCCAACGAGTCTTTCATAAAGGAAATCAGTCCCAAATATTCATTGGAAGGACTGATGTTGAAGCTGAAAATCCAATACTTTGACCACCTGATGCAAAAAACTGACTCATTGGAGAAGACCCTGGCACTGGGAAAGATTGAAGGCTGGAGAAGGGGACAACAGAGGATGAGATGGTTGGATGGCATCACCAAATCAATGGATAGGAGTTTGAGTAAACTCCGGGAGTTGGTAATAGACTGGGAGGCCTGGCGTGCTGCAGTCCATGGGGTCGCTAAGAGTCGGACACGACTGAGCAACTGAACTAACTTGGATTATATTCTAGTCATAATCAGTATTAATCTTTGGATTCAGAACCAGCTAGTATTTTAAAAACATTTTAAATAATCAATCTCCACTACAACTCTGAAGACATTTTTCACCTTAAATTAGAAATTTGTAACTTATTCTATAAAAACACAAATCTACAATATTTAAAAGGTATTAGTTATCCAGTTATTTTGAATATATCATTATTTAGTAACCTAAATATTGTTATTTAGTAATTTAGGTAGATTTTCTAGTTGATAGACTGATAATTTACAGTACTGTATAAGCAACTGCTTTAGTTATCACTAAATATAAAACTTGTGATTATCTAGTTTGCATAAAACACAGAGAACACTCAGATACTAAATTGAAGACTCTAGTTAAAAAAAATGGAAAAAGAAAAAATAAACACTTTAGATGGTCCCCTATACAATGGAGGGCTGGTATTCATGTTTGTATGCTTCTCTGTGTGTGTCTATGTTCCAGAATAACATTGCTTTATAGTCTAAGCCCATTTTTTTTTAACACTATCATTCATGTTTGTGATTGCTTATTAAATTTACTACAAAATTACATGGGAGAAACCAAAACACAAGCATTAGTATCACAACAATAAAAATAAGGCTTCAGACGTGCACATTTTTCACTACTTATTTTTCTACCAAAGATACAGCAAACAAAAAAGAGCAAAGAGTATTTTGCTCTCCATTCAACTTTACAAAGATTAACCCACTGTAGTTGCTGACTGACAATGAACTCAATGTTTCAGACAGGGGAAATTAAAGACAATGACAGAAAACAGACCCTTAGACAGTTACATGCATTTCAGAAAGAATTCCAATAAATCACACTTCTTAACATCTTCCAATACATAGAAAGCAGTACAATCATTACGTTGAGAATTTTGTTTTTTTGTGACTACTGGTAAGCTTCTACCAAGATGTATGCTGACTCCATTACCTAACAAAAGTTCAGTTCAGTTCACTCAGTCATGTCCGACTCTCTGAGACCCCATGGACTGCAGCACACCAGGCCTCCCTCTCCATCACCAACTTCCGAAGTTTACTCAAACTTATGTCCATTGAATTGGTGATGCCATCTAACTGTCTCATCCTCTGTTGTCTCCTCCTCCTACCTTCAATCTTTCCCAGCATCAGGGTCTTTTCAAATGAGTCAGTTCTTCGCATCAGGTGGCCAAAGTTTTGGAGTTTCAGCTTCAACATCAGTCTTTCCAATAAATATTCAGGACTGATTTCCTTTAGGAAGGACTGGTTTTATTTCCTTGTAGTCCAAAGGACTCTCAAGAGTCTTCTCTAACATCATAGTTCAAAAGCATCAATTCTTCGGCACTCAGCTTTCTTTACAGTCTAACTCTCACATCCATACATGACTACTAGAAAAAACATAGCTTTGACTAGATGGACCATTTTTGGCAATGTAATGTCTCTGCTTTTTAATATACTATCTAGCTTGGTCATAACTTTTCTTCCAAGGAGTAAGCGTCTTTTAATTTCATGGCTGCAATCACCATCTGCAGTGATTTTGGAGCCCCCCAAAAATAAAGTCTGCCACTGTTTCCACTGTTTCTCCATCTATTTGCCAAGATCATAGTTTTCTGAATGTTAAGCTTTAAGCCAACATTTTCACTCTCCTCTTTCACTTTCGTCAAGAGGCTCTTTAGTTCTTCTTTGCTTTTTGCTATAAAAAGTCATCTGCATATCTGAGGTTATTGATATTTCTCCCAGAAATCTTGATTCCAGCTTGTGCTTCCTCCAGCCCAGCATTTCTCATGATGTACTCTGCATATAAGTTAAATAAGCAGGGTGACAATATACAGCCTTGATGTATTCCTTTTCCTATTTGGATCCAATCTGTTGTTCCAAGTCTAGTTCTAACTGTTGCTTCCTGACCTGCATACAGGTTTCTCAAGAGGCAGGTCAGGTGGTATGGTATTCCCATCTCTTTCAGAATTTTCCACAGTTTATTGTGATTCACACAGTCGAAGGCTTTGGCATAGTCAATAAAGCAGAAATAGATGTTTTTCTGGAAGTCTCTTCCTTTTTCGATAAACCAGCAGATGTTGGCAATTTGATCTCTGGTTCCTCTGCCTTTTCTAAATCCAGCTTGAGCACCTGGAAGTTCACAGATCACATATTGTTGAAGCCTGGCTTGGAGAATTTTGAGCATCACTTTACTAGTGTGTGAGATGAGTGCAATTGTGCTGTAGTTTGAGCATTCTTTGGCATTGCCTTTCTTTGAGATTGGTATGAACACTGACCTTTTCCAGTCCTGTGGCCACTGCTGAGTTTTATAAATCTGCTGGCATACTGAGTGCAGCACTTTCACAGCATCATCTTTCAGGATTTGAAATAGCTCCACTGGAATTCCATCACTTTCACTAGCTTTGTTCGTAATGATGCTTCCTAAGGCCCACTTGATTTCACATTCCAGAATGTCTGGCTCTAGGTGAGTGATCACACCATCGTGATTATCTGGCTCATGAAGATGTTTTTTGTACAGTTCTTCTGTGTATTCTTGCCACCTCTTCTTAATATCTTCTGCTTCTGTTAGGTCCATACCATTTCTGTCCTTTATTGAGCCCGACTTTGCATGAGATATTCCCTTTAAGTCACATACAACCTAGCTTTTGCCACTACCTCTTTGTAGCAGTTCCTTAGAGTTATCTGAGGTGCTATCTCCTGGGCTATAGTTCTCATTCAGACCCTGGATAAAGCTTAACTCACAACACTCATGTTGTGCATTTGTCTTTCAGTTGAAAATTTTGGTGACCACAAAGGTACCCAGAATAGACTTGTCTCATTTGCCTGAACTCTATCTGGGGCCTTGATTCCCCAAAAAGGCCCTTTGGGCTAGTCTACCCCCTCAAGACGGTCGGGTCATGGTGGAGACGTCTGAGAGAATACGGTCCACTGGAGAAGGGAATGGCAAACCACTTCAATATACTTGCCTTGAGAACCCCATGAACAGTATGAGAAGGCAAAATGATAGGATACGGAAAGAGGAACTCCCCAGGTCGGTAGGTGCCCAATATGCTACTGGAGATCAGTGGAGAAATAACTCCAGAAAGAAAGAAGGGATGGAGCCAAAGCAAAAACAATACCCAGTTGTGGATGGGACTGGTGATAGAAGCAAGGTCCGATGCTGTAAAGAGCAATATTGCATAGGAACCTGGAATGTTAAGTCCATCAGTCAAGGCAAATTGGAAGTGGTCAAACAGGAGATGACAAGAGTGAATGTCAACATTCTAGGAATTAACAAACTAAAATGGACTGGAATGGGTGAATTTAACTCAGATGACCATTATATCTACTACTGTGGGCAGGAATCCCTTAGAAGAAATGGAGTAGCCATCATAGTCAACAGAAGAGTCCGAAATGCAGTACTTGGATGCAATCTCAAAAACAATAGAATGATCTCTGTTCATTTCCAAGGCAAACCATTCAGTATCACGGTAATCCAAGCCTATGCCCCAAGTAGTAATGCTGAAGAAGCTGAAGTTAAACAGTTCTATGAAGACCTACAAGACCTTTTAGAACTAACACCCAAAAAAGATGTCCTTTTCATTATAGGTGACTGGAATGCAAAAGTAGGAAGTCAAGAAACACCTGGAGTAACAGGCAAATTTGGCGTTGGAGTACGGAATGAAACAGGGCAAAGGCTAATAGAGTTTTGTCAAGAGAATGCACTGGTCATAGCAAACACCCTCTTCCAACAACACAAGAGAAGACTCTACACATGGACATCAACAGATGGTCAACACTGAAATCCGACTGATTATATTCTTTGCAGCCAAAGATGGAGAAGCTCTATAAAATCAGCAAAAACAAGACCAGGAGCTGACTGTGGCTCAGATCATGAACTCCTTATTGCCAAATTAAGACTTAAACTGAAGAAAGTAGGGAAAACCACTAGATCATTCAGGTATGACCTAAATCAAATCCCCTATGAATATACAGTGGAAGTGAGGAATAGATTTAAGGGACTAGATCTGATAGACAGAGTGCCTGATGAACTATGGATGGAGGTTCGTGACATTGTACAGGAGACAGGGATCAAGACCATCCCTGTGGAAAAGAAATGCAAAAAGGCAAAATGGTTGTCTGAGGAGGCCTTACAAATAGCTGTGGAAAGAAGAGAAGTGAAAAGCAAAGGAGAAAAGGAAAGATATTCCCATTTGAATGCAGAGCTCCAAAGAATAGCAAGGAGAGATAAGAAAGCCTTCCTCAGCGATCAGTGCAAAGAAATAGAGGAAAACAACAGAATGGGAAACACTAGAGATCTCTTCAAGAAAATTAGAGATATCAAGGGAACATTTCAGGCAAAATGGGTTCGATAAAGGACAGAAATGGTATGGACCTAACAGAAGCAGAAGATATTAAGAAGAGGTGGCAAGATACACAGAAGAACTATACAAAAAAGATCTTCATGACCCAGATAATCACAACGGTGTGATCACTCACCTAGAGCCAGATATCCTGGAATGTGAAGTCAAGTGGGCCTTAGGAAGCATCATTATGAACAAAGCTAGTGAAAGTGATGGAATTCCAGTTGAGCTATTTCAAATCCTGAAAGATGATGCTGTGAAAGTGCTGCACTCAGTATGCCAGCAGATTTATAAAACTCAGCAGTGGCCACAGGACTGGAAAAGGTCAGTTTTCATTCTGATCCCTAAGAAAGGCAATCCCAAAGAATGCTCAAACTACCGCACAATTGCCCTCATCTCACACGCTGGTAAAGTGATGCTCAAAATTCTCCAAGCCAGGCCTCAGCATTACGTGAACCGAAAACTTCCAGATGCTCAAGCTGGATTTAGAAAAGGCAGAGGAACCAGAGATCAAATTGCCAATATCCCCTGGATCATTGAAAAAGGAAGAGACTTCCAGAAAAACATCTATTTCTGCTTTATTGACTATGTCAAAGCCTTCGACTATGTGGATCACAATAAACTGTGGAAAATTCTGAAAGAGATGGGAATACAAGACCACCTGACCTGCCTCTTGAGAAACCTGTATGCAGGTCAGCAAGCAACAGTTAGAACTGGACATGGAACAACAGACTGCTTCCAAATAGGAAAAGGAGTACGTCAAGGCTGTATATTGTCACCCTGCTTATTTAACTTATATGCAGAGTACATCATGAGAAACGCTGGGCTGGAAGAAGCACAAGCTGGAATCAAGATTTCTGGGAGAAATATCAATAACGTCAGATATGCAGATGACACCACCCTTATGGCAGAGTAAAGAGGAACTGAAAAGCCACTTGATGAAAGTGAAAGAGGAGAGTGAAAATGTTGGCTTAAAGCTTAACATTCAGAAAACTAAGATCATGGCATCTGGCCCCATCACCTCATGGGAAATAGATGGGGAGACAGTGGAAACAGTGTCAGACTTTATATTTTTGGGCTCCAAAATCACTGCGGATGGTGATTGCAGCCATGAAATTAAAAGACACTTATTCCTTGGAAGGAAAGTGATGACCAACCTAGATAGCATATTAAAAAGCAGAGACATTGCTTTGCCAGCAAAGGTCCGTCTGGTCAAGGCTATGATTTTTCCAGTGGTCATGTATGGATGTGAGAGTTGGACTACAAAGAAAGCTGAGCGCCGAAAAATTGATGCTTTTGAAATGTGGTGTTGGAGAAGACTCTTGAGAGTCCCCTGGACTGCAAGGAGATCCAACCAGTCCATTCTAAAGGAGATCAGTCCTGGGTGTTCATTGGAAGGACTGATGCTGAAGCTGAAACTCCAATACTTTGGCCACCTCATGCAAAGAGTTGACTCATTGGAAAAGACCCTGGTGTTGGGAGGGATTGGGGGCAGGAGGAGAAGTGGATGACAGAGGATGAGATGGCTGGATGGCATCACCGACTCGATGGACATGAGTTTGAGTAAGTTCTGGGAGTTGGTGATACACAGGGAGGCCTGGCGTGCTGCGATTCATGGGGTCGCAAAGAGGTGGACACGACTGAGCGACTGAACTGAACTGAACGGAACTGACCCCCTCAGGGAGTCCAGACTGCTGGGTAAGTCTCTCCTAGGTCTTGGATCTCCTATGTTGGTTCACAGTTCTTAAGGTTTTGTATGTGTGTGTGTGTGTGTGATTGTTAAACTCCTTGCCATGAAGAGTAAGTTTTCCTTGAACTTAGATTCAAGAAGAGGTAGCTTTGTTACCCGGATGAAAGACAATAGGAAGATTTTGCTCAGCCAAAAGCCACTGAGTGGGTTACTCCAGTTAAGAGAGGTTGGGAGTTTGCTCAGTTGAAATACACTGAGTGATCTGGACTGGATGGTTACATAGGAAGCTGGACTGGCATCTTTTCTTGAAAACTTTAAGCAGAGTTTGTCTGAATAAGTTACCATGTGAGTGCTTTCAGCTCCAAAGATAAGAGACACAGCTTTTTCCAACCCGTCAGAGCTTTCTTAGTCAACTGGGAAACTTATGACAGTGGTAAAGGCAAGCCCTCACACCATGCAGTGGTCCCATAAGGAGACCCACTCATTAATTCAAAGAAATTTGCTTTGGGGACACATATATCATTGGTCATCCAGTGTTCCAAATGTCCATGGAAATTTTATACTGCCAGAGGGAGAAACAGACATGTGAAAGTGCCGAGATGAATCCAGGATGCTTCCTAGAGGTGTTAAGCCCAACAGCACACCATCCCACCATGCACTCTTTTATTCTGACAAACTGACATTGAAATGGGAAACCAAGGCTTCAAAGCAGAAGAAAGTGGTGTCAGATAAACCTCTGACTCATATCCTGCCAGGTTCATATAGAGCTTATACTTGGCAAGTAGTTTGGAAATTAAGAAAACTTCATCCTGAAAAAGGTCATGATGGGACTCTCCTGACATTCCAACAGTGGCTTTTACATATGCAGTTAGAGAAAAAGCTGGCTTTATAGGATATTCTTTCAAAATTCTGACCCTAAGGGAACAAAAGTCCTTAGAAGAGGAGCTTAGGATGATCTATCTCCCCGAGTCTTTGAGATGTAAATGTTCTACCAGATCTTCTCAGGAAACTCTTATCTAGACCATCTCCAATTTTGGAGATTGAAAAGGGGGGGCGGGCAGCTTTTATCCAAGAGTAAACTCATTGCAACAGTTATTATAAACTAGTGAGTTTTATATTATAATACCAGATTCATGTCTTAAGTTTTAAAACGAAGCTGTGAGATCTCTGATTATATGTCTGAGTATATATTATAGAATATTATATGTTTCTACCTTTGGTGAAAATTAAACTGTAAAAGAGACCTATTTAATTGGCTTAAATACAATGAAGTGCTTCAAGAAATTCTCAGAAATACAAATTAACCCAATTTTTTTAAGATCACATGATCGAGGATTAATCATTACCCAATAAAAACCAGCTTATTGGCTTAACTGAAAAACCAACAGCGTGACAACATTACATGTGAAAATGTTATTGTATCTATATTTACTGAATATCAAAAAAGATCATGATACCACTAACGAAATTTGTCAGCAAGAAAAAAGATATTTTCATAAAGAAATTTCAATGCAAGCATGGTAGAATATTTTTATGTGAATGCTAAGAACGATTATGCCTTACTCTATTTCTACTTAAAAATGGTTTCTCTAGATCTTCTGGTAAGCTGAAACTTTAGAGTTTTACTAAGTTAAATGATAGGAATTGATTGACTGTCTAGATTATTTCCAAATAAAACACAGGAAAATTTATAGTTGCTTAGCAATTAAAGTCTCAAATTTCATATTCTTACAAAAAAAAATGTTTGGTTCACTGGGTACATGTCTTGTACCACACTGGAGAAAAAATTACATTGTGGAAAAATGTGTGTTTATAGAGGTAACAGAATATGTTCATAAATTTGCAAATCAGGCATGCTAATGTGACAGTTCACAACTGTTTTCTCTTGGTTTTCACTAAAGATGGAGTTTTTAAGGTTTGAAAATTATGATTAATATATGAAATTAGAACCACTAAAATAAAATGTTTTCATATGCAAAAAAAACTTTTAAAAGGGTAAATAGAAAGGAAATGCATTCTATTAAGGGAAAACAATGTAATTATTTTCAAAAGAGAGTTTAAGAGAAAAAGAAAAAAGGGAACTCAAAGGATAAAATCTAAAACAAACAAGACAAATTATAGGCTTATGGAAAAGAAATCTTGAGAAAGAATTTGATGTGTGGTCAGGGCTGGCTAAGATTAACATGAACTTAATTGGTTGAAAGAATCCTAATATTAAAAATAAACTTTTGCAAAACTAGAATTTGAATCTCTCTGTTACGATCTCTTGCTAATGTTGGCATTTCTCAGAGAGCCCTGGAAAAATCAAAGAAAAATAAAAAAAACAAAGAAAGTTATTAAACTATTTAGGCTTACTTGATATATTAAATTATATGATTAACATTGTTAAATAAATGATGATGAATCTTCAGTAATATTGTATGAGTAAATATTGTTAATATAAATTAGAAATTCTAGAGTTTATATGAAATTGCTAAATTTTAGTTGTTCTATTATGTTATCAGTTATAGTCCAAATTATCTTAAAATGTAACAGAAATAACCAAATTTCTTTGTCAATAGTAAACAGATCCTTAAACATGCTATTTTAAAAGTCTTTTGTCATTTATAGTTATTTTACTCTATTACTTTTATTAAACTTCTTCATCTTCAAGAAGATTCATAGAAATGGCTTTTTTGGGGACAATTACACGTTTTTTAAAAATTTCACTTATTTTTTTATTGAAGAATAATTGCCTTACAGACAATTATAGGTTTTTGACAACTTTCAGATTATACTACTCAACTGGGTAAGAAATTAAAGAATTCTAATGAACAATCTGATGACTTCATAAAATTGTTAACAGGAAAGCAACAAAATTAATTGCATAGGACTGAATGAACTGATGATAGTGTTATAATTTTTTTAGACTTTTTCTCTAAAATATCACTGCTTACCTGTTTTCTAAATATAAGGAAATCTTTCTTGCACAATGACTAACAACCATTTGATAAATTATACCTTTGTAAGTAGAAGTGAAACATTTATCTTTTTTTTTTCTTTTTTTCCTACCAGATCCCTCCAGAACTGGATACTTCTTATTCTTATTTTCATGGAAATATAGTTATTTGCGTAAGTTCAATAAAAATCTGTTCTCCTTTTAACAGAGCACAATGGGAACATTGGTTATATTATCATAGCTTTGACTGGAATGTTGTGTTTGAGGGTAAACATAGAATCAGATATAACCAGTCAGCTTTAAAAAACTAATATAAACTTGGCGCATGCGTGCTTGCTCTGTTGCTCAGTTGTGCTCATGCGCATACCCAACTCTTAAGGATCCAATGGACTCTAGTGTGCTAGGCTCCTCTGTCTATGGGATTATCTTGGCAAGAATACTGGAGTGGGTTGCCATTCTCTGCTCCAAGGGATCTTCCTGACCCAGTGATCCAGCCTGTGTCTCCTGAGCCTCTAGCTTTGTCGCAGGCAAATTCTTTACCACTGAGCCACATGGGAAACCCCAAGAAAGACTTTATGAAGCCATGAAACCCCTTAGAGTGACAGCCTATTCCCTTATTTGCAGGGTTCTCGGCAACCTTGGCTGGTGGCTCAGAAGGTAAAGTGTCTGCCTGCAATGCAGGAGATCTGCGTTCAATCCCTGGGTCAGGATGGTCTCCTGGAGAAGGAAATGGCAACCCACTCCGGTATTCTTGCCTGGAAAATCCCATGGATGGAGGAGCCCAGTGGGATACAGTCCATGGGGTCACACTGACTGAGCAACTAACACTTTCTTTTCTTTCAGCAACCTTATCAGGTGAATAGGAAAGGACTCTCAAGCTATTTTGCGGACTTGAGAAGAGAGGAATTCACCCAAATCTATAGGTACCATAGGTAAATCTGATGGCAAGTCCTAGGCATACTTTTCCTGGCTTTGAGAAGTCTTATAAACTTTATTCTGGGACTGTTTGTAAGTTTAAAAAAGAAAAAAGCAACCAAATTTAAAGAGCCTATATAAACAATTGCTATTCTTGGTACACTTATATAAATAATCAGGCCACGTTTATTGAAACCAGACTTACTTTGCAAATAAATTAGTCTTAGTTTGGCAGTATTTGGTGGAAATGAGGATAATTTTATAGAAAAAAATGCTTCAGTAATACACTTTTATAGTCCTAGATGGCTCCTGTTGATATATTATATTGTCACAGAAGTTTAAATGAATTGTTAAAAGGACATTTTAAGCTTGTTTCTGAAGTTTATTACAGTAATCTGTCTCTGGATAAGGATCAGATATCCCATGAACTACATTCCAGAGAATATATACTGGAAAAAAAAATATCATTTAAAGGACTCTCTCCAACCTAGATGGAAAGACCCTTATCAGCTACACTTAGCTTGTTTATGCACAACAAAACTAAAGGGAATTGACTCTTAGATTCATATTTCCCACTTAAAAAGGGCCCCTGAACTAGACTTGTCTATAGAGAGGATTGCTAACCTCAAACTCACCTTGGCACAAATGCTCAAACGAAGAGAAACAACATCCACAATGGGAAGAGAAGATGAGGGCATCAGAAGCAGATATTTATTCCAAAGTACCAGAGCAGATCTTGATTTCTTGGGACTTCTACATAGGAATCAAATATTTTTTCTAACACAGGCACAATCCTATGAAAAATTTTAAAAATCTAATGTTTTGATCTATGGTCAATTATCTATGTCTAATACTTCTAGTTTACCTTGGTAGATTTCTCCTAACACTCTGTTTGGATGGTCCCTTCAAAAATTTTAACATAAATATGAATTTTCTATCAAAGTTATTCAAGCTCAAGCAGAACAATGAGCTAAATTTCACTAGAAAAACATAACCTCCCACTTATCAGGAGAGGCCTTTCCTCAGCTATGGACTGGATTTATATGGCAACAGTCACTTAAGTGTAATGACTTAACTGGACTTGTTAATAGAACACATTTAATCACCCACATTAAAAACAAAAAAGAAAATCAGATTTCTGCCTTAAACAGTCTGTTCCCTAGTCTTGGTGATCTCTTAAGAACTGGTTTGATGCTGGCTGTTCACTGCATCAATCCCTATTATGACCTTATTATTACTTCTGGTAATGTAACATGTATTCTGCTTATTCTATAAGATGGTTTCTTCGTGTGTTACCCAATTCAAAGCTGAATCTCTGACAAAAGTAATGATTACTAAGAGACTTGAAATGACTGACTGAATATTCAGTTCTATTAGAATTAAAATGATTATAATAGTGCTATAGTAGATGTAAGAAGAAATAACAAGGGAGAATCACTTCCTGGACCATAACAGACTAGTAAGACAGGTAGTCCAGAGCCATTTATGGTTACCATTAGAAGGACCTAGTCATAGCACATTGGATTGTTTATCAATGAAATCTGACCTTGACATAGGAATGAGCCTTCCCAGAGCTTTGGGACATGAAATGCCTCCCCAACTTTGAATTTATGACCAAAAGGGGGGCACTCCAGCAGAACAAGAGCAAAGAAGATCCCACTCTCCACCCAAGTCCACAAAGATTAATCCACTATAGTCCTTGACTGACTCAGCACACTCTATGCTTTCAATAGAGGACATTAAAGAAAATAAAAAGAGACTGTGTGCTTTGGACAAACAGAGCCATAGATAGTTACATGTACTTCAGGAAGAATTTTAATAAACTTCACTTCTTGCATATTCCCATACATAGAAGAGCACTATGATCATAAACTTGAGACTTCTGTTCTCTGCAACTAGTAGTTTTCACCAAGAGGTATGCTGTATTGTACTCTCTAACAGAAACAAAATCACAAATAAACTAGCCTACTCCTCTGCCTCCTTAGAGCAGTTTCTCAGAGCTACTTGAGAGGCTGCCTCCAGGGCTGTAGTCCCCAGTTAAGGCCATGAATATACCTTAACTCTCACATTGTGCATTTTTCTTTCAATTGCACTACTATGTAATCCATTTGACTGATTTTTTTAAACAGTTCATGGATTTCATGAAATTGGCCAGTTGTTTAGGTCATCTAGGTACTCAGACATTCAAAGATCAATTAGCTAGGCAAAAGCTTAGCAGTTAATGATTTAGAAAATGAAGTCTAGATTTTTTTTTTTTTTTTGGTGTGTATGTGTAATTTTTAGGATAAGAGTATAATGGTTTTTCAATATTTACCTTAAAAGTATATGTTAAATAAAAGTCACTAAAGTTCTGACAATTGATAACACAAACTTACTGGCTGTAAAATAAATAAATATCCTAGGAGTTTCGATTATTTCAATCTCAATTTACTGGTACAAATTATCATTAATAAACCTTCAAAAGGAAGAAAAAATTGACCACAAATTAAAAACTTTCTTTCCCTCTCAAGGAAATACTCTCTCATCTCAAATATATGGACAGAGCTGTTAAGACAATGGCTTCTGAAACACTACACATGAACATGCAAACCAAGTTCCATTAAACTGACCCTTAACATGGAATTATTCCTGCCACATATATTCTATCCCACTATATTGTTAGAGAATAAAAAATCTGTTTTATCTTAGAAGCAGAAGATATGTTTTATGCTGCATAAAATTATATATGAACACTTTTTATAGACAAAATATCAAAGTATAACATGTAATTTAATGTTTCTCTTTGTGACTGCATGTTTTACCTTATTTGCAGATGGGTTCCTGATCTGCATTCAGAAATACTGTTAAGGACTCGCATGGATTTTGTCAACCCACTAGAGTAAGTTAACTCTAAAAGAATCATATAAATAATGCATCCAAACAAAGGCGAGTCTTGAAACCAAGAGAATTAGCAGTTGAGTTGCTCACGAGAACAAATGGTCATCTCTGCTTAATTCTTCAATGTCAATACCAGTATTATTAACCTAATTATTATTCTGGTATTTTCCTTGGTTCTCCTTTCATGAATTAAGCTTATTTTGCCTATGTGAAAAAACCAACAATGATGGGAAGTTCTGGAATATTTATCTAGATAAGAAGTTAGATATATTACAATGTCAATTATTTGTATATTATAGCAAAAACTGCTCTAAGACCTTGATTAAACTACCTTTTAGTTTCCATTAAATTTCAAAGAAGTAAATTGAACCAATAACAAGCATATACCACAAAAGCAGAATCTACGTATGTATGTATGTATGTATGTATGTATGTATCTATCTATCTATCTATCTATCTACGTGTGGGCTTCCCAGGTGGTACTCAGTTCTGTTCAGTCACTCAGTCGTGCCTGACTCTTTCTGACCCCATGGACTGCAGCATGCCAGGCTTCCCTGTCCATCACCAACTCTCGGAGCTTACTCAAACATCAAGTTGGTGATGCCATCCAACCATCTCATCCTCTGTCATCCCCTTCTCTTCCTGCCTTCAAGCTTTCCCAACATCAGGGTCTTTTCTAGTGAGTCAGTTCTTCGCATCAGGTGGCCAAAGTATTGGAGCTTCAGCTTTAGCATCAGTCCTTCCAATGAACATTCAGGGTTGATTTCCTTTAGGATTGACTAGTTTGATCTTGCAGTCCAAAGGACTCTCAAGAGTCTTCTCCAATACCACAGTTCAAAAGCATCAATTCTTAGTGCTCAGCTTTCTTTATAGTGCAGCTCTCACATCCATACATGACTACTGGAAAAACCATAGCTTTGACAAGACAGACCTTTGTTGGCAAAGTAATGGCTCTGCTTTTTAATATGCTGTCTAGGTTGGTCATAGCTTTTCTTCCACAAGTAGCAAGAATCTTTTAATTTCATGGCTGCAGTCACCATCTGCAGTGATTTTGGAGCCTAAGAAAATAAAGTCTATCACCATTTCCATTGTTTCCCCATCTATTTGCCATGAAATGATTGGACTGGATGCCACGATCTTAGTTTTCTGAATGCTGAGTTTAAAGCCAACTTTTTCACTCTCCTCTTTCACTTTCATCAAGAGGCTCTTTCATTCTTAATTTCTGCCATAAGAGTGGTGTCATCTGCATATCTGAGGTTATTGATATTTCTCCCAGCAATCTTGATTCCAGCTTGTGCTTCATCCAGCCCGGCATTTTGCATGAGGTACTCTGCATATAAGTTAAATAAGCAGGGTGACAATATGCAGCTTTGACACACTCCTTTCCTGATTTGGAACCAATCTGCTGTTCCATGCCCAGTTCAAAATGTTGCTTCTTGATCTGCATACCGATTTTTCAGGAGGCAGGTCAGGTGGTCTGGTATTCCCATCTCTTTCAGAATTTTCCACATTTTGTTGTGATCCACACAGTCAAAGGCTTTGGCATCATCATTAAGCAAAAGTAGATGTTTTTTCTGGAATGCTCTTGCTTTTTTGATGATCCAAAGGATATTGGTAATTTGGTATCTGGTTCCTCTGCATTTTCTAAATCTAGCTTGATCATCTGGTAGCTCACGGTTCACATACTATTGAAACCTGGCTTGGAGAATTTTGAGCATTACTTTGCTAGTGTATCAGATGAGTACAATCGTGTGGTAGTTTGAACATTCTTTGGCCTTGCCTTTCTTTGGGATTGAAATGAAAACTAACCTTTTCCAAGTCCTGTGGCCACTGCTGAGTTTTCCAAATTTGCTGGCATATTGAGTGCAGCACTTTCACAGCATCATCTTTTAGGATTTGAAATGGCTCAACTGGCATTCCATCACCTCCACTAGCTTTGTTTGTACTGATGTTTCCTAAGGTCCACTGGACTTCGCATTCCAGGATTCCTGGCTCTAGGTGAGTGATCACACCATCATGGTTATCTGGGTCATGAAGATCTTTTCTGTACAGTTCTGTGTATTCTTCCACCTCTACTTAATATCTTCTGCTTTTGGTAGGTCTATACCATTTCTGTCCTTTATTGTATCCATCTTTGTATGAAATGTTCCATTGGTATCTCTAATTTTCTTGAAGAGATCTCAAGTCTTTTCCATTCTATTGTTTTGCTCTATTTCTTTGCATTGATCACTGAGGAAGGCTTTCTTATCTCTCCTTGCTACTATTTGGGACTCTGCATTCAAATGCATATCTTTCCTTTTCTCCTTTGCCTTTAGCTTCTCTTCTTTTCACAGCTATTTGTAAGACCTCCTCAGACAACCATTTTGCCTTTTCATATTTCTTTTTCTTGGGGATGGTTTTGATCACCGTCTCCTGTACAATGTTACAAACCTTCATCCATAGTTCTTTAGGCACTCTGTCTATCAGATATAGTCTCTTGAATCTATTTGTCACTTCCATTATATAATCATAAGGGATTTGATTTAGGTCATATCTGAATGGTCTGGTGACTTTCCCTACTTTCTTAAATTTAAGTCTGAATTTGACAATAAGGAGTTCATGATCTGAGCCACAGTCAGCTCCTGGTCTTTATTTTTGCTGACTTGTATAGAGCTTCTCATTCTTTGGTTGCAAAGAATATAATCAATCTGATTACAGTATTGGCCATCTGTTGATGTCCATGTGTAGAGTCTTCTCTTGTGTTGATGGAAGAGGGTGTTTGCTCTGACAAGTGTGTTCTCTTGGCAAAACTCTATTAGCCTTTACCCTGCTTCCTTTTGTACTCCAAGGACAAATTTGCCTGTTACTTCAGGTATCTCCTGACTCTCTACTTTTGCATTCCAGTCCCCTATAATGAAAAGGACATCTTTTTTGGGTGTTAATTCAGAAGGTCTTGTAGGTCTTCATAGAACCCTTCAGCTTCAGCTTCTTCAGCATTTGTGGTTGGAGCATAGACTTGGATTTCTGTGATATTGAATGGTTTGCCTTGGAAATGAACAGAGATCATTCCATCGTTTTTGAGACTGCATCCAAGTATTTCATTTTGGACTCTTTTGTTGACTATGTCGTCTACTCCATTTCTTCTAAGGGATTCTTGCCCATGTAATGTATATATAATGGTCATCTCAGTTAAATTCACCCTTTCCAGTCCATTTTAGTTCATTGATTCTTAAAATGTTGATGTTCACTTTTGCCATCTCCTGTTTGACCACTTCCAATTTGCCTTGATTCATGGAACTAACATTACAGGTTCCTATTCAATATTTCTCTTTACCCCATCAGACTTTACTTCCATCACCAGTCATATCCACAACTGGGTGTTGTTTTTTCTTCGGCTCCATCCCTTCACTCTTTCTGGAGTTATTTCTCCACTGATCTCCAGTAGCCTATTGGGCACCTACCAACCTGGGGAGTTCCTCTTTCAGTATCCTATCCTTTTGCCTTTTCATACTGTTCATGGGGTTCTCAAGGCAAGAATACTGAAGTGATTTGCCATTCCCTTCTCCAGCAAACCATTTTTTGTCAGAATTCCCCACCATGACCCATCTGTCTTGGGTGGCCCTACCCGGCATGGCTCATAGTTTTATTGAGTTAGACAAGGCTGTGGTCCATGTCGTCAGTTTGGTTAGTTTACTTTGATTGTGGTTTTCATTCTGTCTGCCTTCTGATGGATAAGGATAAGAGGCTTATGGAAGCTTCCTGATTGGAGAGACTGACTGAGGGGGAAACTGGGTCTTTTTCTGATGGGTGGGGCCATGCTCAGTAAATCTTTAATCCAATTTTGTGTTGATGGGCAGGGTTGTGTTCCCTCCCTGTTGTTTGACCTGAGGCCAAAGTATGGTGGAGGTAATGACACAAGGTTTTTTTTTGTGTGTGCCTTCCAAGAGTCTGTTTCCCCAATCCTGTGTAAGTTCTCGTTACTCTATGGTGGGGTTAATGGTGACCTCTTCCAAGAGGGCTTATGCCACACCCAAGTCTGCTACACCCAGAGCTCCTGCCCCCGCAGCAGGCCACTGCTTACTCATACCTCCTCAGGAGACACTCAAATACAGTTCTGGCTCAGTCTCTGTGGCCTCTCTGGGTCCTGGTGCACACAAGGTTTGTTTGAGCCCTCCAAGCATCTCTGGTGGGTATGGGGTTTGATTCTAAATGTGATTTCACCCCTCCTACCATTTTGCTGGGGCTTCTCATTTGCCCTTGGATATGGGGTATCTTTTTTCAGTGGGATACAATAGTTTCTTGTCAACCAGGTGGTGCTAGTGGTAAAGAATCTGCCTGCCAATGCAGGAGACACAGGAAATGTGGGTTCGATCTCTGGGTCAGGAAGATCACCTGGAGAAGGGCATGGCAACACACTCCCATATTATTGCCTGGAGAATTCCTTGGAAAGAGGAGCCTGGTGGGCTACAGTCCATAAGGTCACAAAGAGTTCTACATGACTGACGCAACATAGCACACATGCACAAAAGCAGAATCTATGTATATAATCAATTTTTGCCTTCCACTACTAAAGTTTTAAAATATCAAGTTATTTGTAATGGTAAAGACTCTGGGAAAGATTGAAGGCAGTGGGAGAAGCAGACAACAGAGGATGAGATGGTTGGATGGCATCACTGACTCAGTGGACACGTGTTTGAGCAAACTCTGGGAAATAGTGAAGGACAGGGAAACCTGGCATGCTGCAGTCCATGGGATTGCAAACAGTAGGACATGGTTGAGCAACTGAACATAACAATAAGGTAACGGCAAAAGACAATGATATGGGTGAGGTCTGTTTTTTGATGCTTTTAACAAATCAGGTACTTCTTTCAAGCTTGCTGAGATCCTGGCATGAAAAATACCAGAAACTCTGCCATTAAATATTCCAGGAAGTTGGTTGATATACTGCCATTTATCACTACAAAAATTATAAAGCTATATAGAGAGGAACTTCATAGCTTTGGAATGGCTCATATCTTTCATTTATTTCACAAGTATTAACTGAGTACATATTGTGTGTCAATCATATGCCTAGGAGATACATAATTGCAGGGAGGGTGGGGGGAGAGGGAGAGATGATATAATTTCCCATCCTTCTGGAATGGACATTCTCCTCAACAGGTTCAGGACAGCATCACCTGCTTGAAGCTAAAGAATAAAATGCACAACCTACCTGTGAGCTGTCGCCTTCTACTTCGAGTTGTTTCACAATTCGTGGAGCAGGGTGTAAACTTGGACCAAGCGGTGAAGGTGCAGTCATCGCGACATGGAACTGTACATTCTTGCACGAGGGGAGGCATGCCATTTATCTGCTTGAGGCATTCCGTCATTTCTGCTGACTGGTTATTATCAGAGATGCATGAGACAGCTAAAAAAAAAAAAAAAAAAAAAGGATTCTTTTGTTGCTATTTATATATATATATATATATATATATATTCTTTTTATTTATTTATTTTTTTTATTAGTTGGAGGCTAATTACGTCACAACATTTCAGTGGGTTTTGTCATTGATGAATCAGCCATAGAGTTACACGTATTCCCCATCCCGATCCCCCCTCCCACCTCCCTCTCCACCCGATTCCTCTGGGTCTTCCCAGTGCACCAGGCCTGAGCACTTGTCTCATGCATCCCACCTGGGCTGGTGATCTGTTTCACCATAGATAATATACATGCTGTTCTTTCGAAACATCCCACCCTCACCTTCTCCCACAGAGTTCAAAAGTCTGTTCTGTACTTCTGTGTCTCTTTTTCTGTTTTGCATATAGGGTTATCGTTACCATCTTTCTAAATTCTATATATATGTGCTAGTATGCTGTAATGTTCTTTGTCTTTCTGGTTGTTGCTATTTTAATTAAATCAAGCTGCTGCTGATTCTTGGACGAAGTAGCAGAATTCCCCAATGTTTGAAAAATTTTATCACTGTGATTGCAAAAGGTGTTCAACATAGCTAATCTTATTTCTCTCTGGAAATTAAATGTTTATTGTTGCCAGTGGAGGTATTTGATAATTTAATTGGTTTCGTTATTAATCCAAACCCTGCACTGACAGCAACCAAAATAATGTTCAGTAATTTTCTGTATGTCCTGCTTGTGAGCATTTGATCTCTAGAGATGGTATAAAACTAGAAAACAGAATCTACAACAGAACAATACAAAGATGAAAAAGGACCAAGCCATGAAAAATATCATTTGCATTTTTCATAGATTTGATTTTTGTTAACTTGTTTAAATGGCACTTATGTTTAAATGGTCCTATGTTTGTCAGTCAGCATTTAAAAATAAATTTCCCTTTCTACAAGTAAACCATTTTTTTCCTGTACTAACATTTCAGGATCAGTTGAATTTTTTAATCATTTTTTTCAAGTATAGGCATAATGTCTCCATATAATCCCCATTACAGATATCCTACCAACTGCAGATAACTCTTCAGTGCTTCTCACATACTTTTTCAACTGGAATTGTCTGCAGTCATACCATGAACTTATTTCAAGGTAAAACATTTTTTTGAGTTTGCTTAATTTTTATGAGTCTTTGGACTAATGCCACTTTATTCAATTATGAATAAATGATATTTTGTGCCTCTTTGATTCACCCTAATTATGGACTCAAAGGATATATCTTTACTTTCTAGACCAGCATGTCTCACACTTGGCATCAGTGACATTTTAGATTAGATAATTTCATTTTATGGGTACACAAGTTTGTCTTGCACATAGTAAGATACTTAGCAGCATTCTTGGCCTAAGCCAATTAGATGCCAATAGCACACGTACCCTCCTGGTTTTGAAAACCAAAAATGACTTTACACATTGACATGCCCCCCTGGTTGACAACTACACTTCTCATCTGATTTCTAACCATGGATGTCTTTGAGAATATAGAGATTTGATGGCATAACTTCAGATCTACTCAAATAGTGTCTCATTTGAAAGAAGATGAGAAAGAAGCCTGGAAATATTTTTGTCTTTAAGTGTCCCAGGTGGTTCTGATCCAGCCTGTCCAATGACCACCTGCCTTTGGCATGATGTCTTTGGAAATGGTATGTGTTAATGGATATTTGCTGAGTTTAGCATCCTAAGAACAAATTGTTTAGGATCACTTTTATTATAGCCTTTTAAAATTTACCAAATTAAAAGGAATAAAGAGACCACAACTTAGAAACATTATTAAGAACTGTTTATATAAACTTTTCTAGCTCAGGGTAAGTATAAGTAAGGACCTTCAGTTGCCCATTTCTCTTATATTCTGAATTTCTTTATCTGGAGCACAACAAAAAACAAGTCAATCTGAATATCATTTATCCGTTTATCATCCATTTATTTATTTATTTTTTATGAAGTAGTGAAAGTCAAATGTATCTAATGCTTTAGGACCAAGAGATTAGCTAAAACAACAATGGCTGCACACACAATATGTCCCAGTTTGTACATCTGCTCTGAAGCAGGTGGGGCTATTCATTCATTTTGAATAGTTTTTGTTCTGTTTCTGTCCATATCCTAGGAACAAAATCCACTGCACATCAAGCCAACATCACCTGCATTTTCTTTGTTGGGAATATTATAGCCATTAATGATGAATACAGTGCAAGATCTTTTCTCAAGTAGGGTACAAGCAAATGTTTACTTGAATTTCATGCTTAGATAACTAATTTGGAGTCAATTTAGGGGATTTTTACAATGCTAATTCTTTTTCCAAGATGACAATGTAATGGATAACATAAAGAGGAATTATAAACACTTTCAAAAAATATTGCTATTTGAAAACTAAACCCCTAAAAATATACAAATTAAGAGTTTTTCCAATGAAGAAACATTTTAAAATACTTCCTATAATTTCATTTAAGTTTAAATTTTGAAAACTATACAATAAACATTCAATGATAGTTTTAAGTTCTGCAAGCTGTCTAAATTAGAGTACAAATGGATTTATGAATGTCTATATATTCAACTATATTGGTTTTGCTGGTGGTTCAGGGGTAAATAATTTGCCGGCCAATGCAGGAGCCATGGGTATGATCCCTGGGTGAGGAAGCTCCTCTGCAGAAGAAAATGGCAACCCACTTCAGTATTCTTGCCTGAGAAATCCCAAGGACAGAGGAGCCTGGCAGGCTATAGCCCATGGGGTTGCAAAGAGTCAGACATGACTGAGCACACACACGCACATATAGTTCTGTGGGCAATATTAAGTGTGTATAAACTCCTTAAGTCAGAGTTTTTTTGAGAACTAAATCAGAGGTGGTAAGTAGATATACTTATTGAATTTTGGGCCTTTATTACCTACACCTTTTCCTGTAATAGAAGTTACTGAAATTGAGTCATTTATTCATCCATCCATCCACTCACCTGGTTACAAAATATAAGGAATTATGAATAATTATAAAATCATTTTTGAGTGTGCAAGGAAATATACATGTATGTATAAATCGAGCTTTCAAACACACTACTGCAGTGGCAGGCACATACACAGATAATAGCAGCACATTAATATAGTTTCCCTAATGGTAATAACCAATGGGAAATCCTGGTACACAAGAGAAAAACAGGTACTTCAGTCTTGGATGGAAATGATATGGAAGGTGCAGATGGGAAAGAAATAAGCAGAGACTGGACCTGTCAGACATCTGCTATTTAGTCGAACTCTGAGTTCTGGAACTTTCGGATCATAGCACATCACTTGAAGGTCACCATCTAGAGAAATGATGTCTCTTTTGGTGTTTTTAAGTATTTAAAGCACTGTACTGTACTAGTGGGAAAGGTCTTTTCATCAGGCAAGGAAGAAGTACTTACTATTGATCATCCCTGTCATATTTTTCTACGTGAAATGAATCTTTTAAGAGGAACAGCAAATCAATGCTTAATTATATTTTATTAATTAAACTTGAAATATGGCTCTCTTTACTGGAGGAAAATTGTACCCCCAGGTAAAATTAGCTCAAATAGCTTTAGAACAATCTTATTGTGTGTTGTTTAAGATTTAGCTATCTTAAGCTTTAGACAGAAAGCTTTCAGACTGGCTGCCTGGAACAGCTGGGTATTCTCATTAAAGGAATGATGGAGAAACAGGTGGGTGAGCTAAGTTACTGAGACAGAAGTTCTCAGATGAGAATAGTCACCTGGTAAGTGGGTGTGGTCAAATGACCTGGAACCCTCCAAATGACTGTGTGATTTTCCTATTGATAGTGTCTAGCAATGAGCATAACACACAGAATTGAGTTCAGCTTTATCTTTCTCTTAATCATGACATAGCCTGAGCCTTGGGAGAAAAAAAAAAAATCACCAAAGAAGGGAAAAGAGTTACTAATTGCTTTCCCATGTTACCTGATTCTTTTCAATGCTATCAGCATGAAAAGGAATGGCCTGGCAGGAAATGTAAAATTATCTGAGAATTTAGCAGAAGAAATAAAGCAAGGATCTGTATGTATTCTCAGCGTGATTCCAAGTTAATTTTTGGAGGACACCGACTGTCAATGTAAGATGGTTAGGCAGCCTTCTTAGGCTTTAATGATAACTGAAATCAGCAGATTATTAACTACCACTAAATGACTAGACTTTCTGCCCCCATCACCTCTAAACTCTGACAGTGAGACATGCCATGATAAGTTTGTCTTCTATTCAATTATGATATGAAGAGGGCAGGGGTTGCTGGCTTTATGATAAGAAATGGTAATATTCTACCTGGAATGACTAAATAAGTGATGGAATCCACTACTTCAGGTCTACTTGTGTTCATCACCTTCACCAAGGACACATTACTTTCCCAAAGTTGTTCCTAACTAGAGTCCAACTCTATTAGTTGACAAGAAAAGGTAGGAAAAACTTGACTCAAGAGGTCATGATTTCCAGGAAATGAGGGTGACATGCTAGAAAAATAGAAGAGCTCTATTAGCTTGCTGTTTTGAAACTGTGAACCACTTCAGTTCAGGTAGAGTTCAATATACGTACACCAAAAAGGAGAGGGCGGCTACTGCTCAGCTCACGCAACATTCGAACGATGTATTCTACAGGGCAGACCCGGCAACAGAGGCCTGGGATACATTCCACTCAGGGAATCCACTCTTGCAAGCAAGAGCAGGACTCTGGGGTCTCAGACACTGGGCAGCCAGGAGCCTTCCTGGATGGAGGGGAGGCTTGAAGAATGCCCAGAGTGAAGACACGAGTCTGACCAGGGGCCTGGCACAACTTATATCTGTGCAGAGGAATAAGCAGATGTGCTGGCTTCCTGCCCTTGCTATACACATTCTAAGATCCTGTGCCTCTTCTTTGATAAGGCTCATAACATTTGTGACTACCTGTCCCATGTCTGTGTAACAAGAACACTAATTTAATGATGCAATGCCAGGTTGCCCCTTACACATGTGGGTACCAGCACTGGAATACAGGAGGCCACAGATCATAAGTCTAAAGAGTTAGGTGTTATCATTGAAATTTACAAGCCGGTAATAGATCAGTTCTATTCTAATTAAAATACATATCTTCATGACTTGGAACATGAAGTTCCAATATAAATTCTGGGATGACTTGGAGTTTCAGGCTGCAATGTGCCAGCTCAGGAACTGTGGGCCCAGGCCTGAGTGTCTCTGACCAGTCCTCTCTTCTCACTCCCAGTTGGATTCTACCTCCAGAAGGAACATCTTACATTTGTGAGTCGTCACTACAGTCAATACTCCAAAGCTCAATTCACAAATCGGCCACCCTTGTACACCCATAGATTTAGGGTGTACATGAAGGCAGTACAAATGCTGATCACAGGTCAGACTCAGAGAAGAGGCTCCTGTAAGTTCTTGAAGCTGGTTCAGGCTCTTAAGGCAGGGGATTCCAAGGCTCTGACAACTAGGCAGAGTTTAAATAGGGAGTGGATGAGGAATCATGGCATCCTTGCTTCTGAGAAGGAACAGGCTGGAAGGGGGCCAGAGAAGGGTCCTCTAAGGCAGGGGTCCCCACCCTCCAGGATCTAATGCTTCATGAGGTGGAGCTGACGTGAATAATAATAGAAATAAAGTGCACAATGAACGTAACGTGCTCGAATTCTCCCTAAGCCATACTCTCTACTTTGTCCACGGAAAAAGTGTCCCTGGTGCAGGAAGGTTGGCAACCCTGCTCTAAGGCATGGAGGTCAGCTCTTACTGAGACTAAGGGCAGAACTGCACTCCACTACAATTATTTCATCATACACTGATGCAATCTTTCTTAAGAGCACCCTTCCTTGTAGGTAATCAGGAAAGGTGCAATTGCCAATTAAAGCTATCTCAGATTTGGCCATTTTAATTAGCCTCCTTCCTATTTAAAATAATTATTTTCAGGTAAATGTGCAGTTTCTCTCCCAGCCACCTCCCCTTCTCCCCTCTAGGAAGGAATCTGGGTCCCCAGTAGCTATCAGGGGTCTCAGATCTACATGAAGGTCCTTCAGAAGTGCCTGTGTCTACAGCGAGAGTGGCCCTTGTTCACCGGGTGGCTGCTCACCCGCCAGGGAAGTCTCCTTTAAGGGTGAAAATCACACGAAGGCTTCCCTCTCAGCCTGATCCCCATCAGAGGGCTGTTGTCCTCGAAGCTGATGAGGGCCCAGCCCACCTGGTACCTCCTGGTGTGGAACTTCCCGCTGGGGCCCCGTGATCAGTGCTCTGGGAGAGTCAGAGTATGTTCTCCTATGAAGCCGGCCTGCACCAGAAGCTACCACACCCTTCCCAGGGCCTGGGGGCATTTCTGCAGACTGTAACACAGGAAACTCGGAGCTTCTGAGGAGGCAATGAGGCCCTCCTCCTGGAGTAGCACCCCTGGAGGGCATCCCTTCCCAGAGTTCTGAACAAGACTTGGAGCAGAAATCCTTCAGCTTTTTGCTGGTTCCTTAGCCAAACTCTCCACCTCTTACATCAGTCCTGAGTCAGGGAAAACCATGACCCAAGTTACTTTTGCTTGCCTTCCCCACCCCAGCTTTTTTTTTTCCCTACTAATCACCCACCCAGGCAAAAAGAGAAGGGCTTTGCATTCTTTCTGATTGATAGACACATCCATCTCCTATCTGAGATGACATTTATCTTGTCCCTTTCCATGAAGGCACAATGACAGACAGGATGTAGAGAGAAAAATTTGATTGAATTAAGGATGCAAATTTAAAGGCATTTAAAAAATATGAAGCCTGCCACACATATGCTTTACCACTAGGTGCTGAGATCTGGAGAGCAGAGCCTGTGACTGACAGGAGATGCCAGCGTTTGGCTTAGACTTTGGGGACCCCTGCTCTACTGAACAGCTCAACTATTGGTCCTTTAGTTTCAGGAAAGACCCATGAGATGCTTGTTAATGTTACTGTTTCCAGGGTATTACTGTTTTTTGTTGTCACTGTAACAAATTACCAAAAAACTTAGCAACTTGCAAGAACAGAAATATTTTCCCTTACAGTTCTAGGAGTCAGAAGTCCAAAATCAGTTTCCTTCAGAAGGTTTTATGGAGAATCAGGCACCACGCCCTTTCCAGTTTCGGCGGCTGCCTGCATCCTTCACTCCTAGCCCCTTCCTCAGCCTTCAAATCCAAGAGTGTGGCATGAGAATGTGAGCAGGTCACTTTCTCTCTGCGTCATCCCAGGGCGTCCTGCCTCCCTCTTACTTAGAAGGTCTCTTGTGATTGCATCGGATCCACCTGGGTGATCCAGCATATTCTCCCCTCACAAGCCTTAACTTAATTAATCACGTCTGCAAGGTCCTCTTTGCCATGGAAAATAGATATTCACACGTTCCTGGTTAGAGCTTGTGCATTTTGGGAAGCTTTTAGCCAGCCTACAATATAGGGTAAAGGTATTTCTTCATAGCTCATCCACTGGAATAAAAACCAAGCCTACCTCATCTACTTGCAAAAATAAGAAAAACAGAGTTGACACAATCAGGCTTACCACACCTTCCCTCGTCCTTGCTCTCACAACAGGTTGGTTTTATTTTAATTCTCTGGCTTTTCAATCACCCAGCCTGACTTCCCTCAGTCACTCAGGCACCTTCAGAATTACTCTCCCCACCCTCTGTTGGGTACCCTTAGGGAAAACAGACAGATTTATTTCTTATTCAAGACAAAGCATAAGGAAGACTGCATACACCTATATTAAACAAAAGTGCATTTCAGTGGCAAATACCAGGATTGGGGGCAGTTTGAGCCATGGGACATGCAAAGCCACTTTCCCCCATCCAACTGTAATCCTTGGATTGTTGGCTTCATGAATGAAGGAACAGTCTCTGCAGAGAAATATTAAAATTGGAAAGGAGTGAGAACAATTAGAAGGAATAGGAAGTTCTAAGTCCTGGAAAAGTGGCTTCCCTGGTGGCTCAGTGGTAAAGAACCCGCCTGCCAATGCAGGAGACACAGGGGATGTGGTTTCAGATCCCTGGGTCAGGAAGATCCTGTGGAAATGGCACCCCATTCCAATATTTTTGCCTGGAGAATCCCCATAGACAGAGGAGCCTGGTGGGCTAAACTTCATGAGGTCTCAAAGAGTCAGACAAGACTTAGTGACTGAGCATGTGAAAAGAAGGCTGTCTAAGCTCTCATTCACAGGAAGCATGCCTCATTGCTCCTGCTCTGAACTGTCCACCATGAGAGAGGAGAGCCTTGAGCCACTCCCACTGTCCAAGCTCGAGAGCCACAAGCTGGCCAGGGATGGGATGGGTATCAATATGGGCTCCCACATGCTGTGCAATTGTCTTCCCAGCTCGTCTGTGCCTATTTACTCTGGCCTCTGTTCTAGTCCTTCATGCAAGGGGCCAACACTGATGCGGGACATGGCCAGGAGCCCTGGTAGCATCATTGGCAACAGGGAAGGAGGCGCCCACCATGACATTTCCCAGGGCAGAGACTGGGGTCACCCAGGACTGACCAAGCCAACTTCACTCAAGGACCAAACCTAGGCCCTTCCCCTTCAGACATCAACCACCAAAGCTCAAACTACCAACTGTCTCACGTACTCCAATTCTCTCAGTGGATGTCCCAGCAACTGCATTTCTGTGACAACTAAAGGTAATAGAGAAGACATTTTCACTTGCTATTATCCAAATGAGTCGATTTGGAATGAAAAGCCAGTTCTTGCCATATTCCAAGTGTTTTCATTTTCTCCTAGTATTTTTTCTCTTCCTGTGCAGAGCACAGTGGGTGAAATCATAGTATTTGGAGATCCCATTCTTCAAAAACTATATTTGAATAAAATGTGTGCTTCTTATTACATGCTGAATGACATATATGCAACTTTTGAGTGGAACAGCGTGAGTTGTGGAAATTGAATTAAACAATAAACCCATAATTGCTTGTTAGGGTGCTTTAATTGACTCATAAGTACCATATGAGAAGCTGTGTGGCTGCAGGAGCCCAATTAAAGGCTTGCTTATGGAAAGATACAACTCATTTTGCATGTTGGAAACATATTCCCCAATTATTGGTGCCCTCCCAGAAAAAAAGAAAAAAGAATTTTCAAATAAATAAGAAATGCTTAGTAAGCTAATAATGTAGACTTAGTCCCTTAATCCCTTGAAGCACTATTATTTAGGTTCTAATGCAAGATCAGGAAATGAATAGTTAAAAGTGCCCATTGATTTTATTCCAGGGGATTTTTAAGCCCCAAAGCTCTCTCTCTCCACAGCTAACCAAGGAAGCATATACAGGCAGCGCTCGTTACTTCAAAGGATTTGTCCCCTAACTGAAAAATATTTTAATATAATTTTGATACAAAAATAATATCAAAAAGAAAAACAAACAAAGGAAAAGGATACCAAAAACAGGTGAGTCACAAGGAGGGCAGGGGAACTTAAGCTCTGACTGCAGGTCTGGTGTGGCAGATTCTAGAAGGGAATGCTAGGACTGTGGTCAAGATACCCAGCCATTGTTGGAAGCAAACAGAGCCAGATGAGCTGTGGGCCTTGGGGAGTGAGAAACACAGGAGGACCAAGTTGACTAACAAATCAAGTCAGGAAACCAGAGGTTCCAGAAAAGTATGGTTAGTTAGTTAATTCAGTCACTCAGTCGTGTACGACTCTTTGCGACCCCCTGAATCGCAGCACGCCAGGCCTCCCTGTCCGTCACAAACTCCCGGAATTCACTCAAACTCATGCCCATCGAGTCGGTGATGCCATCCAACCATCTCATCCTCTGCCGTCCCCTTCTCCTCCTGCCCCCAATCCCTCCCAGCATCAGGGTCTTTTCCAATGAGTCAACTCTTGGCATGAGGTGGCCAAAGTATTGGCGTTTCAGCTTCAGCATCAGTCCTTCCAATGAACACCCAGGACCTATCTCCTTCAGGATGGACTGGTTGGATCTCCCTGCAGTCCAAGGTGGGCACCTTCAAAAACTCAAGGAGAGGCGGGGTGGGATGTTCTGAGAGAATAGCATTGAAACAAGCATACTATCAAGGGTGAAACAGATCACCAGCCCAGGTGGGATACATGAGACAAGTGCTCGGGCCTGGTGCACTGGGAAGACCCAGAGGGATGGGATGGGGAGGGAGGCGGGAGGGGGGGATCGGGATGGGGAACACATGTAAATCCATGGCTGATTCATGTCAATATATGACAAAAACCACTACAATATTGTAAAGTAATTAGCCTCCAACTAATAAAAATAAATGAAAAAAAAAAATCTCAAGGAGAGAAGGAGTAATCATTAGGAATCTTAAATCTAAGGGAAAAAAGCATTACATTGTCCTTGCTAGGATACAACGTTGCCTGACAATGATGTCTGCACAAGCTTTAGACCCCCAGTGATTTCCATTAACCACAGTGAAACCACTCAAAATAAAATATTTAAGTACAGAGGGTAGCTCGCTTGTTGAAGACAGTACAAGACAAGTCTCTTAATCTCCAACCACCTCTCCCCTAAACGAGACCCCAGAAATATATACTCAGAGTAGACCAGACCAGGCTATGAAAAGTCAGCTATAAAGTTCTTAGCCTTTCCTTCAATTGAAACTGCCTCTCTGAGTCCTTCCTCCTACAGAGAAACATTAAAACCTGTATTGAAGATCACCATTTAAAAATGCATCAATTCATCACATTTGCAGCCATAACTGTAAAGTAAATCACGACAGTGACTATGAAGGAGTCCCAGTGCAACCAAGCTTTCTGTACACCAGCGACTCCCTCCCTGCTTTTACAATACCTTAGAGTAGCTTCATGGATCTCAGTTGACTTTCTTCCATTCAGTGGAGAATGACTGCTTATGGTAGAGTGTTTTTTTTGGGGGAGGGTGGTGGGTGATGAAAATGTCCTGGAATTTGAGTGTGGTGATGGTTGCATAACTATAAACCTATTTTTTTTTAAACTACTAAATTATACACTTTAAAGAGTGAATTTTCTCTCAATGTAGCTACTAGGAAAACTTCATCATGTAAGTATTCTGAATTACTTTCTGAATCAAATAAAATTTTAGAAGAAAGAGCTCAGAAATCATGGCACAAAATTTTCAATTAGATGCTGCATGTCCAGAAATCCTGGGAATTAACTATTTACCAGTAAGCAAATAAATTTTTCTCCCTAAAGTTATGCCCCAAACCACTTATATTAGCTTTCATAGACAATTAGTAAGAACATTAAGATTTTTTAAATTATTTTTTAAAATGTTTTCCTCCATTAAGGGAAAAATACATTTGCCTAGACTTTCTGTGGTGCTATATTTATTAAGTTAGAATTCTGCAGAACTCTATTTTGGGGACATAACATAATAGTTTAGTAGAAGATAGAATCTCTGTCCTACGAGAGATAATAATCTATACAGAATAATAATAATCTACACAGAATTCTCAAATTCCAGCAAGTGGGGTGAAAAAAACTCACTAAATATACAAATGTCTATGAACCACCTGCATTTAAATATATTCAGTATGCACAATCATTGCATGGTAGTTAAGAGTTAATTTCTTACCATGTTATAAAAATCTTTCAGGTAAGAAATCACCTAGCTCCCTTTAAAAATGTGTTTTTCTTTCCTTCCTTCTATATCGTGGGCTCATTAGAGGTGTAAACTAATGATGAGATGCTTTCTAGTATTTCCAAGTCATTTTTCTCACAGCCACCAAAAACACATCAGGTCAGATTTCTTCAGAAATATCTCCTACATCTAAATTCTTGTCTTGTGTCAAATGAAATCCTCAAGTCAAGTATGGAAGTTTTTGACATTTCTTTCATATATGTCAGGGAAAATTCATACACACTTCATTCTATAGAATATTGTCTATAAGTATGCAATATGCTAGAAGCTTTATGCTTCTCCGGTCCCTATTTTATGGACACGAACAAGAAAAATGTATATTTGGCAGGTGTGAAAGAATAAATATGCTAATTCACACACTGCATGTAGACAGTGATTTATTTCAGTTTTAAAGGAATATGGCAGTATTTACATAAGATTCACCTGTATCTCTGCTAACAGCTGTTGTGTAACCAACTACCAAATCAGGAGAAAAAAATGGGCTGGGTAATTTTTTAACAGTTGCTCTGAGTTTGACAGATGGATGGTGCTTTAGTTACCTACTGCACTTCACAGAAAGCCACAGGGAAGACTTGGGCCAAATTGCTGCAGAAGGTAATTATAGATTTTTTTTTTTAAGTATTTACTTTGGGAGCTTAAGAGATAAGATTCTTCAAAGCCTTTGTGAAACAAAAATTGTAACTATATCTGCCATGAAATAAGCTATCTTGATAATGAGTGCTGTATCATTCATCAGGAAGCTAAACATCAGTCATATAATCATCCCAGTAATAGTAACTAAGTAACCAATGAGATGTGAAATGCAAATTTTGAAATAATTTGGTGTTCTCTATTGAAAAACAACTTCAAAGACCTAGGATATTAATTATTGCATTGCTATAGAGAAACAATAAATCAGCCCCATATCCATATTTATCTCCCTCCCTTATTAAAGCATACTACATTTTCTCATAGTTCTGTCTACTAAAACATCTCTAAGGAACTCTCCTTTTTCTACAAATGATTTCCTCTTTGTAGATCACTATGGTACTCATGCTTTACACAGAACCATAATCACCAGCATTATAATAAATTGTCGGTTATGTACAAAGCTGATGTCATGTCAAGAAGACATTTGTTTTCATTTTCTTGTCTCCTCCTCCACACACTGCCAAAATGCTGCTGCAATTATGTTTATTCATTTCCATTTCCTCTTTGGGCCTTTGGAGACCATGCATTTGTGACATTTTTTATGATAAATACAACTGTTACACTTTAATTCAGTTCGAGAATCTCAAACTTAATAAAACCCCATTATAAAAGTCTGAATAATAGTGACTTCAGAAGATCATATGCACTGTATATATTCATCGGTCATGCAATTTCTTTTCTCTCACAAGACTTTTTAATGAAGAACAATTCACTTCATGTAACATGTGGATAGAATCCTGAAAATTGTATGCAAGAAATGTGAAGGAAATGAATCTATTTTAATGCAATAGTGAAGCCAGCTATGGGAAGACTTTCTATCCAGAATAAAGACCTCTAACCTCAAAGGTGCATCTTTCAACATAAACAGTCAATGTTGTGCTTATGTGAAACTGAGTTTGTTTAAAATGATATATACCTCAAAATCAAATGTCTCCAATATCTTATGTATAAGTTTTTAACAGCTAAAATTAGCTGAATTAAGATTAAAACTGTCTTCCAGCATCTTACCAGTTATGAGTAAAGTCAGGAAATTGATCTATTTTTACCTTTGCTAAGTCACTTCAGTCGTGTCCGACTCTGTGCGACCCCATAGACGGCAGCCCACCAGGCTCCGCCATTCCTGGGATTCTCCAGGCAAGAACACTGGAGTGGGTTGCCATTTACTTCTCCAATTTTTACCTTTAAGTACTGAGAAATAATGAATCTTAACGTGACTAACTATTCAATTCACATACTACTTGAGGAAGTACTGACATCTTGTATGCTTCAGACCCAAAGCTAACTGGACCCTGTAAACAGATCTTCTCCTAAAAATTACATTATTTTACATATTTGCTTCAAGTCCTCACAGCATCCAAGTGAAACTTGCTTTTCCACCAGAGGTCATGCCACTGACCAGCACAATCTGAGGAGGCAGCATGGCCAGGCAAGAGGATGAGCCTGGCTCTGGCTTTTCCTATAATAGCTGCAGGACCCACTGGGCTAGGCTCCTTGAAACTCCAGTGTATTTATATGCAAAATGAAGGAGATGGACCAGTATGTGCTGGGTCTCTTTGAGCTTGAATAGTCTTTGATTATGAGTACATGCATGTACAAAGTACTCTGGTGGGTACATTATAGTTCATGGTTCTATTGAAAACTCGTAAGATTGAACAGACACTTGGTAACAAAACAAACATTCGTGCATAATTGTTTCTCTTTCACTTAGTGACATCCTAAGTACACATAGCATGCTAACATACAATGGAAAATATACTAATACTAGTAAAAAAAAAAATCCATACTTATCTTTGGGAATCGTTTTAGATAACATAAAAATTAGACTTCCAGGTAAAAATGGCAGAGAAGAAACTTACATGCATGTGTGCTTTTTGCTTCTGTGAGTGCTCAGTCGCTTCGGTTGTATCTGACTCTTTGTGACTCCATGGACTGTAACTCACCAAGATCCTCTGTCCATAGGGATTTTCCAGGCAACAATACTGGAGTGGGCTACCATGCCCTTCTCCAGGGGATCTTCCCAACCCGAGGATTGAACCCACATCTCTTATGTCTCCTGCACTGGCAGGTGGGTTCTTTACAAGTAGCACTATCTTAAATATCAATAAAACTTAACACACTGAGAAAATGAGAAAGAACAGAATGGTGTCATGATTCCAGAAGTTGTGTATCAGGGGAGCAGAGTTAAAGGATTAAACAGAATGAACAAAATATTACATTTTAAAGTAGAAACAGCAAAAGCCAAATCTGACTTATATCACAGAATATCTAGAAGTATGGCTGAATGAGGGGGAAATAGGTGTTTTTTAAAAAATAAGAAATCACCTTGAGTGTTTACAAAGCACTCATCTCCCCAACTCACTGTCAGGCCACATAGCAAGGATACTGACTCCCTTCTACCTACCATTTTTGCAAAAGACTGGATTTTTTTTTTTTTCCATTTATTTTTATTTGTTGGAGGCTAATTACTTCACAACATTTCAGTGGGTTTTGTCATACATTGACATGAATCAGCCATGGAGTTACATGTATTCCCCATCCCGATCCCCCCTCCCACCTCCCTCTCCACCCAATTCCTCTGGGTCTTCCCAGTGCACCAGGCCCGAGCACTTGTCTCATGCATCCCACCTGGGCTGGTGATCTGTTTCACTAAAATGAGTATGTTATAGGCTCACTGAACCAGAAGCCAAACACCTAGTTGAGAAGTTTACTTGATCACAGTCATACTGAAATCTCTCACCAGCTTCCCTAACAGTCCAGAGACGGAAAACTAAGTCTTCCTCCTCCAGGCAGCCAATTCAGAAGTCTGTCCTGGGAAATACAAAGTTCAAGAGGAAAGACCTAACTCTGTTGACATGAGAAGTTTCCCAACTGAACATCCAAGGTAGATATTCTACTCTTAAGCTAGCTTGGGCAGCCAACTTCATATAACTCAATCTTGTTAATTCTAAAGAGAAGCAGAAAAACAAGAATGATCAGGTATCTGAAGAAAATGTCTGACATAAAAAGAGTAACCAATTCAAACTATAGAATAAAAATAAGTTGGGACATGTTGAAATCTTATAAGGGGAATTAAAAAAGAAACATGTACCTCAATATTCATTGCAACACTATTTACAATAGCCAGGACACGGAACAACCTAGATGTCCAATGACAGAGGAATTGATAAAGAAGATGTGGTACATATATACAATAGAATATTCAGTTCAGTTTAGTTCAGTTGCTCACTCGTGTCCAACTCTTTGCGACCCATGAATATTACTCAGCCATAAAAAGGAATGAAACTGGGTCATTTGTGGTGATGTGGATGAGCCAGGAGTCTGTCATACAGAGTGAAATAAGTCAGAAAGAGAAAAACAAATATATGTTATCGTATGTATATGGAATCTAGAAAAATGGTACTCATGAACCAATCTGCAGGGCAGTAATAGAGATGCAGACTTAAAGAATGGACTTGTGGACACAGCTGGGGAAGGAGGGCTTGGGACGACTTGAAAGAGCAGCACTGCCATAAATACACCACCATGTGTAAGACATAGCTAGTAGGAAGCTGCTATATAGCAGAGGGAGCTTGGCTCGGTGCCCTGTGATGACCTAGAGGGGTGGGATGGGGGCGGTGGGAGGGAGGTCCAAGAGGGAGGGAACACACGCATACATACTGCTGATTCACATAGCTGTACAGGAGAAACGCATACAACACTGCAAAGCAATTCTATTCCAATTCGAAAATAAATCTGAAAAGAAAACCTTGATGGGGAGAAAACAGAAAATAAAAGGCTATCACTAAAACCATTTTTTCATATATATATTTCAACCATGTCACTGGACGTGGACACTCTGAAAACAGAATATTGAGCAAATAAAGACCTTTCAGAAGTTTAAACAAAGAGAAAGGTGAAAGTGAAAGTCTCTCAGTCATGTCCAACTCTTTGTGACCCCAAGGACTATATTCCCCCATGGACTATATTCCATGGACTGCAAAGTCCATGGAATTCTCCAGGCCAGAATACTAGAGAGGGTAGCCATTCCCTTCTCCAGGGGATCTTCCCAACCCAGGGATCGAACCCAGGTCTCCCACATTGCAGGCAGATTCTTTACTGGCTGAGTCACTAGGGAAGCCCAAGAATACTGGAGTGGGTAGCCTAGCCCTTCTCCAGTGGATCATCTCAACCCAGGAATCAAACTGGGGTCTCCTGCATTGCAGGTGAATTCTTTACCAATTGAACAATCAGGGAAGCCTTTAAACAAAGTAGCAGAAACTAAAAGAGAAACTCACTAGAGGATAAGATTAAGTTGAGGAAGTCTTTCAAAGTAGAATAAGAAGACAGATGGAAATTAAGAGAGAAAAAAATTTAGAAAACATATCCAGAGGGTCTAACATTTGGCTTTAGGAGTTCCAGAGCTAGAGAATAAAAGAAATTAGGCAAGCAAATCATTAAAACAAAAATAGTTCATGAAAATGTCAAGAATATATATTTCTAAATTAAATTCTGAATGCTTAGTAAACTCAATTAATATAGATCCCTATGAAGGTAAATCTTAGTGAATTTTTAGAACAATGTAGACAAAGATCTCAAAAGCTTCTAATGTCTTGCCCCTAATGAAATCCAGAAGGAAAACATACACAAAATTCTGAAGGAAAAGTTTTTCCAGCTTAAACTTCTATACCTCATTTAATTGTCATTCAAGTGTGAGAACAGAATGAAGGTATTTTCAGACATTCCTGATTATGAAAACTTTAACTCCAAATCCTTTCTCAGGAAACTACAGAAGAGTGAATTTCACTAAAAGAACAGAGTAAATCAAACAAGCGCAGAGGAGAGAATGAGAAGAAAAGTGCATGAGGACAGAGGTCCCAGGATGACAGATATAAATATAATAATTGAGCTGAGGTTGAATAGGTCAGAAATGCCATGAGACCTTTTTCTGAAATATGAAACTGATGGACCTGATCATCTTGAGGAAACATTTACTGAATCAGCAGAGCTTGGGGTTTTTTTCAGCCAAGAGAAGACAAATAACAAAGTAAAGGAAAAAAATCTAGGAAATGAATAACTCCAGGGATAATAAAATGTTACATGAAAAGAATGATTATCATAGTTTACTTACACAAGTCAAGGCTTTCAAAAACACTGATAAACTAATATAAACACTGAATATATTGATCTAATAAAATTACATAATTACTAGATGGGGTAGTAGGAAGGGTGCCTATCTAATTAGGATAGGGTGAGACAAAAGAAAAACATCCTTATAATTCACAGTGAGAAGGCAGTAGTTAATGCTTAAATCTGAACAAGGAAAAATCCATAAGCCAAACACAGTTTTTGGATATATGTTTCAAAAAACCAACATAATTAGCTAAAATAAATGAAAGTAGTTGACCTTGGGGTGAGGCAGATGAAGGCAAATGTCACAGAATATTTTTTTAAATTTTATTGTAGAACTCTTTGATCCTTCAAATTGTGCACATATATACATTTGCTAAAGCTAAAAATGAATAAGGGAATGATTAAAATAGATTAAGTCTAACATCTTCAAAATACTCTCACAATATATATATAATAGTATATTAAATCAAATACATAATATACTGGATTATGTATCATAAATACATACAAAGTCTTTCCAATTTGCCTCCTTTTGACAATAAAATACAATGGAGCATAATTCTATATTTTGATACTCTAATATTCTACCTATTTATTTCTTATCTTTCTCAACAGAAAAACAACAGCATAAAAAAGTGGCGGATTTTTTTTTCTCCCAACTTTGTGAAAAAAGCAGAAACAGCGAGCCATGCATTTCCTTTATTAATGGCATGCTATGTGCCAGATATTCTATTAAGCGTTATAAAGTAAAAACATGAAAAAGAATTCCAGTCCTTGGTTTTTGACAACTTAAGTGGTTGGTTGGGAAGGAGGTTGGTTAAATGGGTGATGTAATTTACTTTCAACTTCCAAACGAGAAACTAGAACAGGATGTAGAGAAAGCTGCTGATGACAGAGATCAAAAAGATGAATATAAAATGCAACGGTCATTGGCTCATAATGAGACAGGAACTAGCAGGAACACCTGGGCTTACATGAGAGAATAATTATTACTGATCTGTGTGGAAAGGAAAAGATAGCTGGTTACTTACAAGTTCTTTCCTTAGTGAGTTCACTAAGTTCATTTCCTTATTTAGTACTATTGTGCCTTTTTCAGGACATTTAGCCCCTGACAATTACTAACTTAAAAATCACATAATCTCAGATTTTATTTACATGTTGCTTTTTCTCCACTTCTAAGAAAGTAGCTTTAATTTCTGTATCCCTTTGTTTTCACAAGTCACAGAGAAATAGTCCAGTGCAAATCCCAGACACTGGATATGAATTCTGTTTTTGAGGGCCTTCTACTCCTCCGAGCTGCTGCCTGCTAAAGCAAATAACACCAGACATCAAGTTAAGAGACTGCTGACCACAATTAACAAAGCCAAGCCAAAATAATCTCATTTTATCCTCAGCCAAAACAAGCTCATTAGTGACTGTGAGGGATCTGCTTCTGTTCAAACCATGCAACATTTTGGGGAAAAGGGATGCAAATGTGCGATGCTATCTGAAGTTGTTTCAAAACAAAATAAAACAAAAACAAGGAAGGATAGCGGGCGAGTGCAAACCTAAACATCCAAGAAAGCATTTGGTGTCCTGGGTGTGAAAGTGATGAAAATATTCTTAAAACATTTGGCTTTAACACATTTAGGGAGCACTAACATTCAAGTTTCCCAATAGCCTATTTTCTTGGAAAATGTGAACCACCTTAAAAGAGATCAAGAAGACTCAGTAATCTACATCAAAATGAGAGTGAGTTTGAAAAATTCTATGCAGACTGTTATTTAATATGATTAAGGATTCCAAATATCATATGATATCTGTCTTTATCTGAGTTACTTCACTTAAGATAATCTTTAGGTCCATCCATGTTGCTACAAATGGCATTATTTCATTCATTTGGAATAAGTATATACTCAGGACAATATATAAAATAGATAACCAACAAGTATCTACTGTATAGCACAGAGAACTATACTCAATATCTTATAATAATCTAAAAGGGAAAAGAATCTGAAAAAAATAGATACATGAATATAGAACTGATTCACTGTGCTCTACACCTGAAACCATAGCAACATTGTAAATGAACTATACTTTTATATGTGTGCATATGTATATAGACATATATAAAGTAAATATGGGAGATTCTGAAAATTACATGATGGTAGCATTTTTGTGGTCATAATGGACCCATTTTCTGGAGAGGCAATAATTAGAAATTCATTAACTTATATGCAGAGTACATCATGAGAAATGCTGGGCTGGAGGAAGCACACGCTGAAATCAAGATTGCCGGGAGAAAGATCAATAACCTCAGATGTGCAGATGACACCACCCTTATGGCAGAAAGTGAAGAAGAACTAAAGAGCCTCTTGATGAAAGTGAAAGAGGAGAGTAAAAAATTTGGCTTAAAGCTCAACATTCAGAAAACTAAGATTATGGCATCCAGTTCCAGCACTTCACGGCAAATAGATGGGGAAACAGTGGAAACAGTGGCTGAGTTTATTTTTGGGGCTCCAAAATCACTGCAGATGGTGATTGTAGCCATGAAATTAAAAGACGTTTACTCTTTGGAAGCAAAGTTATGACCAACCTAGACAGCATATTAAAAAGCAGAGACATTATTTTGTCAACAAAGGTACGTCTAGTCAAGGCTATGGTTTTTCCAGTAGTCATGTATGGATGTGAAAGTTGGACTATAAAGAAAGCTGAGCACTGAAGAGTTGACACTTTTGGACTATGGTGTTAGAGAAGCAAGGAGATCCAACCAGTCCATCCTAAAGGAAATCAATTCTGAATATTCATTGCAAAGACTGATGTTGAAGCTGAAACTCCAATACTTCGGCCACCTCATGCAAAGAGTTGACTCATTTGAAAAGACCCTGATGATGGGAAAGATTGAGGGCAGGAGGAGAAGGTGATGACAGAGGATGAGATAGTTAGATGGCATCACCGACTCAATGGACATGAGTTTGTGTAAACTCTGGGATTTGGTGATGGACAGGGAGGCCTGGCATGCTGCAGTTCATGGGGTTGCAAAGAGTTGGACACAACTGAGCAACTGAACTGAATGGAACTGAATGAATCAGGATAAAGCTAAAATACACACTTTTTTTTTCATTTATTTTTATTAGTTGGAGGCTAATTACTTTACAATATTGTAGTGGTTTTTAAACTAATGAATGAATTGATATGAAAATTTAGTTTCTTTTTAAGTTACTTTCCAAATGGTGGAAATGGTCTTTTCATTACATCTGTTTTTTACATGTTAAATGCTCTTGGTTCTATAATGCTCAATTCTGATTGTCTAAATTAGCACAGTAAAAATATGTTTGGAATGAAGCCCAAACATATGAATATGACATCATTGACAAAATGAGTTTACATTAAAATAAACTGAGTTTGTATGTTATCCTTTTGCAAACAATTGCATAGAAGTTAGTGGAAGAATCCAGCATTAATTTACCTAATATACTCTTTGTTGATAACATAATTTTCATATGGCTAGAAGAACCCCAAAGGTTAAACAAATGCCTGTTTACTGATTCCTAGTTTTTTTTTTTACTTTTAAAATGAAAAAAATGAAGGAGAAAAGGAGAGGAAAAATAGCTTAAATCTTTTGGTAAGGAATCTTAGCATAAAATTGCCTACTTTTTTGTTTTTAATCTGGAGATTTGGTTAACTTTTAGATTTTTTTTTCTTTTATATATCCTCAATTCATCCTTCCTTAATTTGGAAGATAGTTCCTTGTTCTTTCAATAACAGAGACAGAAAACAACGATCTCACATTATCTGCATAATCTTCAGATGTAGGAACGCTCTTCTTCCTTCTCAATCATACACCATCAAAGAAAAATGGCAGTGAGTCCTTTAGAACCTTTAACTGCTTAACCTTGCCTTTCCAACATTTCCAGGCAGACACGTTGAACAGTTATGCTATGGACTGAATACTTGTGCCCCCTAAAATGCCACATGAAGACCTAACCCCCAATCTGATGATATTTGGTGATGACATCTTTAGAGAATAATTGGGTTTAGATAGAATTAATGGCCTTATAGGAAGAGGAAGAAAGAGACAGAGAGATATCTACATGTACATAACCAAGAAAGACCATGTGAAGACACAGGTGGAAGGCAGCCATCTGCACATAAGGGAACTCTCACCAGAACCTGACCATGCTGACACCATGATCTTGTACTTCCAGTTTCCAGAACTGTGAGAAAATAAATTTCTGTTGAAGACATTCAATTTGTGGCATTTTGTTTTGACAGCCCTGAGTTCACTAATACAGGTAATAAATATTACAGGATTTTAAAGCTGGAAACATACTCATGGATATCCATACAAAGGGATTAAAACTGGTGGCCTTTTGAATTAGCCTATAAGTATTCATAGAGTTAAAAAATACTAAAAAAAAATACTTTATGGGTGGTGTGTTAGTTGTTCAGTCATGTCCAACTCTGTGAGACCCCATGGACTGTAGCCCACCAGCCTCCTGTGTCCATGGGATTCTCCAGGCAAGAATGCTGGAGTGGATTGCCATTTCCTCCTCCAGGGGATTTTCCTGACCCAAGGATTGAACCTGGGTCTCCATAGTTTCATATAAGACCCATGATTGTCAACTGCATTGCCCTGCCTTAATAAGACATCTGTGTAACTTGATTCAAGTTAGTTACTCTGGTTACTGCTGATCCTCTCCTTTTATATATGAGGAAAATAAAGTTCAGAGACGTGAGGTGACTTGCCCAAGCTAAAGAAAGTAATTAAAATGAAAAAGGGGTCTAGAATCCAGATCTCTTGATAACCTATCTGGTTTTCTGCTACACAGCCCACCTAAGGGATGTATTAGTTAACCAGAGCACCAGGACATTAGGCTAGCAAATAATTTGGTTACTTGAAGCATGGAGACCAGTGGGAAATATCAAGCAAAAAAGGAAAAAATAAGTCATTTATTTTTTATCTATTTATCTGTCCAGATGGATTAGTCCTGAAAAAGTACATAATAAATTTGAATATGAAATATCATAACGTTGGTAGTAAAAAGGCAAAACAAAAATTCTCATACTCTGTTCTTTGAAGTAATTCTGTTAATGTTGACTTCAAAAAGAATGTAAAGGTGTTTTGGTAGGAAAATATGATGAAAGAGATGATAGCAAAGGAAATAACATTAAAAAGTAAAAATAATTATGAAATTCTATATTCTGACCCAGGGATCAAACTCAGGTCTCCTCCACTGCAGGTAGATTCTTCATCATTGAGCCACCAGAGAAACCTAGGAAGAATGCATGCAATTCTGCCTGATAATAGGAGGAAGGAGGAGATCCTACAGAGAAGGAATAACAAGGCTAATTAGTCCTTCCCAGGCTAAAACCCAAAGATTGAAATAAGTAGGAAAAGTAGGAAAAAAGACTATCAAAGTAAGCACACACAAAACTGTGGAAAGCCCTGGATGCTCTATTAAGGGCTTGGTCTCTGTAGATAATGAGAATCTGTGAAAATTGTTTTCTGATTTTAGCAGAGGAATATGCGTTTTAGGATATGTGATGAATGTCCATAAGTAACAACTTTCTTTGAGAACAGCTGCAGGCAGCCAAAGAACCCACAAATTCATGTGTTTACAATAAAGGACATTGATATAAATGGTTTATGAAAGTTGACAACCATGTTAAGACGCCCGAAAAAGCAGTTAATAAAACTCTGTTGAAACAGTCACCCACTGAATAAATATCGACTAAGCACAAAGAGTTGACTCATTGGAAAAGACCCTGATGCCGGGAGGGATTGGGGGCAGGAGGAGAAGGGGATGACAGAGGATGAGATGGCTGGATGGCATCACCGACTCGATGGGCATGAATTTGAGTAAACTCCAGGGGTTGGTGATGGACAGGGAGGCCTGGCGTGCTGCGATTCATGGGGTTGCAAAGAGTCAGACACGACTGAGCAACTGAACTGAACTGAACTGAACTGAACTGAACTGAAGCACCTTCCCAAGATACTGCATTGGCACTGAAGGTATCCAAAGTGTAACATATGGCTTCTGCCCTCCACGGGTCTACAAGCAACTCTTTTCCCTCAAACCTCCATGTGGTGACAAGTGACATCAAAAGCAGAATGTGGGAAGTCATTGGAGCTGCCAACAGGGCTCCTCATTTGAGAGCCACTGTCCAGAATGTATGGCTTTCCTGGTAGCTCAGCTGGTAAAGAGTCCACCTGCAGAGTGGAAGACCTGGGTTTGATCCCTGAGTGGAAAGGTCCCCTGAAGAAGGGAATGGCTATCCAATCCAGTATTCTGGCCTGGAGAATTCCATGGACTGTATAGTCCATGGGATAGCAAAAAGTCGGACACAACTGAATGACTTTCACTTTCACTTTCTTTCTCTAGAATGTATTCCCATTTTTTTCCCTGGGAAGTTATCTTCATAAACCAATAACACATTTAACATTGTTTAAGATTTGTGCTCAATCATTCAGTTGTGTCTAACCCTTTGCAACCCCATGGACTGTAGCCCACCAGGCTCCTCTGTCCATGGGATTTCCCAGGCAAGAATACTGGAGTGTGTTGCCATTTTCTACTCTAGGGGATCTTCCTGACCCAGGGATCGAACCTGAATCTCTAGCATCTCCCACATTGGCAGGAGGATTCTTTACCGCTAGTGCCACCTGGGAAGTATTTATGATATTTATTTTCAAATTCATTTAGCATATTTCTACCCACTTTTAAATAAACATTTTTTGTAGTTATAATAAGTTTATATCAAAATCAGCTACTGTCTGCAAATTAAATTAGATCTTAATCATGACCAAAAATGCTCTCGCAAATGCTATTACATGAGATCGAAAGGTTAGGTCTATTTGACCCACTTTATAAAACAAGAGAAAGAGAAATAAGGTTCTGATTAGAGCCTTGACTACCAATTTAAAGATATGTCTTTTCAGGGAATATGTCCACAAGGAAATTTCAGTAGGAATCTCAGAATTCCATTTAGGTTAAAAAAAAACTGACAAAAATGTCTTCTCTTTTGCAGTCTACCCTGAAAAAGAGGCTTGCTTTACTTGTTCTCAAATATTTGAAACAAGCAGCATCCAGGACTGGTGCCTCAGGGCACAAATGCTCACTTAAGCCAAAAACAAAAACAAAAAAAAATCACCATTAAAAAGGGCAAAGGCACAAGAGAATAAATAGAGAAATATTTCGCTCTGAAATGTGAAAAACTGGAGAAGGAAGATATTTGAAGTACAGGGTAAAACCTCACCACTTGAAATGCTCTAACAGGTGTGAATAGTATGAGCTGCAGAGGAAATTATACAGTTATTACAAGGCTCCTGCAATTCCATCGCTATTATCTGTCTCAGCCTACAACAGTGTTGATCAACATCTTGACATATGGATATAAAACATTAGAGAGTACGGTAGCAGCACTGGCGCTGCACTAGTGATCAAAAGAGTGACAAATTAGAATATCCATTTTCTCCTTTGTCACAGTCGCCAAGATATGGAAGCAACCTAAATGTTTATCAACAGATGAAAGGATAAAGAAGAAGGGGTGTATATAGGTATAAACAATGGAATACCACTCAGTCATTAGAAAGAATGAAACTTTGCTGCTTGCAATAAAATGGATGGACTTTGAAGTATTACACTAAGTGAAATAAGTCAGAGAAAACAAATAATATATAACATCACTGTATGTAAACTCTAAAAAAATAAAACAAATTAGTGAATATAACAACAACAACAACACAAGCAGATTCACAGATACAGAGAACATACTAGTGATTACCAATCAGGAGAGGAAAGGAGGGAGGGACAAGAGGATGAAGAGGTGCAAACTACTATATATAAAACAAATAGCTACAAAGATATATGGTATAACACAGGGAATGTATCCAATATTTGATAACTCTAAATGGTGTACAACATTTAAAAATTGTGAATCACTAAATGTTGTACATTTGGTCCTTAATGTCTTAGCTCAGATCAGTTTAGTTGCTCAGTCATTTCTGACTATTTGCTATTCCATGGACTGTAGCACACCAGGCTTCCCTGTCCAACACCAACTCCAGAGCTTGCCCAAACCCATGTCCATTGAGTCAGTGATGCCATCCAACCATCTCATCCCCTGTTGACCCCTTCTCCTCCTGCCTTCGATCTTTCCCAGAATCAGGGTCTTTTCAAATGAGTCAGTTCTTCGCATCAGGTGGCCAAAGTATTGGAGTTACAGCTTCAGCATCAGTCCTTCCAATGAATATTGAGGACAGATTTCCTTTAGGATAAACTGGTTTGATCTCCTTGTAGTCCAAGGGACCCTCAAGAGTCTTCTCCAACAACACAGTTTAAAATCATCGAGTGTCTTAGTAGTCATATATAACTTCTCTCTTCTTCCTCTTACCATATACTAGTTTTGAGAACATCTGGACAAACTTTAAATAAAACCACTGGAAATAATTCCTCTTTGAAAAATATATTTGGAGTGTTCTGCCTATATTTTATTTTAGGACTTTTATGGTTTCTGATTTAAATTTATGTTTTTAATACATTTTGCATTCCATTTTAATTCATTTTATATTCTTGGCAGCTGAAGATGGAGAAACTATATACAATCAGCAAAAACAAGACTGGGAGCTGACTGTGGTTCAGATCATGAACTCCTTATTGCAAAATTCAGACTCTAACTGAAGAAAGTAGGGAAAATCACTAGGCCATTCAGGTATGACCTAAATCAAATCATTTATGATTATACAGCGGAAGTGACAAATAGATTCTAGGGATTAGATCTGATAGACAGAGTGCCTAAAGAACTATGGAGGCAGGTTTGTAACACTGTACGGGAGGAAGTGATCAAACCATCCCCAAGAAAAAGAAATGTCAAAAGGCAATATGGTTATCTGAGAAGGCCTTACAAATAGGTGAGAAAGGAAGAGATGCAAAAGTCAAGGAGAAAAGGAGAGATATATCCATTTGAATGCAGAGTTCCAAAGGATAGCAAGAAGAGACAAGAAAGCCTTCCTAAGTGATCAATGCAAAGAAATTTAGAGGAAAACAATAGAATGGGAAAGACTAGAAATCTCTTCAAAAAATTAGAATTACACAGGGAACATTTCATGCAAAGTTGGGCACAATTAAGAACAGAAACAGTATGGACCTAACAGAAGCAGAAGATATTAAGAAGAGGTACAAGAATACACAGAAGAACTATACAAAAAAGAGCCTAATGACCCAGATAACCATGAAGGTGTGATCACTCGCCTAGAGCCAGACATCCTGGAGTGTGAAGTCAAGTGGGCCTTAGAAAGCATCACTGAGAACAAAGCTAGTGGAGGTGATGGAATTCCAATTGAGCTATTTAAATCCTAAAAGATGATGCTGTGAAACTGTTGCACTCAATATGCCAGCAAATTTGGAAAACTTGGCAGTGGCCACAGGATGGAAAAGGTCAGTGTTCATTCCAATCCCAAAGAAAAGCAATGCCAAAGAATGTTCAAACTACCGCACAATTGCACTCATCTCACACGCTAGCAAAGTAATGCTCAAAATTCTCCAAGCCAGGCTTCAACAGTATGTGAACTGAGAATTTCCAGATGTTCAAGCTGGATTTAGAAAAGGCAGAGGAACCAGAGATTAAATTGCCAACATCCACTGGATCATAGAAAAGGCAAGAGAATTCCAGAAAAACATCTACTTCTGCTTCATTGATTATGCTAAAGCTTTTGACTGTGTGGATCACAACAAAATGTGGAAAATTCTTAAAGAGATGGGAACACCAGACCACCTTACCTGCCTCCTGAGAAACCTGTTTGGAGTTCAAGAAGCAACATTTAGAACCGGACATGGAACAATGGACTGATTTCAAATGGGGAAAGGAGTGTGTCAAGGTTGTATATTGTCACCTTGCTTGTGTAACTTATATGCCTAATACAATATGAGAAATGCCAGGCTGGATGAAGCACAAGCTTGAATCAAGATTGCTGGGAGAAATATCAATAACCTCAGATATGCAGATAACACCACCCTCATGGAAGAAAGTGAAGAGGAACTAAAGAGCCTCTTGATGAAATTTAAAGAGGACAGTGAAAAAGCTGGCTTGAAACTCAGCATTCAAAAAACAAAGATCATGGCATTTGGTCCCAGCACTTCATGGCAAATAGATGGGGAAACAATGGAAACAGTCACAGACTTTATTTTCTTGGGCTCCAAAATAACTGCAGATGTTGACTGCAGCCATGAAATTAAAAGACATTTGCTCTTTGGAAGTAAAGTTATGACCAACCTAGATAGCACATTAAAAAAGCAGAGACATTACTTTGCCAACAAAGTTATGTCTAGTCAAAGCTATGGTTTTTACAGTAGTCATGTGTGGATATGAGAGCTGGACCATAAAAGAATGCTGAGCACTCTCAAAGACACTCTTGAGAGTCTCGTGGACTGCAAGGAGGTCAAACCAATGAATCCTAAAGAAAATATGTCCTGAATATTCATTGGAAGGACTGATGCTAAACCTGAACTTCAATACTATGGCCACTTGATGGGAAATACTGACTCATTATAAAGGACCCTGATGCTGGGAAAGATTGAAGGCCGGAGAAGAGGATGACAGAGAATGAGATGGTTGGATGGCATCACCGACTTGTTGGACATGAGTTTGACCAAGCTCTGGGAGTTGGTGACTGACAGGGAAGGCTGGCATGCTACAGTCCCTGGGGTTTCAAAGAGTCAGACACAGATGAGCAACTGAACTGAACTGAATCTATTTTGAGTTTATTTTTTATGTGGTGTTAGAGAATAATCTAATTTCACTATTTTACATGTAACTGTCCAGTTTTCCAACACCACTTATTGAAGAGGCTGCCTTTTCTCCACTGTACACTCTTGCCTCCTTTGTTTGAATTAATTGACTATGCTTGTATGCTTATTTCTGGTCTTTACTCTGTTAATCTTTATGTCTTTGTGCGTGTGTGTGTGCCAATACCATACTGTTTTGATATCTGCAGCTTTATAGTATCATCTGAAGTCAGGGAGCATAACTATCCCAGATCTGTCGTTCTTTCTGAAGATTCTGTTAGTTGCTCAGGGTCTTTATGTATCCATACAAATGTTAAGATTATCTGTTCCAATTTTGTGAAAAATGCCCTTGGGATTTTGATAGGGATTGCAATAAACTGGGGGATTGCCTAGGTAGTATGGTCAATTTAACAATATTAATTCTTCCACTCTATGAATATTGTATATCTTTCCATTTAGGTTGTCTTCAGTTTCTGTCATCAATTTCTTATTGTTTTCACATTATCAGTCTTTTATCTCCTTTGGTAGGTTTATCCTTAAGTCTTTTATTGCACTTGTAAATGAGAATGTTTCCTTGATTTCTCTGATAGTTTGTTGTTAGTGTACAGGAATGCAACAGATTTCTGTATATTAATTTTGAATCCTATAGCTTTATTGAATTCATTGATGGGATGTAGTAGTTTTCTGTTGGCATCTTTAGGATTTTCTATGTATAAAATCATGTCATCTGCAGATAGTGAGGATTTAAGGGAAAAGCTGTCTAATCTTTAAGGGTGATTTCTATAGAGAGAAGGGGGAGGAATTTTTACCCATGAATTGCTGGATCTTGTACTCTGTCCTCAGTGGACACCCTAGGCCAGGTATGGCACTGAGATGTGCACATGTATGAGAATAAAAGTATCGAGCATAAAGATATGCAAAACTGGTAACCCACCACAGTGCTCTCTTGGCCAGAATTCATCGCAAGGGTTGTGAAACTGTCTTTGCACTAAGAACCCTAGTGGCCAGGTGACTCTCAGCAAGGATGAACCACAGGACCACCACAGCCGACCAGCTTTCAATAGCAAGTCTCTGCCTCACTCAGAAGCCATGCCTGCAGTGGACTTCATGCATGCCCATTCTCTTCCTCCTTGGACTGCCTGACAAACTACCACCTCCATAATTTTCAGGAACCAATAAGATCCAGGCAGATGTGCAAAAAAAAAAAAAAAAAAAATACAGTGTTAACTTTATGGAGCTCTTACTATGTGCCAGATTCTAGTCTATACACTATACTTAGATTCTATTATCACTACCAATTTATAAAGAAGGGAATTGGAGGCAAAAAAAAAAAAGCTAACTAACTTTCCAAGATACTATTACTTGGCAGAGTTAGGACTCAAAATCTAGAAGTCTGATTCTAGAACCTGGGCTCTGAACCACGGGTCATTCTGACTTTGTAGGGGGCTAATTAATTAGAAAAACTAATATTGTAACTATATTTGCAACTCTTTGGAAATTCCATGCTAATTTTAAAAGGCATTCATGAATTGGAAATTGTCTATTAGTATGTTTTAACCTTAACCATACCTATACTCCCTTCCCAGATGTCTGTGTCTGGGCAAAGACATACTTATTTTTCTCAATAGTAAACTGATATTTCTTCTCCTTTTCATCCTGTCTTGAGATATTTTTAGGAGAATATATGTATGAATAAATGGGACCTAATAAAACTTAAAAGCTTTTGCACGGCAAAGGAAACAATAAACAAGATGAAAGCACAACCCTCAGCAGAGAAGAAAATAATAGCAAATGAAGAAACTGACAGAGGATTAATCTCTAAAATAGACAAGCTGGACATGCAGCTCAATATCAGAAAAACAAACAACCCTACCAAAAAATGGGCAGAAGACCTAAACAGACATTTCTCCAAAGAAAACATAGAGATGGCCAACAAACACATGAAAAATACTCTACATTGCTCATTATTAGAGAAATGCAAATCAAAACTCCATTGAGGTATCACCTCATACCAGTCAGAAAGGCCATTGTCAAAAGACCTACAAACAATAAATGCTGGAGAAGATGTGGAGAAAAGGGAACTCTCTTGCACTGTTGGTGGGAATGTAAATTGATACAGCCACTATAACAAACAGTATGAGAATTCCTTAAAAATCTAGGAATAAAACTACCATATGACCCAGCAATCTCACTACTGGGTACAAACCCTGAGAAAACCAAAATTACATGTACCCCGATGTTCATTGCAGCACTATTTACAATAGCTAGCACATGGAAGCAACCTAGATGCCTTCTGACTGATGAATGGATAAAGAAAATGTGGAACATATATACAATGGAATATTACTCAATCGTGATAAGGGATGAAATTGGGTCATTTTTACAAATGATAAGGATGAACCTAGGGTCTGTCATACAAAGTGAAGTAAGTCAGAAAGAGAAAAGCAAATGTCATATATTAATGCATATATATGGAATCTAGAAAACTGGTACTGATGAACCTATTTGCATGGCAGTAATAGACACAGATGTGGAGGATGGACTTGTGGACACAGTGGGAGAAGGAGAGGGTGGGACAAATTGAGTAGCAATGACATATATACATTACCATGGATAGAATAGATAGCTAAAGGGAAGCCGCCATGTAACACAGAGAGTTCAATTCTGTGCTCTTTGATGACTTTGAGTGGTGGGATGAGGGGTGGGAGGGAGGTTCCAGAGGGAGGAGATAGATGTATACTTATAGCTGACTCATGTAGTTGCACAGCAGAAACTAACAAAACACTGTAAAGCAATTCAATTGCAATTAAAAAAAAAGAATATATAGGTGTTAAAATATGTCTTTAAAAGAGAAATCTTTTATTCTTATGGAAATCTTCCTACTTATAAGCATGTCATTTAGTTCATATTAAATAAATATCAGTCATACAATATTACTTATTTTGTAACACAACTTTTATGGGCCACTCTGATCTTCTGGCCTTCCGGTATTTAAATGACCATCCACATTTCAACGTTAGAGTTGATAGCAGCTGTTTTATTTTTATTGCCTTGGCTCCAGCAAAAATAAAACCCATCTAAGAACACGAGGTAGTTATAAAGCTTTAAAGTGCATGACTCTTCTTAAGAAAAGCGTAAATATTTGAGGTCTGAAATTTATTTATGATTTTTCTTTCACAAACCATCAAAAATTTGAATTCTTCCAAATAAATCTACTAAAGATACTTGCAGTGGTTACTTAACTAAATTTTTCTTATTTTGTTGTTTAGTTTGCCATTTCCTTGCTAAACTGCAGTAGTCCCTTGTTATTCTTTTTATTTAATAGTTATTTCTAATCTCTTACAACATCTGCTTGCAGCCTCACTGTTAACTTCAGGCAAAATGAAAATGCATTTAGAATATTCCATTTTGATTAGAATGATCAAGACACAGGAAAAAATGACTGCTCAGATACCCAGAGGGACCTGAAATTCAAACTTCAATCAAATAGGACTGAGTTTGTCAGCTGTTTTTTGAACAAAAATAGTCCCACCTTGATTGTAAATTTCATGGCTACCAAAAATATGCAAGATTACCATAGATTTCATAATAGAATATATAACTATAAAGGCAAGTGCCAAACAACTCAATCACAAACTATGATGAAACCTGATATAAAACTCTTAACTTGAAGCTATTTTCTACATGGCAGATGTACCCTTTGTTATTTAAAAGGAGAAAAGTATAAAGTTAATTATAGTAAAATCTAAAATGTAAGGGATCTAAATGTAAGAATATGTGATTTTTATATTGCTCAGCAGAGGATTTGCATGTATGAGTTTTAAAGACAAATCTATCCATTTGGTCAAATTATGAATATGATTACAAGTTATTGGTTCTTCCCAACAGTCTACCTATAGGGTATTTAAGCAATTTCCTTTTCTCTTTAAAAGAGAGACTTTTAAAAGGTAATGTGCCATCCACTACACATTTACGGGAATTAAGATATCCAGAGTAAGGAGTTCTTTCCTGACTGTATTAATTATATTCATGCATTTAACATCCAAGATCTATGATGCCATGGGGATGACAAAGGCAAGTGAGACACTACACCAAGGATTTCCCTGGTGGTCCAGTGGTGAAGAATCTGTCTTGCAATGCAGAGGACACGAGCCTGATCCCTGGTCGGAGAAGTCCTCACATGCCATAGAGCTACTGAATCCACGCACCACAATTAGAGAGTCCATGCACCACAACAAAATATCCCACATATCTTAACTAAGACCTGGCACAGCCAATAACTAACTAAATAAACGTTTTTCTTTTTTTAAAAGACACTATGTCCTTAAGAAGCTCATTATCTCATGGAAAAGACAAATATATAAATGAATGACTATAACAACAATGTACTGAAATATTTCAGTGGGGAGATGCACATAGTTGTTGAGAAGCAGAGGGGAGAGAAACACACAGTTTGCCTCTAGGGCCAGTCATGTAGTTACAAACAGGGTTAGACTGAGACAAGATCAGACATCAGACCCAGTGGGGGGCTGGAAAAGCAGACCATATGGCTGGAAAATCGTCCTTCTCTAATAAAAAGTGACATAGAAATTGATTTCAACATGTTGTAATTTTTCCTTGTGGCTATAGCCTACTAATTCTTCTAAAATATACTCTCTTTTCCAACCATATGTGGAAGCTCCTGCAATATTTAAAATGAGGATTCTGAAAGGTTTGAAGAAAGGCTTCTCTGTGGCTGAAGCTTCTATTTTGTTTGGTAGAAGTAAGTTCAAGATCATTTTTATTCATATGTATTTATTTATAAGTCTTTATCTAGAAAAATGAACAGAATGAATCCAGGTAGATTCTCACTGCTAAAGAGTGCCAGGCATGAAGACAAACAACCTAATCTATCAATACAACGGGCTCCAGGAGGTCCGGAAGAATGACTCCTCAGTCCTGTGATTCTTTGGGGGAAATTCAGACCCTTGTGCAGCGTATAAGAAAGCCACCTCCTACTCTGCACACCCTCCAGCTTCTAGGAAAAGGAGCCTGGTTGGACAGGGCAGTGAAGAGGGGAGGCTGGGACACATGGATCACTGCCCATTGCTGAGCACTTGGCCTTGTGGATAACAGGACAAGCTTCACCACCAACCAGATGCCAAAAAGAACAGGAACGATCTAACTGCCACAAGCTGCTAGACTCTCAGAGGAGGTTGTCTGTGTCTCCCTAAGTTAGCATTCCACCATACCTAACACTCAGTTTCTTTCTGACCGCTTTTCTTGTTATCCACATCTTCAGGTATTCCTGATTTCTTTCCAATTCTTCACTTCTGTCTTTCCAAAAATGAGAATCCAACTGAATCAGTTACTAATATAGAATATTTGAATTGAAGAGAATTCCAGATCTAGGCCAATTAACAGGTCCCTACTCCTTTTCCCTGGTGGCTCAGCTTGTAAAGAATCCACCTGCAATGCGGGAGACCTGGGTTTGATTCCTGGGTCGGGAAGATCTCCTGGAGAAGGGAAAGGCTACTCACTCCAGTATTGTGGCCTCAAGAATTCCAAAGACTGTATAGTCCATGGGATTGCAAAGAGTCGGACACGACTGAGCGACTTTTACTCACTCACTCCCTTTTATAGATAACTCAACATTTTACTATATTCCAGGGAACACTGCTTCTAGGGGAGGTTAATCAGTTTGTTCTGCATTAAAAGAGCTAGGGCAAATTCATACCTGTTGGAAACTCACAATGTGGACTTAAATATAAAGACTCTAAAGTGTTTCAGTAGGAAAAAAAGAAAGCCTTTTTAACTGTATTGAATTGTTAAAGGAATCTCTTTTAAGATAAGAGTTTATTTTTGTCTTGAAAACTTCTTATCACACCGAACACTTAAAAGCATGTCCACAAAGAACTTAACCTTTAGTTTGGGAAGCACTGCTTGAGATGGCTTCAACTAGAACATTGAGATCTGCTTCCATGAGTTGTGGGCCGAGGGTCAGAGATACATGACACATACTCAGCAATTGATATGTCAGGATCCACTAGTGGACATTTGCCCCGAATGAGGGCTGCAGTCATGGCAGGAACTTTGAATCCTGTCAATCCCACTCTAGGCAAACCCCGTAAACCATGAGACAATGACTTAGAAATAAGACTTGCTTACAGAGTCACCAAGGATGAGAGGATTAAGTTATATGATGCAAGAGCCAGCTCAGGTTTCTGAAGTCCCAACAAAGCCAAACTGTTTTTGAGTAGAAAGGCAACAAGTTTCTGTCTCTCCTTAAAAGAGACATATTCAAACCTGGGGACTTTCAGAAGCAACTTTAGTCATCTCAGGTGATTCATCCATCCATTAACTTCTTTTGGATCATGCAGGTAGATGAGAAAAGTAAGAGAGAGCAGAACCTCTAGCAGAACCTCTGTTTTGTCCTCTAGCACTCAGAATCCATCTCCCTCTCTCCCCCAACAAAAGACACTAATGAACCTATTTGCAGGGCAGGAATAGAGAAACAGATACAGAGAACAGACTTGTGGACCTGGGGTGGGGTGGGCAAAGAAAGGGTGGGACGAACTGAGAGAGTAGCACTGACATATATATATATATACACTACGATTTACAAAATACACAGCTAGTGGGAAACTGCTCTATAGCACAGGGAGCTCAACTAAGTGATCTGTGATGACCTAGAGGGGTGGGGTGGGGGATGGGGTGGGAGGGAGGCCCAAGAAGGAGGGGATATGAATACACATGTGGCTGATTCACATTGTAGTATAACAGAAACTAATGCAACATTATAATCAACTATACTCCAATTAAAATATATATATATAAGAATCCATCTTTCATTTATAATTATATAAAATGCTTTTTTCCCCCCTCTCTTTTTCTTTTCTTTTTTTAGGTAAAGTATTGCTTTGAATATAGAATAAATAATGCAATTATTTGGTGGTATGAGGGAGGATTACAATAAAACTCGCAGTATTATTGAAAGGCCATCCTTAAATAAGCCTTGTAGTTGGCACCATTTATCTCCATGCTGTCCCACCTCCTAGCTGTCTTAGCTGCATCCAGGGCTTCCGCCTCCCTCCCATGTGTTCAGTGTCCTCATGTTGCAAGTCACCGAGAGTCCCATGCTTCTAGTCTTCTACATTTCACCTATTTCCTAAACTCTATCAAGACTCACTCATTCGATGCTTCATTCTATCAGCACTCTTTCCTATTTAGCTGGAAATCATCCTTAGTAAAAATGTCTGCTAAAGTGATAATCTACTCTGCTTATGCACAGTTGAGTAGTCTTTAATTTTACTGACAAATAAACTGAAGCTTTGGAGGCCATGACTTGCTTTAAGGCTCAGAAATATTGTCTGTGTCCAGGTGAAAAAACAGTACTCCATTGCATGGCGGTTTAAAGATATATACCACAAAAACAAACGTATGGTTACCAAAGTGGAAAAACAGGAATGGATAAATTGGGAGTTTGGTATTAACATATGTGTGCCACTTATTTGTGTCCAACTCTTTAAGACCCCATGGACAGCAGCCTGCCAGGCTCCCCTGTCCATGGGATTTTCCAGGCAAGGATACTGGAGTGGGTTGCTATTTCCTCCTCCAGGGCATCCTTCTGACCCAGGGGTTAAACCTCCACCTCCTGCATCTCCTGCATTGTGCTTGTGCTTAGTCAATCGGTTGTGTTCGACTTTCGCAACCCCATGGACTACAGCCCGCCAGGTTCCTCTGTCCATGGTGATTCTCCTGGCCAAGGATACTAGAGTGGGTTAACATTTCTTCCTCCAGGGGATCTTTCCAACCCAGGGATCAAACCCAGGTCTCCTGCATTGCAGGTGGATTCTTTACCATCTGAGCCACTAAAAGGGAAGCCCCACTAACATATACACACTACTACATATAAAACAGATAATAGCAAGGACCTACTGTATAGCACCAGGAACTCTACTCAATGTTTTGTAATATCCTGTAAGGGAAAATAATCTGAAAAAAATACACATACACAGATATGTATACCTGTGTATGTTATATATACATATACATATACATGTATGCATAACTGAATCACCATGGTGTAGATCTATACTATGGTGTAGATAAAAGAAACTAATATGATATTGTAAATTAACTATACTTCAATTAAAAAAGAAAAAACAAAAAATATATCAAATATATGACATTGATGTTCAATGTTAAGCACATATCTTGATAATTACTTAAGTTATTAAATGGCACCTAAACTCATGTTCTGCCATTTGACCTTTAATGTTGGAGTTCTTCTGGGCTTGGTCTTAAGAATTCATCTCTTCTCACTTAACATACTCTCTTAGACTAGCAGATCACACTCACTTCAAAGATTCTATTACCATTGGTAATACCAGGCTTGAATTTGTAACTCAGACCTTTCCATTTAGCTCCAGCTGTCTAGGCATCTCCTCCAGAGTATTTGTTTCAGGCTGTGTAAATGTGACATGTCCAAAGTTTAATTAATGATCTTCTTTGCATCTTGCTCCACACTAATTGCTAACTCACTCATGGAATCACCATCAATGCTGTCCTTGCTCAAGCCAGAAACCTGAGTGTTGTCCTAAATACTTCTCTCCCTTTTACTTCCCTATTCAATTAATCTTGGGTATTCTACTTTTTAAATATGTCTCTAGCATATCCTTTTCTATTTCCACTGTTGTCTTGATAATAAAAGCCACTCTCCTATCTTCACTGGATTATGAAAACAGCCTCTTACCTAGTCTCTCTCAGTCCCGTCATCCTTCCTCTCAATTAATTCTCCATATTACTGTTAGAATGATCTTTTTAAAACAAAAATCTAATCACGCCACTCTACAGCCGAACACTGCACTGCTTCCATCGTAACGTCTAAGTACATTATTACCATGGCTTACATGCTCCCCTATGAGCCTCCTTCCCTTCCCACTGGTGTAGCTTTACTTTCAACACTCTATTTCCAACTACAGTCAAAGTAGTTATATTTCAGTTACTCCACTGCAGTAAACAACATCCTTACATACAGATTTACACATACTATTTCCTTTGTTGGAACTATCTTGTCTCGTGTTCTTGACCAATCAGATTCCTTTTATCCTGTCTCCACATCATTGCACTCACTCATTTCACTCTGAACTTTTCATTTATATCACTTATAAGAATAAGAATTGCTAAAAATATATTGGTTCAGTACTTAATTGTATTATTAAATTAAAAGATCGGTATTGTTTTCAGTTCTCCATTCTATCCCTGGTACCTTGGAACATAGCAGGCTATCAAATAGTACTTCCTTTTGTAAACAATTTATAAGAAAAATTTAATATTTAAGAGACATTTTTAGTGATATTTGATAGCAATATCACTATTTCTAGTCTCTAACTGTGTGTGCCATAGTAAAAGTATGAGAAATATAGTTTAGCAAATAATGATTAAGAATGACCACACCTTATGATTTATCCGAGTTAGCAGGCAAGAGAAGATACTTTTAAAAAAGAGATTTCTCCTTTTTATCTCTGGTGGTTCTTTTTATACCTTTAGCATATTACAGTTCTTGTTGGCTTATCATTGAGCAAGATTTTGAAAAAGCATGGACTCATTTTAAAAATGAGAGAATAGAAACTTGAAATAACTATCACAAGTAACTACCTGGGTATTCAAGAGTCAAAGAAAAATGGTCTCAATAAAATGTTGAACACAGCAGGCAATGGCAATAGCCTACTTTGAAACTGTAACTGGAAGCAGAGTTTCTAGTAAGTGGGTCAGACAGCTTTGCCCTCCTGGCATAAGTTTTAAAGGCAACTGAGAGATTCATGAATTAAAGATAGACCTTTCTAAAATATTACAAATCTATAGCCATCACCTGGCACATTATTTAACAAATTGCCGAGGATTTTCATGAACTCTACACATGCCAGGCATGATTCTTACAAACAGCATTGGGGTACAGGGTCCCAGCCGGCTTTAATCAACTGAAAAGGAATGCAATCAGCATCACAAATTAATAATGTTCCTTTTCATGGTCATTTTGTTCCATAAAGAAATGACAAATCGGTAAAAAAAAAAAACGCTGTGAGAAAAATCACAAAATGATGTCTCCATAGGAAAAACAAGTTAGTTTGATTTGAAGATCCCCATGATTACTTCTACATGATTTTCTAAAGCAATAGACTTCAATGGATACCTCTGAAAACATTTTTCATTTTCACCATAGAGTCAAATAAAGAGCTTTGCCATAGGAAAAAATAAATCACCAATCTTACCTAAATGTATCACAGACTGTGGAAATAGTTAGGCAAATACACACAGGCACACAAATTCACATTCAGGAAATTACCATTTTATATGGCCAGAAAACTATTATTTTATAGTTATTTTATACTGTTATTGATTTTTCAAGACTTTCAGATTATTATCACTTCTTAAAACCTCATGAAAAGTAAAGAACAATATTCTGTACCCAGGGATGTTCTACCGACATGCACAAATTAATTTTTTTTAATTAATTTATTTAAATTGGAGGGTAATTGCTTTACAATATTGTGATGGTTTTTGTCATACATCAGTATGAACTGGCCATAGGAATCAGTGAACTCAAATGGACTGGAATGGGTGAATTTACTCAGATGATCATTATACCTACTACTGTAGGCAGGAATCCCTTAGAAGAAATGGAGTAGCCATAATAGTCAGCAAAAGAGTCTGAAAAGCAGTACTTGGATGCAATCTCAAAAACGACGGAATGACCTTCGTTTGTTTCAAAGGCAAACCATTCAATATCACAGTAATCCAAGTCTACGCCTCAACCAGTAACACTGAAGTTGGACGGTTCTATGAAGACCTATAAGACCTTTCAGAACGAACACCCAAAAAGGATGTCCTTTTCATTATAGGGGGCAGGAATGCAAAAGTAGAAAGTCAAGAAACACCTGGAGTAACAGGCAAAATTGGCCTTGCAGTACTGAATGAAGCAGGGCAAAGGCTAATGGAGTTTTGCCAAGAGAACACACTGATCATAGCAAACACCCTCTTCCAACAACACAAGGGAAGACTTTACACATGGACGTCACTAGATGGTAAACACTGAAATCATACTGATTGTATTCTTTGCAGCCAAAGATGGAGAAGCTCTATAAGGCAGCAAAAACAAGACTGGGAGCTGACTGTGGCTCAGATCATGAACTCCTTATTGCCAAATTCAGACTTAAACTGAAGAAAGTAGGGAAAACCACTAGATCATTCAGATATGACCTAAATCAAATCCCTTATGATTATACAGTGAAAGTGACAAATAGATTTAAGGGACTGGATCTGATAGAGTGCCTGATGAACTATGGATGGAGGTTCATGACATTTATAGGAGACAGGGATCAAGACCATCCCCGAGAAAAAGAAATTCAAAAAAAGCAAAATGGCTGTCTGAGGAGGCCTTAGAAACAGCTGTGAAAAGAAGAGAAGCAAAATGCAAAGGAGAAAAGGGAAGATATACCCATTTGAATACTGAGTTCCAAGAACAGCAAGGAGAGATAAGAAACCCTTCCTCAGCAACCAGTGCAAAGAAATAGAGGAAAATAATAGAATGGGAAAGACTTGAGATCTCGTCAAGAAAATCAGAGATACCAAGGGAACATTTCATGCAAAGATGGACATAATAAAGGACAGAAATGATATGGACCTAACAGAAACAGAAGATACTAAGCAGAGGTGGCAAGAGACACAGAAGAACTGTACAAAAAAGATCTTCATGACCCAGATAATCACAATGGTGTGATCACTCACCTAGAGTCAGACATCCTGGAATGTGAAGTCACGTGGGCCTTAGGAAGCATTGTATGAACAAAGCTAGTGAAGGTGATGGAATTCCAGTAGAGCTATTTCAAATCCTGAAAGATGATGCTGTGAAAGTGCTGCACTCAATATGCTAGCAAATCTGGAAAACTCAGCAGTGGCCACAGGAATGGAAAAGGTCAGTTTTCATTCCAATCCCAAAGAAAGGCAATGCCAAAAATTGCTCAAACTACCTCACAATTGCACTCATCTCACACGCTAGTAAAGTAATGCTCAAAATTCTCCAAGCCAGGCTTCAGCAATACATGAACTGTGAACTTCCAGATGTTCAAACTGGATTTAGAAAAGGCAGAGGAACCAGAGATCAAATTGCCAATATCCGCTGGATCATCAAAAAATCAAGAGTTCCAGAAAAACATCTATTTCTGCTTTATTGACTATACCCAAGCCTTTGACTGTGTGGATCACAATAAACTGGGGAAAATTCTGAAAGAGATGGGAATATCAGACCACCTGACCTGCCTCTTGAGAAACCTGTATGCAGGTCAAAAAGCAAAAGTTAGAACTAAACATGGAACAACAGACTGGTTCCAAATAGGAAAAGGAGTACGTCAAGGCTGCATACAGTCACCCTGCTTATTTAACTTATATGCAGAGTACATCATGAGAAACGCTGGGCTGGCAGAATCACAAGCTGGAATCAAGATTGCTGGGAGAAATATCAATAACCTCAGATATGCAGGTGACACCACTCTTATGGCAGAAAGTGAAGAACTAAAGAGCCTCTTGATGAAAGTGAATGAGGAGAGTGAAAAAGTTGGCTTAAGACTCAACATTCAGAAAACAAAGATCATGGCATCTGGTCCAATCACTTCCTGGCAAATAGATGGGGAAACAGTGGAAACAGTGGCTGACTTTATTTTTCTTGGCTACAAAATCACTGAAGATGGTGACTGCAGCCATTAAATTAAAAAATACATACTCCTTGCAAGGAAAGTTATAACCAACCTAGACAGCATATTAAAAAGCAGAGACATTACTTTGTCAACAATGGTCCATCTAGTCAAAGGTATCTTTTTCCAGTGGTCAGGTATGGATATGAGAGTTGGACTATAAAGAAAGTTGAGTGCCAAAGAATTGATGCTTTTGAACTGTGCTGTTGGAAAAGACTCTTGAGGGTCTCTTGAAATGCAAGGAGATCCAACCATTCCATCATAAATGAGGTCAGTCCTGGGTGTTTATTGAAAGGACTGATGTTGAAGCTGAAACTACAATACTTTGGCCACCTGATGCAAAGAGCTGACTCATTTGAAAAGACCCTGATGCTGGGAAAGACTGACAGCAGGAGAAGGGGATGATGGTGGATAAGACTGTTGGATGGCATAACCACCTCAATGGAGAAGAGTTTGGGTAAGCTCCAGAAGTTGGTGATGGACAGGGAGGCCTGGCATGCTGTGGTCCATGGGGTCGCAAAGAATCAGACATGACTGAGTGACTGAACTGAACTGTGTCCCCTCCCTCCTGAACCCCTTCCCACCTCCCTCTCCACCCCATCCCTCCATGTTATCACAGAGCAGCAGCTTTGGGTTCCCTGCTACATACATCAAATTCGTACTGGTTATCTATTTTATCTAAATTTTCAAGACAATAGGAATGAAAAACCCAGCATTTAGATTCCAGTGCCTTGACTTTGACCTTAATTAAGTTAAACTTCTTTGCTCCACCACTCCCTAAGTAAAACTTAAAAGGTAAAAAAAAAAATTAAACAAAAAGAGGCATTCTTAGAGATAGGATAATGAACTATTCTATCTAGCTCATGAAATATGACCACTGTTTCAGAGACACACTTTGATTTAATGTGCACTGGCAGACAATGCGAAAATTATGAGTGGCCCTTGTGTGACACACGCACATACTGCAAAGCTTGAATTACTCATCTGTTTATCTCATAAAGCATAGGCTGGTGCAACATAAGGGCATTTCTAGCAAAATCCATGGAGACATAATCTGTAACTGTTTAAAATGATAAAAGGCTAACAAAATGGATTGAATGCAGCATATCGAGGGCATATGATTAACAGCATTCAGGAAATCAAAAACTAGAGAAAACGCCAAGAAAAAAGCATGAGTCTAAACATCTGGCCTTGCAGTTATGAATATTGTCACTATGCATTCAGTGGCAAACAGTTGCTCTTTAGTCAGTAAATCAGGCTTGTGTTTTGACACCACCTTGTATTGCCTGAATCTGTATGGTCTTTTGGTGACATTTTTAATCATATCTTTTGTTGAGTGTCTACAAAAATTGGATAGCTGTGAAATTTTGCATATGATTCCATCACAGTATTGTTCTTCACATGAGAGCATTTAAGATGGATCAATTACCTCCACATAGACTTTTCCACATTGCTGAATTAACTCAAACAAAATGATGAATGGTCTAATTTAAGTGTAGCTACTATGAAATGCCAGGCTAGATTCCCTGAGTAATGCCACTTGTATACATGCCACACCTACAACTCAACAACAAAAAGAACAAATCAATTGATTAAAAATGGGCAAAAAACTTGGATAGACACTTCTTTAAAGAAGATACATAAATGGCCAACAAGCATATCAAAAGCTGTCCAACATTACTAGTAATCAGGGAAATGCTCATCAAAACCACCATGAAATTCTCCTCATACCCACTAGGATGGTCACTATCAGAAAAATAAAACAAAAACCAAAAAAAGCCAAAGTGAAAACAAGCTTTGTGAGGTTGTATAGAAACTGGCACCCTTGTAGACCACTGGTAGGGATACAAAATGGTGCAGCCACTAAAGAAAACAGGAGGGCAACTCCTTAGAAAGCTAAAAATAGAATTACTATACAGTCCAACAATCTCATATCTGTATATATATATATCCAAAAGAATTGAAAATAGGATGTTGAAAAGATTTTTGCATATTTGTTCACTGTAAAATCACTTACAACAACCACAATGTAGAAACAACCAAAATGTTCACTGGCAGATGAATAAAGAAAATATGGTTTATTATGTGGTATATATACAGTATTCAGTACAGTTCAGTTCAGTCACTCAGTCATGTCCAACTCTTTGTGACCCCATGAATCGCAGCACACCAGGCCTCCCTGTCCATCACCAACTCCTGGAGTTTACTCAAACTCATGTCCATCAAGTCGGTGATGCCATCTAACCATCTCATCCTCTGTCGTCCCCTTCTCCTCCTGCCCCCAATCCCTCCCAGCATCAGGGTCTTTTCAAATGAGTCAACTCTTTGCATGAGGTGGCCAAAGTATTGGAGTTTCAGCTTCAGCATCAGTCCTTCCAATGAACACCCAGGACTGATCTCCTTTAGGATGGGCTGGTTGGATCTCCTTGCAGTCCAAGGGACTCTCAAGAGTCTTCTCCAACACCACACTTCAAATGCATCAATTTTTCAGTACTCAGCTTTCTTCATAGTCCAACTGTCACGTCCATACATGACCAATGGAAAAACCATAGGCTTGACTAGATGGACCATTGTTGGCAAAGTAATGTCTCTGCTTTTTAACATGCTATCTAGGTTGGTCATCACTTTCCTTCCAAGGAGTAAGCATCTTTTAATTTCATGGCTGCAATTACTCAGCCTTAAAACGGAAGGAAATCATGTTACATGTAACAACATGAATGAACTCTGAGGACATTATGTTAAGTGAAATAAATTGATCACAAATGGATAATCACTACATGATTCCACTTCGAGGAGGTTTTTAAATAGTCAAACATAGGAACAGAAATTAGAATGGTGGTTTCCAAGGGCTGAAGGGAGGGGATGAGGGGAGTAGTTTTTTCTTGGGTATAATGTTCAGCAGCCATGAAATTAAAAGACACTTGGTCCTTGGAAGAAAAGCTATAGGACAAACCTAGACAGCATATTAAAAAGCAGAGATATCACTTTGCCAACAAAGGTTCGTCTAGTCAGAGCTATGTTTTTGTTGTTGTTGTTGTTGTTGTTTTTTAGTCAGAGCTATGGCTTTTTCCAGTAGTCATGTATGGCCATGAGAATTGGACTATAAAGAAGGCTGAGCACTGAAAAATTGATGTTTTTAAACTGCAGTGTTGGAGAAAGACTTCTGAGAGCCCCTGGGAGAGCAAGGAGATCAAACCACTCAATCCTAAAGGAAATCAGCCCTGAATATTCATTGGAAGGACTGATGTTGAAGCTGAAGCTCCAATGGTTTGGCCACCTGGTGCAAAGTGCCAACTTATTGGAAAAGACCCTGATGCTGGGAAAAATTAAGGGCAGGAGGAGAAGAAGGAAACAGGATGAGATGGTTGAATGATATCACCGACTCAATGAGCATGAATTTGAGCAAACTCCTGGCGATAGTGAAGGACAGGGAAGCCTGGAGTGCTGCAGTTCATGAGGTCATGAGGAGTCGGACACAACTGAGCAACTGAAAACAACAAGTGTTTCAGACTGGCAGGGAAAAAAAATTTTAGAGATCTGCTATACAACAATGTACATGTAGTTAACGCTGCCACACTGTGCACTTAAAAGTGGTTGAGATGGCAAATTATCCTATGTTTTTTTACTACAATAAAATAAGAAGCCCTTGAAACAAACACAGAGCAAGTAAGGGAATGTACACAAGGCCAAGAAGCAGCTGACAGCACTTTAGTCTCACACGGAAACGAAGGGGCAGGTTCTCCACTCCATCTCCCCTCCACACTAAGCAACCCAGGACACTTCATCAAGGAGGGATTGGGTGGTGTAAGTGTTTAATGAATTAAAAAAATGAATATTTCTTATTAGATTTCTGTTACTAGCTTCTTACTTTTTCCTTTCTATCATTTATTTATTTATTTATTTTTCATCAGCTAAATTGCTTACATCCAAGATTTCGTTCCTAGGTTGACAAACTATCAAGTCCATGATATCAGCATGTCCCCTCCTTCCTTCTGCTCTAATGTAGGTTATCTAGGCCTGATGAACTCCTATGTTTCCTTGCTGACTTTGTTTAATTGATCTTCTTGTTCACAGTCACCACAGCTTGGACTCTATATTCAATCATTTATTCATTCATTTATTCATGTTCTCTCTCTCTCCTCTTGCCCTTTAAATTATTATCTCTAGTTTTAATTGAGGGCTTCCCTGGTAGCTCAGTTGGTAGAGAACCCACCTGTGATTCAGGAGACCCCAGTTCAATTGATCATACCGTTAAGTACTTAAGTAGCTTTGATTCTTATATCCCATTATTTTCCTAGAATTATTTTTCTTCTTTTTGAGGTACATCTTTGCATTTCCTTAGAGAGATCTGTGTCTAGAAGGCACTACATATTTTTGCATGTCTAATTTTTTAAAAGCCTATTTCACACAGGAATAGAACAGAGGAGTTCGGCATAAAATTCAAGGTGGCAAGTTGTTTCCCTTAGCTCTCTGAGGCACTGTTCCATTCTCCTGGTGTAGCCAGAATGCTGAAATAGAAAACCAAAATCACTATTTACTTTATTCTATGTGTGCTTCCTCCATTAACCCTTTTTGTAGGTGATTCCTCCATTCATTCAGTTTTCTTCCTTGCTTTGGTGATGCTGTCTTTCCTTAAATGTTCAATGACTAATAGCTATTTGGATTAGTTTATAGTTGAAATTTTCTGCATGACTATTGGATGTATCAATACATACAGTCTGTCTGAGGGTGGAGGTGAGGGAAGGCAAGAAATGGCGTTGGTGGTTTGTACTCACGTCTCTTTTAAGAAGGAAGGAGTAGGAGGCTGAATATGTAGTCAAAGACCCTGGGGTCAGTCTCTGCACAGCCACTCCTTTTTCCACTTGGGTATCACCAGCTTGTCTTTCCCATATAAGCTACCATATACAAGCCTCCATCTTATAACTTGTCTCTCCACCACTGCTGTTTGACCCAGGCTTGAGTAGAGAGATAGGCAAGGGTCAACCCATTCTGGTTCTGTTAATAACTACATACTCTTTCATTTGCCCTTGGACTCTACTCTCACACTCTTTATATTCACTCTTTCCAGGTGTGTTAATTCTTCTGTTATCATTAGAGAAAAATGATTCTTCCCAACCCAAGATCTTTCCTCTACATGAAGGAAGCTTTGCTAGCTGTAACACTTCTGATCCATCTCTTGTCTTTAAATATCCCTCCCCTAAAGGGGAGGACATAGATTGAGGTATTTAGAATAACGTGGGCAAACCAAACCCAGAGACTTCTTTTTTCCCTCACTCCAAAGTGCCTGTCTTCAGAAATCATGACATCTTGTCTGTTCTGCTCTACTACGGATCTCACAAGGGCAGCAATCACATCTCCTCATGTGGGAAGGTCTGCTCCAGTCTGGTGTTGCCATGGCTGGCTGGGAGGTCTGTTTCATGCTCCTATACACAAACTCAGTTGTCCTGAGATATCATATAAGCCACATTCTCCAGTATCAGTTTCAAGAAGCCAAATATGTCATTCCAAGTCTTAGCCCATTGTCCTTGTTCTCCACTGATTCAGAACTCAAGCAGTAAAGCAGACCACTGTGTTATCAGACACCTTAGAGCCGAACATGGGTATTTGAAACCATTTCCATCACCTTTCTAATCTTCCATTTTAGCAATTTCTGGTCCACCAAGGAATCAATATATTGCAAAAGAATAAAGTTTTGCATTAGTTAAATTCACTTTTCTTTCATTTCTAAGGGTTAAGTGAGGGAGCTGTGCACTACAGCATGTAGTTAGCCTAACATCTGAAAACATATCCCTTCTTCTAAAACAAATACATATCTAGTCTAGTTCAGAAATTCTCAGCTGGCGGGAACAGAACTGCTCAAGGTAGGATTTAAAAATGAGAAGCATCGTGGTTGTCACAACAACTAGATGGCATTTGGTATCTAGGGATAGAGAAGCTAAACATTTTTCATTTCAAAAGAATCCTACGATGTAATTACTAAATCATCATCACTCTAGAGAGAAGAAAACTGGGGTATTAGAAGATTCCATGACCTGCCAAATAACACCTGGTTGGTACTTAGAGAAACCGGGATGAAATTTCAGGTCTATCTGACATAGAAACTATCCCATTATTTTCCTAAATTATTTTTTCTTCTTTCTGATGCACATCTTGCCATTTTTTCAGAGAAGTCTGTGTCTAGAAAACATAACTTGTTGCTTCTGCCCCATGGTGCTCCCACTCCTAGAGTCGCATCACAATAATCACTTGGCTAAAAGCCCTTTCCTGTATTATTCTCATTGAGACATCAATTTATTAACAATAACTGCCTTACAAATTTCCCCTGAACCTCAAACCCCAAGTGAAGGGTCCTTTTTCCTTTTTATAAATCAATTTCGAGATGAAGGTATTCACCTGAATAACCCCAGTTCCCAAGCCTTCCCTTCACAGTCCTATGCTTTCCCTCTGCTTCACCCCATCCTATATCCCCAAGTATGGCTAGAAAGACTTGCTCTGGCTGTTTCTATTTCTCCTCTCCCAGCACTCAGCAGAGCATTAAGGAGCTTGGGCTCATTTGCTCTTTTCCAGTTATTTTTGTATCTACCACAATCACACCTGCTCCAGTGATTTCTGGATGCACTGGATGCCCGCCATCTGACAGAAACAGTTGTGCTTATTTGTCTGAGCAGAAGGACGGCATTGCTAATGGCTCAGGACTCCAATTGATGACACTGTTCACAGAAGACAAGGCCCAGAGGTCAGTCTGTAGTTTGTCTTCAAAAGCTATTTTTTTTTTTCCAGAAAAAAAAGTTTATCCTGTGTCAGTTTTTAAGAGAAGGTTCAGGCTGGGACTTCCTTGCTACAGAGAAATAGATTATAAGTTCCTTGAGAGTGAAGACCTGTATTTATTAATATTATTTATATGTGTTATCTGTAACTACCTATAAGTAATCAGTTATACATATAAGTAATCAGTTACAGAATCATAGAAAATATAACTTCCTGATGCTCAGGGACCTTAATAAAATTTCTGAAGAATAATTCACTAGTAAAGACACAAGCTTTACTAGCTTTCTGTCCTCCACCCCATCTATTTCCCTCCATTAGTAAATGATTTCGTGATGCACAGTATACCTAGAGGCTTTGTAATTAATTAAACAATGAGCTTGTGGTGTGTCAGATTCATAACCTCCTTATCCACAGCACTCAGGACCACATCCTAAGCAGAATTTTGGTTTCAGTGAAACAACATCAACTGTCATGCTAAATTAATATTGCTAATTAAAAATACATGGGGCTTTTAATTTTTCTTACATTTAAATTGCATTAGTTTACAATCAAAAGCCCTGTAAACATAAAGAACATTTCTTAGCTTTATATATTTAAACTTAAATGATATTAAAATTAAACTAATTTAAATAAAAACTGGGCACGTGTAGTGGTCCATCTCCAAGATGCCATCGTTTTCTCCTCTCCATTTTCTGCAGGCCATTCCCCCACTGAGAGTATAAGGCCAACCCTCTAAATTCCCAAACATGAATTCACTGGCCTGTAACCGTTCTCATCAACAGAACATGGCAGAAGTGGCAGAAGTAATCACATGCGACTTCTGAGGCTGGGTTCTCCAGAGTCTGTAGCTTTCACTTGAATCCCTTGGGACATATGCTCTGTCAAAAGCTACCTGTCATCTAAGATGTCCAACTCTTTTAAGACTGCCATAATATGAGGGAGCCTAACTAGGCATGTGAAGGAAAGACATGGAAAAAGAAGTACCTGATGAGCCCCACTTTTTCTAAATTCTTGGTCAGGCTTCAGACATGTAAGGACAGAGGCCTTCAGCAGTCTTGGCAACTATTTGAGTCCAACTCTTTGAAGGGTCCCAAGTGAAAACCACCAAACTCAGTCCATCCTCAGAAGCACAAGAAATAATAACAACATGCTGTTTTAAGCCACTAAGTTTGGGGTTTGTGACACAGCATTAAATAAGCAGAATTGTGTCCATACTTTTTCTTTTTGGGAAAATGTTAATATATGGAGCCAACTTGAAGGAGTTCCCAAAGGCCAAATTTGGAACATTTGAGCAACAACATAATGATAGTAATGGATTCTCATTGGCTAAAATAACTATCCCTGAGTCCATAGTGATATAAATAATTGAATAATTAAACTGATGGGGAAGAAGAGACAATTTTCCTGCCAGCAGTATTCAAATCAATAAATACAGTTAGAATGACAGGAAATCACCACTTGGCAAATATCACATGTATAATTTTTGCTGATAAGAATCACTGATGGATGCTAAATTCCATTGGCAAAGAATAACTAGAAACAGGATATTTGTATAGCCTCAAAAAGTGGTGAAGAACATACTTGCCAGTGCAGGTAGACTTAAGAGACACAGGCTTGATCAGAAAGATCCCCTGGAGCAGGGCATGGCAACACAATGCAGTATCTTTGCCTTGAGAATCCGATGGACAGAAGAGCCTGGCAGGCTGCAGTCCATAGGGTGGCACATAGTTGGACATGACTGAAGTGACTTAGCATGCAAACTTTCCAAAAAATACTTATTATTATGAGAAAAACTAGCTACTTCAAAATGGAGAAACCTGTCAGATACCACCTTAGCAAAGGGATCAAGATGAATCTGTAAGACATGCTGATATCATGTAACTCCTGATTTTATGTTACTCCTGCTAAAAAAAGGTATAACCTATTCCTGCTAAAAAAAAAAAAAAAAAAAAAAAAGGTATAACCTTAATCTACTCATGAGAAATAAAATCAGACAAACCCAAACTGGGAAGCATACTGCAAAAGTAAATGATGATCTTAACAACTGTCAGGGTCACCAGAGAGAGACTGAGAAACTCTCAGATGGAGGGAAAGGAAGGATGCATGAAAACAAAATGCAATGTGGAATTCAGGGCTGTATTTTAAACCAGAAAAACAAAACAAAAAAGGAATTCATGGAATAACTGGTGCAATTTGAGTAAGGTCTGAAGACTCCTAATATTATTGTATAAATACTATGTTCCTGGCTTCGATAACTATATGATCATTGTTATCATGTAAGATGTTAACAGCAGGAAAAGCTGGCATACAAAAAGATCCATGTACCACTTTGCAACTTTTTTTAGGTCAAAATTATCTTAAATAGTAAATATCAATAATCACAATATTACATCAGAGGAGAATTGAGTGTGACCTCAAAAGTTGTTTCATTTTATTCTTGCAGAAGAGACATTTAAATGGCTATTTTAAAAGACATTTTAAAAAATGAGATTTTTCATATATGTAATGTTTCAATAAGTAGTTGAAAAAAAGCTGATCTATAAGTCAAAACTGACAAACACAGTTGTGTGATCTGCTGTCCAAAAACACAGTTTCATAACTTAATTGCCTGTCCTGTGGTCTATGTCATTGCTGCCTTTCAGGTTCCCAGCACAGAGAGTAAGGCTATGAAAAGAGCTGCCACCTTGCAACTGCAATTGAGCCGTTGACAGTTTTACACAGGTCTTGATTTTGGTTTACTATGCAAATCATTCTGGAGGTGGACATGGAAGGGAAGAAGGTATAGGTTCTCTAATACCACCTGTGTAAAGAAGTTTCTTGTTGCATAGGATGGATCTTTGACTGGCACTTGAATCCTGTAAAGTCCTACCTCAATGACCATAGGTTGAACCAAGAGTTGAAAGATGAGAATAAAACTTGTGGGTTGAAGTGGAGTCATTCAGCAGCCATTACTTAGTTCCAGCAGGGCTTCCAAAGATTAATAAAAGCAGAGGGTGAGGAGCAGGCAGATCACTTACTAGCTTTTCCTGCTTCAGCTCTTTATAATTCAGACTTGGCACACAGTTATTTTTCTTAACATCAGACATAAATATTAGACTATTAATAGTCCCCAAACATTGAAAGTCACCTTAAATATTTTGGATGACTTAATTCTCATGACTAACTGCTTCTCTGACACATTAGTGGGCTTCCCTGGTGTTTCAGACAACAAAGAATCCACCTGCAATGCAGGAAACCCGGGTTCAAACCCTGGGTCATGTGGATCCCCTGGAGAAGAGAATGGCAAACCACTCCAGTATTCTTGCCTGGGACATCCCATGGATAGAGGAGCCTGGTGGGCTACAGACCATGGGGTCACAAAGAGTTGGACACAACTGAGCGACTAACACTTTGACATGTTAACATTGATAATTGAGAACTTTCTTCTGTCTCCAGAAAGCAACACTTAACTTTTAATGATCAACAGACTTTAAGACTTTGTACTTTTTTAATACTCATCTAATTAAGAAGCATCTGTGTTCTTTGAAAGTTAAGGCTATTAAATAATATTCATTAATGATGCACTAATGGAATATCTTGCCACCAGAATGAAGTCCCAAGTGAATTAAGAAAATTTAAAAATAAATAGAGCATCAGAAAAAAAAAATACTAAAACCATAAAGAAAAAATAAAACATTTCAAACTTGGCAGGGTAATGTTCTTCACTTAAAACCCAAGAAAACTTTCCTCTGAAGGTACTACCATTGAATCCTAATCGCCATTCTCTGTGCAGGTAAAATCATCTCAAATCAATATTCTGGGCTTTCTTAGGTTTTTGTTATCTTAGAAACCAGCATTTGGCCCATTTACACAAGGTGCACCGAAGGTCAATGACTACAACTCAAAATCTCCGTACTGCCCTCTCTATCCTTAATCTGCTTCCAATCTGTCTAACTAATGTAATATATGCCAAGCATGTCTTTTTCCTAAACCAATATTATCACCAACTGCTGCTGATTTATTTAGAGGTTGTGAGCAGGGGTTATTCACTTTGGCAGGAAAATTCAATGTGGATAACAAAAAACTCTTTCCAAGAGGCAACGATAAAAGAAAGGCTAAAATAAAACTCCTTCCAAGAGATGAGAAAGAAAATAAGCAAGATTTGATGCATTAGCTGCTAATCTGTTCTCTGTTCTGCTATGAACTCTCATGGAGACAGCAGAAAGATGACTATCAGAGACTGTTTCCAGAACCCATGGAGAGCATTTCCCTCCTTGGTCATCTCTGACTCACAAACAGTGCCTTGGTTACTTCATCTGTGAGCGCTCAAAAAATTCCAGCACTAAGCAATTCTTGGCTTAACTGGGATGCAGAAGTATCAATAGTTTCTAACTTATGAAACTATGTCATCATTAACTAAACGTTCATACGTCATGATTAACTCAATTTAAATCTCCAAATAACTATTCTGTTTGCCTGTATAAATACAATTTCCTCAGATACATTATAGAAATCGAGTTAACACAATTCAAGCATATTTAACTGTTCTCTGTAACAATCTGTATGGAGAAAAAGCACTGAGAAGTAACCTTGGAATGCCAGGAATACATGTCCTTGCCAGATGTCCTGCTGGGCCAGTCACTGCTGCTGACCTGGTGGGGCAGAGCTCACAGGATGGGGAGCTGGGGTTATGGGGAGAATGTAAGCATTTGTGGGAGGCATGCTGAGGAGTTGATAATAGGCTGGAGGGTTAGGAAGAATGTTGCAGAAGACACAGGATATGATAGAAGGGCTTGGGAGTGGAATCAGGGTATGGAGAGCAAAGACAGGGAGGGTTTATCTCCTCCCTCCCATCAGTTCCCTTCTGTCCCCCTGCTCTAGTGGAGCAGGTGCTGGGCTCGATAAGCTGAGCAGGCAAGGAAAGATGGTGGGATAAAATATATCAAACGCTTTCCGGACTTCTCCTGTTTCTTTGGTCAATAGCATGGAGGTAGAAAAGGGCTGATATAGAACAACCGTCTGGTCAGGTCACTCAGGATGGCCGTTTTCTTGTGAGCTGTAACCTCCCCTGCTTGACCTGCTTCACCTACACCCTACTCACATGACTGATCTTCCTACATACTTGTCTGCACCTATTTAGTGACTGTTCTAATCTTTAGATCAGAATATCCCCACCATGATAGCTTATCAAAGGGGCTGATGAGGGGCGGGCCTCTCTGCTGGTTTCCCTGGTAACTAGCTGAGGTCAATTTCTCTGTCACTGGTAATCTCCCCTAACTCCCAGGGGTGAAGACTTCCTGCCATGTTCTGCCTGCCCTGTGATGCACACGGTGGGGTGTCACTCCAGAGCCTTGCCTCAGCTGTGTAAGTTCCCCTATCCTTTAAACCACTTATGTCTTTTTTTTTTTTTTTTTTTGCTGACTCCAGGCTCTTTCTTCAGTCTTAAACCTTGGCAAGTGCAGGCCTTGTAGGTCTTTGGGGTGCAGCCAGGCAACAACCTATGGGAGAGATCTGGACTGCTACTGGCCTGTAAATAAAGTCTGATTGGATCACAGCCACCCTCATATGTCCGTGTATCATCTATCGTTGTTTCTGTGCTTCATACAAAGTTGAGTAGTTATGAGAGAAATCACATGGTCGAGAAAACCAAAAATATCTGTTATCTGGAGCTTCACCGAAAAAGTATGCTGACTCCTAGTTTACGTCCATACTGGAGAATGGGTTGAGGTACAGATTAAGGAAAGTCACATCAAGAGACAGAACTTCTCCATCCCAACCCTCTCTTCTCCACCTCACCCACCATCACTAGGCACATCCTGATGTAGGATGCTGTGACCCTGGATTCATGCACAAGAAAGAGACAAGGCAGGAAATAGAAGGATACCAGGGAGACAAGGGGGCAGGATGCTAAGTGGTCCTAAGTGCATGGGGAGTGTAGAGAAAGTACCCGGGAAATCAAAAGAAAATGGACTATCTTTAGCCATCCACGGAAAGCCACCTTTCTTACCAAAAGTCAAATGAAGACTCTCTTAGTGTCTTAGTGTTACTGTATTATGTCCAACTCTTTGTTACTCCATGGACTACAGGCTGCCAGACTCCTCTGTCCATGGAATTCTACAGGTAAGAATACTGGAGCGGGTTGCCATTCTCTTTAATCTACTTGTCTACACTATAAAATTTAGGATTTTGTCTTTTTTCTGGCTCTCTTTTCAAACCACATGTGGATCTTATTTTCTCAACTAGGCACTGTCTTCTTTATGTGAAAAAGCTATATGCCTTTTATGCTTTCCTTGGTGTCTGCTACAGTCTGGGCACAGGTTGAGGAACATAATCAAGAGTGACCAATTGATGGATTAGGGACAGAAGCTATTTATTTGTGTAGAAGTGCTCAGAGGCAAGTAAACACAAGATTGAATTTAGTCAAGTAAGCATCCCTGAAAATTCTCAGAATGTACTATCTGAAGTACCACTCTTTTTATAATCTTCTCTAAATTTTCCTGAATTTCAAGAGGCTGCAGTTGGAAAATAAATGTATTTGCATTAAAGATTTTTATTTCTTAACCATTTTAGGAAATTCCATTCTGAAAAGGTGGACATTTTATCATTACTTTTTTCACTTCAATATTGTCTCTCCATTGCATGCTTACTATGCCAGCACTCACAATTTTCTGAATGGTTTCATGCTGAAGAAAAGATACAATGCAAACATTTCAATGATAAAAGAAAGCCAGTTAAAAGAGAGTCAGACAGTAGAAAACATTCAAAATTTTATAGCACAGACAACTAGAAAAAAGTAGATAAAATCCATTACCCCAAATTGTATAGCATAGACAACTAAAGAAAAGAGATACAGAAATAATGTTCAATTCCTAATGTCTGATGGCTGAAAAGAATTTCAAAGAAATACTTGCAAATAAAAGATTGCATTTTTAGCATCATACTAACCATGGATTTGACTAGCTTACTATAAATTGCTCTTAAGGGAAATTAAGTGCTGATTAATGCAATGTTAACATAGAGCTAAATATAAGTAATGGCATAACATTCCTGACAATAATTTTAATGAGATATTATCTAATTTAATCTTTACAATTACCACGTGTGCATTTTCAGTTGCTAAGTCATGTCTAACTCTTGGTGACCCCATGGACTGTAGCCAGCCAGGCTCCTCTGTCTGTGGGATTTTCCAGGCGAGAAAACTGGAATGGGTTGCCATTTCCTCCTCCAAGGAATCTTCCTGACCCTGGGATCAAACCCACATCTCCTGGGTCTCCTGCATTGGCAGGCAGATTCTTTACCACTGAGCCACTTGGGAAACCTATTTCCAATCACCTTGTGTCACATTATGAGCCTTGTTGGAAACTAAGTTTAAGAATGATTACCTAAGTTGACCGAGGGTAGATAGCAAGGAAGCCAACACTGGAATTCCAATCTTTCTGATATCAAAACCAGAACCCACATCTACTACTCTCTACTTTCCTTGCATGAACAGTCATTCATTTATACACACATCAACTAGAGTTGCCAAGAATTACACTCGATACTGGGAAACCAGGAGTTAGCACAACAGACACAAGTTTATAATTTGGATATCATGGAGTTTACAATCTGGTCTTATCATATCACTCAGTAAAAAGTACATATTAATCAACTAATCCTGCAAATTCATAAATGAAAGTTGTGGTAAGTGCTATAAAGACATGAGATGTCATAGAAAGATCTTAGCAGTCAAGGGGAGAAAGAAGGTTTTCACACTGAGGAGAGGCTCTCAGGAAGGAAGAAGAGAGCTGCAAAGGGCTGGAGGGGGAAGAGACCAGTATCTGTTCTAGGATCTGAGCAGAAACTGGTATGGCTAGAGTATGGAGTCTGAGGTAGGAAGGGGTTTTCCAGGCCTGGAAAAGGGCACTGACATTCAGGCCTTTGCCAACCATTTTAAGGACTGTGTCTTCATATACATGCAACCTAGAACAATGGTGCGGATGAACTTATTTGCAAAGCAGAGACAGAGACACAGATGTAGAGAACAAAACCATGGTTACAAAGCCGGGGGGAAAGGAGGGTGGGACGGACTGGGAGATGGGGTTGGCACATACACACTAGTGAAACTAGGTGTAAAATGAATAATTAATGAGAACCTACTGTTATAGCACAGAGAACTCTACCCCATGCTCTGTGGTGACCTAAACAGGGAGGAAATCCAGAAAAGAGGGCGTGTGTGTATAGTTGATTCACTCTGCCATACAGCAGAAACTAACAGAACATTGTAAAGCAAATGGAATCCAATAAAAATGTTTAAAAAATAAAGAAAAATACTGTATGATCTCACCTACATGTGAAATCTTAAAAAAGTCACTATCATAAAAGCAGAGAGTAGAATGGTGGTTCCCAGAGGCTGGGGTTGGCGGGGAGAAATTGGGGAGATGTTTAAGATGAAGTTTATAGCTAGTAGATAAATAAGCACAGTGAATATAGTCAGCAAAATTGTATTAATTTTTAAAAAAAGACTGTGCCTTTATCTTAAGAGTAAAGGAAAATCACTAAAGGGTTTAGGCAAGTAAATGGTATCATTTAAGACAACACCTGAGCAGTAGAGGAGAGTATGGATTGAAATATTCATCTGAACTGGGGTCGCGGTGATAGAGATGGTGAGTTCTTAGAAGAGAGATGTGTGAGAACTTGGTGCTGGGCTAGAGATGAAGGGGGAGAGATGTTTGGGATGACCCCAAAACTGCCAGCCTGGGCTAACTTCTTCTCCATTGGTATTGCAGTTTCCTCTACCTCACAGACTCTCCCAGTACTTCTCTGGACAACTTATGGCAAATTAATGTAATTGGTTTCTTTGGTTCCTGGATACATATGACTCCATGAACACCTAACACATTCTGTGGCTGCTAAAACTTTCTGTGTTAATAGAATTTTAGAAGGTATGGTGGAGAACTGGAAAACTAGTCAAGCATCACTGGGCAGAACCTTCTAAGAAATATAATCACTACTAGTATACATTCTGCAACTACGTTTTCTTTTTTTATTGAAGTATAGCTGACTTACAGTGTATTAGTTTTACCCATGTAGCACAATAATTCAGCTTTATATATATGTATATATACTCAGTTATATATATATATATACATCCTTTTTGGATTCTTTTATACATTATTATAAAATTGTGCTATACGATCGATTCTTGTTGGTTATCTATTTTATATATAGTGGTGTATATAGGTTAGTCCCAGATTCCTGATTTATCCCTGACCCCCTCTCCCCTTTCATAATCATGTTTGTTTTCTATGTCTCTGGGTCTATTTCTGTTTTATAAATAAGTTCATTTGTATCTTTTCTGTTTTCTTGATTCACATTCATATTTTGCTACTGCTGCTGCTGCTAAGTCACTTCAGTCGTGTCCAACTCTGTGCGACCCCATAGATGGCAGCCCACCAGGCTCCCCATCCCCAGGCAAGAACACTGGAGTGGGTTGCCATTTCCTTCTCCAATGCATGAAAGTGAAAAGTGAAAGTGAAGTTGCTCAGTCATGTCCGACTCTTAGCAACCCCATGGACTGCAGCCCACCAGGCTCCTCCACCCATGGGATTTCTAGGCAAGAGTACTGGAGTGGGGTGCCATTGCCTTCTCCGACATTCATATTTTAGATTGATAATAACATTTTGGTTTTATTTGTCATAGCAAAATAAAAATAATATGTTAATTTTTAAATGGGATAATTAATAGTGTACTATTTAACACTGAATTGTTTTGTGTGAAATTTCAGGAGTGTTCCCCAAGAAATACAATATAATCAATCCTTAGAGTAAGGGGATAAACTGTTGCTACCAGAAACTGTCTATTCTGTTTGTTCATGAACATTTTTTACGTCTAATTTTTAGTAGAGAAACTTTTATGTGATAAAATAAATCCAATGAAAATGAGTAGACATTTTTTCAATGTATTTTCTAAAATTGTGTTTTCTTTATCTAATTGATTAGGTCCACACATGTTTTTCTGAGAATAAGATGTCAGATCTTACAGAACCGTGTCTCACTTACAAAGAAAAAGCAATGAAAAATGCCAATTACTTCTAAATAGCTAATTAGAAACCAAAAATCCCCATATTGATACCAGAAAGACAATGTGAGAACTTTGTAATTTTTTGCCTCAGTGGTGTCTTGAAAATTCATCCAACAATAAGGAAGAAATGTCAACCTGGACTATTTGCTTTTCAAAATGTCAGCATAACTTTCACAAAAAGACCACTGAAGAATAATCAAGAACCTCCAAAGGCCAAATCTGTAGAATTTGACAGCTTTTATTTAAAATAAATAATGCTGTTCAGCTATTGTGCTGTAAAGAAATACACATGTCGGACTAATGATTAGAATGATTTTCTTCAGCCTCTAACAGCTCTGAAATTGTTACTGGAAAACATCTTTTTACTACATCCGGCTCTAGAAAGTCAGAGCTCATTTAAAATTACACAGTATAAATCACAGTCTCACACATGTTTATTGATCTATCTACAATAAGTTTGCAATAAATATTTAATGATGGAGAGGAGAAAGGAAGAGAGATAGAGGGAGGAAGTACAGAAGGAGGAAAGAAACATAAGAAGAAAAGAGGGTCAGTAGAAGAGAGGAGAGATGGAGGAGAATAGCGGTAGTGAAGAAGAGGAAATGTACATGGAGGAGAGAAAGCAGAATCAATAGAAGGAAGAGGAGAAAGACATCACCGGAAAAGCATGGACCACGGGTTGGATTAACTAACAATAGTAAGACAATGTGAGTTTTCACTCGTTGGTATCATATGATAAGTTAAAAAAAAAAAACAAAACTATGTGAGGTACTTCTAATATTAATAGTAAGAAATCAAACTAACCAATTACATCCTGAATCCATTGGCTAGTTGGTAGGGAATGACGCTCTTGGGCAAGATTAATGAGGGTCCACTTGGCTAAACAAGCACCTACTATGTAGCACAGGGAACTACAGTCAATATCCTGTGTAAACCATAGTGAAAAAGAACATGAAAAGGAAACTATATATAAGTGAATTATTTTGCTGTACAGTAGAAATGAACACAACACTAAACATCAACTACACTTCAATAAAATTAACTTTTAAAAAGTGAAGTCCACAATATTTAGCACGTGTCACCGAATCTTTTTAGGTTGGCAGTGGCCTGAGCTTGCCAGACCCTTGTCCGGCCAGACTGCACACCCCGATCTAATACTTGTCTGCTCTTTAAAACAGGAACCTCAGTAGGAGGAGACAGGCGAAACCTGCAAGAAGTATACTAAGCTTTCATTTGGCAATAACACATAACTTACTAGCCACTATGGAAGGAAATATGACTTAACTGAGTTAAAATAAAACCACTAAATGTGTGGATAAATGTGTTTTCCAGGAAAGAATCAACTTAAATGTTCCAGCATTGACCCACAGAAAGATTTTATACATTTCTTATTTTCACACTTGAATATTTATCACAAAAAACATTTAAGCATGCCTGTTGTATGTAGGAATCGTCTCTCCAGCACACACTGTTAGCAAGTCTGGTGTTTACAAAGGAAAAAAAGGACACAGACACATACAAGTTAACAGGTTGACAAGCAGCCTTTGAAATGACTATTTTTGTCAAGGGAGGGGTGTATTCTTGTGACATTCTTATATTGATTTGTGTTGGTTTATTTGCTATTTTGTGAAGACTCAAGTCATTTTCACTTGTGTACATCTAGTTTCATCAAGTATTTTCTTTCCAAAGAAAGTTCATTCTAGTGTCTTCTATTTATTTTGATATCTCCAAATAGCTCTGCATTTGATGGGCCTGAAATCAATGCCTAGGACTAACTGACAATTTTTCATCCTAAGAAGGGTAGTACGGTAGAACCCAAGGACATGATTTTGGGAGGATATCATGATTTAAAAGAAAAAAATAGAGCACTGTTCTCTATCAATCATTTACCTATGACTTGGGAATCTAAGTGGTCTTGTATAACCTACTATGACATTTCGTTGCTTAAGTTCACATCGAGCAACTACATTCCTGACAAAGATGAAACATGTTCACAATTGTGTTGAAATGATGCTGGATGTTCACATGTTAGGTATTCACTCTTCCCCTTCTCTTCCTGATGGAACCCTGATTTTCCTTCGGGCATCTATCCCTCTCTACCATGATCTTACACCTCAATAAAAGTTAAGGTCCTAGCCAGTGTCAAAGTGAGGCTTGAAGACTCTAAAGGTAACATTCCTAGAACTACTGTCTGAATCAAGAACTGAAACAAATCAGTTTTTGGTATTCTTTTATTAATAAGATTGTTTCTGGAAGAGGCTTGCAACCCAAACCAAGGCAGTGATACATGTAGGAAGATTTCCAAGGGTTTCTGTGGAAAAGTCTCCCTCTTGCTTAAAAGAGGACACTGGAAAGATATGTTTCCTCTCCTTTGGATATTATGGCAACATATGGATGTTAAGTCTGGAATTGTACAGCCATGAAGAAGCCAGTAAATGAAGATTGCGATGAACAGAGTCAAGACAGGTGAAAAATGAAGCAGACCCATATCTTGACATCTGGGTAGTGGGAGAAACTGAAGAGAGTTTGCAGCCAAAAACACCCATGTAGGTACAGTTTTTGCATCTCATTTTATCTCACCAAATACAAAAAGTAGGTATTAGTCCCATTTTGCTGTGTGTAAGTTGCTTTAGTCTAGTCTAACTCTGCAACCCTATGACTGTAGCCTGTCAGACTTCTCTGTCCATGCAATTCTCCAGGCAAGAACACTGGAGTGGGTTGCCATGCCCTCCTCTAGGGGATCTTCCTGACCCAGAGATTGAACTGCCTGTCTTATCTCTCCTGCTTGGTAGGTGGGTTCTTTACCTCTAGTGTCACTTGGGAAATCTATTTTATATTGTGTTAATTATTTTTGGAGATAATCTCACTAAGCTCTAAAACAATCATCTGACATTGTGTCTCCTCATTTTAAAGATCATGAAACTGATAAAGGATGTGTAATTACACCATTGTCAAGCAACTAGTGAACGAAAAAAAAAAAATACCTAGTGCAAGGCTGGTGAACCCCATCATCACGTTTCCTTCACAAAAATCATTCTGTTGGGCACAGGGATTTTCAACCTGATTTTACTGTTGTCCTTGCTTTTTCCCATGGGGAAAAAAAGAGAAATAATAATAACGAAAAGTTATGAATGAAAAGCAAGCCAAAGTACAGGTCAACTACTTACTTTGTCTTCAGTTTAGAGCTGTCTCCCTGCCCTGGATATAGACCTTTTGTCTGGGACCAGATTTTTTTTTTTAAGAGGAGGTGGGGAAGATAGCTATTAATGGAATTCAGAGATAATTTCTCATTAACCTGTAAATGCTTGTCTAGTGACTATTTCTTTCTATAGCAACAAAATCCCAAACAGACCCAAGAATTAATGACAACACTTATGGCAAAACCACACTGGATTAGAAATAAAAACCACTGAATTTGAGTAAATCTGTCATATCAAAATATAAAAAACAAACAACCAGTTGAATGCAGTTAGCTATGAAGTTGAGTTGGCTCTTCTTCCAAAGGAAGAGGCCTGCATTGATCAAGTTGACTCAGGTCTGAGGTATTCTTCCTCTTGGGAGAAACCTCCTTGGAAAAAATGTCAGTCATATCGAGCTCTGATTTTGCTCTGACTCCATTTTAATTTGTCTTCTTGGTTCTTTCTTTGAACTAATCCCCTCCTGCTTTCATACTATGACAAAACAATAGTCTTTGAATTTGTATTTTTCTATGGGAATACATATTTGTTTTCTTAAATAGTTCACTATTAGCAAAGGGAGAAAAACTTTGTTTTACAAATCAATGAGTAAGTCACAATCCCTCCAAAAATTATGTCTGTTAGTGATCATGCCATTTAGTTTTTCATTAAACATAATCATTTTAAGGGTAGGAACTATAAATGTTACTTTCTTTTTCTTGTTATTTCAAAAGGTGTCTAATAAAATCCAAAGCAATGAATGAATGGGTTCTAAAATATTTAATAATTTCTCAATGAATGGAATAAACATGATAGATTTCATTATGTATTGGCTGATTACATTTTTTCTCCACAGGAGTATTAATTGTAGTATTGTAAATACAACCATGAACACATAACTCATTAAGGATGAGATATAACATCATTAGTTTATTTTTTTGTTCATTAAGTGTGCAAACATTGATTGAGCGCCAACTGTGTCTTCAACTATTCAGGACTTCAGGGCTGTAGATGTTAAAGGGTTTGTTCTCTGCCTAAGAGTGTTGAGGACAAAAGAAGTAATTACAAATTGTAAAACAACGTGATAAGTGAAAGAAAATTACAGCACTAACTTCCCAGTGCAACCTCTTACTTTCACGTTTGAAATACATTATATCCTTAAGAGTTTTGACAGCAGGGGAAAAGAAACCTAAATCTAAAATGATGATGTCTTTTTGGGTCACTCATTGCTATGAGCCTCAGAGAGTGATGTATTTTTCTATTTAAAATTCACTTGCAAAATGATTATGACCTAGGGAAAACATGGAAATAAATGAAAGGCATTACTGCTGACAATAACGCAGCATTTTTCTTTGCCAGGACTGGACCATTTATTCTTGTCGACTAGAGTCTCATTCGTCTTCCTAAATTTTCTTATATCAAATGATGAATATTCATCTGTGAAATTTATGGAATTAATATCTTTCAAAACTACCAATTCACTGCAGTCCGTTTCCACTGTGGCTTGGAGAACAATTTGTCACCCAGTCTCCAGTCAAATTCATTCATATAAGCAAGAGATGAAACACTCACTTAGTCACAACTACTTCATCAAAATAGCTTCCTTCAGGCCCTCAATAGCTAATAAGCATCAAAGAAGAGAGCTGTGTGCAGCTAAAATTCTTTCCTTAATGCCACACACTACCTTCCAGCACAGTCAGCGAGGAACAGAAGTGCTGCTTCATTCTTTTGATTGAACATGAGAGTGCTATTTATGATATTTCAATGGGAGAGAGGGAGAGTGCTGGAAGGTTATTCTGTCAGGCAGTAAGTGAGGGAGATTTCCTGGGAACACTTTGATACCTAGCTCCCAGTGTGAGAAAGACTCTAGGATCCACCGCATCTAGAAGGTAGGCTACTTGTTTCCATGTTCATGGGCTGGATGGTGTTTCAACCGCACCACCTTTACTTCTGCATTATTTGTTCCAGTCTACCCTCTCTGTCAGGACTTCTGAGGTGCCTCAGTGGTAAAGAATCCACCTGCAATGCAGGAGATTTGGGTCTGGAAGATCCCTCCAAGAAGGAAATGGCAACCCACTCCAGTATTCTTGCCTGCAAAATCCCAAGGACAGAAGCCTCGCGGGCTACAGTCCATGAGGCTGCAAAAGAGGTGGACCTGACTTAGCAACCAAACAACTCTCTGTCAGCTCTGCTGGTTTTGTGTGTGTGTGTGTGTGTATGTGTGTGTGTGTGTGTGTGTGTGTGTGTGTGTGTGTGTTGCTGTGTGTGCTTCTATTTTGTAAATTATTTTTAATCCCACAATTTCTGTTCACTCATAGTTTTTTTCATTCAAAATTTCATATTGAACATGATCCATCATAGACTTTTGGGCTTGTTTTTCATCACATTCTTTGACATTCCACTGAACTATGTGCAACATTATGTGTTAACTGACTTAGGTCAATGGCTTTTCCAGGAGCCAGGTATGTGGAGCCAAAGAGTAATACTAGTGTTTAGGGAAGGAATGCCCTTTCAATAGGAGCTTTGGAATGACTTTCCTTTACAGAAGCTGTGTCAGTGTCAGTCAATTTCTTGACGTGCTTGTGGTAGAGACAATGAAATCCCCTCCTCTGTGTTCAATTCCCACACCAACTAAAACTAGGTTTCTGTACCTTCAAAACAACTAGGTGAGGCTCTGTGATGTTCAGAAATGACCTAAGTCTAGGAACTGAAATGGATTAGAGGCTATTCCTGGAAATTTCTTATGTTCATCTGAATTTATCATAACCATCCCAACATTATGGTTAATCAATGTCCCATGACATCTCAACTCAAGGTCCAAATGATTTTTTTTTTCACCTTTGGTCAAAGATTTATCAGCTAACACTCATGAAGGGAAAAAGAAGCACAGTTAAGGATGCCAACTCTGGAGTAAAACTGGCTGAGACTGAATCCTGGTTCCAAAGTTTCTTGATAAATGAGCCTGGCAGAGTTCATTCTCTGAGATTTAGTTTTCTCATACATGAAGTGGGTACAAAAATAGTACCCACCTAATAGGATTTCTTGAGCATAAAATACAATTCATACAGTTAGAGCTGAAAGGTCACTTTAATTAGTTATTATTATTACTATATGCCAGGCTCCCCACTGCATGCATTACTCCCATGATTGCATTTCAATCATCATAACATCTCTACTGGGAAAGTGTTATTGCCTGTCTTTGACACCAGAAGTTGGTTGACCTCAGATTGGAATTAAAGTTTTCATGGGAACTTCCAGTCCAATGATTTGCAACTTTATAAAAGCTTCTACTCAAAATCAAGATTAAAGTTGAAATTATGATCCCATACCAGGGAGGAAAGGGGAAACGAGTTTTGGAATGAGCAAATGACTTTTTAAAGTTTCAAAATTATACTCCCACCATGGCGTTAACACTTGACAACCTCAGTGCTCTACAACCTCAAAACCCTGTTTAATTCAACATATGAGGAGTAATAGCAAGGCATAGGCAGCCACAATGCAGAGGCTGGGAGTGCAGAAAAAGCATCTGCTTCCCCATAATGTCTCAATGAATCATTATGACAAACAGAAATAAAGCCAATGCATCTCACTGTATAGCTGATGCCACTTTTCTGCTCACAAGGCACGGGAGTTAATTATTATGAACAGATGTGCTTAGATTGGACAAGAATTTATACTCCATGAAATTCAGCCTGGACTAAAATAACACAATATGGTTGGGATATCTGTATTTCTTGGTGGTTGTTGGAAGGGATGCCCACCATCCCACAGTGTAGATTTGAATGTCCTTGTGGGCTGGATTTTCCAGCCAACCACTTCACAGATATTTCACTCTGGAAGAATCCACTTTACACATTGACACTCATTTCACTCTTAAGATGCCACTGATTGGCTGGCTCTGGTGTTGGCATGGTTATCTTTCCCATCTGGGGTGTCAATTTGATTCAGTATCTCACCCCTGTTGCACTCCTTCTGGAGTAGGTGATCAGATAAAAAATATATGGATTCAATAGCACAAACAAGACACATCTCTTAAAATAGTTCAGAATGCATATACATGATCTTTGTATACAAAGTACAAAGTATGCAAACTCAATTATTAATACTAAATCCATTTATTCAAAAGATACTTGTTTTTTCAGTACACTTATCCTATTCAATAACTATGTTATTCTCCCATTTAGGCTGAGGCTACTCAAAGATGAATAATTCTACACTGTATAGAATTTAGCCTCTAAGAGACACAGTGCTTTAAACTTCAGTATATGTGAAGTGCTAAAATGAAAAGAATAATTCTCATAAGACTAATGAAGAAGATAAGAATGATGAAAGCTTCTGTAATTTGAATGTTAAATAGGGGTTGACTGCTTTGTGAAGACCTTATATAACTAACCTCATTTAATTTCATTGTTACTTTATGGCATGGGTACTATTATGGTTATTTTTAAGATGAGAAACCTGAGGGTTAACATATTAATAACTTGTCTAAGGCACAAAACTTGTCTAAAGCTCAAAGTCAAAGAGCCTGGATGAGAGCCCAAATGCATTTTTCTTTAGTACCCTGGGAAGCAAGAAAAGAGGAGGAATAATTCTGTCTTGGAAGCTAGGAAAGCTTCATTGAAAAAGTGCCACTCACTTGGGGCTTTGAGGATAAGTAGGATTTTATCAGACACGAAGAAGGCAAAGGGCATTCAAGGTAAAGCCAGGTGCAGAGAAAAATTAATGAATTTGCTCTAATTTGGACATATTTCCTTTCAGCTCACTTTTGAGCATTTCATTTTATTTATGTGTTTATACACACACACATATATTTATATATATATAAATTTCTTCTTCAATTTAGATATGAAAGCATGACCTCAGATATTTATTTATTTTTAAATAACTTTGTTTATTTATGTGTTTATGGCTGTGCTGCATCTTTGCTGCTATGTGAGCTTTCCTCCAGTTGCAGCAAGTAGGGGCCTCTCATTGCAACGGCTTCTCTTGTTGCGGAGCACAGGCTCTAGGGCACGTGGGCTTCAGCAGTTGAGGCTCCTGGACTCTAGGCTGCTGGCTCAATAGTTGTGTGCACGGACTCAGTTGCTCTGAGGCATGTGGGATCTTTCCAGATCAGGGATCAAACCCATGTCTCTTGTATTGGCCGGAGATTCTTTATGACTGAGCCACCATGGAAGCCCAACCTTGACATTTACATAAATTTATAACCTTAACATTAGTCCAAATACTATAGTCAAATTCAATATGGCCTAAATATACAGAGATGAGCTCAAAATCAAGGATAAATTCTTCATCTAATGTTATTTCCTTAATCAAAGACTGTTAAATCTTACTTAAGGTTGTGATTTCAAAACAGTTATACTTTCCAACGTGTTTCCCTGGTTGTTCAGTGGTAAAGAATTTGCTGCCAATGCAGGAGACACAGGTTTGATTCCTGGGTTGGGAAGAGCCCCTGGAGAAGGAAATGGCAGTCCAATACAGTATTCTTGCCTGGAAAATCCCATGGTAAGAGGGGCCTGGTGGGCTACAGTCCATGGGGTCACAAAGAGTCAGACATGACTTAGCGACTAAACAACAATAACAACAATACTTTCCAATAAACTTGGGTGATTCTTTTTGGAGATAAAGGGCACATTTTTTTTTTTTTTTTTTAGTTTATGTATGGTATAGTAGGCTAAAATCTTTAACAGTGCTGTGCTATGTAACAAAATACAATGATACATATAGAAAAAATATTTGATAGAATATATGATGGGCTACAATGTAATAAAAATATGATAACTTTAGACTTTGTGAGATCATGTGCAAAATGTTGGTACTATGATAAAAAAAATAAAATAAAATAAAGGAAGAGTCTATATGGGAGCCTAACAGTTAGGAATTGTATTTAGCTGCTAGTAACAGAAATCCATTCTGTGGATTGAATGCATTAAATTCTCTTCCAATTTCATTCTCTCATAAAACAAAAGCAGTGATAAGTGATCCAAGGCTGCTAGAACAACTTCCTTAGACTTTTCTGTCTTTTGGCTCTGTAATCCTTGGTGCATGCCCTCCATCCTCAAGGACCCAATACGGCAGCTGGAGCTCCAACAATCTCACCCATGAGCTAGGCAAGAACAAGCTGAGGGACAAGCCAGTTCACTTCTATTTGAGGATATTTCCTGGAAAGCCCAGTCAGTAATTTCAAGCCTTGAAACTTCCTTGAGGAAGCCTTGGAAGCAATGATATCTTTTAAAGCTGGGAATCCCTAAAATATCAAAATCTGTTTTTAGGGGAAAAGAGAATAAAAATTAAGCAGGTAGCTAGTCTCCACCATAGTCTGTGATCATAATGTGTGATCAAAAATCCAAACTGTTAAATAAGTTGAGAAAATAGTAGTGAAAGTAATGATGGATTCTTTGTGGTGTCTTATTCTTTATAAAGTGCTTTTGCAGTCTACACAATACTGAACATGAGGCGATTAAACAGGAATCACCCAGATTAAAGGGGCTTGGGCATGCAGATACTAAGATACAGCAGTTGTCATGAGGGATTCCTAGTAAGTGACTCTTTCTGCTAAGAGCATTCTTTTTTTTTTTTTTTTGAAAGTTGTAAAGCACTATAGAATTTATTTTATTTTTTTATTTTTTGACTCACGATTCTACCTTTATTGGTAGGATTGGGGCATATTGTTTTTTTTTTTCCCAATTATTTTTATTAGTTGGAGGCTAATTACTTTACAATATTAATGGAATATCACTCAGCTGTTAAAAAGAATACATTTGAATCAGTTCTAATGAGAAGGATAAAACTGGAGCCCATTATACAGAGTGAAGTAAGCCAGAAAGATAAACACCAACACAGTATAATAACGCATATATATGGAATTTAGAAAGATGGTAACGATAACCCTATATGCAAGACAGAAAAAGAGACACAGATGTATAGAACAGACTTTTGGACTCTGTGGGAGAAGGCGAGGGTGGGATGATCTGAGAGAACAGCATCGAAACATGTATATTATCAAGTGCTAGGGGCATCCTACAGAGCTCTTGTACGTCTGTCTCAGGCCAAGTGGCCGGTGAACAAGATACATGGTCTCAGGTGAGTTAGAGATGTCGGTAGCAACATACAGCTGTGTTTGTTACCATGTGGAAAAGGAAGTCAGCAGCTGGCAGAGAACAGTGGAGGCAAGAAAAAACCTTCCAGGGAAATCATTCCTAAAACTTTGAACGAGGGCACAGTGAATAAGTGCTCGGAGTAAGAGAAAAACAAGACTAGCACTCCTCTGAGGAGAGGAGCAAGAGCCTTGAAGCTGGAGGCCAACGTCATGATCCAGGTCATGTGCAGTAAGAAAAATGAGACCTAACAGCACCCCCAAGACATAGAAGAGGAGTACAGAAGAAAACATTTCCAAAATCAACGTGAGATAAATGTTCTCAGTATCTTAGTGAGGACAAACTGGATCTTAGGACCCACTACACGTCCTTCACAGAAATACACATCAGGTTTTTAAAATGTGTGTGTGTGTCTTCAAAAAGCCCCAAGTTTAAAAATAGTCTATTCTTCATGGGATTATAGAGTATGGAGAGATACCTTGTAGGAGGTATTATACTCTAATTGAGTAAAGAATTTAGGGTCAGAAACAGTAAGACAGATAGGCAACCTCATTTCAAAATTCTGCTTAATGAGTCTTATTCCTAGGTAGGCTGACATGACACCTTTCCAAATTTGATGCAATTCAATAGACATAACAACAGCCTGTGAGAGAAACTACCCCCTTTTTAGAGAGCAGCAAACTGAGGGACATGGAGATTAAAAGGTTAAAATCAAGGTTCAGTTCAGTTCAGTTGCTCAGTCGTGTCCGACTCTTTGCGACCTCATGAATCGCAGCACGCCAGGCCTCCCTGTCCATCACCAACTACCGGAGTTTACTTAAACTCATGTCCATCGAGTCGGTTATGCCATCCAGCCATCTCATCCTCTGTTGTCCCCTTCTCCTCCTGCCCCCAATCCCTCCCAGCATCAGGGTCTTTTCTAATAAGTCAACTCTTCACATGAGGTGGCCAAAGTACTGGAGTTTCAGCTTCATCAGTCCTTCCAATGAACACCCAGGACTGATCTCCTTCAGGATGGACTGGTTGGATCTCCTTGCAGTCCAAGGGACTCTCAAGAGTCTTCTCCAACACCATAGTTCAAAAGCATCAATTTTTCAGTGCTCAGCTTTCTTCACAGTCCAACTCTCACATCCATACATGACCACTGGAAAAACCATAGCCTTGACCAGATGGACCTTTGTTGACAAGGTAATGTCTCTGCTTTTTAATATGCTATCTAGGTTGATCATAACTTTCCTTCCAAGGAGTAAGCGTTTTTTAATTTCATGGCTGCAATCACCATTTGCAGTGATTTTGGATTCCCAAAAAATAAAGTCTGACACTGTTTCCACTGTCTCCCCATCTATTTCCCATCAAGGTTACACAGCTATTAACTACAGAGGCAAAATCCAAATTCTATACTGTTTCCATCAGAAAGGGATAAATGATGAAGGATCATGGCTTTCCAAAGTTACTGTCACCCAATGTACATTTCCCTCTCCCTCAACCTTTGCTGCCAGCAGCCTCTTTTTTCCTTGGAGGGGTACTAGCTTATTGTAACTGTATCTGGGATAGAACCCCATCTCACACCTCCTGGGGAGAATACCAGACTAAGGGCTGGCGTAGGAAAGTAATGGTGACTGGTTTGAAGACATGACTCCAAATCAAGATATTAAACCTCAACTTGCTACACTTTTTGGAAAGGAAAAGTTCTCATTGTCCTGTGGTTATTAAGCCTGAACCAGATAGGTACTTCCTCATGGATGGGGACAGTCAGAGAATATATCAGAAAACTCAAATCTTGATGATATAGTTTGATTCCTCAAATTCAGACATGCTTGACACAAGATCTAGATTCTAGAGTTTTCAACTACATGAGACAGTAAGTTCCTCTTTTTATATAATTGACCTAGTTTGTTATATTTTCTGTTGTAGCAGTGAAAACAATCTCACCTGATAAAGTCAGTTTATAAAACATAAAAAATAGGATGTAACTATATGATGTAATTAATATTGATTACTTAGAACTGAATCGGGAAATACTATATATGTAACCTAGGGCTTCCCTGGTTGCTCAGTGGAAAAGAATCCTTCTGCCAATACAGAAGAAGGAAGAGGTGTGAGTTTGATCCCTGGGTCGGGAGGATCCCCTGAAGTAGCAACCCATCCTAGTATTCTTGGCTGGAAATTCCATGGACAGAGGACCCTGGCAGGCTACAGTTCATGGGGTCGCAAAGAGTCAGACATGACTGACTGACTGAGCACACACACACAATCTAGGATCAATCATTTTTAGAACTCATATGTTGTGAGTTAGTAGAACTGTCTTACTCTGAGCAGATTTGGGACATTTTCCCCTCTGGAGATGTCTGTGCATAAACTACAAAAGTATTTGATTTATATATATATACACACATATACAAAGAACCTTCTAGAGTCCTTATGTTTTTCTGATCTGATATCACTTGATCCTCTAAAATAAACACTCCATAAATACAGTCCATGCACTATATTTCATAAAGTGCATCTATAAGTAGGCAACTGTAGAAAATATAGTAACAACATACCTTGAAAAATGTTTATATGTAGTAGGCTCCTTATACAATTATCAATAAACACTATCCAAATATCTTGCATTCATAAAAATGTTCTATTTTATATATGAAACTACTTGAAATAATTGCTCACAGATATTTCAGGAAAATAAAAATAGACCAGACACTACTATATAGGACAAAGTGAGTTTATGGATAAAAAAGTAACACCTGATCAATATTCTGCAAAGATAAAGAAACAGAAAAAAAATCATGCTATACAAAATTTTATATATCAACATCACACGGGAAAAACTGTCAACTGCATTCAAGGATCAGTGTAACACCCTGAATAAGAATTACATTTACAAAAGATTTCAATTTATACTCTAAATTCTACAGACTTTCCCCCTATAGTTTTACTTTTACTCGTGAAATACAGACGTCAGAACCTGCCAAGTCATAAAATTAAAAAGCCTTAATTATCCACTGGGAGTAATAAACTTATATAATGTTAACAACACTCAGTGATTATAAATTCTGTTTCTTTAACTGGCTTACTCTCTTCACCTCTCATTTTTCCCACTCAAGTTAAAAGATATACAAATCTGACTGTGTTGTTTCATAGCAATTAGTTCTTATTTAGACAACAGACTTATGAGACCCTAGATTTTTATCAATATTTGGGGCAATATTATAGGAAAGATTGGGGAAAGGGAAATAACCACACTAGGAAAATAGCCACACCATTTTTTTTAAGGCTGCACCATGTGGTATGTGAGCATTTAGCTTCCCAATCAGGGATCAAAGCCATGCCCATACAAAACCCATGCAAATTTTTTGCAGTGGAAAGCCAAAGCCAATGTCTTAACCACTGAATTACCGGAGAATTTCCAGTAATTTCTTAATAATTTTTTTGACTAAGTGTCAGAGGTTGTTTTTACCACAGAAACGAAGATGGTGGCATTCTGTTCAGATAAGGCATTCAACCTTCACCATGTCCTATATCTTCTTAGTCTTAAGGATTCATTTGAACCTACCATTTATGCTAATATTTTTAACACACATGCAACCTATGTGAAGACTACTTCTACAAATCTGTAATGATATAGACATCTTTGTTAAAACTTCCAGTATATTTCCACCTGATTTATCTCGCAAAAGTCTTAATTTAATCCAAATAATAATCTGAGATGATATAAAAATCTATGGAATGTGCACAATATGAAGTTCTTAAAAGTCAAAATAAAAATTTAATAAAGGATTCAAAATTCACAAGAATAAATATATAAAATTCTAAAAATGACTGTACAAAGCAAAAAAAAAATGGCCTAGTAGACATTAAAACATATTACAAAAGTATGAGTATTATAGCAGTGGAATTACTAGCATGTGAATAGAAGGATCAAAGAAAGAAAATAGGGCCCATAAACAGACCCTAATGAGAAATTTTGGTAGGCCATTTTTCAGATTATAGGATATTGGGGATAACTGGCTGGATACATGAAAAACAAAACCTTCAATCTCTTTTTCAATTTTTCCTCCAAATATATTCCAATATAATACAATAATCAAACATTTTAACATAACAGAAAAAGAAAGTATAAATATATATTTTTATAATCTTGGATAGAGGGACTTTTTCCCACAGACTAAATATGTTTTTTATTGTTTAAAAAAAAAAAAAAGGTTAATGACACAAAATTCCATGTTTTTCTTATTTAAAAAAAAAAATACTCTTCAGCCGAAGTTGTATCATCAAAATATTTATCTCCAGATTGTCTACAAAATGTTTCAAAGGACAAACACTTTTTTCCTTTGAAATCCAACCAAGTGAAAGCAAACAAAAGGTAGTTGTACAACCAAAAGTATGACTGTTTTACTAATCTATTAGAAGATTTAGGCTACAGAGTGGATAAATGATAATACCTACATTTTAGGTGCTTCCCTTTCTTTGTGATAAATTGTCCAATTACCAACTTTTGGAAATCTTTCGACAAATTATTTGAAAAGGTTATTCTTGAATGAACCTAATTTTTATTTTTTGGTCTCAAAATATGTGCTGATGGATTAGCTGAGATATCTCTTAGCAGGATTGAATCATTTTCCCCTTAACTCAGGTTATTGATATAGTAACTAAAGTTCAAAGTTATTATTTAATTCTTCATTGCTAATTTTTCATTGTCCTCTAATTTACCTCTTTATTAAGTACTGTACACTTGTCACTCTGAACAATCTAAATATCTCAGTCACTTAAGACTTTCCATCATAATTTGTGACTATCTACTCATATTAAGGTTAGTTTTGTTTTTTTTTACTTTTCTAGTTATAACAACAAATTTAGGAGCTGAAAAGTGAAAGTTGATAGATATGCCACCAGAAAATGTTTAAAAATTAAATATATCAATCCCTGAACCTTGTCCAATAAGTTTTTAAAACACATAAAAAAATCCTAAACAAAGTTGAAAACAAATATCAAGTTGGGAGCATACTTTTAAAATATAGTACAAATAAAGTTTTATTATTCATAATATACTAAACGACTTTTTAAAACTATATGTGTGAATGAAAAAGTTGCCTGTCATGTCAGCAAACAAAGGATGCTGCAGCCTTTAGCCACTACAGCCACCCTCAACAGTGAGCCCTGAGGGAAATCAGGATGGGAAAGAACAGAATATCGGCCCTAGATAGGTAAGGTAATGTCAAAGAAATGATTTCAATAAGACCAGACTCTTTCATCTTCTCATATAAAAGTGCTAAATTCCTTAACGTGAGATGCCTGGTTTTCTTTAATTAATAGTCATCTTTTGATATTTTCTTTGGTTTTTGTTGCAAAAATTCCTATATACCCTGGCTCCTCCCCTACTTCTCCTGTGTAGTCCCTCAGAGCTATCTCAGAGTCTGCCTCCCAGGCTTCAGTCCTCCGAAAATCCACCAAATAATGTAATTCTCAGCTTTCAGGTTTTGTATCTTTTCAGTTGACATAGGCAAAGACAAAAAGCTAGTATAAAAATAGACAAATAAAGGTGAGAGGCAATGTTTATAAACAGTCCATGGGGTCACAAAGGGGGACATAAATGAGTGACTGAGTAACAACAGTGTTTACAAAGGAATATAATTAGCTAAGAAAAACTAGCGATGAAAGAAATATGAGTAGAAAAATAAGCTATCACTTGAGAAATGGAATATTTCCTGCCATAACAGTGAACAAAGGATGTCACAGTCATCAGCTATTGAAGCTACCACAAATGGTGAGCTGTTGAACCTTGAGGGAACTTAGGAAGAAAAGAATATCTGCCATCTAGCAGTCATCAGACTGCAGCCAGTCCCTACAGTGAGCCCTGAGGAAACTCAAGATGTGAAAGCATAGGACACTGGCACCTCAGACAGCTGAGGTGTGTATCAAACGAAAGATTTCAGTGAGCCCAGACTCTTGCATCTTTCCACAGAAAAGCACTAAATTCCTTAACTTGAAATATCTGGTTTTCCTTTAATTAGCAATAATCTTTTGACATTCAAAAGATGATTTTGAATAATCTGCCTTCTGCCCTCTGTGGCAAAATTTCTATATAACCTGGCTTGCCACCCTTGTCTCCTCAGAGCATTTCTCACAGGGTTACCTGAGGTATTCACTGCTGAGCTTGAAGTCCTAAAACTTTCTGCCAAATAAAACATAACCCTCAAAAAAAAAAAAAAAATAACCCTCTAATTTTAGGTTGTGTGTATTTTTTCAGTCAACACACTTATCCATTTTGATTGACAGATACTAAAAATATTGGCTAGACCTAGCATTCACTAAAGGTGTGGCGAATAGGCATAACCCTATGCTTCAATGTTGAGAGAATAAAATGATACAACATTTCTAGAAGCCAACTTGGAAATATTTAGTGAAATTTTTAAAGATACAAGTTCTCTGACATGGTACTTGTAGAGGTAAATTCAAGTCAAAAGTGAGCAAAATTGTAGTGAGTGTTGTTCCTGATAGAGGAATATCATCACATCTGTCAGTAATAAGTTGGTTACCACAAAATGGAACCTTCATATAATCAGTGGCTTTGTATCATAATAAATGCATTCAGAAATGTCTATTACTATTAGGAACTATTAGAAAGGAAAAATGCAGGTATGTTTTCATGTATATATGTATAAAAAGATGTTTAGAAGTTTGGTTACTAAAGTAAATAGTGGTTTCCTCTGGCTGGTGAGATTTCAGGTGACTTTAATGACATTATTTTCTTCAGAATTCTATGAAATAAGGGGATTTTCTTCAATATATAACACTTTTAGAGTCATAAAGTTTTTATTTTGGAAACCAAGAAAATTGCATAAATGTATAAAAGAAGCCAAAAATAGAAGTTGCTTGTCTGAAAACTGTAATTTGACAACTATCTGTTAATGTGTGCTAAGGGACAATTTAAGGCTATGATACATCAAAAATGCATAGTGATTCTGAATAAAATCTAAAATAGGCCTTATTATATGTGGCTTGTGATATCTAATGGTACCCCATCACTTAGAAAGTCCCTACACAACTCCAAAGTAGAGAATTGTTTCTGCTGGATCTCTATTCACAGATGAAATAACCTGGTCTGAAACCTGATCAGGAAACTCAGAGCCAATAAAATGAATCATCACGTACTGTATGAAGAAGCTCAATCCTTTCCTCCTGGAGATCTTTTCTGCTTGAAGCTCAAATAGAGCAGGGCCATCTCCATTGCAGCTGGTCTGTATCTTGAGTTTATATGAGTGTGATGTGCGTAGTGTTGTAGGATAAGTAGGAGAAACAGGAAGATACCAATTGAACACCTGGAAGGAAGGGTAATGGGGAGCCTCCATATTTTTCCCTGTGGTGTGTCACAAATGTTTATCTAATGAGATGGCAGTAAAAGAATGATAAACAGCTTGTATGACAGAAAATCTTGCCCTGTTTGCATCCCTACCTCCCAGAAGAATTCTTACCTCCTGTTGACAGGTGATAGCAGTTTTTGTGAGTGAGGGCTAAGGCTTCCTCTATCATCAGAAAAAGTCCCCAGAGAGGGACATCCTTGCTGGTGAGATTCTGGAATCCTCTGACTGACAAAGGCACTGAAGCCAAGAATAATAAATCCTAAAATACATGCTAATCCTACAGTTCACTCTGAGAAGAATTTAACTGATGTTTGTGCAACATAAACCCAGTTGATGCTTCAGTTCAGTTCAGTTGCTCAGTCGTGTCCAACTCTTTGTGACCCCATGAATCGCAGCATGCTAGGCCTCCCTGTCCATCACCAACTCCTGGTGTTTACTCAAACTCATGCCCACCAAGTCAGTGATGCCAATGTTGATGCTTAACAGTGTCCAAATTGCACACAGAATAGTAAAATCATGTTCAGTGGTATATGACCATTGCTTTTACCTTTCATGAAAATATCTGGATAGTCTCCTAATAGGATTTTTAGGGACACATTTCATATTTGGCATCTGAGCTTCCCATGTCCACACTTGAATAAGTAACACTGCAGTTTATCTAGAACAGTCTCATGATTTTTCTAACATTATGTCTTCAGGAGGTAGGTTATCACCACCTTTGGACTCAGACTGAAGTAGAAATTGATACTGATTCAGATATGCCTCTTATTCCTGACTTGTTGACACACATTCCTGGAAAGTTTAGTGTTTCTTTTATTCTTGGCAAGCTTATGGTCACCTTGCATTCCCTGTCGTAGTGAAATCATGTACAAAGCCCTGTGCCCTTGTGTTCTGAAGTAAGATGCTGACTCAATAGTTATGATATGATCCTCTACACAGAAAACCCTAAGGATGCCACCAGAAAATTACTAGAGCTAATCAATTAATATAGAAAAGTTGCAGGATACAAAATTAATACACAGAAATCCCTTGCATTCCTGTACACTAAAAATGAAAATTCAGAAAAAGAAATTAAGGAAACCATCACATTCACCATTGAAACTAAAAGAATAAAATACTTAGGAATAAATTTACATGAAGAAACAAAAGACCTGTATACAGAATATTACAAAACACTGATGAAAGAGATCAAAGATGACACAAATAGATGGAGAAATATACCATGTTTTGGGGTTGGAAGAATCAATGTAGTAAAAATGAGTATACTAACCAAAGCAATCTATAGATTCAACACAATCTCTATCAAACTACCAATGACATTTTTCACAAAACTAGAACAAATAATTTCACAATTTGTATGGAAACACAAAAGACCCTGAATAGCCAAAGCAACCTTGAGAAACAAGAACAGAACTGGAGGAATCAACCTTCCTGACTTCAGACTATACTACAAAGCTATAGACATCCAGACAGCATGGTACTGGCACAAAGACAGAAATATAGATCAATGGAACAAAACAGAAAGTTCAGAGATAAATCCATGCACTTGTGGACACCTTATCTTTGATAAAGGAGGCAAAAATATACAATGGAGAAAAGACAGTCTCTTCAACAAGTGGTGCTGATCAAACTGGTTAAATATAAGTAAAAGAATAAAACTATAACACTTTCTAACACCATACACAAGAATAAACTAGAAATGGATTAAAGACCTAGATGTAAGAACAGAAGCTATAAAACTCTTAGAGGAAAACATAGGCAAAACACTCTGACCTACATCACAGCAAGATCCTCTATGACCCACCTCCTAGAGTAATGGAAATAAAAACAAAAATAAACAGATGGGACATAATTAAACTTAAAAGCTTTTGCTCAATGAAGGAAACTATAAACAAGGTGAAAAGACAGCCCTGAGAATGGAAGAAAATATAGCAAATGAAACAACTGACAAAGAATTAATTTCCAAAATATACAAGCAGGTAATGCAGCTCAATACCAGAAAAATTAACAACCCAATGAAAAAGTGGGCAAAAGACCTAAACAGACATTTCTCCAAAGAAGGACATACAGATGGCTAATAAGCACATGAAAAGATGCTCAATATCACTCATTATAGAGAAATGCAAATCAAAACCACAATAGGTATCATCTCATACTAGTCAGAATGGCCATCATCAAACAGTCCTCAAACAATAAATGCTAGAGAGAGTGTGGAGAAAGAGAACCCTCTTACACTGTTGGTGGGAATGCAAACTGGCTCCTTGGAAGAAAAGCTATGATAAATCTAGGCAGCATATTAAAAAGCAGAGACATTATTTTGTCAACAAAGGTCCATATAGTCAAAGCTATGACTTTTCCAGTAGTCATGTATGGATGTGAGAGTTGGACCATAAAAAAGACCGAGCAAGAAGGAATTGATACTTCTGAGCTGTAGTGTTGGAGAAGACTCTTGAGAGTCCCTTGAACTGCAAGGAGATCAAATCAGTCAATCCTAAATGAAATCAGTCCTGAATATTCATTGGAAGGACTGATGCTGAAGCTGAAACTCCAATACTTTGGCCACCTGATGTGAAGAACTGACTCACTGGAAAAGACCCTGATGCTGGGAAAGATTTAAGGCTGGGAAAGATTGAAGGCAGGAGAAGAATGGGATGACAGAGGATGAGATGGTTGGATGGAATCACCAACTCAATGGACATGAGTTTGAGCGAGATCCAGAAGATGGTGAAGGACAGGGAAGGCTGGTGTGCTGCAATCCATAGGGTTACAAAGTGTCAGACATGACTGAATGACTGAAAACAACAACAACAACAACAGCTACTATGGAGAACAGTGTGGAGATTCCTTAAAAAACTGGGAATTGCACTGCCATATGACCAAGCAATCCCATTGCTGGGCATACATTCAGAGGAAACCAGAATTGAAAGAGATACATGTACCCCAATGTTCATTGCAGCACTATTTACAATAGCTAGGACATGGAAACAACCTAGATATCCATCAGCAGATGAATGAATAAGGAATTTGTGATACATATACACAGTGGAATATTAGTCAGCTATAAAAAGGAACACATTTGAGTCATTTCTAACTCCAAGTGGATCAACCTGGAGCCTAATATACAGAGTAAGTCAGAAAGAGAAAGACAAGCACTGTGTATTAAAGCATATATATGGAATTTAGAAATATGGTACCAATGATCCTACATGCAGGGCAGCAGAGGAGATACAGATGTAAAGAACAGACTTTTGGACTCAGCGGGAGAAGGCGGGGGTGGAATGATTTGAGAGAATGTAAAACATGTACATTACCATATATAAAACAGATGACCAGTCCAAGTGCAGTGCATGAAGCAGGGCACCCAAAGCTGGTGCTCAGCAATGATCCAGGGGTGGGGAGGAAGGTGGAAGGGGGTTCAGGATGTGGGGGACACATGTATACCTGTGGCTGATTCATGTATGGCAAAAAACAACACATTGTTGTAAAGTAATTATTCTCCAATTAAAATAATTAATTTTAAAAAGAAAGAGTTAAGATTAAGAAATATAAAGATGGAGAAACAAAGAATAGATATTGGGATAGGGAACTTGTAACTATTCAGACTACAATTCTGCCATATACCAGGATCACTGAACTCCAGGTTCCCTGAAAGATATAAAGGCCTGAAAAATATTCCTGATCTGTTTTTATAGGAAGCAGACCCCCTCCAGATAAAAATTGATGACCACAAGAACCTAAACCTTAGACTAGTTGAAATCAGAAAACTATGATGCTTGAAACTTCATCTTGATATCAACCAGTCCAAGAACTGTCCACGAGCTGATCACACCTTGCTCCCTGAACACTATAAAACTCCCCTCTCCCTCTCCAGGGTGGGTCACATGGTCTTGAGAGCATTAGCTCAGTGTGGCCCCATTTGCCTGGCAAAGCAATAAGAGCTACTCTTCTACTTCACCCAAAGCTCTGTCTGCGCATTTCTATTTGGCACTGGTGAACAGAGGCCAAGTTTTGGCAACATTAGTAGCATTCTGGGAATTACTTTGCCTGAAGGTGGTCTCTGCTAGGAGGGCTGAAAAAGGAGCCTCTTGCAGATCTGCTGGGAGCACCAGCAACAAAGATATTAGTAACAAAAGTCAACTTGAGCTGTTCTTCCACTAAGAAACTCCATGTGTTGTTAAAACTGAAAGAAGGGTTAATCCCCAAATAATCCTTTCTTTCCATGGGAATATACCAATTTGTAAACCTGCTGCAGAACCCTACACTTCAAATTAGTCCTTCAGAGGAAATATAAACAAACAATGAAGAATCCCCAGACCTCTCAGGAATACCAAGGCTTAAAGGCCAAGATGAACAGAGATAATGCAGATTACAGAAGAGAATTTAAAGCAATCCTATTCTTCAAGATTTGACATTGCATCATTTATTAAAAGGCTGGTACTTGAAAATATTTTTATGTTCTATCATCTACCTACCTACCTACCTATGTACCTACATAGCTACCTATCTACCTATGTCTTCTTTATACATTTGGAAAAAAGAAACAATGAAAAATAAGAAAAAAATTAAACTAAAAAAAAATGATTGACATTTACAAGCACTCAATAAACATGTTAAAAATAGAACAGACATGGCTGAAAACCATATCAGATAAGACAATATTTTTTTCTTGATCCAAAGGAAAAAGAAAGAAACAATAAGAGAAAATTAAGGTATAGAATATAGAGATAGAAGATATCGATCAGTCTAAAGATATCACAGAAAAAAGAACAAAGATTCTAGACCTCATAAAATAGAATTCTTTACTACAGAGATGTGTAAACCTTCAAATTTTGCCCACTAACATTACAGAAAGACTAAAATAACAAAAACAATGTCTTATTATAACAATAAATAATGTAGATGAGGATGAGAATGAAGATTATGGTGATGATAAACACATTCGCAAGTTCTGGTAACATTTTAGAAGTACAGAGTGAAAAATAAATTTTGAGAAAAGAAATAAAAGGTCACAAACACAGGCTACTTGAAAAGAAAGTGTAACCTATGGTGGGAAGGGGAAGGATGAGGAAGGAAGTAGGAGGGTGGTTCAACAGGGAGGGGACATATATATATATATATGGCTGATTTACGTTGATGTTTGACAGAAACAAACACAATTCGGTAAAGCAATTATCCTTCAATTTAAAAAATAAATTAAAAAAGAAAGCATGTGATGGTTTTGCATCATGTCAACTTGGCTAGCTTCCCAGATACTTGGCTAGTTTTCCCAGAATTCCCTTAGTTGTATATTTCAGGTTGTACTGACACATAAGGGAGATTTTTAGATTTGAAAGGGGGAGAAGAAGCTATAACCATTCCATAGCTCGTATACATTGTCACTGATCTGTTGACTTGTTTCCTTGGAATGAAGCAGCAGCTAAACTACAACTAGTCGTCCTTCATCTGGGTCAGTTTTTAGGGTCTCCCACTCTTGTGCCAGGTTGTGTGTTTAACTTTGACAAGAAAACTTAGTTTCTGCAGGATACCTCAAGGTCAGGACAGACCAGAGTGCCAATTCATCCTCTAAACAGTACTGATGAGGTCAGGCTACTCATGATTTCTTCCTCCTGCATGCCTACCCTGGAGACTTCAAGCTTCAATATCATATACTACCTTAGAGAGATAGCTTAACCAGTTTCCATAATTACATAAGCCAAGCCTCTCAATAAATCCACATCTCCTACTTGCTCTCCTTTTTGAATAGATTCCTAACTGGTACTATGAATATCTGGTTGGCATAAGAGTTCTGACCTGCAACACGGGAAAAATGATTTCAAGTCGAGAATTGCTGTACTCAGTCAAACTGTCATTTCACTTTGAGGGGAAAATAAAATAATTTTAGAACACATAAGATATCAGAAAATTTACCACATCAGGGCTCCCAAAAAATTAAGCCAAGAAAAATTAAATATAAATTCAAGAGAAAAGAAGCTCAACTAAATCTAAGTTCAAGTCTTAATTTTATAATCATGTGCTAGGTCTAGAATGTTCCATGGATACATGCTCAAAAAGATAGCATTCACCATCAAACAGACTATATAATCAAAATCTTGAAAGTATAGTTATGATACACAGTTCCTATGAAAAATGCATAACATCATTTCTTAAACACATAAAATAAAGGGAACTTTAGGAAAAGTAGTCCTAACAAGAGTCATGACTCATAGACAAACAGGCCAAATGTGGTGTGGTTTGACACAATTCATAATATATACAAGAATTTCTAGAAATAAAACAATAAACACACTAGTGAAGAAAGTGCAGAAATTTAGAGGTCTAAGAGAATATGAAGTCACGTGATTTTTAAGTGGAGGATAACTGCTTTACAATGTTATGTTGGTTTCTGTCACACATCAACACAAATCAGCCACAGGTATATATATGTCCCCTCCCTCCTGAACCTCCCTTTCACCCTCCACCCCATCCCATCCCTCTGAATGTGAAAGTCACTCAGTCGCGTCTGACTCTGCGACCCCATGTAGCCTGCCAGGCTCCTCTGTCCATGGAATTCTCCAGGCAAGAATACTGCAGTGGGTTGCCATTTCCTTCTCCAGGAGATCTTCCCAACCCAGGGATCAAACCCAGGACTCCTGCCTTACAGGCTGATTCTCTACCATCTGAGCCACCAGAAAATTTTTTAAAATTTATAAAAATTTTGCCTTTAACCTTTCCTTATTACTTGTTCTAAAACTAGATTAATGTCTAATAAAGTATTCTTATTTTTAAAATAATTTTAAATTCTATAAGGCAAGAATTCAACCTACATTGAAATGACTGCATTTGAATTTTCTAAAATAATGCTTAGCATATAGTGCTTGAGATATACTTCTTGAATTAGTTAATTAATTTTTAAAATGTAGGAAGATTTACTTTGCTATTTAGACATCAGTGGTACATTCTAATTTTTACTAAACAATAGACTATTAGTGAAAATAAACACATGACTACTAAGAAACACACAAATAAGATAACATCTCCAACTTATTGTTTCTCTAGTAAACAAAACTGCAAAGTTTGTAACACAGTATGAACTTGTATTTTTAAAGAGCCTCTTTGTGTTTCTGTATGGATATTTGCACATACATTTCTGTAGAGATAAATATCAAGTTCAGTTCAGTTCAGTTGAGTCACTCAGTCATGTCCGACTCTGCCACCCCCTGGACTGCAGTATGCCAGTCCTCCCTGTCCATCACCAACTCCCAGGGCTTACTCAAACTCATGTCCATAGAGTCGGTGATGCCATCCAACATCTCATCCTCTGCCGTCCCCTTCTCCTCCTGCCTTCGATCTTTCCCAGCATCAGGGTCTTTTCCAATTAGTCAGTTCTTCACATCAGGTGGTCAAAGAAATGGAGTCCTTTCAGTATCAGTCCTTCCAATGAATATTCAGGACTGATTTCCTTTAGGATGGAATAGTTGGATCTCCCTGCAATCCAAGGGACTCTCAATTGTCTTCTCCACACCACAGTTCAAAAGCATCAGTCCTTTGGTGCTCAGTCTTTTATATGGTCCAACTCTCACATCCTTATAGGACTACTGGAAAAACCATAGCTTTGACTAGACAGACCTTTGTTGACGAAATAATGTCTCTGCTTTTTAATATGCTGTCTAGGTTGGTCATAGCTTTTCTTCCAAGGAACAAGTGTCTTTTAATTTTGTGGTTGCAATCACCATCTGCAGTGATTTTGGAGCCCAAGAAAATAAAGTCTGTCACTGTTTCCATTGTTTCCCCATCTTTTTGCCATGAAGTGATGGGACTGGATGCCATGATCTAAGTTTTCTGAATGTTGAGCTTTAAGCCAACTTTTTCACTCTCCTCTTTCACTTTCATCAAGAGACTCCAGTTCTTCTTCTTCTTTGCCATAAAGGTGATATCATCTGCATATCTGAGCTTATTGATATTTCTCCCGGAAATCTTGATTCCAGCTTGTGCTTCATCCAGCCCAGCATTTCTCATGATGTACTCTGCATATAAGTTAAATAAGCAGGGTGACAATATATAGTCTTGACATACTCCTCTCCAGATTTGGAACCAGTCTGTTGTTCCATGTCCAGTTCTAACAGTTGCTTCTTGACCTACATACAGATTTCTCAGGAGGCAGGTCAGGTGGTCTGGTATTCCATCAAGTTACTCTTTAGTTTATTAGAGAAGTGAGATTGTGATGGGAGGAAGGAAGGTTAAGGATTGCATTTATACTATATATTTTTTCCTTTTCTTTTTTAATGATCATAACTTCATTGTTTAATACATAGAAGAATAAAGTAAAACTCATCCCTTCTTGCCTTTAAAGACATCCTTCCAGCAATTCTCTTCTCTTTGTCCATCAGGAACTTCTCTCTTTCCTGAATCATTCCCTTCAGCTGTTATGTTTCCAATATTGGAAAGAAAATAGGTGAACAACCCCTTTCTTTATTCCCTTCACAAAGTTGTTATAAGGTTTATTTTATTTTATTTTCACCAGTTACTATCTCCACTTTCTTTTTTTAGTTCTCCACGCAGCTTGCAAGATCTTAGTTTCCCAAACAGGGATTGAACTTGCACCCTCAGCAGTGAAAGCAGAGCCCTAACCACTGGACAACCAGGGGATTCCCTCCACCTCTCCCTTAAACTCACTGTACTCATACTCTTGCAATCATCCCCACCCCTCTATGTAACTGTTCCTGTCAAGATTAACAATGACCTCCACATTGTTACATCTTACAGACAATTCTCCATCCCCTTTTATTTATTCTTTGGCAAAACTGAGTGCAATCAATAGTGCCTCCTTCTAAAATACTTCCTTCTCTTGGTGCCCAAGACTTCACCCTTTCCTGGCTTCCTCCTATATGCCTGATCTCTTTTCTTATCTCCTTTCCTGGTTACTCCTCATTTCCCCAACATCTTAGCCTTGGTTCAATCCTTGGACTCTTCCCCAGCTACATGGAATCCCCTGGTGAGCTCATCCAGTCTCATGGTTTAAACAACTATGGACCTATAGCTCCCAAAGTTGTATCTTCAGTCATTCTAGGATAATCTTCCTCTCATAACATGTATCCAATGTTTTGCAAATACCCAGCAATCCTGCTTTCAAAACATATTTGAAATCTGACCACTTGACCATTTCACACCTCTAAACACAATATCTTGGCCAAAATCATCCTCCTCATTGTTCACATCATTCTAGTATTCTCCTAACTGGATTCTTGCTTGGATCCTTCTACTTATAGTTTACCATCCACTCAACAGATGTGTAAGTCAGATCATAAAGTCTTCCACATGATGCCTTCAATAAGTGCCCATTTCATACAGAATACAAATCAAAAGTAAAAGTCTTTATAAAGCTATTCACAATATGTTCTGTCTCCTTGAGCTTTCTGGCCTCCTCACTCCCTTTTCTCCCTTAGCCTTTCTCTTCAAGCTTCACTGTCTTCAGCTGTTCCTGAATGCAACTGGTTCTTTAATATCTCTGGACTTTTATATGTTTCAGATATAAGCATCATTCACTCTGTCCCCTCTGCCAAATCTTTGCTCAAATACCACTATCTTAGCAAGAGCTTCCAAGATCAACATATTTCAAATTAAATGGTTCTCTTCAACCAACTCCTGCATTCCTGATCCCTCTTTCTTGATTTGTATTTCTCTACCACTTATCACCATCTGACATACATATCATTCCTTTTCTTGCTGTTGTTGTTAATAGATTTATCTTCAGGATACATAAGTTGCTGGAAATAAATTGCTTATTATTATATTTCAGCATCTAGAACTGGTGCTTATGATACAGTGTGTATAAATATTTATTAATAACTAAACAAATAAGTGAATGAATTACTAAGCCATGAGTATGAACTGAAAACTGGGGTCCAGAGTCAGTTACTTGAGAGTCAGGAAGGGAAAAGCAAGAGCAGCACTTCCAAAAGAAGCTGAGGGCAGAGGGTTAATGCCCACAATAAACATTAATGGGCTGGTTGTGATGCAGTGCGGGCTGCAGTAATTTCTTTAAAGAGCCAGTGGGAGGGAGGTGTTTCATGAATTATATGAAAGGTTATAAATTCCAATTGCAAAAAGACTTCACTTGTTTTGTCAGTGATGAGAATCACAATAAAGAACTTCATACCTATTACAGCTTACCTCTACTTTGTTCTCTACCCGCCCTCCAATATGGTTTCTAGAGCGTCGATGCTTTTTCCTGAATATTCCTTGTTGTCTCAGTCCTCACTGTCCTGGTAGTCCTCTATTCTTCTCAATCATTGCAAAACACTGTTCAGTTCTTCTTCCTATGCACCTTTGTTCCACCATCTCTTATTTTTGCCATATTCAAATCAATGGCCATCATAAGTATGAGTGAATTTTTTTGGCTGGTTTCACTTTTCCTTCTTCCAGAATGTACCTTCTATTACTGTTATCCTCTAATCAATTCTTATAAATTTCCCCTCTCTAGATTTTCAGCCAGTATAAATTACATGATAAGGACAATTTATTGCCTCTATTTCACATAGGATTGGTAAAAAATGTTGAAATTTCACTTTCCATGTGAAATGTCATAAGGAACAGCAGTTGGATGGATACACACACACACAAACTTATCTGAGAATTCTGGAATGAGTCACTGAAAGGACAGATGCAATAGAGATGGCATACCATACAATTATTATTCAAAGAAAGGAAGGAAAGCTTTTACATTTTCATAACCTTGTGTAAATTACACAGTAACTTGCCCAGGTTAAGTTGTTCATTTTTTCTGATTCAACAATATTGCAATAATCAGTGTGGATACTTAGGCTGGAATAGTTAACTTTCTTCCCCTCTTTTGGCTTAGAAGCTTAGAGTACAGGGGCAGGTAGGAAAATGAATCAATTCAAATAGCATTAAATTTATAAATACTAAGTATGAGATTCCTATGTGATTTTCCTTAGCACATAAAATGTAGAGGAATAATTTCACTTATGAAACAGATTTTTGAGAAATCATAATCAACCTTTATCTACTCCTATTCATTCCAAAAAATAGATAAAATAGTTTTCATCAAGCACATAGCAGTGAGACACAGTAATGCTCCTGTAAGGAACATTGTTCGATACTTTACTGCACAATTGAGAGAATAGACGTAAAAGACTGCATATAATGTCATGTTTTATGGTAAAAACAATTTCTCAAAAATATAACAAATCTATAGAGAAAATTTAAAGATCATATCTATCATTCACTGGTGCCAAGTCAATTTGGTATACTGAATAGAGAAAAACCCATGATACAATAGGGATGATTCAAAGTTTAAAATATCTATAATGCTTATATTTAACAGCCAGTTAAGCCCACAAGTTTAAATATTTTTAAAGTGTAGTAAGAGTACAACATTGTTTTCAAATAAAAGATGTTTCCTCAAATCTTTCTATATCTTAATAAAGTAGCTGATAATTGCACTAAAATTTTTCTATTCTAAAACCTTGCTCTCTGAGATTTCTTGATCTGAAAAGCCTAAATGGAAGCTTTCAATAACACAAAATAAAATCAAGAGCTCTTGCCCTCTCTGGTGTGAATGGGCTTCACTCTATCAGTTGAAAGCCTGAATAAAAAAGAAAATAAAATGAGTAGGTGGGAACTTCTCTTGTCTGTTTGAGCTAGACCATTGATTCATTCTGGCTCTTCCTAAATCTCAAGCCAGGTTCACTCAGATGGAAATTTACACCATTGACTCCTCTAGGTCTCCAGTATTACCACTGCAGATTTTGGCACTTTCTAGCCTCAAAAATCTTGTGAGTCAATTCCCTATAATCAATCAACCTCTCTTTTTCTCTTTCTCTATTTCTGTCTCTTTCTTTCTCTCTGTCTCTCTATATAGAAACCAGATGGAGGCCCGGGGGATAGCAGTCTTATTCTGCATCTGATAGTACCTGTGTGTGCATGTATGCTAAGTCACTTCAGTCGTGTCCAACTCTTTGTGACCTTATGGACCATAGCCCGGCAGGCTCCTCTGTCCATGAAGATTCTCCAGTCAAGAATACTGGAGTGGGTTGCCATGCCCTCCTCCAGGGTATCTTCCCTACTCAGAGATCGAACCCAGGTCTCTTATGTCTCCTGTATTGGCAGGCAAGTTCTTTACCACTGGCACCATTTGGGAAGCCCCTGACAACTCTTACTTCTGGTATTTATTGCCAACTATGATGATGGTGAGGAAATTAAAGAGGTTCTTCTGAATATCTTCATTTTATCTGTCCATATATATATATGCAGAGTACTTTGCCAACAAAGGTCCGTCTGGTCATGGTTTTTCCAGTGGTCATGTATGGATGTGAGAGTTAGACTGTCAAGAAAGCTGAGCACCGAAAAAGTGATGCTTTTGAACTACGGTGTTGGAGAAGACTCTTGAGAGTCATCCTAAAGGAGATCAGTCCTGGGTGTTCATTGGAAGGACTGATGCTGAAGCTGAAACTCCAATACTTTAGCCACCTCATGCGAAGAGTTGATTCACTGGAAAAGACCCTGATGCTGGGAGGGGTTGGGGTCAGGAGGAGAAGGGGATGACAGAGGATGAGATGGCTGGATGGCATCACCGACTCGATGAGCATGAGTCTGAGTAAACTCCGGGAGTTTGTGATGGACAGGGAGGCCTGGTGTGCTGCGATTCATGGGGTCGCAAAGAGTCAGACATGACTGAGCAACTGAACTGAACTGATATGAAGAGTATGATCTTGTCAAATTTGGCATTTAGTATTCAACTACATTATTGGCGTCAACCCTGTGTGTATGTGTACAGTCACTCAATCATGTCCAGCTCTTTGCAACCTCATGGACTGTGACCCGCCAGGCTTCTCTGTCCATGGAAATTTTTTTTTTTTAAATTTTTTATTAGTTGGAGGCTAATTACTTCACAACATTTCAGTGGGTTTTGCCATACATTGACATGAATCAGCCATGGAGTTACATGTATTCCCCATCCTGATCCCCTCTCCCACCTCCCTCTCCACCCGATTCCTCTGGGTCTTCCCAGTGCACCAGGCCCGAGCACTTGTCTCATGTATCCCACCTGGCCTGGTGATCTGTTTCACTATAGATAATATACATGCTGTTCTTTCGAAACATCCCACCCTCACCTTCTCCCACAGAGTTCAAAAGTCTGTTCTGTACTTCTGTGTCTCTTTTTCTATTTTGCCTATAGGGTTGTTGTTACCATCTTTCTAAATTCCATATATATGTGTTAGAATACTGTATTGGTCCTTATCTTTCTGGCTTACTTCACTCTGTATAATGGGCTCCAGTTTCATCCATCTCATTAGAACTGGTTCAAATAAATTCTTTTTAACGGCTGAGTAATATTCCATGGTGTATATGTACCACAGCTTCCTTATCCATTCATCTGCTGATGGGCATCTAGGTTGCTTCCATGTCCTGGCTATTATAAACAGTGCTGCGATGAACATTGGGGTGCACGTGTCTCTTTCAGATCTGGTTTCCTCAGTGTGTATGCCCAGAAGTGGGATTGCTGGGTCATATGGCAGTTCTATTTCCAGTTTTTAAAGAAATCTCCACACTGTTTTCCATAGTGGCTGTACTAGTTTGCATTCCCACCAACAGTGTAAGAGGGTTCCCTTTTCTCCACACCCTCTCCAGCATTTATTGCTTGTAGACTTTTGGATAGCAGCCATCCTGACTGGCGTGTAATGGTACCTCATTGTGGTTTTGATTTGCATTTCTCTAATAATGAGTGATGTTGAGCATCTTTTCATGTGTTTGTTAGCCATCTGTATGTCTTCTTTGGAGAAATGTCTGTTTAGTTCCTTGGCCCATTTTTTGATTGGGTCATTTATTTTTCTGGAATTGAGCTGCAGGAGTTGCTTGTATATTTTTGAGATTAATCCTTTGTCTGTTGCTTCATTTGCTATTATTTTCTCCCAATCTGAGGGCTGTCTTTTTACCTTACTTATAGTTTCCTTTGTAGTGCAAAAGCTTTTAAGTTTCATTAGGTCCCATTTGTTTAGTTTTGCTTTTATTTCCAATATTCTGGGAGGTGGGTCATAGAGGATCTTGCTGTGATTTATGTCGGAGAGTGTTTTGCTTACGTTCTCCTCTAGGAGTTTTATAGTTTCTGGTCTTACATTTAGATCTTTAATCCATTTTGAGTTTGTTTTTGTGTATGGTGTTAGAAAGTGTTCTAGTTTCATTCTTTTACAAGTGGTTGACCAGTTTTCCCAGCACCACTTGTTAAAGAGGTTGTCTTTTTTCCATTGTATATCCTTGCCTCCTTTGTCGAAGATAAGGTGTCCATAGGTTCGTGGATTTACCTCTGGGCTTTCTATTCTGTGTCCATGGAAATTTTTAGGTACAAATACTGGAGTGGGTTGCCAGTTCCTCCTCCAGGGGATCTTCCTGACCTAGGAATCGAGCCTGTGTCTCCTGTATTAGCAGGCAGATTCTTTACCACTGAACCACCTGGGAAGCCCCAGTGGTTTTAACCAACAACTGCTAAATATAAGCTGCAGAAAATTATTTAAAATCCTCTCTGGTATCACAGGGTTAGAGTCTATGGCAGCTACATTGTTTTCATTGCACTATCTGAAAGGCAAAAGGATGCCTTTACCACATTCCTGAGAGATAATTACCTAGCTTCAATAGCTCCATAAACAATGCCCTGTTAACTCACATATCAATGCCTCCCATCGTGGGATACATCTATTTGGCAGAAAGTCCTATATAAGTTGGGTAGCAAACTGAGTCACTGAAACCAAGAAAGTAACACCAGACAATGTTTAAGAAATAGATGAAAGAAAGGTAATCTTTATGTGTAATAAGAGTCAAGCTGAAGAAAATCAGCAAAACTTTCAGTTAAACATAATATACATGACTTACTAAATTTACAAATAATATGGCATACATTCTCTCCATCTACGAGCTCATGGGTCAAAGGAAAATACTTGAAAGAAATCTGTGAAAAAGTCATTTTTAACACAAATGGATTTTTTCCGCCAAAGAATTGTGATCGACTTGCAAAAGGAGTTAGGGGTATCTGACTTCTGATGGCCTAGGTTAATAAGCTATACCATGACTGATACCCATAAAACATGTACTGTAAAAAAAAAAAAAAATTCAAAGGAAGAACTTAGTCCTCAGTGGGTGAGAGGTCAGGTCATGCAGGACACGGATTTACATAGCTTAATCTAGCTCAGCCAACAGAAGACAAAATATTTTGGGAATCTGGATATTAATGGAAACAAATCAGCCACTGGGAACCTGACCACTTAAAGAAGCATAAGCCTGGAGAGTCTATGAACTAAAAGGATTTCTCTTTCACTAGGGCAAGGCGTTCTCTTTAGCACTGATACATTTTTCATTGTCTGCTTGGTATTTGCACTGTGCTTAAAGGATGGGAACATGACACATAGAAAAATTCCCAAGGGAATCTTACAGAGGGAATAGATACAAAGAAAATAAAAAAAAAAAAAAAAGTATCACATATGTACATTAAATGTATTTTAGAGAAAATGGCAAAGAATCTGTCATTCTAAAAGAGTTTTATAAACTAGATAAAACAAAAACATAAATATTTATTCAATTGACACTTTGTGTTATTTAGACTATTTCTTTGGCATTTGCTGTTATGATATTCCTGGCTGTACTAGTGTTTTAATTGGTATAGACTCTGTTGTTTGTCTGTAGTGACTCCAAAGAGGAAATGTGAAGAAAATGGAGAAAATGAGCTCACTTAAGAAATTACACTCAAGACACATGAACAAATATCAGCAGTGATAGTAGGAACAGAAGAAGAGGAATAAAAGAAACATGAAAGTAGTACATTAATAATTAGTTAATATGGGTATATGTGTATTTGGCTCAGTAGTGAATAGGCTCTGAATGGTGGCTCAGACTGTAAGGAATCCACCTGCAATGCAGGAGACATGGAGTTTTGAAGCTCTTTCCAGAGTAAAAAGTAAGATGTCAGCATCATTTAGAATTCCATTACAATAAGAGAAGATAAGCAACAAGTGATCAATTTTCTAGGTAATTATTGGGCACCTAGAATGTGCTGGATACTATGTATAGGGGATACAGAGATGGATAAAACACAATTTTAACCCACCACTAGGAGACAGATCATCTGTGCTGCATGGCTCAGAAGATAAAGAATCTGCCTGCAAAGCAGGAGACCTGGATTCCATCCCTCGGTCGAGAAGAACTCCTGGAGAAGGGAATGGCTGCCCACTCCAGTATTCTTGCATGGAGAATTCTATGGGCAGAGGAGACTGGCAGGCTTCAGTCCATGGGGTCACAAGGAGTTGGACTCAACAAAGCTACTTTCACTTTCTTTTCAGGAGACAGATAAGGAAACCAACAATGACAACTAGCACTAAATGAGCCTAAAAGGAGGACGGCATGGGAGAGGAGCAATCTCCTATTCTGAGAGCACAGTAAAGTGTTTGACCAAGGAGAAGTGAGCAGACAAACAATCCAGGAAAATTCAGTGTGGGGCTGAGCTAGGTGTTGGAGGGGTAGCTCCAGGTAAGGTGTTGAGTGAAATTGGGGGCCAGATCATGAGCAGCTCCATATGATATATTTTAGAAGTGAACAGGGATGTACTCAAAATGTTAGTGACACAAGGAAATATTAATCCTAGAAAAATCATTTAGAAATATTGGGCAAAGATTTGAAAATTATATAATAGAGTCTAAAAATAGTAATGAGGCATTGAACTAAACTGGCAGTAGTAAGAAGCCAGAGAAGATCATTTGAGGTAGAAGGAAGATTTGGGAAAGAATCTGTAGGATCTTATGCTTAATAAGATATAATTAGTTAAGAAGTGAGCAGAGTCCAGAATAATTTTACAGTGACACCATCCTTTTAAAAATGGGATACTGGAATAACAAGTTCAGAGTATTGGTGTATATCAGCTAGGGATTTAAAACTGCAATCAAGAACTAACTCCAACTAACTTAAGCCAAAGGGCCAGTGAGAGAGATAAAGAGACAAAAGAGAGAAACAGAGAGAAAGGTAGGAAGAAAGGAGGGATATAAGGTATTTTAATGAATAGAAGGAAAAAAAAATAGTGCTACCATATCATAAAACAAAAACCAGGGCAGTTTTTAAGTCTGAATAGCAAGGAGATTCTTTTGAAATTACTACAGTTGGTTCATTCAACTTAATATTGAAAACCCAGGAGACAAGAGTCTTAATGACTGGCTGGGAAATTATGCCACCTATACCTCAGCAAAGAGAGGGTAGGCACTTTGATTGATAGTTCTGCCAAGACATAAGAAAATTTACTGCTCATGTTAGATTGCAGGTGGAGATACAGAGTGTTAATGTACAAATTTAATCTATAAGATGAAATAAATGAAGAGCAAGTGATGCTACATATATAAAGGCCAACACAGGGGTCATGACAAAGTCATGGTTTAGAGCAAATAGAGATAACTGAGTTTATGGAATTGCTGCTGAAAGTTAGGGAAATGTGAGGGTCTTTATGCCCAATAAATATGGGCAGTTAGTACAAGGGAATAAATAGCCTAATAAAACATTAGAAGATAAAAACAGTTGTGGAGACCAAGTTATTTTTCTGGCAATATAAAGAAGAAAAAGTACTTATTAAATGCCAACTGTGTTAATGGTAGATTAGATGATTAACATAATACCAATACAAATTAAACTTAGCAGGTTCTAAAATATAAACACAGAATAAACAGTTCTTTATGTGAAGTACAATGATATTTATATCATTCCCAACCCAGACTTTCAAGGAAAGTTGCTCATAAGATGGCACAGTACTCAAAATTTCAGTCTGTACAAGTGTTTCAGAATTTAATTATGAGTCTGCAGGTCTGAAATTGTCATATTACCATCCTCCTTCCAACTGTAAAGTCTGAAGTGCTCTGGATCCACAAATTCTTTAAAAAAAGCACTTAGCATGACTCCAGCTTAAAATGCATTTGTAATGAATTTGCCACTAAGCATGCAGTTAACCAATTATTAACAATGTGTATAAGCTATAAGAACTATTATTTATACGGGAAACATTCTGATCAGTCCTTTAAATGAAAAGCCATTTTTAATTAGAGTTGTTTAATCATGAGCAAGTGTATGAACACTATATTTCTGGTTTGAGAAGCAGGATTTCTCAACCTTGGTATGCCAAGCACTCTTGGTGTATCAGAACTATGTCTATTGTACCTTATGCTGCCCAGTCATGAAAATCAAAATGTCTCCATGGGACTTCCCTGGTGATCAGTGCTTAGGAATCTGCCTGCCAATGCAAGACATGGTTTCGATCCCTGCTCTGGGAAGATCCCACATGCCGAGGAGCAACTAAGCCCATGTTCCACAAGTACTGAAGCCCTCGTGCCACTTCAATGAGAAGCCAGGCACTGCAACGAAGAGTAGCTCCCACTCAATGCAACTAGGAAAAGCCTGCAATGCAGCACGAAGAGCCCATGTGCTGCAACAAAGACCCAGCACAGCGAAAATTATAATAAATTAAAAAAAAAAAAGTCTCAGACATTGGCATATGTCCCAGGGGAGCAGATTCACTGATCAGAGAAAACCACTATTCTAGAGAAAGTGAAGCGACACCTTTTGTCCACTCTGCTATAGGTGAGGGACAAAAATCCCTCCACTTTCACATAAATTCATGGAAAGGCACCTACCTGACAACTATGCTTCCCTGGTGGCTCAGATGGTGAAGAGTCCTTTTGTATAAGTCCTTCTGCACTGCAGAAGACCAGGGTTTGATACCTGGGTTGGGAAGATACCCTGGAGAAGGATAGGGCAACCCACTCCAGTATCCTTGCTTGTGGAGAAGGAAAGGGCAACCCACTCCAGTATACTTGCTTGGAAAGTTCCATGGATGGAAGAGCCTGGTGGGCTACAATCCACGGGGTCGCAAAGAGTCAGACAGGACTGAAAGACTTCACTTCCTTTCTTTGGCAACTATGCAAGTTCAGTCCCTGATCTTGACAGGAGAAAACCAACTTGTATGATTAGCATTTTATTGTCATTTCATTATTTTTCACTAGAAATACACTTTTGAAGTAATTTATGGGGATAGGCTACCCACTCCAGTATTCTTGGGCTTCCCTTGTGGCTCAGCTGCTAAAGAATCCACCTACAGTGCTGGAGACCTGGGTTCAGTCCCAGGGTTGGGAAGATTCCCTGGAGAAGGGAAAGACTACCTACTCCAGTATTCTGGCCTGGAGAATTCCATGGACTGTATAGTCCATGGGGTGGCAAAGCGTCGGACATGACTGGACAACTTTCACTTTCATAAAATATGCACCCTGTAAAGCCTCTACTCTCTAGGAGGCTAAACTCTCAGAACTATAGTTCCTTTTCCCATTACTCGATCTAAGCATAGATATACTATTTTATAATAGCAATTTTAATACCTCATAATTTCTATCTTTGCATTTACTGAATAAAAACTAGACATGCATTGCATGTACCTTTATTCATTATACTTGGCCAAAGTTCTGAACTTTCTATTCTGGTACACAGAGTGATGATTATTGAGCAAAAATGTAATGAACAACTACTATGTACATAGTAGAGGGATATTTAGGGAGCATTGGTGATATAAAGATGAATACTGTACACACTCTGCATTTTAGGAATTGAAAAATATTGGGTTAGCCAAAATCTTTCATCTGGGTTTTTCCATGAGATGTTACTGAAAAATCCAAATGAATCTTTTAGGAAACCAAAAATAAGAAGGTGGACATTCAGGGCCTAAGTACAAAACATAAAGTACGGGTAAGAAGGAAGTGTACACTGAGAAATGCTTACTTATAACAAAAAGAATGGAACTATTTGGAGAAGGAGCTAACATCTGAGATGGGACCAGGAGGAAGTGTGGAATCTCAACAAGTGGAGGAGTGGAAGTATTCCCGAGCCAAAAGGGAAACTTGAAAGAAGTGTCCTGTGGTTTACGGTAATGGCTTAGACAATGGCTAAGTGTTGGGGACTCTGAGAGACAATAGTGGGAGAAGTGAAACAGAAGTTAGGAGGATATTTAGGGCATGGTAAAGGCTTTCAACTGGAAAGAAACGTGCCTTGGAACAGAACAAATGGGAGGAGACATTAAATGTGGTCTAGAACATGTGAAAGAGACAGTGGAGGTCTTATGAAGATAGGATTGACATGGTTTGTTGGCTGACACTATTAATGAATGGATATGCAACTCATTGAGATGGAAAAAATGGGGGAAAGAAATCCAGTTTCAGAGGTAGAAAGTAGATTCACTCTTGGAAATAATGAATTTAAACTATTAGCAGACTGTATGGTGATGAATATTGAGCACATGGAAAATTCTCATCTCCAGTTAAGAGAGATATTTTCCTTAAAACAAACACATAGTGATTATCTCAAGGGCTTAAATCCTGGGGGAAGCTGGGGTTACTTGGGAAGACATTATAGATAGAGATGATAAAAGCAAAGAGGAGAACTGTGAAGAATTTAAAACAAAGTTTGAGTAAAGGAAGAGAAGTCAAGCTTAAAAACTGGAACATAAGTATTTAAGAGAAATGGAGATGTTCTAGGAGAAAATGGGACATGAAAGTAGAAGTAAGGAATCGCATAAAGAAAGCTAGACCTTTTGGGCTTTAAAAGAAGATGACTGTATTTAAAATTAAAATATTATCAGTGACTACTAGAGAAGTGGTTTCTAAGGACGTTGAGCCATTTTATAAAAGCTCTTTCATCTTTCTTCTTTCCTGAACCTGCATCTGTGTTCTGATATTTTTCATTAGGGTTCAGAAGAAACAAAAAAGACTGTATTCTTTTTCACTCCTGTATTTACCTCTACTTGCAGTCACATACCCTCCTAGCTCTAGAATCTTGCTCATTTTAGTATTTTACCCCCCTCTAATGGCTTCAGTTGAACTGTGGTGTTGGAGAAGACTCTTGAGAGTCCCTTGGATTGCAAGGAGATCCAACCAGTCCATCCTAAAGGAAATCAGTCCTGAATATTCATTGGAAGGACTGAGGTTGAAGCTGAAACTCCAATACTTTGGCCACCTGATATGAAGAGCTGACTCATTTGAAAAGACCCTAATGTTGGGAAAGATTGAAGGCGGGAGGAGAGGGGGACGATAGAGGATCAGATGGTTGGATGGCATCACCAACTCAATGGACATGAGTTTGAGTAAACTCTGGAAGTTGGTGATGGACACCAACTTCCTCCAACAGGGAGGCCTGGTGTGCTGCAGTCCATGGGGTCGCAAAGAGTCTGACACGACTGAGTGACTGAACTGAACTGAACTGAATGGCTTCAATATATTTTCCCCACCACTTACTTCTGTCTGTTCTTCCTATTTTTGCAAAGTGGTCTTATCTCCATTCTTTGAACCCTGAGCTATAAGACTACTTCTTTCCTTTGACAAATATTCTGTAAAGTCATTTATTCAACCTGTTTTCTCTCAATTCTTGGTTTTAAAACTGTGTTTTTCGGGGGAGTAGGGCTGTTTTGTTTTTTATTGTTATTGTTTTCTTGTCTGCACTATTTGGCATGTGGAATCTTAGCTCCCCAATCAGCGATCAAACCCATGCCCAGTGTGTTGAAAGCTCAGAATCGTAATCACTGGACCACCAGGGAAGTCTCTAATTTTTTCTTTTTTTATTCTATGACTATTAATACTTTGCTAAGACTAGATCTGGATATTCAGATATATCCCCTTGGTTATCAAATCATTTCTTCCCTCTTTATTTACATAATTATTTCTAAAACACTTGGCAGCACCATATACATATGTTCTGAAAAGTTCCATGCTGTGATATTTATGATAAAGTACCCAAATTTCTCAAAAACATAAAGATATCAGTTGCTATTTTGTGAAAAGCAGATTCAGTGGACGAATGAATTTGGGAAAACCATCCACTTAAAAAAAAAAAAGTAAGAGATCTCTTCACCACAGCCCATCTAAGAGCCTTCAGTATGTTAATTCTGAGAATTTCCAAGAAGAAGATTATTTGATCTATCAGAGAACTCTTTTTTTTAATGTAACCAATGAATCTCTCCACTCATTCCCACTCATTTACTTAAATAAACCCTATTTTGCAATATGTTCATTCTCCCTGGTTTCTAAACATTCTCATCTTCCAATCTTTATAAAAGGAAAGGAGATTAATACATCCTCAGCAACTATAAACACTTTGGTAAAAAGAGCAAGAAACTGAAATTATTATTTCCATTGTAGAAGGGAAATCTGAGGCACAGATGGGTTAAGTGATTTGACCAAACCCATACAAATAGTGAGTGTCATACTGTTATTTGAGTCTTTCATATTTCAAAGTGAAGGAACAGTCTCCATGACACCACACCAGACCACCTCTAGGTCTTAGACCCCTACTCTTTATGCTTCCACTTAGGAAAAGCAACAAAACTGGCAACAACTACAACTTTTAAAAACACAGGCTACTTTTCTGTAGTCTATATTTTTCACAAGAAATGACTATTCCATGGTCAAGGCCATGATATAGAATCTAGATTTAATAGCTAACTTAGATGCAGTTTCAGCCTCCCCCAGAAATGTACTCTTTGCCAACAAGTCTGGAATTTTCTAGTTAGCAAGCATGAGGTAACTTCTCCTGTGGGCTCTCTCTACCCCTTAATGATAAAACCTTTACCATTCCATTGCTGAGTAATGGAATATTATTCAGTCATAAATAAACACTCAAAATAATGCCATTTGCAGCAACATGGATGGACCTAGAGATTATCATACTGAGTGAAGTTAAGTCAGACACAGAAAAACAAATACCCTATATCACTTATCCATGGAATATAAAAAAAATGTACAAAATAACTTATTTACAAAACAGAAATAGAGTTACAGGTGTAGAAAACACAGGGGATAAGGTCAGGGAGGATAAATTTGGAGACTGGGGTCTACATATACACACTACTATATATAAAATAAATAACTAATAAGAATCTGCTGTATGGCACAGGAAATTCTACTCAGTATTCTGCAATGGCCTATATGGGAAACACATCTTTAAAATAAAGTGAATATATGTATAACGGATTCACTTTACTGTAGTAAAGTGAATTCAGATTCACACCTGAAACTAGCACAAGATTGTAAATCAACCATATTGCAATGTTTTTTTTTAAAGCACTCTCTCACACACACATACACACGTACCCTTTGCCATTCTCTCTGTCCTGATGGCTCTGATGGTAGAGAATCTGCCTGGAACATGGGAGACCCTGGTTCAATCCCTGGGTCAGGAAGATCCCCTGGAGAAGGAAATGGCAACCCATTCCAGTATTCTTGCCTGGAGAATCTCATGGACAGAGGAGCCTGGTGGGCTACATATAGTTCATGGGATCAGAAAGAGTCGGACAGGACAGCACGACTAACACAACACACACAGACACCACCAAAGAAGTTGGATAACCTGGAGATAATTTTTTCTTTTCTTTTGTGCATAGCTCCCTTGACGCACCTTTCTTCCTACATAAACCTTCCATTTTGTACAACCGCTTAGAATGTCATTCTAATTGTTGGATGGGATGCTGTCTGATTCAAGAATCATCTAAGAGAGCTAATTAGAGATTCAAATGTACTCAGCTGAGTTTTGTTTTTTAACAAATTGGTGGCAACGAGATCTGAAGTGAACTTCTGATGGCATCTGGGGGCAAGCAGAAACATAGGTGAGGCGCCCTGTGATCCTTTGGGTTCACTGCCTTGCTCGCATTTCCGAGGGCTATTGGTGAGTTCCTCTTGGTTGACCTCCACATTTTTGCTTTTGAGTTCTGGATCTAATTGGCTTTTCAGACAGTAATTCCCTGGGTGGAAAACCCTAGGCCTCTGCCTCTGGATTTCACACTGGGAATGGCTGATGGTTTGGTCAATAATTCTTTGCTTGTGACCCTTCCACAGATTGCACGCTGGGAATCGCTGGCAGCTACAGTGCTCCACTTGTGTGGAATCAGTCCATGATGCTCATTCTCCGAGGTCTGCTGGGTTTTCCTCAGTCCAAAATTCCATGGGAATTGGTGGCGGTTACCTTGGAGTTAAACTGGGTCCAACCTAAGAACAGGACTGTGTCTGGGATCAGACTGTCTGATTTAAGAACCAGACTGAGTCTGACATTTGCTGGACTGGGTTCAATGGGAAGCCTCGGGTAGATATTAAATAAAGAAAAGTTATTGATGGGAGTATCAGAAGTAACTGGAAGCTGATTAATGTGGCTCTGAGAAACCCAAAGTCCCAGCTAAAAGAAATGGTATATTTTACATCCAAAGAGCAGAGTGTGTTACTTTCTGGCACAACTGTTTATTTTATGTTTAAGAACAATGGTCCTAGGAGCTGAATATATTTAACAAGATGGCAAAGTTTTACTAAAAACCACCTAGAATTAAAATGACCATTAGGGGGAAATGTTCCAAATAGATAAAATCATTTTAAAAGTGCACATAAAAGCAAAAATTATGGGGAAAATAAAAAACAAGGATTATGCAGAAGCCTCCAAATGTTTTCAAAATTCCAAAACAGCTTCACTGAATCATTGCCAAAGATTACTGATAAATTAGCGATTAAAGGTATCTGAAATAAAAATATGATAAGACTGACATATACAGAGGTCCGTAACCTTTTTGGTACCATGGACTGATTTTGTGGAAAACAGTTTTTCCATGCACTCAGGGGAGGGATAATTTTGAGATAATTCAAGTGCATTATATTTATTGTGCACTTTATTTCTATTATTATGACATCAGCTTCACCTGAGATCATCAGGCATCAGATCCCATAGGTTGGAGACTCCTGATGACTGGCATCCTCTCTATGGCTCCTCTCAATTCCCTTTCTCTATGGCTTCGCTCAATCCCCTTTTATTTGAGTACTCTACATTTTAAAATAGGGTTACCTTGAGACCACAGGAGACCTTACTCAGACACCTTTCACTTCTAGGTCAAAGGTCAATTGAAAGGCCATAGTTACTTTCCTAAACCCAAGGAGGAGCCTCAAAAGGATTTGTAAATGGATTACCTCCTAAAATCCATGAATAAATAAAATGGGAGTTCACAAGTCTGAAATTTGGTCATGACTACCAGTGCCTGCTAGGATTTTTTTTTTTTTTTAAGTCTTCCTCCTAAGCTAAGTGTACCAGGATGGAAAGAAACATTCCAGTAATATGTGGACTGAGGGTGTCAGTCTTCTTGCAAATCCTAAAAGTAAGTATTTATCTCAAAATACTTGTAGGTATTGGGACACTTGAAACAGAAATGTCCTTTAAACCTGGCTCCCAAAACTCCATGTCAGAAGAATCTTGGATACCTTCTCTGTGCCTTTGTGATACAGATTTTCTACACCCATCTTCTCTAGAACTTAAGAACCATTATTTGAAATGCAAATGGTTCTTATCAGAAGGGAAAACTGAAAACATTTGAAAATTGGGCTAATGAGAAATCTCACAAATCTACAAGTCTCCTCAATAGATATTAAAAATTATAAGGTGTCTGCGTGTATGTGTCTGCCCATATGCCCATATGTATGTATGTTGTAGATAAGTGGTATTTTTCTACCTCTAGATGTTGAAGCTGAAACTCCAATATTGTGGCCACCTGATGCGAAGAGCTGACACATTTGAAAAGACCCTGATATTGGGAAAGATTGAAGGTGGGAGGAGAAGGGGATGACAGAGGATGAGATGGTTAGAAGGCATCACTGACTCAATGGACATGAGTCTGGGTAGACTCCAGGAGCTGGTGATGGACAGGGAGGCCTGGCGTGCTGCAGTTCATGGGGTGGCAAAGAGTCGGACACGACTGAGCGACTGAACTGAAGATAGCATATCAAAATTAATCTGTAAAGGAACTCTACTTAATTGGGTTGATGGTCAAGCACTTTAAGGACTGACTATTCTAAAACTCTCATCAGAAATACAGAAACCAACCCAAATGATTATTTCAAGTTCATGTGATCTAAGATTATCTTTGGTAAATAAAAACTAGTTTAACTTTGTTGGATTACTAAAACAGACATATCTTTGGAGCTATCAGCTTTAAATATAATACTTTTATTCTACATAGGCTTAAAATTTGTCAGGAAGAAAAATAACTTGGTATGATGAAGTTTTCGCAGGTAATCTAAACCTAATTTGTGGGAGCAAATGACTCAGATAGATGTAGTATAATTTGGATAAGAGATACAGAAAAACATTTTAGCAACAATTACATTTTATAGTATATGTAGTTAAAAATAGCTTCCAAAATTCTTTTTGGTATCTTAGAGCTTTGCTAAGTTAAGTTAAATGATCAGAATTCATTGAATATCTAGAGTATCTCCAAATAAGAAAAAAAATATGGAAACATTAACGAACATAGGTTTATCTACTTTGGGCTTCTTATTACAAAGATACTAAATATGAATTTGGTTCTATCAGTAAACATGTTTAGTGTCATGTTGAGAAATTTCCATGTCTCTAGAGATTATTAAAATATTTATTATTTTGTTAATATAACAGTCATTTAAAAAAATAGTCATTTAAAAGTCCATGCTTCTTTTTTTTTTTTTTCTTTTTTTTCTTTCCCCACCCCGATCCCCCCTCCCACCTCCCTCTCCACCCGATTCCTCTGGGTCTTCCCAGTGCACCAGGCCCGAGCACTTGTCTCATGCATCCCACCTGGGCTGGTGATCTGTTTCACCATAAATAGTATACATGCTGTTCTTTACTTCCTAAATTTTCACTAAAAATTAAAGTTTCTAAAGGGTTAGGAATTCAAATGCTATTGAAAATTGTAAAAACTAAAAAAAATAAAAAAGGAAACTTTTCCTTATGCAAGAAAAATAGGATGTGTCTTTGACTAAAGAAAAGGATGAGAAATAAAGATGCATTTGTGTTCAGGGAAATGAGAGTAATTTTGTCTAAACTAGAACTTCTAAAAAAAAAATAATAAAATAAAATAAAATAAACTAGAACTTCTGGGTATAAAGAATAAACCAAAAGTATATAAAAGGCTCCAAAAGTATGTATAAAGGGCTAAAGAGAGAAAGAGAATTTTTCCTTGTGTAAACAGGCAGGCAAAAATTAAACTATTATAAGGGTTTACTTTTAATTATGCTTTAATATCAATAGTGTACTTACATAAAACTAGAACTTAATTTCTTTCCATTGCTAAATAGATAACTATTGTTTCATATTGATCTGTGATCCCATTTAGTCAAGTGTTCAAACCTTTTGATATCTTTGATGTGTGTGCTACATGCATGCTAAGTTGCTTCAGGCATGTCTGACTCCTTGGGACCCTATGGACTGGAGCCCACCAGACTCCTCTGTCCACTGGATTCTCCATGCCAAGAATGCTGGAGTGGGTTGCCATGGCCTCCTCCAGGGGATCTTCCCAGCCCAGGGATGGAGCCTGTATCTCTTACATCTCCTATATTGCCAGATGGGTTCTTTACCACTAGTGTCACCTGGGAAGCCCAGATGCCTTTGACAAACTTCCCCAAATCAAATTATAAAATTAAAGTCTTTATGACCTGGAAGCAACCATGGGATTTTTCCAGAGAACCCATGGAACATTCCAAACTATTTGTCAAGCTAATTAGACCTACTTGATATTCAATATCTTAAATTACATGGGAAAACCAAATAAGTTATGACATTGTGTCTGTTTAGGAATACATGAAATTATGTGGAATTCCTAGAAGTCTGATACGCCCTGGCATAAACTGTTGCCTGTCATCAAAATTGATGCTAACACTGAGAGGAATAAATGAACCTGAGAACTGTGTGTGTGTGGCGGGGAGGGTGGGGGGTGCCCTCACTGACTTTCATATAAAAGCAGCAGCAATAGAATCTGTAATGATTGTGGCACAGGTAGATAAAGTTCATTCTGCTTCTGCAAAAAAATGACCTCTCATTACCAAACTCTTGCCATCCTGATGTCCTTGTAACATGGCAACCATCTGCTCTTGAATCAGAGAAATTAAGATGAGTAAACAATAACCATAAATGAGACTAACAGTTCAAACTATGGGAAACCCAATTAGTTAGTTCTTCCTGACCCTCTGGAAAACCCCATTTTTAGGTCTTTGCATTTCTTCATCTATCATAGTACCTGTAAGCAAAACTATTTTCATCCTTAGAGGTCTCGAATAACCTCCCTGGGGACCCTTTGAACATCTACAGCAGAAATCTCTTCAAATGTCACTTAGCATGAGTTTTCAGGGTGTTCTCATTGTATGTATGCATGTTCTCTGAATGGGTTGAAGCCATCACCTGTCACAAGGCTGGGGCCCTCACAGTGGCAAAGAAAGCATTAGAAAATGTGTTTTTTGATTGGGATACACCTTTCACTATCTCCAGTGATCGAGGTACCACTTCATTGTGCAAATCATATCAGCCTTAATGAAAACCTGGCAAACTGCTGGGAATTATCACCGCCTTGTCACCCTCAATCACCAGGCAAGACGGGGAGAACTAATGGGAAAACTGAATTCAAGCAGAACAAGTAGTAGTTACATTAAACCAGTAAACCAAACCGAGGAGGATGCGCTAATGTTTCATTTTTTCCAGATTTAAGGAGACCTTTTCTCTTAAGCTATTTATGACTTACATGAACCTGGTAAACTATGCTTTACAATGATGAAACACTGATGTTTTCTTCCTACCTGATCCCTCCAAAATTCAGAAATTTTCAGCGAGTATTATTTTCATGACAATATATTTGTCTACATAAGTTTAGTAAGAATCTGTTCTCCTTGTAATAGGGCACAATTAGAAAGACTAGCTATATCCCCATCACTTTGACTGCAATGTCATCTTTGAGAGAGTTGTGAACAGACTCACATATGACCATAGAGCTTTAAGCAACTGCTTGGAAAAATCAACATGATCCCTGGCTTATAAGGTTTCAGCAAAGCTGTCTTAAAAGATAATTTTTATGATCAATCATTATTCTTGCTTCACTTATATCAATAACTAGGCAGCAACATGGAAACTTGCATTACTATATGTAAAATAGATAGCCAGTGGGGACTTGCTACAAGACTCAGGGAACTCAAACCAGGGCTCTGTAACAACCTAGAGGGGTGAGATAGGAGGAAGATGGGAAGGAGGCTCAAGAGGAAGGGGATACCTATGGATATGTGTATCTACGGCTGATTCATGTTGGATGTTTGGCAAAAAACCACATAATTCTGTAAAACAATTATCCTTCAATTAAAAATAAATAATAATAAAAAATAACTAGGCTAAGTTATATATAAACAAATGAGTTTCATTGTGATTATACTTGGTAAAAAATGGAAGTAATTGTAGAGAGAAAAACTATGTTTCCAACTTTGCAAATATTAGATTCTAATCCTGTTAATTATCTTTGAGGTTTTGTTAGATACCTGTGAGCTTGGATCTTGAATTGTTCTAGCTTCCTCAAATATCTGGCTACAACTCACCAAACTAATGTTTCCAATTTTCTCCCATCCTTCTGATCTTGAAGGGAGCTTAAAGACAGCCCTAAAGCCCCATTGGAAAGGACCTCACCATGAGCTCCTGACCATTGACATTGCTGCAAAACTAGAACATACTGACACATCTCTCAGTTCAGGAGGACTCCACCTGACACCTGGTCTTATGCAAATGCTAGAGACCACTGACTCAAGGAAGGAAAATAGCTGACATCAGTGTAGGTAGACTGCTTCGGCTCGAGATACCAGATCAACACTTCCTCCTTTAGCTAAACATGAAAACCTTCCTTTCTTATTTTTTTTCCTTCATATTTTCATTGGCCTGGGAAGATAATGCTGTCATTTCTGTAAGGCATTGTACAGGGGTGTGAGGGAGTAGCCTCTAGAATTTAGGATGACTCTATTGCAGCCTAGGACATTGTCTTCCAATGTGTGCTAAAAATCTGATTGACTCCTGACTTGAATGGGTAAACACAGCAGTCCTTGTGAATGAATCCATTCGTTATACCTCCAAACAGGAATGAACTGTGCGCTGACAAGTCTTGTGATTGTGGTAGTAGTCATTCTCCTTATTCTCCTTAGGCCTATCAATGCCTAGATGGCTGGCTCCTATCTTAGGCTATCTAACTATGCTCCTAAGGGCTCAAGGAAGGACCCACCAGGAAGCATTCAAGACTCAGGAACTGATTCCTCTGGTGGGACTCCACTTTCCTGGTTAAGAGTTAATAACAAATGAGATTATGATCAGGAACATTTCCTTAACTCTTAGAAATACTGCAGATTCCATTATGGAGATATTAGCTTCCTCCAAATAAACTATTGGACTCTCAGGCCATGCTTGTTTTTGATAATAGGATAGCTCTTGATCATTCTTGGGCTGAGCAAGGAGGTGTCTATACTTGCTGTACCTGGATTGACATTTCTGGGGAAGCTGAAACTCAAGTATGTAGGATCAGTGAGTAAGGCACTCAGCTTAAAGGGTGACTCCTTCAAAGGGTTTCTTTGACTGGTTTGCGTCTTGGAGACCAGGGCTCTGAAATGCACTGCAAACACTGTAAATTATCCCGTTTATAAGAATAATAATCTCCCTGGTGCATTGTATCCTCTCCTGGTTTCAAATGCATGTTTGCAGCCACTGACCAGCAGGAACACCACCTCCCTAAGACCAAAACATCAGAAAAGAAGCAATGAGAATAACCAACATAAAAATTGTGGATCTGAAGTTGTGACCTGTGAATAACACTATGGTTCAGCAAAAACATCATGACCTATGATTACCACACCAAAGATCAACAAAGCAGTAGCTGAGACTAATGCTAAGGCCTTAAATTTTTAGCATCTTGCTCAGTTAGGATGATAATCTGATCAAAAGGGGGTAATTATTAAAGAGAAAAACACACGGCCAAAATGGTGTTACTTGTGCTAAAGCCCATGATGGCAAATCTAGATTTAATATCTAACACAATTGAACTTTTGACCTTTTCCAGAAAAGTACCAGTCTAGAATTGTCTGGTCTACACCAATGAGGTAATCTGCCACATAAGGTCTCTGTAACCCCAGAGGGAGAAGAAATCTGCATGATACAACTCTAACATCCCTTCTCCCCCACATAACGGAAGTCCTGGCCTCAAAATCCTTTCTTTTCTTTTGTTAATAGCTCCCTTGCTTCATCCTTCTTCCTATATAAATCTTCCAATTTGTACAACTCCTTGGAGCACCCTGCTAGTAGTTAGATGGGCTGAAAGACAACTACATCTTCAAATCTACTAGGATGAATTTTTTTTTTTAACAATACTCAAATATTGTGTATCTCTCTCCTCTCTCTCCTTCTTCCCATTTTTATGTTGGTATTTATGTCACTTATGTCAAATTTTTGTGATGATACTGTTTTCACTGGATATTTTAAAACCATTGAATCTTTTAAAGTCCTCATTATCCTTAATTCTGTATATAAATGAAGCTTCCCTGGTGGCTCAGACAGTAAAGAATCTGCCTGCAATGTGGGAGACCTGGGTTCAATACCTGGATTGGGAAGATCCCCTGGAGGTGAACATGGCATCCCACTCTAGTACACTTGCCTGGAGAATCCCCATGGATAGAGGAGCCTGACGGGCTACAGTCCATGAGGTTGCAAAGAGCTGGACATGACTGAGCGACTAAGCACAGTACAATACTGTGTATACTTGTAGCTATACATTCTTATTTTTCCATAAAATTCCTTTTATGTATATTCCCTCTGATCCATTACCAAAGTTACTACTGTGGCATAGGCTTTCAAAACCCTTTGTGGTGTAATTACAGAGCCTTGGTTGATCCCAACCCAGCCTTCTTGCTTTGAGTTTTTCCTTTTCAGGATCTTGTTATGAGGTTGATCATCCTTAAACCTACTGAGTTTAATTGACTGTAATAGAGTTTTAATTATCATTCCTCACAGCTTCCCAGGTGGCTCAGTGGTTAAAATAATCCATCTGCAATGCAGGAGACACAAGAGACATGGGTTCAATCCCTGGGTCGGGAAGATCCTCTGGAGGAGGAAATGGCAACCCACCCCAGTATTCTTACCTAAAGAAAATCCCATAGACAGAGGAGCCTGGCGGGCTGCAGTCCATAGGGTCACACAGAGTCAGACAGGGCTGAGGCAGCTGAGCGCACACACACACATGCATCCGGGTTAAAAGATGCTTTGTGTCTTACCATGTGAATCCTTCAAAACGTGATTGGCCTAAAAGAGGCACTTGTTTTACCTCTTTTGAAACTATAGTCAATCCTTGGTGTATGAGAGGCTTTGGTTCCGGGAGCTCCACTCAGATACCAAAATCCACTAATGCTCAAGTCCCTTACATAAAATGATCCTCTGAATCCACTGATCAAACCAATGCCTAATCTGTGGATTCAACCAGTCACAAATGAAGACTTGATCCACAGTTGGTTGAATCCTTGGATATGAAACCCATGAATATGGAGAGCTACCTTTATGCTTATTGAAAAGTATCTGCATGTAAATGGACCCATGTATTTCAAACCCATCTTATTCAAGAGTCAACCATATTCAGATCCAGAGCAGAGGTTTGTCTGAATTTTGTTGCTCTTCTGTTAGTTTTTAGAGCCTTTTATGTCAGTGAGGGCTCATTCTCCTCTTGCTGCTACTAGAGGAATGCTGAGGTTTCCGTTTCCTTTAGAAATGCAAATAAAAATGCAAACTTAACCTCCTTCTGATTCAACCCCAAAATAGCTCCTGGGCTAAATAGAAATGAATACCTTGACCTTAGTAACCTGAGAGCTTACGGAGGCCTGGAGATTCACATCTATTTGAAGATACTGAATTCTGGTCCTGAACAAGAGAAGCATAATCCTATTACATTTACACAGCTTGCAGTAGACTTTGAAATTCATATTAACATTCCTGAAGGGAAAATAGTTCTGTAACTAAGAGCCATGCAAGTCATAAGAGAAAATTATTGCTCCTGGTTTAGCAAATAACTGTATTCCTAAAAAGGGGGGAAAAAATCCCTTCCCACCCTCCACTCCTCATTCCATCAGGGAAAAATACCTGCTGGTGATACAGGTGGGGTGGAGGTGGACAGAGGAGTTACTTTGTGCTTTGCATTATAGCTTATTATGTTAAAAATAGAGAGGCAGGCATGAGACAACATCTCTGAATTTTAGTTCACATTACGTTAACTAAAGCATCATGCCCATGCCTTAGGTCACTCACCTCCTTTAATATTTATTTCTAATTTATTGCCAATTTTTGAAAAAATGTGCATATTTTACCTGCAGGAACCATGAAAGCCACAAAGCTAATCCTACCCTAAAACATGCAAAGAAAATGAAAAATAACCACTCAGAATCATTATTCACTTATTAAAATGCAATCTTTGCTATAAGTCCCACGTTTTACTCTCTAAACCAATGCCTACTGTATTATAAAATCTGCTTTTTTGTTAAAATCCAAGATATTTTCACTTAGAGAGCTGCCCTACATTGTCAATTTAATTTCTACACTCTAACCTGATTTTTTTTTTATTTATGTACTTTAACAAATTATATTTAAAAGAGATTTTTAAAGTTCCTTAGAATCTTTATACTAAATTGTTTCCCTATCAGGTGATGATTAGTAAGACAAACTAACAAAGAACATCATGTCTTCCAACTGGTTATTCTGATGTTGAAGTCAGAACTGAAGTTACAAATTCCTCCAAGAATGATATTTGATACAAAGAATCCTGGGGTTGGATAATTTATTGTCTATGAGATGAGCTCATAGTTCCCAAAAATGAAAATACGGAAGTTTTTGAAAATAGTGTTTCTCATTGTCTAAATTGGAAACCCTAGTTGATATGGGGTCGCAAGTGGTGTCATGTACTCCCTTCTTGAAATAGGAAAGATATCACCAAATATCTTTAATCATTTAAGAAACAGTTACATCTGTGGACAGAGTTCTGGAGGTAGCTAGAGTTACTCTTGACTCTCTCTTGGAAATGCCCACAGTTCATAGCTAATGTAGCTCATTTTCATTCAAGTTTTGAAGCTAATGGAAGAAGTTATCTTTCCCCTCTCCCTCCTTCACCAAACATAAAAATAGAGATGACAGTGACAATCTTTGTCTTTGACTATTGTTCAGTCATAAATTCTGTATATTTGTTTCCCTCTCTGAATCCACTGAAACAATTTCTTGCTGTGATCTAAGTAGATGAATATGGCAAAATATAAATTTGTGCAACTTATACGGCTAAAGGACTAAGACTGCCTCTACCTGGAGATTAAAAAGTCCAATCATTCAGAAATAGTCTCTTAAATTCTTAAAATGAAAGGATGTTAGCAAACTTAACTTAATCCTCGTGTGTATCTGTGTGCATATATGTGTGTGCACTCAGTCATGTCTGACTCTTTGTGACTCCATGGACTGTAGCAAGGCTCTTCTGTCCAATGGGATTCTCCAGGCAAGAATATGGGACTGGTTGCCATTTCCTTCTCCAGGGGATCTTCCTGACCCAGGGATGGAATCCTAGTCTCCTGCGTCTCCTGAGTCTCCTGAATTGGCAGGACAGAGTCACTAGGGAAGCCCTAATACCATCCTAACTATTTCTAACTCTTTGACTTTTAAAAAGAAAAGTAACCCAGAACTTATACTGAAAGTGGATTACTTTGCCCAAGTTCCCACCACCCCCCCCCGCCCCCGCCCCGGAAGAGCACCTTTAAAAAAAGTAAAGAAAATCTTTATTTTAATTGGAGGATAATTATAATATTGTGATGGTTTTTGCCACACATCAACATGAATTGGCCATAGGCATACATGTGTCCCTGCCCTCCTGAACCCCCCTCCCACCTCCCTCCTCACCCCATCCCTCCAGGTTGTCACAGAGCACAGGCTTTGGGTGCCCTGCATCATACATCAAAACTTTTAAAGAGAACCCTTGATTAAAAGTACAGATTACCACTATAAAATAAATCAGGGGGTTGTAATGTACACATAGAGAATACAGGCTATAATGTAACAACTTTGTATGGTGATGGATGATAACCGATCTTATTGCTGAGATCATTTCACAACGAATAATGAATAAAATGAATGAATAAAAATATCAAATCACTATGTGGTACACTTGAGACTAATAATAATATTGTGTTTATTATAACTCAGTTTAAAAAAAATAATGAGATCCTCTGAACAAAATGAAAACACACAGTTTCCATCTAGACTATTGTGGAAGAAGTCTATACCTCTCATGGTGATAAAAACCAATTTAAGGAAGAACAAAAAGATTTGATAGAAGATTAGAGATCTGCCTCCCTTGGTCCCCGTAAACATTGTTCAGTGAGAACAAACCAAAAGAGAATGCACGTACTTCATGGAAGTCACGGATATCTAAGGCAGCACAATTTTGATCTCCAGTACTTACTCTGTATCCATTACAGTGTCATAGACGTCAAGTCTCTCTGCTATGATAGAGTATATCCACAAACTTCTGAATGAGAGGAAAGCACTATCCTAAAGAAAAATACTGCTAAGTCCATTAAACTAGCTTTAAAGCAGTCACTGTGAATAGCAAAACAAGAATCAGACCACAGTATCCACAGACAAACTCACTGCCCTTCTAACATGCCCACATTCTTACTCGTTCTTGTTTTAGTACTGATATTCTACCCTATGAAGGGTAGACACTTCAAAGTACGCTGGAATATTTAGGTTTCTTCCTGTTATACTTTCATTTCCCATAGAAGCTGAGCTATCATTCCTTCTTTTTTATACAATTATTTTTATATTTATTTATTTATTTGGTTGCGCTGCATCTTAGTTGTGGCCTGCAGGATCTTTAGTTGCGACATGTGGGATCTAATTCCTCGACTGGGGATTGAATCCAGGCCCCCTGCATTAGGAGAGCAAAGTCTTAGCCACTGGACCATCAGGGAAGTCCCTATCATCCCTTCTTAATTCAGATCAAGCACAAGAAGCTGTGTAGAGAGAATAGCCAGTCTTTCCTTGAAGCATGACGCAGTTAGGACAAAGGAATCTGAATGCCCATTTCCTTGAAGACTCTGTATAGATATTAAGTGACAGCTGTAATTCTGTTTGCCCTTCTATATTTTGTTTTCCTGTTTTTGAGTAAAAAGTATTATATAAAGGTATTCTTACTGCAAATCAGTTAATCAGCAAGATAAACACAGTAAGATAAAATAAGGAGCACTTCTGTTTGGGATGGCATAATTGCTTAGAAATCATAAAAAGCCTTCTTCGTGAAAAAGAAAAAAAAAAGGACATTGGGTAAAATATATCTGTTCTAAATAGATTGCAGGGTTGGCCCAGAGGAAAGGAACTGATAAAGCACAAGCAAAGTAAAAGCTCAGGACGCAATGTACACAAGAGAGACAAACTTTATCCTCAGGGTTTCTATAAAATCTTGGAGACTTAAGTTTCCACTTTCATGACTTTAAGGCCTGTTATAGGGAATTTCATAAAACACTCCATGCCAGAAGTGATGACCACAAAGGTTGGCCCTCAGTGTAAGGACAGACTGGAAAGAAACATGCCAAGTAACACATTTGCCATGGCCACTTGTATGTCTACAATTTAATCCGAGATCGTGAGGGGACCAAACTGTTTTGTGAGAATTTATAATCTCAAGCTGGCCTTTTTAGGACTTTAGAGTCTGAATTCATGGTCCCTCTGTGATTCAAAAAATCCTCAAAGAAAAATGTAAATGGTAAGTGCTTCCAGGTTGCTGGGTTTCCATGGGACAGAAGGGTGTGAAAACCACCTGACCAGCATCTTGCAGCAGCAGAGGAAGGGGCTGAGCATCTCCTAATTCCTCACTTTGATCCTCCTGACTTCACGCAGCCCCTTGGCTCCTTCACCCTCTGACTGTAGTCCTAAATCCACAACCTCTCTGGTTCTACATCTGCAAAAAAAACCCTCCAGGCTCCTACACGAATAGGAAAAGGTGGGAGCCTGCCTCTGCAGGGTGAGGGGCAGGGTGTGGCGAGCGCACGAGGCTCTTTAGTCAGACTCTCAAAAGCTCCTGATTTTGCCCCCACCCCCAACACATACACATGCGTGCGCACACACACGCCCACACACAGCCTTGCACTTCCTTCTACACTTCCTTCTGTAGAAGGTGGTGCTTTTGGGGAGCTGTTCAGGCCAGAGGACCTTGTTTCTCTTCAAGCCTCCATCCCCATACACACTTACGTATAACCCTGCTCTGCAAATTACTGGATTAGCCAAAAGTTTGTTCAGATTTTTCCACAAGATATTACCCCATATTTTACTTGTATCTCCATCCACTTTCCACATCATATGACTGAGGTTATAGACGGCTCCTAAATTTGCTTGAAAGTGAGCTTATTGTGCTTCTTGTTCTCTGGAACAATTTTATAAACAATTTCATCTCATTGAAGTTTACATTTTTGTTACTCTTTCATGTTTTTCTTGCTGGTTTTGAAGTAATTTTACAGAAAAGAATGGAGTAGAAATACATTTGTTCCACTCTCTTAAAACCGGAGACCCATCCTATTGATTTAGAAGTGCAAATTTCCAAACAAGCCAATATTAGGAATTCTCTGATGTTGGGGTCTGACTTGGGGAACACTCAGAAAGAATGCTGAGCCTGAAGAATTGATGCTTTTGAACTGTGGTGTTGAAGAAGATCCTTAGGAGTTCCTTGGACAGAAAGGAGATCAAACCAGTCATCCTGAAGGAATTCAACCCTGAATATTCATTGGAAGGACTGACTGATGCTGAAGCTGAAGCTCCAATAATTTGGTCATTTGATGTGAAGAGTCAACTTATTGGAAAAGACCCTGATGCTGGGAAAGATTGAGGGCAGGAGGAGAAGGAGGCAACAGAGGATAAGATGGTTGGATGGCATCACCGAATCAATGGAAATAAGTTTGAGCAAACTCCAGGAGATAGTGAAGGACAGGGAAGCCTGGAGGGCTGCAGTCCATAGGGTCACAAAGAGTTAGACACAACTTAGTGACCGAACAACAGGTATCTGTCTACCTTGTCTACTTTGAAGGACTATCTGGGCTCCAGCTAGAATCCATTTAAAACACTTCTAAGATAGATACAATAATTTGCTACTATAGGATAACTTTCTACATAATTTAAGAGCAACGTCTCTGCAGAATTCACTAAATGATTTTGCAATGGAAACAAACCATAATTATCTCTAGTATCACAGAGAATCAAAGTCTAGGTCAACATACAGCTATACTGTGTCCTGTACAAAGGTACCATTTTATTTTTGGCTGTGCAGCATGGCATAAGGGATCTTAGTTCCCCAACTAGGGATCAAACCTGCACTCCCTGTGTTGGAAGCACGGAGTGTTAACCCCTGGATGGTCACAGAAGTCCCAAAGAAACCATTTTTAAAATACTTCATTTATGTAGATTTTGCTGAACTAAATATTTAATAACAACTTTGCAGCAGAAAGTAAGTACAAGCCTTGGAATAACAAGATTATATTATTATAACAATTTTCTGACATAGGGAAACAAAATGTTATTAGGAAGTGGTTCCTTCCTGTAATTCATAGCCATTGTACAGCCTCTGAAAAGTCCTAAATCTAACTATCTTGCACATCAAATTTATACCTGCAAATGTTCCGACAAGGACATCATTTCCAAGTTATAGCTATTAGGGACTGAATTCTAACCCAAGCTCGATCACTTTTCCTTCAACAAGATATCACACTGACCCATTACACTGGTGACTTTATCCTGATTGGACATAATGAGCAGGAAGAAACAAGTCTAGACTCACTGGCAAGACATTTTCATGTCAGAGAGTTAGAAGTAAATTTGAGAAAGTTCATGTGATCCCATGGACTGTAACTGCCAGGATCCTCTGTCCATGGGATTTTTCAGGCAAGAATACTGGAATGGGTTGCCATGCCCTCCTCCAGGGGATCTTTCTGACCCAGGGACTGAATCCAGGTCCCCTGCATTGCAGGCAGATTCTTTATCACGTGAGCTGCCAGGGAAGCCCTGAGAAGGTTCAGGGGCTTTCAACTCCAGCGAAAGGTCTGAAGGTCCAGCCATGTGAGGCATGCTGAGAACCCCTTCCAAGGGAAAGACACCTTATTATATATGGCCCTTTCTGCAACTGAAATAGAGATACAGCATCTAGCATATTGTGTCTCTTCAGATTTTGGAGGCAACACAGTCCTCGTTTGGGTGTGTTACTCCAGCCCATTCGCCAAGGGATCTGAAAAGCTGCTAGTTCTGAGTGGGGCCCAGGAAAGAAAAACAAACAAATAAACAAGCTCTGTAACAGGTTCAGGCTGCTGGGAAAGCTGCTCTGCTACTCAGGCCGCAGGATCAGCAGATCCAGCGGTGCCTGAAGCGTCAGTGGCAGGTACAGATGCTCCCTGGGGCACATGGGCGGTTCCTATAGGTGAATTGCTGTTTAGCTCCTTCCGATTGTGGAGCACAGCCCTGCCGTCCTCTGCAAAGGACTTCTCTCCATTTGAGAAACAGCTTTTGGTCAGCTACTGGGCCTTCATAGAGGCTGCATGCTTAACCACACACCCTGAGCTGCCCATCATGAGCTGGATATTATCTGAGCCATCAAGCCACAAGTACGACATGCACAGCAGCACCCCATCATCACATGGACATGGTATATATGTAATCAAACCCAAGGAGGGCCTGAAGGCACAGTACGTTACATGAAGTGGCCCAACTGCCCACAGTCCCCACCTTTGCCAAACTATCCTCTCTCTTCCAGTCTGCACATACATCCTCATGGGGAATTTCCTACCATCCGTTGACAGAGGAAAAGAATACTTCGACCTGGTTTATGGATGGTTCTGCATGATATGTGGGCATCCAAATGGACAGCTGTGACACTAACCCCTGAAAGACAGAGGGAAGGCAGTCATCCCGATGTGTAGAACTTCAGGCAGCATGTACGGTTGTGCACTTTGGTTGGAAGGAGAAACAGCCAGCTGTGGAATTAAATACAGACGCACATGCTGTGGCCAATCATTTTGCCGGATGGCCAGCAAGAGGAACACAGTTAGAAAATCGGTGATAAGGGAAGGTAGGCATGTGTGGTATGTGGATAGACTTCTCTGAATTGGCAACAACGTGAACATATGTGTATGCAATATATGTATCCCATGTGAATGCTTCCTAAAGACTGACCTCAATTGAGAAAGATTTTAATAAGCATTGGATAGGATGACCCATTCTGTGGATATGAGTCAGCCTCTGTCCTCAGCTACCTTTGCCATCACCTAATGAGCTCCTGAACAAAGTGGCCATGGTGATGGGAAGGAAGGCTATGCAGGGGCTCAGCATTGTGGGCTTCCATGCATCCAGGGCAACTTGGCTACAGTCAGGTCTGAGTGCTCAGTCTGCCAGCATCAGGGGCCAGTGCTGGGCCCCCAGTATGGACCATTCCCCAAGGTGATCAGCTACACAGTGGCAGGTTCATTACACTGGACTACTTCCATCATAGAAGGTGCGGTGTTTTGTTCTTACCAGGTAGGTAGTTATTCAAATAGGATAAGGATTTGCCTTTCCTGAAAGCAATGCTTCTATCAAAATTACCCACTGCAAGATAAAACTGATCACTTGCCATCTGCCTCTACAAGGATGAAGTCACTAGCCACTGCAGTCACTGACCTTCAACCCACTCAGAAAGGAGTTCAGGGCAATGATCAGGAATGAGGCACTCTGTGCTCTGTGATAAACTAGCAGAGAAGGCCTTCAGATAGTTACTTATTTTCAAGAGAAGATTTTGTGAGCTCAAATTCTTGCATCTTTTATCTAGCAAAGCACTGAAATCATTAAGGAAGACATCTGCTCCTCAAGACTAGCAGCAAGTCTCTGGCAAAAGGTGTACTTGATAAAATGTATCCCCCTTCACTATAAACATATACATAATATCGACCTCCCCCACTCCCTCTCTGGAGTAGCTCCTCAGCTACTTAACTCACAATTCTCATGCTGCTGCATTTTTTTCAGTTGACACTACCATCCATGGACTTACAGGACACCTTGTCCATCGTCGTGATATTCCACACAACATTATTTTGGATCAAGGATCTCACTTTCCAGCAATTGAGACCTGGCAATGTGCCCATGCTCACTGATTCTACTGGTCTTACCAAGTCCCCCACCATCCTGGTTTGATATAATGGTGAAAAGGTCTTTTGAAGGTTTAATTACAGCACCAGCTAGGGGGCAATACCTTTCAGGGCTAGGGAAAAGTTTTCCAGAAGCATCCAATATGTGGTGTTTTTCTTTTTTTCTCCCATATCCAGGATTCGCAGGCCCAGGAGTCAAGGGTGGAAATGGCACTGGTATAGCTTACTCTTAGTAATTCATTAGTGATCCATTAGTAAAATGTTTGCTTCCAGTTCCTCTGCAGTCTTATGTTCTGCTGCCCTAAAGGTGTTATTTCCAGAGGGAGGAATGCTTCCACTAAAAACATAGCTATGATTTCCTTGAGCTGGAATTTAAAACTGCCATCCACCCACACTGGGCTTCTTATACCTTAGAATCAACAAAGAAGGGAGTTATTACGCTGGCTGAGATGACTGATCCTGACTAATACGATATGCAATAGGAAGAAAAATAATTCTCAATATGCTTTTCAGCTGAATTATGAAACCAGTGATACACAACTGGTCCTACAAGGCCTGAGTTTCACTACATACATCCCTTTAGTGACAGAGTGGTCAGATTTTAAGAACAAAGCCTTCTTGTTAAGCCTTATATAATTGGCATGTGAATTCTAAATGAAACAGAACAGTAAGCATCCTGATGAGTTTCTGAGTGCTTTTCAGAGATTTCAATATGCCACACCTTCTAGACATCAATGATAAAAGGCACTTATATGCAGACCCAGAAGTCAATTCACAAGATCTTCCAGAAAAATTTTTTAAAATATGGAGTGTATCACAAATCTGCATGTCATCATTATACAGGAGAAATGCTAATCTTCTCTATATTGGCCCAATTTCGGTATATGTGCTACTGAAGCAAGCACCAGAAATTTTAATAGTTCATTTCTATGCATATCCCATATGAAACACACAGCAAGTACGTACATACCAATCAGGTGTAAGTCATGATTGCTATGATCAGTTAATTCATTCAGCAATGAATTCATTCATTAATGAGCATCTAAAATGTACAATATATATTATCAGACCCAATTTCAGCACATCCCTTCATTCTTTGACTAATATCCATTGTGCATTTGGACCATCAGATAAGGTATGCTAATGACTGAGAACATATACTTTCTTACATTGCATTAGTCCCTAGGTGCACTAGCTAGTTATGGTCAAAAGGTGGTCTAATGTCAGCATTAACTAATGCCAACCTTAAACTCAAGCACTCATAGACAATCCAATCCAGTAATATCACAACTTATCCAAATATAAAAATAGATAACAATTTATAAAAGCAACATAACTTTGAATTACATTTGATTAGAAAAACTGTTTTGAAATTCCCTTACCTCTTGTTTGCACTCCCTTTCCGCAGGCTTCACTGGTACCCATTACTCCCTGCCTGACAGACTCTGGCACTAGGATACAGGGGCTCCATTTCTGTGGCCTCCATCTGTGATGACAAAGAACAGCAGACTAGAAATTTCACCATGGCAAACATACAAAAGAAATACTGGAAATAGGTGAATTTGAAACCCAAAGCATAAAGGTAGTAATTCAATAAAAATGGATTTGAAACCGATGTCATAAAAGGGAGCCCTGGCACACACTAGGGATGGCATCAGTCTCTCTGCCCCAGATCCATAGTTAAAGCAGTAATTCCATTTTTTAAAAATGTGGACATTTTGCACATAAGCCTTAGTGGATATAGCAAAGTGGCCATAAAGAAACATTAGAGGCACAGATCAAATCTAGATGGTTTAGCTCTGTATGAACTTAAAATTGTTTAAAGAAAAACAATAAAAAAAAAAATCAAAGAGAGAAAATTCCTATGTCCCATCTGAGCATTAGAGAATCAAGGTGTGAACATCTGAAAATTTTAGGTACAAGCCTTCATACTTGATCTTCTGCTTCGAAATTTTTACAAGGTGTTTCCTAGGATTTTAGGGTAGCTCAAACATCTCAATAGGTTATAGAATAAAGACAAGGCAGGAGGCCATAGGGACTTACTATGTGATAGTTTCTCTCAGAGAAGAGAACTGGAACTGTCTCTGAGGAATGACCCATATTTCTTCTCCACAGAGGAAAGAGTATGTACAGAATCCTTCTGGCTTCCCTGCATATGTGTGTGTGGTGTGTGTTTAAGGTGAATAGAACTCTACTTTTATGACCTGCAGGGCAGACTATGACCTGAGCCCTTAAACCTGTGTCTTTGGAATGTTCCAGAAAACCCAAACCCTAAATGTAGCCACAGATTTTGCACTTTCACTGAGTACATTTTTGTACTTTTTCACATAAGCCAATACCTCTGATAAGAGGGGCTGATTAAAAAAAAAAAAAAAGAAAAGAAACAGAACCATGAGGCAAAAATATTATTGAGCAGTTTGGCAGGATGAAAACCATCTAGAGAGCTGTTGTACATCAGTGTGCACACAATTAAAACTACAGAATTGTACACTTAAAAATGGTTAAGATGGCAATCTCTGCTGTACAGTGAGGTGGTCCAGGTTTACACATACATGCATTCTTTTTTTAATATCCTTTTCCATTATGGATTGGTACAACATTGTAAATCAACTATACTTCCATTAAAAGAAGCTAATTCAGGAAAAAAAAGGTCAAAATGTAACTTTTATGTTATATGATTTTTATCACAATAATAAAGAAATCTCAGCAAGAGAAAGAATAATGTATAACAGAACATGGAGTAGATTTCCTTTCCTCAGGAAAAATCACCTTAAGGAACCCTCTTAGTTATGTGAACATAGATTAATATAGCATGTGAAGATAACTTAGTATAACCCACATATTAATTAATTAACATAGTTTATCTCAGCAATCACCACCCACTTCTCTGTCTAGACTGAGTCTCACTTACTGGAGGTGAGGCAGTGAGGGTGTTAAGAGATAGACACAGACTGTCTTGCAGAATAAAGCATAGTACATTAAAATGTAAAAGTAAAAAAAATACATATCAGTGACCTCATTCAAGTGGCTTCCATATTGAAAACAACTGAAGAACTGGAGAGAAACCAGGAAACAACAGAAAAACCTGTCCCATTAAAAAAAAAACCAACTATTACTTTTTAAGTAGTTAGAAATTTGCTTTGTAGATGCACAGGCTCATTAAGTATAATTCTAAAACACAGACACAGAAATGGTAAGGGAGTTTAGTCTAGCTTTTCAACTGGAATATGTCATTCACTCAGATCCCTCAAGTTCTTAAAATACTTACTAAAGTGAGACCAAGGAATTCAATTCAGCTTAGTGTGCTAAATAGAAGGAAGAAATGTCCAGAACTCTTGTTAGATTCAGTTTTAGAAGGATAAGCCTGGGCTCAGGGAGCTTACGTGACAGGCCTGAAATTGCATGTGAAAGGGCAGGCCAGCTGTCAGTCCTAAATCCTTAGATGCTCAGCCACTGACTCTTGGAGACATCCCACTGCCAATTCTATTTAGGGGTGTATCACCCACACTGTCTTCCCTCTTGCTTACATTGTCAGCCATCCCAAATATGACTCAATTGCATATTGCCTATCTTGAATGAAAGTTACTTAAGAAATGGCCAACACAAGAGGGACACTCTGCCCTTCTTTCTGCCTCCTTCCTTCTGCCTCCTTCCTTCTACTTCCCCTTGAAAGCAGAAAATAATTCTCTCCTGTGAGAGGTGTCCTTCCCACCCACATTTGGAGGTAGAAGGAAATCCTTACCACTTGGGAATTTAGGCTATATAAACCTTGATACTTTTAAAATTTACTACCCCAAGCTGAGACTCTGTTTAGAGTTTTCATGGATTGAGCACCCAAAGCCTACATTTCTTCATCCCATCAATTCTTTACTAATTTATTGTTTCTTTATCTAAACAGTACAAAAGCTGCCTGCTTTGGCCACTTCTTAGGTTCAATTTCTATGGGATCTCTATGCATATGAATTAACACTTGTTGCATTTTAATAGTAACCTATCTCTTGATAATCTGTCTCATGTCACTTTTATTATTAAGTGAGCTATAAGAACTCATGAAGCGTAGAGGGGAAAATTTCCTCTCCCTAACACTAACTTAAAATTAACATGGTGGGAAATGCTCAAATTCATAGAAAAAATTATATAAACATTGTGATTCTGTTTTAAATTGTGAATGTCTCACCTTAATGGAGTAAAAAAAAAGAGGAATCAGAAGAAAATGATAAAGGTCTACATTAACTTGCCTCTCCAACCAAAGAAGGGAAGGCAAAACCTAAAGAAGAACTGGATGTTCAAAATTCAAGGGTGTTTGACTAAGAGACTCATGCTGATAAGTTGGACACACTTATCAGTATCAGGAGACATGATACAATCAGGCAATCCAGGCAGAGTGGAACTCATTTCTTGGGAAAATGGCAGGGGGTCATTTATGGAAACTAGTTCAAGACTGAGTGGCTACACTGAAGGACCACGTGAGGGCAAAGAGAGTGGACAGTAGGAAGAGAGACCGCTAACAGTTTCCAAGATTTTCTCTGATTATAACAGCACTAGGTTCAGAAAATGTCTAACATTATTTGATTTGGCTAATTTTTTTTTTTTCAATTGACTACTTTCTCTGAGAGCTCTTTCCCTGAGCTAGAAGTTTCAATATTTAAACGTGGCACAAAAAGATGGATATTGACAGTGTTCCCACAATGGCCTGGTGGTTGATGAAGAAATACTGGCAGTCTGGGCTTGTTCCAGTGCTGATTCATGCCTTTCCCAAACTGGTTGTTAGATAGAAACAAAAGGAGGAAATGATGATGAAATTGATCATGACTGGGGCTTCTTTCTAGCTAATGGGAGGCCTTCTTAAAAAACAAAACACGACAAAACTTATATTTTCCAGAATAAATTAGCTCATTTTAAAAACATATTTATTTTTATTTATTTATTTGGTGGCACCAGGTCTTTGTTACAGCATGTGAGATCTTTAGCTGAGGCATGTGAACTCAGGTGTGGCATGCGCGATCTAGTTCCCTGACCAGAGATCGAACCTGGGCCCCTTACATTGGGAGCTTGGAGTCTTAGCCATTGGACCACCAGGAACTCTCTAGAAAAAATTAGCTCTTGAATCATATAGATTTAAGATACAGTTTCTCAATCAGGGAAAACCCTAGACATTTCGAATAAAGGCATTTTTAAGTGTGCTGATAACAACACGGTTATTAAGACCCTGGGCTTGTTTCCACAAATCAGTAAAACCCAACAGTGACTGAATTTAATCCAGAAGTATTAATACTTTAAAGCAGTGCTTCAATCTTATGTTAAAAGAATGAAAGTTTATGACTAAATACACAAACCTCAGGTACTGTTTTTATAAATGATAATCACTTACTTCCCAGAGGGGCAAATATAGGTAACATATATAGTTTAAATGTTACTCACTTTCTTTTTCTAAAGACAAAAAATTACCCATAGGTTAAGCTTTTTTCCTAAGATTTCTTAAAATGTGTACATGACAAAAATTGAGACCCAAAACCATTTTTGAACTAAAATAAACAACTATTAAGGCAGTATACATTTGTTCTTAGTTCTTGATTAAAGGCTTTAGGATGAGAAAAATAGAATGAGGTAAGTTGTGTGTTTGTGTGTGTCCAGTAAGGACCTCAACCTGCATATCCTTGAATTCTAATCCTGAAAGCTGATTACCTTGGTGGCTGAAGTCAAGCAGCTCAACTGCAATCAAAACGTGGTTGTTAACCTTTTTCGTTTTAAATTAGACTTTCATACTCTTTACTCTCTCAAAATATACTCCATAAAAGGGGAAATAGTGAGATATTTGAAGATAAAAAAATATTACCTCTTTGTATTTCTCACTACAAGTGTTTCATATAATAACCACACACTATATAAGAGCAAATAGGTCATGGCTTATACTAAGGTCTAATGATTATTTTGAAAGCAATTAATTACCGATACGTGGAGCACAATGACACATCTTCACACTCTCGCTCTTCAAATAAGGTATCTGGGCATTCTTGGCCTCCGTTGGCTGCTTCTTGGATGATAATCCTATATCGAGACTGCTTTATTGTAGCATTTCCTGAAGTAAAGGAAAAATAAAATAATAGTGCCCTTTTATGTGGAGGCAAAGAAAAGTCCAGGGGTAGCGAGCAATTGAATAAAGAAAAAAAAGAAAAAAAGAAGGACCCATGGAAAGACTACCTGGGAAATGAAAATAACAAGAAAAGACCAGAGATTAATACTCAGCCTTACTTCTACGAGAAAGACACATCACACTTACTGTGATTTCAAATCTGTATGTTCTAATATGGGAATATTGTTTCCCACTGATAATATACTTTAATTAATCAGAATCTATATTATATTTTGCATAAAAGTCCCACAGCATAATCTGAGAGGCCCCAGAAACGCTCTTTGATCTCAAAGCAACAGCTCAGGGGGTTAATGTTTTACTATCAGCAATTCTCTCCCTTAGGTGGGGTACTTCCTTCTTTAGGCTACTTTTTACTATGCAAACACTTATTAAAATGAATACATCACTAACATATTTATTTATGGGAATTAGTTTATTAGATTTCTTATTCCTCACAACCTGAGGTAATATGCGTATAATTAGAATTTAGAGAAGAGGCAGTAAAATTACAATAGAACAAAACATTATCTTCCTGGTTATTTTGCTGACCCACAGAAGTAGTAATAGGCACCTGGATAAGAAGACAGTTGATGTTCACTTTAATGTGTGGGGAATTCATTTTCTAATCTTTAGATGCCTTCTAATCAACAATTACTTCCAAAATCAATGACGGTGCTTAGCAACTATTTCAATTACCATGTGTGAGATATTGTGCTCGATACACAGATACAAATTCTTGAATTCACAATGAAATGGAAAGAAGAAGGGGCAGATACACACCTAGTTATGAGGCTTTGCAGAGTGAGATGTGTCAGACACTGGCGCAGTATTAGGAGAGTACAGAAGAAAGCATAATCATGTGGGGAAACCAAAGACAGTTCCTAGAGAAGGTAGATTTTATTCTGGCATTTGAGGGATAAGTAGAAAAACAATTTTTTTTTTTCAGAAAGCAAAACACAAATACAAGATGATATTGCTTATATGTGGAATCTAAAATATTACACAAAGGAACCTCTGTGAAACAGACAGACTCACAGACATAGAAAACAGATTTGTGGTTGTCAAGGCAGGGTGGCGGGGGAGAAAAATTGGGAGTTTGGGATTAGCAGATATAAACTATTATACAGGATGGATAAATAAGAAGATCCTCTTATATAGCACAGAGAACTATACTCAATATTCTGTGATAAACCATAATGGGAAAACTATATTTTAAAAAATAATACATATACATATATATATATATATATATATATATACACACATACATACATACAACTGAATCACTTTGCAGAAGAAATTAACACAACTGTATTTCAATTCAAAAAAAATTTAAAAAATTAAAGTCTGAAGCCATTTCAGGTCAAAGAAACAGTTTGAGAAAAGACACAAAGTTGTAAGAGTGCATGGACTTTACAGAGAATGATAACTGCATTCAGGAGAAAGATGTATGTGTGTGGGGCTTGTGTGAGGGAGCTTCTGGTGGCTGGAGGAGGAACACAGAGAGGGTTATAAAGAATGGAGAGAAGGAGATGCCTAGGAGAAAACCAAATTATTTTTTAGCTTTAAGACAGCTAATGGACCTAACCATACAAAGAAGGAAATTTCTATAGCCAGCAAACTAAGTGGAGCCAAAAAAAAAAAAAAAAGGAGCTTTTATTAAAATTATATATTCACATGGTTTCTAAAAACTAATTAATGCAAAAAGACTTACTATAGTGAGAAGCAACTGACCTACATGCCATTCCCCGTCTTCCTCCTTCCAGAATATTCTGAACTCTATCTGTATTTAGTTTTTCTGTGGTTACCTCCAAATCTATAAATAATATGTACATGTCATCACTTGCTGTTTTATTCACTTTAGACATCATCTATTGACTTTCCTCTGTAATCGATGAATATTTATTTTCCACTAGCTTTCTTTTTTTTAATAATTGTATCACTATTTTTATGCCTTTCCTCATTATTTAAAGATTTTATACAACCTGCATTTTTTCTGCCCCACTTCATACTCCCAACCTCCATCAGATCAGCCACCATGTTTCTAAAGGATCTTTCCGGGCAGATGAACTTCCTTTTTTATCGCCATCTGCTTTCTGCTATATTAAGTCCTGTCTTCCTGTGCTACATGGTCTGTTGCTATGCTCTTCAGTCTTTGTCCACCGAATCTTTCATAAACAAGTTTAGATCTCTCAATCACGGATGGAACTCTGTTTTAGACAAAGAATTGGGACTTTTAAAATCCATTTCTACCACTTTAATGAGATTATCGGAAGGGGAGACTAAAAGTTAAGGAGATGTATGAGGTCTTTGGGGGCTTCCCCTATAGCTCAATCAGTAAAGTATCTGCCTGCAATGCAGAAGACCTGGGTTCAATCCTTGGGTCAGGAAGATCTCCTGGAGAAGAACATGGCAACCCACTCCAGTATTCTTGCCTAGAGAATCCCATGGACAGAGGAGCCTGGTGGGCCACAGTCCATGGGGTCACAAGAGTTAGACACGACTTAGTGACTAAACCACTACCACACCTCCATGAAGTGTTTTCCATCTGCTGCCTTTTTTGGCCCTTCTTTGTACTCAGATCCAACCACAGAAGGTATGTAGTAGTGGCCACCTTGTCCATTGGCTTCTGGTCAGCTTTGGTCAAAGGTGGTTTGGGGCACACAGTGGAAGGAAAAAAGTTGACAGAGGAAGAGGAGACAGAGAGAGAAGAAAGATCAGGGTACTTATTCCACCAGATTTTATCTTCTAAACTGCCTCAAAGTTGGTTCCCTTGCTCCCCAGAGCCACAGTTCTAATGGAGTGGTACTCACCTGTAACTACTTTCTTCGAGTTCTTCTAATAGCTCCTACAGGTATCAACTCTCAGGCTCCCAACTGTCCCCAGCCAGGTACTATTGGTTTCCATTAACCCTGTCCTCTCCTTTGTATTATAAACTGTTCCTTCATTAAATTTTCCCATTTGAGTGGGCCACCTATTTCCTACCAGGACATGCTTATCAAGTCAAAGGACAGTTGCTATTATTTGGCTGAGAAGAATGGTATAATTAACCTCTTTTTAATGTGGTTAAGGCCCAGTGAGGAGTATAGAAAAAGAAGGCTAAGGAGGGGGGTAAAAAGTATAATTGAAACAGTTCTACATAGTAATATGCAAGCTATCTTTATCGGGGTGGGGACAATCTGGATAAATAATTGTGCCTTTAGGAAAAAGTCTCCCCTGCCCCCAGTTAATTCCAATTACATTATACTTACTCTGGTAATTATTGTTTACCCCAAGATGTGTGGGTTTGTGTGTGTGTGTGTATGTGTCCATTTGCTTTGTCCAAGTGTTATCTTAAAAGTCCAGAAATAAACACTGAAGACAATAGGAACAATTGAGGGGTTGACTTTATATTGAGAGAGAACATAGATCAATACCTCTCCCTTCACAGGACACACACATACACACCCACACACACACAGTGCAAGCTCACACTTGATGTATTCTACCTTATGGTGTAATTCCAGGTCAAATAATTCAAAGTTTTAGAAAAATAGTCACATTGATTATCATGCTCTATAGATCTTCAGGGGAAGGTTGAAAAGAATGGACTCTATGGGCAAAATAAACTTTTAGAACTGAGGTCACGTTTTTCCAGAGAAAAAATTGATTGGCACCACAGAAATTAAGAATTATTTCATGTCTTTGAAGAGAGAGAGACAAATAAGAGAGGCCTCTAAATAGAAGGAAACACCCCCAGGATCTGCGAGACACCAGTTAAGACTTTCTTGTGATAAGTGAACATATGTTTCTTTTTTCTTGAACATTGGAAGAGTCAAATTTAGCATTCAGGTTTAAAGGATCTTCCCCTTCCCTATGATGTACAGTGCTTCAAATTATGACAACAGAATCAGTCTTGCAGAATGGATACAATTTAGCTGATGTCATGGGAAGCTCAAGGGCAGACAGGTCTCCACTTGAGATGAAGTAGCTGATCCTCTTCTCACACATGAATTTTGAAGGCAGCATGAGGGTAGTGGTTTTGAATCAAAGTAGGACAATACTTCCAGAAACATGAGTGGTGATTAGCAACAAAAGAAGTGGACGCTCCTGATAGCACCCAATATCATGGCATGAAGCCAGACAAGAAAAAAATAAAAAGAAGCCAAACAAGAGAGGATAAGCAAAAGGCCAAGTAGAAGCTCTCAGGAAGTGACGTCTGTTTCTGTTGCCTTTGAATACATAAGAAAACGACTTCTGAGAAGTAACACTGAGAGGCAAAGATAATGGCTTTGCAGGTGGAAAACATTCGTATTACATATGTACCTAGAACACATTAGAGATTTCTAAGAATTATTACTTTAATCTATATCAGATCCATTTCTGGGTATTTTGCATATGCTATCTCATTCTTTTACTATATTCTTTATGAGGTTGGTATTATTACCATTACTGTTATGACACCCATTTGACAGGCATGAAAACAGAGGTCAGAAGGGGTCAATAATTTCCACAAAATATTTTCCACAAAATAATTTCCTATCTAGGATGAAAAGAATAGCTAGGTAGACATCAAATCCCATGACTTTTCCATAAAAGAGACTTTAGAGTAAGACGAAGAGAAGGAAAGGGGCATTTCAAGCAGCAGTTCATGTCACAGGGCCTCTGTTATTCCCAAGGGACACTTCTTTCCTAATCAATTCTTCAACAGTACCCTGGTGGCAGAAGGCTTCAAGTATCATTAAAAGCAATGTTTGTAGGGCTTTCTGAGTGACGCTTTCAACCTCATTAGGCCTGTGAAAAATAATAAATGAAAGTGCCTGTCTGCAAATACAAACAATTGCTCAAGTGTGATTATGGCTAATAAACAGCTAGTCCACATTCAGCTTTAATTTACACATACTTTATCATTAATAGGTCATTGGGCATAATTAAACTTAAGTTATTAATTATAGTCAAAAGACATAACATTTAGAAAAGATGGCAAGTTAAAGATCAACAGCCGTATTTCATAAGGAAAATATATGAGTGGACTACCAACACTGAGGGATATTTAAAGATTCTCAGTGACGTCTTTCCTTGACAGACGGTAGCCAAGGTGGATGAAACGAGTTCCTCTGGGGGACTGCCAGCCAGGTAAGCTGGGGCACGTGACACTGACCCAAAGAGTCAAGGGCGTTGAGCCCTGATCCCAGGGTTACTCAATCAGTGATATGAAATAAAGAATTTAGTGTCTGTATTTCCAGCTGATTTGAAATGTGAGAGCAGGGAGCAAGGAGAGCATGGTGAGCATGAGCACTGGCTGACCGGGAGGCCGGTTTGCAAATGCTCCTGAAGGAAAGAGGATGTGCACATATTACACTGCCGTGTGTAAGATGGACACATGGTGGGAAGCTGCTGGGAAGCACAGGGAGCTCAGCTCAGCGCTCTTGATGACCTAGATGCATGAGGTTGGGGGGTTGAGAGGGAGGTCCAAGAAGGAAGGCATAGGCACATACACATAGCTGATTCACTTCATTGTACAGCAGAAGCTAACATACCACTACAAAACAAACATACCTCAATAAAAAAATAAAAACAGCAGGATAGATGGATATCAGCAAATCATGGGAGTTATTCCAACACCAATCTGTAGAATTTTGATGGTACATTCATAACAAATGACCTCTCCGGCTTTCCCTGGTTTCTCTGTTGTTTCAGTTACTAATAGGTTTAATGGATTTCAGCAACCCACTCTGCTTCTAGGCACCAATATCCTTCTAGGTTTATAGACTTGTAACTCCTGGTTGCCATCTAGTGCTCTTCTTCTTAGTCCCCACTTACACACCCAATTCACCATTAAAAACAAAGCCAAAAGTCTGCTGATTATTCCTCTCTGACCATTGGATCTTGAAGCCAAAGGATGGTACCAGTGATATTTTAAGATTTGTATCATATAAACAAGCCAATGTGTGTGTGTGTGCTCAGTTGTGTCTGACTCATGGACTGTAGCTTGCCAGGTTCTTCTGTCCATGGGATTTTGCCAGGCAAGAATACTGAACTATGTTGCCATTTCTTCCTCCAGGGATCTTCCCAACCCAGAAAACGAACCTGTGTCTTTTGTGTCTCATGCATTGGCAGAAAGATTCTTTACCACTAGTGCTACCTGGGTTTGTAAACATCCATACATTAAATACTTCCTGGGGTGGAGTTATGACTCTAGTGAGTATTAGATTTCAGACAATTCCTTTAATCACTCTAAACCTCAGTTTCCTTGGCTATAAAACAGGGTGACTATAAGCTCCTGTTTCATACAACTGCTTTGAGGATTAAATTAGATACACATGTAAAGCATGTCAACACTGCTGGTACAGGGAATCTTCTCCAGAGTCATAAAAGTTCATGAGAGAAAGTGAGAAGAAAGCGTTTAAGAAAAGAGGAGAATAGCTTCAAAAGTTGAAGCTCTTTCTAATTAAAATAAAAATGTGGCAAAACAGTCTTCTGTGCAATGGTGGGTCGCATTCATGTTTTGAGCATCTAAAAGTGGACCATAAGTGGCTTGAAATCCTTCCATGTTTCTGGTAAATTCAACTCCAATTACAAGGCAGTTAGCTCCAACCACCTTCTGATATCACTGGAGAGGAATGGATAGGGGGATCAAACAATCCTGTTTGCTCAGGACAGTTCTCGTTAATGCCTATTATCTTGGCTTAAATATTAATAGCTCATCTACTCACTTTCAGAAAGACCTCTGTATAAAAAATTAAATGATAACTCAGAAAAAGACCATCACCTCCATGCAAATGCAAGAAAACCAGTACCTTTTGTTTCTCATTGCACCAAAGGGTTGCCTTTCAAATGTGTGGAAAAAGTAGACTGCCTTGGTCTTAAAATTAACTATTCAATCTGATCATTTGATCTTATTATCTTCTGCCACAGAATTCTGCTTGAGATAGCAGTTCATGCAGTTGAAGAAAACTGTTTTGTGCCTAAAGCACACTTCCTCACAAATCATAAAATTAAAAATTAAAGGGAAAAAAGAATATAGGGCTTACTTCAAAATAATCAATTAGACCTACTTGATATGTGTCACTCCAGTGTTCTTGCCCGGAGAATCCCAGGGACGGGGGAGCCTGGTGGGCTGCCGTCTATGGGGTCGCACAGAGTCAAACACGACTGAAGCGACTTAGCAGCAGCAGCAGATATATGTCATGATAATAGAAACATCACAAATAGATGCTATGTAACTAAAGGGAACCTACACTGAATCAAAGTGGAGCATCAGAGGAAAAAGTTTCACTTCGCAAAAATTCCAAATGGTTATTAAGAAGTCTGTTTCTAAGTCAATTCTATAGACAGAGGTTGTAATATGACATTAGGCAGTCCAGGTTTCATCAACACCAAATCCCCTAAAATGTAGATTCTGTTTACTGATTCACTATACACAAGAGAATACCCCTTTCTACCTTATTCACAACCGTTTTTGAGATTTGAAGCTGATTTCCTTTTCAGAAAAAGTACCAAACCAGGATTCACCAGCCCAACTTTTTCTCACTTAAATTTGGAGAAATACATACTGTGACCCTGGGTTCTCAGAGGGAAGTACTTACCACATACAGTGTTGTCGTTATTGATAAATATTTCATCATCTATCTGCTATATATGGAGCTACCAACATGTTTGGCACTAGTGGTAATGAATATGCTTGCAATGCAGAAGACCCAGGTTCGATCCCTGGGTTGGGAAGATACTCTGGAGAAGGGAATGGCAGCCCACTCCAGTATTCTTGTCTGGAGAATTCCATGAACAGAGGAGCCTGACAGTCGCAAAGAGTTGGACACAGCGGAGCAACTAACACCACACCACACCATACATGGAGGATACATACCTAAGTGCTATGTGTTATACTGAAGTGTACATATATGTAGTATGAAATCTCCCCAGTAAGCAGAAGTGAAACATGATTAAGAGATGATAATGTAGAAGTTCTCCATAGTTCTATAAGCATTCAGAAAAGATAGTTAAACATTGTATTTATTTTCCAAAGGCCATCAATCTGGTATGTTCTCTCTTTGCTCAAGGGGAATTAGAAGGTTTACTGCTGCTGCTAGGATGCTTCAGCCGTGTCCGACTCTGTGCGACCCCATAGACGGCAGCCTACAAGGCTCCTCCATCCCTGGGATTCTCCAGGCAAGAACACTGGTTTAAGTAGTAACAAATGCAATGTCTTAGAACAGCTATGAGTAGGAAGCTTTCATCTCTTTCTCCCTATTCACCTTGGTATTCCATATATAGAGCAAATACATCAAAAGCAGCTTCTTCCCCCAGAATTCCCTTCCAGCTTACAACTCCAATTACTTCAAAATGAACACTGAGTGTAAAATAGATAGTGGGAAGTTGCTAAACAACACAGGAAGCCCAGACTGGCACTTTGTGATGACCTAGAAGGGTAGGATGGGGGTAAGGGAGGGAGGCTCAGGAGGGAAGGGATATATATATGTAAAATTATGACTGATTCACATTGTTGTATAGCAGAAACCAAAATTTAAAAAAAAAAGTGAACAATGAGCCTGTTTATATATGGATAAAATTAAACAAAATTGCAAAGCTTTTCTGTTAAAATTCCCAGGAATGCTAAAAAAAGGTTCCAGGATATCCATATACATCTTTGATTTTAAAATGTTGCCTGAAAAAATATATTCTATGTTCTTAAATTTTCATAATCATCATTCACTTTGCAACAGAGGTCAAATTCAAAGGCTCTGGCAATAGACAAGACCTCCAGAGCTCTGGCTTCTAAGCCACAGTTCATTACTGAATCATTATATGACCTTGCACATTGCACTTAACCTTTCAGAACTTCAAAATTTTTGCTTGTCCTAAATGGATAATATTGTCAAGCCAATTTACAAGATAGTTGATAGGAATTTTTAATTAAGTGAGATTTAAAGCAGTTTGAAAATGCTATATATATTATATATAATATATACAGAACCACTAGATTTAATGCAAGTCTTTAACATAGATTTCAAAAGGAACAATTCATGTTTACATCTGCATGGGATGACAGTCAAGGCAAATAAACACTTTCTTTCTATGGCAGGCACTCAGGGAGGCCTATGCAATAATTCTAATCTTTTCAAGGAGATCAAACCAGTCAATCCTAAAGAAAATCAGTCCTGAATATTCACTGGAAGGACTGATTATGAAGCTGAAACTTCAATACTTTGGCCACCTGATGCAAAGAACTGAGTCATTGGAAAAGACCCTGATCTGGGAAAGATTGAAGGCAGGAGGAGAAGGGGACAACAGAGGATGAGATGGTTGGATGGCATCACCGACTCGTTGGACATGAGTTTGAGCAGGCTCCAGGAGTTGGTGATGGACAGGGAAGCCTGGCATGCTGCAGTCCATGGGGTCGCAAAGAGTCGGACACGACTGAGCAACTAAACTGAACTGAGCTAGGGACTATCTCCAGTTTCCTCTACTTGCTATCTTCAACTACCAATGTACTTAAAACATCTCCAATCTGGAGAGCTAACCTTCCAAATAGTGACCAGTCCTACCTCTTGCTAAATATCAAAACTAAGTCCTGCATAGCTAATCTTGCCAGGCATGGACTCAGTCCATGTGGTCCTTAACCCTAGCTGCATATTAGAATCTCAAAGGGTGCTTTTATAGACTCCTAATACCCCTCAATCCAAACCATTTAAATCAGAATATCTCAGGGGTGGGGCCCAAGCATTGATCTGTTCCAAAAATCTCCAGGGCAGAAAACTGCTGATTTAGCTCATTGAGAGCTAGCATCTCATATTCATCCAGTATGTAAAATAGGAAAAAGAATGCAGCAGGCTTAACCAAGCAATAGAAAACAAATAAGCACCAGCTAAATCAAGACTGCTCTCAACACATTTAAAAAATGCAACCTGCCCTCTAGCTAAGTACATTATAATGGGTATAATTGGAGATGTGTGCATAAAGGAGGAGGGTTAACAAAACTACGCATGGCACTTGTCTTTTCTTCTTGCCAGTGAGGAAATGACAGGGATTTATTTTCCCCCCAGCCTGACTCCTTTTCATTTTCGCAGATGAAGTGTCTAGAGGTTGCCTGCCACAGTGCTCCCTAATGCGTTGCACTCTATCAACATTAAGACTGAACTATACTGCATTGCCATATTGCACTGTATACAGGCAGGTTTTGGGGGGACACAGATGTCAGCTAACACACAGGCTCAAGAAGCTGTCATCATTATTAGGCATGGATCCACAACTATACATTAGAAAAATCCTTTTAAATAATGCGTGTTGCCCTAGCCCATTAATGCTTTATGCTTTCGTGGGCATGAAACGATGATATCTATGACCAGTCTTGTGCTGAAAGCCAGAGGACAGAAGCGTTTCCAGGTCAAGCTCATGTGTCATAGCACAGTAAGGATAGAGACTTCAGAACCTTTGGGGATAGAAACTTTAGCTAGAAACTTTAGAACTTCAGATCCCCCAATCTTTTTACAATAGAGTAAAGTGGAGCATTTGGCCATTTGCAGTATGGAGTCTGACATCTTTAAATGCATCATCAAGCATGATGGCTCAACCACATAAATCCTGGTTTCTGCAACTTTTTGCAACATCCCTTCCAGGATGTATCTACATGTAAAATGCAGGGGATCAATGTAACATGCAGGGAATCAATCACACACTATCAGTTGTGACATTAAAAGTTGGTTTGGGAATAATAGTAGAATATGTAAAAGGAAAATAACTATGAAAGCAAACAGTCAAAATAAAGTTTTTCATTTTCAACTCTAAATTTTAGAATAATGTAGACAAAGTCTCCTAATTATCCCTTTTATACATTAGGTATATGCTAGCTACTTTCTTACTAGCTTTATTATTTTGCAATGTCAACTTAAAGTCACTAGGTTTTGAAACTCCTTTTTTGGCTTAGTACTGGTGGGATAACATGACTTCAGTGAGTAGAATTCCAGGTTTATGAACTTGTAAAAATTATTTACCTCCTGGTATATCAAAGGGAAATAAGGTATTTTATTCTAATAACTAGAATACCTTGTTTGGGATTTTTAACAAGAAGAATCAGATAAAGCGATGTAAAGTAGCTCAGCATTTGGCATTTGGTAATGATGCTGGGGATGATTGAGGGCAGGAGGAGAAGAGGATGACAGAGGATGAGTTGATTAAATGGCATCTAACTCAGTGGACATGAGTTTGAGCAAACTTTGGGAGATAGTTAAGGACAGGGAATCCTAGTGTGCTGCAGCCCATGGGGTTGCAAAGAGTCGGATATGACTTAGCAACTGAACTGACATATATAAAATTGTTCATTGGTAGACAAGTTAGTGTCGAGAATGGGGCAAGTGCATTTCCTCTTCCTCTTTATCTAGATAACCACTAAATTTCCTTTCACACTGAACAAAGTCTTTCTTTCCTACCCTCAGCCAAGGAGCTCTCTCCCAACACTTCCACATCTCTATAAATAAATAAACCCAATATTTTCATCCATCAGCTTTGATAATTATATAACCAAGCTTGTTTCATCTATACTCTTACCCATTTACTCATACTCAAATTACTTCAAAGAACATTTAGACATCATATGGTTTCATTTATAAATATTTCAGAATAGATTCATAAAGGATAAGAGCTCTTATTTAAAACACAACCATAGGAATACTATCACATATAGAAATATGACTATAATTTATCCCCAATAAACATAGGAACACTAATACATAGAAATACTGCTATCAATAATCCCCAAATACCTGCAAATACCCAACGGGTTTGGGCTACAATTTGGGTCCCAGTTGTCCATTGGATTACAATTGGTTGCTATGTCCTACAGGAATCTCCTCATTTTTGTTTCCTTTGCACTTCTCTTTGAAATAATTTAAAAATATTTTATAAATGCATTGCTAAAAGAAATAGGACATTCAGGAACAATTTTGGTGCACTGATTTTTGGAAAATATCTCCATTGCTAGTGCTAAGAGCTTGTTTTTTAATGGATGTGGTAAATCAGATAACAAGAGAGAAATTCTGTAGCCAGAACACTCCCCATTCCACACACGCACACACACACATGCACACATACACAGCTTGAATCCCTTCATGTGTGAACCAGGAAATCACCTATGCTTACAAACAGAAAGAGTAAAGATGCTTGTCTGTTTTGGCCTTGTTTCCAGAAGGAATCAAGAGAAAAAAAAAAAAAAGTCAGCCAAAGATTTCCTAATCAGATGCCTTCTATTAATATATGTGTGAAGCTAGAATTTTTACTATTCTATATAGAAGAATAATAAGATATAACTGTTTATAAATTGTTCTGGATTATTCTGAAAAGGGACCATTGAAATCCTTTAAGGAGGAAATACTGTTCTAGAATTTGAGAATACAACACAAGACAAAACATTATCCCCCTACTCATAAACTTTACATTTTAATGGAGAGAAAGACAAAAAATAAATGTCAAATATTTAGTGTTTCATATGGCAATTAAATGCTGTGCAAAAAAAAATACCCCACAACAAAAGATGATGTAGAAGGAAGTGCTAAGGAAAGTGTGTGTGTGTTGGGGTAATTATAAGCTTAAAAGCCTCAATAAGAAAGGAATATTTGAGCTGGAACATGAAGGAGGTTGAGGCACTTATCTGTATAGTATCTAAGAGAAGAGAAATCTAGGCAGAGGGAATATTTTTGCAAAGGCCCAGAGTAAAAGAGCAAGGGAGAGAAAAATGGCTAGATCATTGGCTATATTGGGGTGCAAAGGGAAGAAACAAAAGGTCGGTGACTCCATATAGAAAAAGAAATTGGATTCTTTTTTTAAATTTTGTCTTTTGGCCACACTGCATACCATGTGGGATCTTAGTTCCCCGACTAAGTATACAACCCAGGCCCTCTGAAGTGGAAGTGTGTAGTCTTAACCACTGGACCACTAATGATTTCCCCTAGAAATTGATTTAATATGATACATAAAATGAATTATTACAGATCTACATAAAATTTTCCAAAGATAAAGATACGGTAAGAGCTTTATGTCTTCGAGATAAGAAAACATATCCTAAAACACAACAATGAAATCAATTATAAAGTAGATGATTGGTAAATTCAACCTCACTGAAATTAAGCATTTCTGCCCACTGAATGACCAGCCTCACCCTGAAGGGTAATTGTTGCATTACAGGGAACCAAGTAAGCTTCACTCTTCAGAATACAATCTCCAAAACAATAAGAAAAATGATCCAAGCACCTACCATGTTTCATCTACTTGCCAAGTATGAATCACTTAGTCCTCATAATAATCCTAAAACACAGTTCCTCTCATCATTCCCATTTTGCAGGTTAGAGAATGGAGGTACAGAGATTTTGTCCTTTGTCCAAGGTGCCAGGAAAGTGATAGAGTAGATCTGAAACCCAGGAGGAATCATTTAACCTTCTCAGCTGAGCACAGGAAGAATCGCAATCCAATGCACTGGTAATCTAGTAACCTGGGTTAATGTCATAGTTACAGGATATGACAACTGTTCCCAGCAATCAAACTTAAAGTCAGTGAGGAACCTGACCCCTAGAGGAAGCCAGTGAGAACCAGGGACAGCACAGTGGGCGTATGATCCATGTGAGTTTGCATAGGCTCAATGGGGCTCTTGGGGCTCTTGGTGTAATACTCTGCCACACCTTAAAAGTGTTGGTAACTTTAGAACAGGGCACCCACATTTTCATCTTGCACTGGGTCCTGCAAATTATGCACTGGTCCTGATAATAATAGATGACGGTAATATGAAATAGTGACGGCTTCTTTGTCTTTGGGCTTATCTTACCACTTGGAAGTACACACTCAGAGGGATGACCAGGAAGGATCTGCTCCATACTGGAGTTGATTACTGTATGTTTCTCTCTTACCACTGACACCTCTTGAGCTGGAAAGAGGATTTGCATAATCCTCCAGTTACCTGAACTCCACAGGATAGGTGAAGAACTCTGGGTCACAAAGACATGCTATTAAACAATGTTGAGATATGGAAATTTATATGCTTACCTACACATTTTATTTTTATATTTGAGAAAACAGATTCTCCTTATTTCTTAGCCAGATAATTAAATAGACTCATACTTTTCCCATTGGTTTCCAATGCTGTCTAACCTCATTATTTTCTGTACTTTTCTTTTCCCCCTAAAACACAAAGTCTGATTTTATCACACCCATGCTTCAAATTTAAATTGTCAACCAGAATTCTGGGTAATGTCCAGACTTCTAGAATAGCATAAATCTCTTCATGAGTTGGCTCCTGCCTGTCTCTCTAACCCTATTTCTTATCACTCCCACATATGCATTACACAACCCAAGCATTGCAAGTTGCCTGTAAGTCATTTAATTAAAACCGATTTTCACATTGCCAAGCCTCTCTACACATATCCTCATCTTTAAGATAATTGTACCCCATGTTTATTTGGAAACTCCCAATTTGCCGAATCTTGTCTCCTCTAACCACTTTGCTAAGGGAAGACATTCTCCTCTTGTTTGCTGAATATACTGTGCTCACTCCCCTTAGTTAAAGAATATGCTTACACACTTGAATGCCCTCATAAAAAGCCCCCTGATTAAAGTAACCTCATCTTATTCATCTTAATGTTACAGTAGGCACAAAACCTGATAGAGTAGGCCCTATGCAAACTTTCACTGAACTAATGATATTATCATCCATTATCATTCATTCAATAACCATTTAGGCACTATACCACTTTGTGGTTGCCACTCTTTTGTGTCTAAACAGTGAACAAGACATAGAACTTATGGTCTAGTTGGGAGACCATACTACTTAGGGCCTAGTGCTAGGGCCTAGAAGTCTAGCTGCCCTCACAGGGCAGTGCAGTGAGAAAATTAACATGGGGTGATGAACAAGAAAGAAATGACAGAAGATGATTCCTATGATTGTGAGACAAAGACTGAAGAATGGCATTTGAACTGAAAACAAAGCATTGATCAAAAGGCACCCATGCAAAAGGCTGGAAGAAGAACACAATAGGGAGAAGAAACAGCAAATGAAATTCTGAACAAGCTTGGTCAGAAATGAGGCCAGCACAGTGGAGGGAATTGAAAGAAGCGGTGGAAGTTGGTGCCTGAGTTCACAAAGTTGCTTAGGAAGAGAGAGCGAGGGTGGAGCCCTCCTGATGATTTCGTCCACGTGAAGGGAGCTCCACTTCTACAGCCTTCATCATCGCTGAACTCTTACCACCTCCCAAGAACGAGAGATACCTTCTCTGGGAATGATGAATAGCACCTAAATCATGACTTTGGGAGAAGGAAGTGGACATATGTGGCCCTTCTTTCTCTCAACATCTCTTTCCTCATGATACATATGCTCAGAGGAGGCATATATTCTGATCTGTTCTCAGCCACACTCATTCAAGTTTTTAAGGGCTCAACAGGGGCTGTGACCAGGCCACATAGTTAAGTCTGTTTAATTAATTCTAGGGTTGAGAATCAGCTGATAGTCTGATCTCCCTCTGCTTTGATGAACTCAATTGTTACTGAATCAGAGTGAGGGACAGTTGGGTGAGAAGGATGGACTTCCTCAAAGTCTAAGACCCTGTGTGAGTTTCTTGGTCATATACAATGTTATTTCATATTCCATGCATGTAATACAATATTTACCGAATTCCTATTATTGTCCTGCTAGAAAAATGTGTTTTTTTTCTCTCTCCTCTTTCTCATTTTCTCTTTAAACATATGTGTGCATGTATACACATCCCCTTAAGTATCTCCTGTTTATAAAATAGATAATTTTTATGGCTTGGACTTGAGTCCTCACAGATCCTACAGCTTAGCCAGGGGAGATAAATTTTGAATGGGAGGACAAGGTAAGGATTATCAACTGAGCAACTATTATTGAGGTAGCGTCTTCACAGAGGGTGAGAAAACCCTAGGAACCAAGCTGCCTTGCAATGCTACACATTATATTTTTGCTAAAGATGAGCAGACAGATTCTCAGAGAGGTTATCTAAATTTCAGAACACACGACTGAGAAAGGGCAGCATTAGGAGTCTGCTGTGTGTTAGATTCCCAAGGTCTTTGAGCTTCTCACACTACACATAAGCAAATTAGAAAGGAGCTCAAGACAGGACATAATGAAGTGTGAAAAGGAATGTAATCAAATATCAGTTGAAAAAGTGCTGTGGTTGTTCAGTAGAGGGAGAGGTATTGTTGATTCAAGTTAGATCATACCTCCCACAGAACTTGTCATCACACCCATGCAGGCTACATTTGGACTCTGGCTATCACCTATAAGGTCTCCAAATAAAGTTATGATAATATGTATGATAATACAATTTTAGGTATCAGAGCAAACAAAATTAAACTTAGGTTTCAAATGGCAGAGGATCTGTCATTCCTAGCATACTTATTTTTGGATATTTTCTTCCTTATCAGTGAAACCATGTCATTCAGTAGCTACTCTATCTGAACCATCTCCATGTAGTAATTTAATTGTGAATGAACCTCAAGAGATTAGCAGGATATTCAGTGACACTTCTTCTACTGAACACTTAAAAGTTGGTTGCCCAAATCGTTAACCACCTGCTTCATTTTGAGTATGGATTTCATATCTTCCTGATTTGCTACCATGCATAAATAGTTTGATGCCCTTATAAAACCTGTAGCTCCAAACTGGTATATTAAGACCCCAACATTTAACTCAACTTTAGGCTTTGTTTTAGTAATACAAATTAAATCATTCAAAAACCTACCATCATATTAGCTAATCCAATGAGTCAAAGCCTGACTCCACACTCTCATTGAAAGTCACGTTTACATTGGACCAAAGTCAAGGAAGTAAAAAATAATTAATTTATCTTTTTTAACTGTAGAAAACTATTTAATAAACTGAAAGTAATACTCAAGCTAAAGCAAAAGCAATTTATTCTATTTCTTTGTAGAAAGTACATTGAGAGTCTAAAAATAAACTACTAATTAGAATGGGTACCTTGGTTTCTGAAAGGCAACTCATTCACCTATATAGGCAAATAAGGATTATATTGTATTGTTGCATTGTATTGTCTGCAGAGAATTCTAGATATGTGAGAAAGAAACCAGCCATAAGTAAAAACATATTGAAAAGAAAGAGCACTCACCTTCAAAGAAACACAGATTTTTGCCACCAAGGCTAACAATAAATCATTATGAATATCCATGTGAACCATAGGATTTATTTATGGTAGTGTAGCTTGACTATTGAATGAAGGAGATTAATAGTGTTTGAAAGCAACTTTTAAATGCAAACTAGAAGGCACAACAGTGGATTCCAGGTGTAAAAGACAGAACTTCAGGCATCAAATCTACATTCGATTCTTTCATCTGATTTTTTATTGATTTGATTTTGTATGGTATGTTAACTTTTCTTAAAAAGACAACCAAGACAAGACTGTTTATGATAGACTATGGATAGGAATAATAGCATAAGCATTTTGATATGAACTCAAGTACATGGAGACTCCATATTTTGTCTGAAGTAAAATTTCTGGCCCAGATCACGTTCAGGGTGAATGCCTTCTCTCCTCCCAGTTTCTGTTCTACATGAAGCTGTCATTCTACTGCATTTATATTCCCTGCAGTTTCATTTTCCTTCTCTGTATTTCCACTTAATTTACAACAGCTCTCTTCCCAAAGTGAAACTCTGACGTGAAAAAGGATGACTTTTGGAGTTGAAGCAGGCCGGCAGGTTCAGCTGCTCCTCTGCCTATAGTTCAGCACCGAGAGGGATGGACAGCAACCTAAGGGAGGAAGTTAGGTTCTGAATTTTCTCCCAAAGGGCTAAATGGATATCCTGGAGAGGTTGGTCTCAGCAGTGAACAATCACTGTCCCTGTCAGTTCCTGTCGCCTTCCCCTTCCAGAAGGCTCCTGACTTGAGGGGAATGATGAATCCACGGGCGGCTGTGTGATAGAAGAACCAAACTGACACAAACTGGGCCAACAAAGACTCTTGCTTGGTAATAAGCTGAATAAAGATGCTGAAGGGAAGGAAGCTTCTGTCATGCTGGGTTCTTACATTTTCTAGAGTAAGGAGCAGACAGTCATTTGGGGACTGTATATCTCCTACTTGGAAGAGCAGAGGTTCAAATGACACCTGTTAGAATGGGTAGAATAGCAGGGATACACAGAGAAGCAGAGCTGGGAGACTCTCACTGACTCTGAGAGTTGAAGCAAAGCCCCTCAGCTCCTGTTTGCATTTCTAATTCTGACATGTACACTTGGACATCTGTTGAGATTTCATGTTCTAGTTTCCCAACGCGCCTCTTTTTACTTATTATCACTCTGAAAGCTTTATAGAAAGAACTCTGATCCTTGAAAACCAAAACAGACTGGATTAGAACAATATAGTACAGGCAAGGTACACCATTTTTTAAAGAATCCATTGACTCGTAGTTAAATTAAATGTTTCCCCAGGTCAGTGGGTCTCAAACATTAATGTGTCTTAAAATGATTTAGGCAGTTTGTTTAAATGGGAAGATTTGGAATTCTCAATCTTGACTTCAAAATCGGAATCTCTTAGGGTTTTAACATGCATTCCAGATAATTCTGAGCTAGAATTATATTATCCAAACCTTCAGAAACCTAACTACATTCTAACTATTCTAAGTTTTATCTCTGAATCAACTGAGGCCACTGAAAGACTGCAATGATTATACTTTTGCAATTCAACATTATGCCCTTGGTTGTATATTAAAAAGACTCTGACTTTATTGCATTTCCTTAGATATTTTGCCTCAGTTGGTGACCTTGGTTAAAGTGCGGAGTTCTAGTAGGAAAATACTTTTAGGAATTAGAAATCCAATAGCCCTTGCTTCCCTTAAGATACTCATATAAACTCACTGAAATATTAATAGCCAAAACCCCAGACTTACTAGACAAAAAATGAGTGACTGAATGAGTGAGCAAGTGAATTAATGAATAAAAGAGATGGGATATGTTTCCATTTTAACCCCATCTTCCAGGAAACCTACAACAACTGATTTCCAAATTCCCACATCTTCTATTGCCAGCATCATCATGTGTTACAAAAGAAATTTAATTGCAAAGGCAGATCATCATTCCTTTTAGTAGTCTGTTAGGTTTGCTGAAGCAAGTAAGTTCTAACTGGCATCCATTTATTTATCAAAGATATACTGAATTTTATTCTGTTAAGTTTATTACCAGGCACTTTAGGAATAGACACTGAAAAGGGTTGAGCCTTCGCAGACTTCATGTTTCTTCAGAGGGACACGAAACACATTTACCAATAGTGAGAATGCAAGCCATTCAGACAGTGTGATGAGACTCAAGAGTGAGAAGTGATTATTTCCAGCAGGATGATCAGGTCAAGTTCTATGGAGCAAGCAGGGCTGTACATCTAGTAAGATGGGCAATGAATAGAGATGAGGAGAAAGATAATCTAGACACAGGAAATTCTAACTTTCCTTACTACCTTTTCTCATAGGTCCCTGCATTTCTGCAGAGCACCTACTGTATTTTGTAACTGCACATTCATCTAGGCAACTATGTGTTCAATGCTTCTATATTCCTCCACTACTCAACACTACCCACAGGACAGGGCTGTCTGTGTTTCACTCACCACTCTAGGTACACATGCACACAGTACCTAGCACAGTGCTTGGGACACAGTTATTGTTCTGCAATTATTTACTGCTGAACGAATGGCTAAGAGTCTAGGATTCTACATGGTTTGCCATTTATTTGTTTTGAAATCTTTGGATCCATATCTAAGTCTCTGTTTCCTCCTGTGTAAGATGGGGTGGTAATAGCCCTTTCCATATAGAATTGAGGTAAATATTTAAAAGGACTGTACATGTCAATAAATTATAGCTATTTTTACTTTTATAGGAAGAGGCAGTGATATGAAGCAAAGCAGTGTAGGAGCTATAGATTTTAAGGATGAGTATGAATTTATCTGGCTTTTTTTTTTTTTTCCCCTGTAACTTTACAGGATCACTAGGCAAAGCAATGTAGCAAGTTTGATTTAAACTGGGTATTTCCCAAAGCAATCTACAGATTCAATCCAATCCCTATCAAGCTACCAACAGCATTTTTCACAGAACTAGAACAAATAATTTCACAATTTGTATGGAAATACAAAAAAAACCTCAAATAGCCAATGAGAAAGAAGAATGGAACTGGAGGAATCAACCTGCCTGACTTCAGACTCTACTACAAAGCCACAGTCATCAAGACAGTATGGTACTGGCACAAAGACAGAAATATAGATCAATGGGACAAAATAGAAAGCCCAGAGATAAATCCACGAACCTATGGACACCTTATCTTTGACAAAGGAGGCAAGGATATACAATGGAGAAAAGACAATCTCTTTAATAAGTGGTACTGGGAAAACTGGTCAACCACTTGTAAAAGAATGAAACTAGAACACTTTCTAACACCATACACAAAAATAAACTCAAAATGGATTAAAGATCTAAACATAAGACCAGAAACTATAAAACTTTTAGAGGAAAACATAGGCAAAACACTCTCTGACATAAATCACAGCAGGATCCTCTATGACCCACCTCCCTGAGTAATGGAAATACAAGCAAAAATAAACAAATGGGACCTAATTAAACTTAAAAGCTTTTGCACAATGAAGGAAACTATAAGCAAGGTAAAAAGACAGTCTTCAGAATGGGAGAAAATAATAGAAAATGAAGCAACTGATAAAGAACTAATCTCAAAAATATACAAACAACTCCTGCAGCTCAATTATAGAAAAATAAATGAACCAATCAAAAAATGGGCCAAAGAACTAAACAGACATTTCTCCAAAGAAGACATACAGATGGCTAACAAATGCATGAAAAGATGCTCAACATCACTCATTATCAGAGAAATGCAAATCAAAACCACAATGAGGTACCATCTCACGCGGGTCAGAATGGCTGCTATCCAAAAATCTACAAACAATAAATGCTGGAGAGGGTGTGGAGAAAAGGGAACCCTCTTACACTGTTGGTGGGAATGCAAACTAGTACAGCCACTATGGAGAACAGTGTGGAGATTCCTTAAAACCTGGAAATAGAACTGCCATATGACCCAGCAATCCCACTTCTGGGCATACACACCGAGGAAACCAGATCTGAAAGAGACACGTGCACCCCAATGTTCATCACAGCACTGTTTATAATAGCCAGGACATGGAAGCAACCTAGATGCCCATCAGCAGACGAATGGATAAGGAAGCTGTGGTACATATACACCATGGAATATTACTCAGCCATTAAGAAGAATTCATTTGAATCAGTTCTAATGAGATGGATGAAACTGGAGCCTATTATACAGAGTGAAGTAAGCCAGAAAGAAAAACACCAATACTGTGTACTAACGCATATATATAGAATTTAGAAAGATGGTAACGATAACCCTACATGCAAAACAGCAAAAGGACACAGATGTACAGCACAGTCTTTTGGACTCTGTGGGAGAAGACGAGGGTGGGTTGATCTGAGAGAAGAGCATTAAAACATGTATATTATATGTGAAACAGATCGCCAGTCCAGATTCGATGCATGAGACAGGGTGTTCGGGCTGGTGCACTGGGATGACCCAGATGGATGGGATGGGGAGGGAGGTGGGAGGGGGGTTCAGGATGGGGAACACATGTAAATTCATGGCTGATTCATGTCAATGTATGGCAAAACCCACTACAATATTAGTGGTTTTAATAATAAAGTAATTAGCCTGCAATTAAAATAAAATACAAAGTTAAAAAAATAATTATCTGGGTATCTTGACTCAGTGTCTGCTCCCATTGAACCAGGTGACCAGGAGTGCTTCCCTTGAAGATCCCACTGCTTCTTTTATGAAATAGGACTAACACAGCAGCTGCTCCTTTATCATGAAACTGTCCTGATGGTCAATGAGAAAGGACAAGTGAAAGTCCTCTGGGGCAGATCTGTGCTGTACAGAGCCTGTGCCATAGGTTTGAGGATATCAGGCTTTGAATTCTTCAGTTGCTAGTAAACAAGCAAGATAAGCTGTGCCCCTGTGAAAACAGGGCTTGTTGTGGGATGGAAACAGGCAGTCCCTTAAGTCAGAGAAATCTCACTTCCAACCCTGGCTCTGCTTCTGACATGCTGGGTAACCTCAGACCAGTTACCTCATCTTTTTAAGCTAGGCATTCCTCACCTGTCAATCACATACAATTGAATCTACCTCCTGGGGCCAAGGGTTTCCCAGGTGGCTCATAAAAAAACAAACAAAACAAACAAACAAAAAACAAACAAAAAAGTCCGCCTGCCAATACATGAAATGTGGGTTCGATCCCTGGGTCAGGAAGATCCCCTGGAGAAGAAAATGGCAACCCACTCTAGTATTCTTGCCTGGGAAATACCATGAACAGAGGAGCCTGGTGGGCTATAGTTCATGGAGTTGAAAAAGAGTTGGACAGGAATTAGCGACTGAGGACACATGCATGCCTGGGGCCACTGGAGGAGACAAAGATAAATCTCAGTAGAGATACTGTGAACTCCAAGTTCCTGTAAATACACATTTATCTCTGGTCCAGAAAGAAGAGTGAGTAGGGGGTAGGAGGAAGAGTATGGATTGAGAAGGCCTCCCTGTCAGCTCTTATATTAAAATTATCTCATAATTTTATCTCATATTATCTCAGCTCTCAACTAAAATTTCCTCTGAGTGGGGGATGCAGGTAAAGCCAATTACAAGCCCTGCCCTCTAAGCAGCATTTCTCCTTCTAACCCAAAGGTGTTCTTCCACAACTGGATGATCATAGGGCTCTAGGGAATTGTACTAAAATTTTTTTTCTTTTTGCCAAACCTGATTTTTTTTGCCAAATCAAATCTATCACATACAGACTTTTAATAGGGACAGACAGAAGGTGCCAATTTTTAAGGAAACACAGACACACAGGCGAGGAAAAAAATAATTAATGCATCTCTCTTTTTCCTATGTATGAATTGAGGGAAAGTGTCTTTTATGAATTTTATCAGCAGAACCCCTTGCTTTGGCAGGAGGATGATTGAGAACTGTAATTTCTACAAGCCTGGGTGTCATTTCTCCTGCTAAATTTTCAAGAATATTTATTGAGTACCAGGTTAGGTAGTGATCTATGGGCTTTAAATTATACACTAAAGTGGGCACAGCCTCCCCCAGTGGAGCCTATAAAAACAAAGGCACCTATACTCTGGGTATTGGGTTGTGGATTGGTATGTATATGTGAGATATACATCTTATTTTATCAAAAACACTTGGAAATAGAAAACATCCAAAATTTATAGGGGTTGTAACTTAGATTTGGACTAAGTCACTTTCTTAAAGTAGCCATTAGATCATTATATTGCCTTCAACCTTATTTTGGGGGCTGGTGTACCAGGCCCCATATCTTTGATTATGCAAACACCATTACTTGGGTGTAAATAAGCATTCCATCTTCTATTTTCCAGGAGGACAAAAGCTGGTGCACTGGGATAAGCCGGAGGGATGGGATGGGGAGGGAGGTGGGAGGGGGTTTCGGGATGGGGGACACATGTACACCCGTGGCTGATTCATGTCAATGTATGGCAAAATCCACCAAAATATTATAAAGTAATTAGCCTCTAATTAAAGTAAATAAATTAATTTTTTAAAAAAGTATGTATGAGCCTATGGGTAGAAGGAGGGGACCATATCTGCATGAAAAGAATAAATAAAGACAGAGGTTGATGCTAGTATGCCTTTGAGTGGACAGAATGTGACTTCTGATGGATCTGACATTCTGAATGACCAATACCTTTTCTCCTAATTGGCCTGGACTAACTGAACAACCTGTTAGTGCTTTGGCTTCAATTAATTGGAAGCAACATCTTTAGGAATTAGAACTGGTAATGGGAAAGATGGAGTTTATTCACTCATTCATTCAACAACACTTACTGAAGGCCCATGATGTGCCCTCTGGATGTTATAATCTGTCCGAGAAAAACACAGACAGGAAATAAGTGCCATAACACTAGCACGTGGATGACGGGACACTGCAGGGTAACAGCATAATGAAAGACATTACCAGATTTTAAGGAACTTACATCATCATCACCACTGACCTTTCTGCCATGTGTCCCAGTCTCATTTAATCCTCATAACCAGGCTATGAATTGGGTGTCGATATTATCTCATTTTAGAAGGGAGAAAGTTGAAACACAACAAAACTGAAAGTGAGTCTAAAGTGACTTGTACAGTAGAAACTGGCATGGAATCAAGGGAGTCTAACTTGAGAGTCCATGCTCTTAACTGCTATAAAGTACACCACCTGCAGATTGGAAAAAAACAATACTGTCATTGGTAATGACAGTAACTCCAGGAGGTCTGATGCAAGAGCAAAAGATCCCACCAAACGAAATGTCCTAGCAAATCCCAGCAGTAGTTTGCCTTCGGTCTTCCAGTTACCATGACACTGCTCACCAGCTTGCCCCTTAGAGAGGAAGGTTAAAGGAGTTCCCTCAGCTTTACATTATTAAAATTACTATAAATTTACAAATAATCACTAGCGCCATAGTTTCTAGAAATATATAAGAAAAGCTATTTTGAATACGCCACAGTTTATCTACCAAACTGTCAAATAACATTACCACTTACATATTTTTACCTTCCATGGAAGTGATATACACATCTCAGAATCATCACAAAATTATCCACTGGCAATGAAAAGAGCAATAACAGTAATACAAGCAAAACAAGGGTGGCCATGAGCTGATGATCATTTTTACTTGGTGATGGCTGCATAAGACTGCATTCTATTAATCAGTAATATTTTCTATTAGCATTATATTAATTTTATTACCTGTCTGATATTTGTATTATTAAATGTTGAAACTTTAAAGTGAAACTCTTTAAAGGTAACTGGAGAGAAATTTTGGAAAATCAGTCCTGATTTGTGACTTTAAAGTAAAAACATTAAGTGTGATGGTTATGAGATCATTGGCCAAGATAATTAATTTCTAAAGGCTAACCAGGCAATTATCAATGATAGGCTAAAATGTATTTGAAGATACCCTGAAAGGATAAAGTACTAAATGAGTGTGTGTCATCCTTGCCCCATTACAGGTGTCACTAACGGTAGGTTTTAAAATTGCTAACGTCCCTTTAACATGAAGAGATTCTAATGTGGGATGAGATGAGTCTCAGACAGTTGTTCATTGAAAAACAAAACAAAACAAAACCTCACAGGTCTGAGAAATGAAAAGAATGTGATGGTCCCTCAGTCGTGTGCAACTCTTTGCAACCCCATGGACTGTAGCCCGCTAGGCTCCTCTGTCCATGGAATTCTCCAGGCAAGAATACTGGAATGAGTAGCCATTCCCTTCTCCAGGGGATCTTCCCAACCCAGGGATCAAACTCAGATCTCCTGCACTGCAGGCAAATTCTTTACAGTCTGAGCCACCAGGGCAGGCCTGGGTCTGAGAACCTCTACAATAAAGTGCAGCTATTATTAAGCAAATAATATTGGATATTTATTCAGGCATTTGCTTTAGTTTTGCTCCTTATTATTATTGCAAAATTCAGACTTAAATTGAAGAAAGTAGGGAAAACCAATAGACCATTCAGGTAGGAGTTAAATCAAATCCCTTATGATTATAGAGTAGAAGTGGCAAATATATTCAAGGGATTAGATCTGATAGATAGAGTGCCTGAAGAACTATGGACAGAGGTTCCTGACATTTTACAGAAGGTGGTGATCAAAACCAATCCCAAGAAGAAAAAATGCAAAAAGGCAAAATGGTTGTTTTTTTGCCTTACAAATAGCTGAGAAAAAAAGAGAAGTGAAAAGCAAAGGAGAAAAGGAAAGATATATTGATCTGAATGAATGCAGTTTCAAAGAATAGCAAGGATATAAGAAAGCCTTCCTAAGTGATCAATGCAAAGAAACAGAGGAAAACAATAGAATGGGAAAGACTAGAGATCTCGTCAAGAAAATTAGAGATACTGAGGGAACATTTCATTCAAAGATGGGTCCAATAAAGGACATAAATGGTATGGACCTAAGAGAAGCAGAAAATATTAAGAAGAGGCAGCAAGGATACACAGAAGAACTATGCAAAAAAGATCTTAATGACCCAGATAACCATGATGGTGTGATCACTCACCTAGAGCCAGACATCCTGGAGGGCAAAGTCAAGCGGGCCTTAGCACGAAAAACAAAGCTAGTGGAGGTGATGGAATTCCAGCTTAGATATTTCAAATCTTAAAAGATGACGCTGTGAAAGTGCTGCAGTCAATATGCCAGCAAATTTGGAAAACTCAGTAGTGGCCACAGGACTAGAAAAGGGCAGTTTTCATTCCAATCCCAAAGAAAGGCAATGCCTAAGATGTTCTAACTACTGCACAATTGCACTCATCTCACATGCTAGCAGAGTAATGCTCAAAATTCTCCAAGCTAGGGTTCAGCAATATGTGAACCAAGAACTTCCAGATATTCAAGCTGGATTTAGAAAGGGCAAAGGATCCAGTGATCAAATTGCCAACATCCACTGGATCATAGAAAAAGCAAGAGAATTCTAGAAAAAACATTTACTTCTGCTTCATTGACTACACTAAAGCCTTTGACTTTGTGGATCACAACAAGCTGTGGAAAATTCTCAAAGAGATGGAAATACCAGATAAACTTACATGCCTCCTGAGAAATCTGTTTGCAGATCAAGAAGCAACAGTTACAATCAGACTTGGAACAATGGGCTGGTTCCTAATTGGGAAAGGAGTACGTCAAGGCTGTATATTGTCACCTTGCTTATTTAACTACATGCAGAGTACATCATAAGAAATGCCAGACTTGACGAAGCACAAACTGAAATCAAGATTGCTGGAAGAAATATCAATAACCTTAGATATGCAGATGACACCACACTTATGACAAAAAACAAGGAGGAACTAAAGAGCCTCTTGATGAAAGTGAAAGAGGAGAGTGAAAAAGTTGGCTTAAAACTCAACATTCAAGAAACTAAGATCATGGCATCCAGTCCCATCACTTCATGGCAAATAGATGGGGAAATAATGGAAACAGTGGCAGACTTTATTTTCTTGGGCTCCAAAATCACTGCAAATGGTGACTGCAGATGGTGACTGCAGCCATGAAATTAAAAGACACTTTCTCCTTAGAAGAAAAGCTATGACAAACCTAGACAGCATATTAAAAAGCAGAGACATTACTTTACCCACAAAGTTTCATCTAGTCAAATTTTTTTTCAGTAGTCATCTATGGATGTGAGAGTTGCACCGTAAAGAAAGTTGAGCATTGAAGAATCGATGCTTTTGAACTGTGGTGTTGGAGAAGACCCTTGAGAGTTCCTTGGATTGCAAGGAGATCAAACCAATCAATCCTAAAAGAAATCAATTCTGAATATACATTGGAAGGACTGATGCTGAAGCTGAAACTCCAATGCTCTGGCCACCTGATGCAAAGAACTGACTCATTGGAAAAGACCCTGATGCTGGGGAAGATTGAAAGCAGGAGGAGGATGACAGAGGATGAGATGTCAGATGGCATCACCATCTTGAAGAACATGAGTTTGAGCAAGCTCTGGGAGTTGGTAATGGACTGGGAAGGCTTGGGTGCTGCAGTCCATGGGGTCACAAAGAGTCAGACATGACTGAGCAACTGAACTGACTGACTTGCTTTACAGACAGAAGGAAGAATAGAGAAATTAACAAGAACGTCACCAGTGGTTCTTGATTATTTGGCTAATGTTTTTACTGGGACTTAAAATTTGGAGAGTCCACAATAAGACCACAGCTTGATAGCTATTTGATTTTCTTAGAAGAATGTGGGACTACCATTAATCCTTTAAGGAGATACTCAGATGAGCAGGAGTAAAAAGACAGGAAGCATGACTAGTTACAAGCTGGAAATGATTCATGGCTTAAGAATACTCTTAAGTTGTAAGAAACTGGATCATAAACCCAGCCAGGACCAAACAAAACCTGATACAACTTATCCATTGCTAAGACCCAAATCACTCTGGGGACAGTCTGCCCTTAGGAAGCCACCTTGGCTTTCTGAGAGGTTTAGAATGGATTTGGTTTTGGAGCTATGTAATCATGTGATTTCCTTGGTCATAGAAAAAACCTATTAAATTGTAATGTCTTGCACTAGGATCCATGCATCGGGACATTTTAGAGATCTCTAAATGATCCCATTGTGTAGGCAAATTTGGGGGTAGGAAAGTAAACTCTTCTCATATTCATCCATCTTCACATCCTCCATCCTCAGTAGTTGAGTTGCCACCCTCATCCTATTCTCATCTTTCCACTTAGGCTAAATCACTTCTTTCCACCCCTTAACCCACCCTGCCAGTGTCCCCACCTTTTAGTCTGTCCCTAGTCTACATTTTTCACTTTATCAGGTCATTTCCTTGGTCAAAAATGTCTAACTTGCCCTACCCTTACCTATGGAGTTTTGTAATCAACATACAGGTATCACCTGGGAGCTTACACCAAGGTCTAATTCCAGGTCCTGTCCAGGTCTACTGAATTAGAACTTACATAATATTTTAATAAGATCCTCTGGGGACTTGTATAAGCATTTACATTTGGTAAGTATTGCCTTAAAACATTATTTTCCAAATTACATTTTGAAGGACATTCTCAAGGACAGAGAATCTACTACCTGGATTCAAAGACACACTTTCCTCTTTCTTTACAGCACATCTGTCCCTTCAAAAAATTTATTCAGTGACAACTATACCCTACACTATGCCAGGTTTAAATGACCTAGTGGTGAAGACGACAGAAGTGGTCCCTGCACTTGTGGACTTACAGTCTAGGAAGGCAACATTAGCATGAAGGATAAGTATAAGAGTATCATAAAGGGGATATGTAGGATGCTATGGGATGATCTAGTTAATGTGGATAGGGAGATGGATGGGGAGGGTCTAATGAAGTCAGGAAGATGAACATAACCTTTCTCAAAGAAGGCTGCTACAGCAGTTCCGTGCTGATACAGAGTTTGGAGGACCAAGGAGAGGCAGCTGAACACAGCTCCAGCACCCCACAAGGTAGATGCAGAGGCTTGGAACAATGACAGAAATACTTGCCCCATGCCTACTCCATTCAAGGCAGTGTGGGCTCTAAGTATTTTCCTTTTCGGTAGGTACAGTTATAAACCCTGTTCTACAGGTAAGGAAACTGAGGCACAGAGAGATTAAGGAATGCATCCACTGTCACGGAGCAAAACTTGGAGCTCAGCTCTAGCCATCTGCTTCCAGCACCTCTGTTCTTAGCTCTCATACTCCACCATGCTTGATCTGGGAAGAATATGGTGATTCAGGAAGCTGAAAAACAGGCTGTGTGCCTAGAGTTCAAGTAGCATTTGTTCACAGATATATGACCCTTTTTTTATCTTAAGGGTGAAACTATAATGCATCACCATTCAGCTGTTGACTTCTTAGAGCACAGATTTTTAGAAACATCCCATACTTACTGAATCAGAATTTCTAGCCATGGAGCTGAAAACCTGCATTTTCATAATGCTTCAAGGTGATTCAGAGTCAATACAATTTGAAAACCATAGAATTAACAGTACCAGTTCCTCCAATATCCTCCCTATCATAGTCTCCTCTAATTAACCCACAGTTATTTAATAATATATTGGTCCCAAAGTATGAACTAAACATCAGGGTAAATAGGATTGAAGCTGAAAGAAATCTGAAAATTGAATCTGTGCTTCTCCAGGTCCCCTGACTGTCTGGCTGTGAAAAGAATTATCTAGACTTGAAAAACTGGAGGCTAAAAAGAGACCACAGAGGCTTAGAACTATTTTCATTATAACGCCAACCATTTAAATAACTAATTGAATCTCTGGAAGTTGGAGTAAAATCTGAAATTGCTGGAAGAGCAATTATTTCAAATGGCTTATGACTCCTCCAACCTTACCCAGTGCGAGGAGAAGATGCTCATGAAGCAGAGAGAATTTTCTCAAAAGTACTAATAGAATGCATGCAGTAGCAGCAGCTAAAGTAATCTCTGGCCACCGGGGCACACAGACTCAACAAAACTAATATGCCTCCTTAAGTGTCAAGGGACCTTGACAGCTCTAACACCAATATCTGGCTGTCAGTAGGGTATTATTTTTAATTCAACCTTTTCCTTTCTTAAAGCCATTTAACAGAGGAATTATGCTAATCTCTTATGAGACAGAAACTAAAAGAAACAGCTGCATTTCAATAAACCTCCATCTTCATATATTATTTTATCTTCCTGCATTTCTTCAAGACTTATCTTTAAAAGCTTGAATGTTATTCAGGTACATTACTATTAAAATTTCAAAATCCATCCTCCTAGATGCTGCCTTTCAAATGGTTTAGAATAGAGATCACAGTTTTTCTGTGCCATTCTGTTTGGAAATAACATTCCCCTGGCTACTCCACAAACCCTGTTCATCCAGCTCAATTACTTTGAATTTTTATTTAGGAAAACAAGTTTTGGAGAGTTCCTAAAAGAAATTGCTGTCTCCACCCATCAAAAGATCAGATAAATATCCCACTGTATTTTCCAAGCTCTTCTATATTCAATACGTTTAGTTCTGATTCTACCCATAAGCAGCATTTACTGGATGCTACTCTGTTAACACTGTGACAGAAGATCATTAAAAAGATGAAATGGAACAGTCAGAAAAACTTTATGTGGGTACCTCACCAGTGCAAATAAGGCATTGATGATGATAACCTTCAAGAGCTGTCACTGCCCCTCTGCCAATCACGGAGAGGTGGTTTGAAGTGGCAGACAGATCTGTGTCAGTGTATGCTGTAACATCATGTCACTGCCGTGAAGATGTGTAAGTCAAAGAACAGCCGGGGGATCCTAGATGCACAAGGCTGGACTTCTGGGGAAGCATGTTAATAAGCTCAGTATTTGTGGCAGGTTCTGTCCGTGCAGAACGGCATGCTTTCCTTTCCCTTCTTCCAGGAGGCTAATGCAGAGACACAGGAAGAGCCAGGCCCTGAATGAGAGGATGTTATTTCCAAGACAAGGCCAGCGGGGTATGAATGGGACCCACTTTGCTTTGAGCACTAGGGTTAATACTCTTCCATCCTTCCTTCTCCTGAGTGTGCCTTTTCTTACTCTGGCAATAGTGAGATCCATAGGACCCAAGATAAGAGTATGAGACTATGGAAAAGGGACCAAGTTATTAATTCCAGGTCTTAGGTCAAAACAGGGCCTTAGAACTAGGAGTTCTTGTATCTCCACAGGACTAGCTCATCAGGGAACTGAAATAGGTGTGGGGGAGAAGACCCATTCTAAGAAAAGCAGTCATTTTACAAAAGTGCTCCTCTGTGTTTGTCAGGACTTAGCTATTAAATATCCTGGATCATAGCATTCCAAATATATCCAAGTGTATAAAGCATCACCATTAAGAGTAAAGAAATATAAATCATATAGTTTTGACTTCTGCACCTGTTCAATACTTTTTAATGTATCGGCCCCTCTTCTTTCACAGGCTTATATTTATCAGTGATGTATGCATAGGGCTTAAGGCCCTGCATTCTAATGAAGATACCTGGAGTCAGGCTTAAGCACACAGGATCCACAAATAAATTGTGATGGTATTCATGCTTTATAAGAAACCACATTTAAATGGCTGTTCAAAATACCACAACAGTGTTAACAAAAGACAAGAACTCCTACACCACACACCTGTAAAATCATGGCATAGAACAACCAAATATATTTTCCCTGCCAAATCATAATTTGTTCTAGAAATCTAAGACTTCACTTACAAATTTTACAAACTTCATTCCCTGGGTTATATGCAAAAGGAAAAGAAGGGAGCCCTTGCTCCCCCATCTCTCAGGGACTCAATAGTGAAGGAGGCAATCAAGTGGTCAGGAAGCAGAGAGCACTAAGGAAAGAGCATCCACCTACCTGGTGGGCACAGCCCTGGGCAGGGAGTCCACTCGCTGAAAGCGGTCACAAGACAGTCTTTTTTGCACGGGAGCAGACAAGCACGTACAGTTTCTGGCCGAGTAGATTCCGGGCATCTGCCAATGTAAAAGACTCGATCAATGTCTGCTGGAGAAAGTAAGCAGTTGGATATAGAACCATAGGATCTCAGAACTAAAACCACCGAGACCCTGTTGCTCCTTTTACAGACATGGGGAGAAAGATCCAGGAGAAGCTACTTGCCCACGGACTCAGAGCAGGAGGCAGAGCGTAATACAAACTTCATGTCTCTTGACCTAGAGACTAAAGCCTCAGAAAGGGAGGAGGGTAAGGACATACACTTGGTGGTTGGTTGCCATAACGCCATATCTCCAATGGAGGTAGATAAGAAAGCAATAAGGACTTTCTAGATGGCGCTAGTGGTAAAGAGCACATCTGTCAATGCAGGAGACATAAGAGATGTGGGTTTGATCCCTTGGTCGGAAAGATTCCCTGGAGGAGGGCATGGCACTCCACTCCAGAATTCTTGGCCTGGAGAATTCCACGGACAAAGGTTCACAGGATTGCAAAGAGATGGGCATGACTGAAGCGATTTAGCACAAGAAAGTAATAAAGTGGTTGCCAGGTGCAGATCAGGAGGCAGGAAGGGGATGGATGAGAGCAGGGTGGAGTGCAAGGCCATTCATCATTGTATATTATTTGTCTCCTTGTATTTTGTTATAATTTATGAACCATGTGAACACTTACCCAGTCAAAATAAAGATAGAGAAAGGAAGAAATGAAACACAAAAATCATTAAAAATGGGTTGTGTTTGGGATGTGAGATGCTAAGTGGAGGAAGGTATCGCCAATTTTCATCATCAGTCCCTTTGCATTATTTTATTATACTTGTATAATAATATATAGAAGCATATAATACTTGAAAACAAAATGGGAATGTATATACTCGCAGAAAAGGAATTTTTCAACAAAGTAATTATTAGTGGCCTTATTATTAATCATCCTTAATATACACACACAAAAACTGTCTATCAAATAGGTCAATTCAATGAACATAACAATAGAAAGAAAAACCAGTGTCTTTAGAGCACAGAGTATTATTTAAACAAGCTATTCTGGTAAGGAAAACTGATGTCATGCTTTAGTAGAACTAGCAAAAAGTACTAAACTCATTCCCAAGTTCCTTATTCATCCCTTGAAAGCTACTAAAATTAAATTGGACTGCTATTTATTCCATCTCCCCTTTAATCTCTCCTGGTATCTGTCTGGAAACAGAAGTGCAACTTGAAACATGTCAGTCTCCTGTGTTCCCAGGGGGGCAGCAGGGCTTGAGGGTACAGAGAACCCAGCCAGGACATGTGCAGACATCACAAACAGCTCAGAAATGCCTGTGGTGGGGCTTGGCTTCAGGCTTTCTGGAGAGGGTGGTTTATTCTGCAGAGACTTTGTTCATTTCAGTTAGAAGTAGGTGTTAATCTCTTCTTCAACTTTTAAATATACCTTTATTGAGGTATATTGTTATGTTGCTGTGTGTGTGTGTGTGTGCTCACTCATGTCCAATTCTTTGCAACCCCATGGACTATAGCCTGCTAGGCTCCTCTGTCCATGGGATTTCCCAGGCAGGAATACTGGAGTGGGCTGCCACTTCCTTCTCCAGGGGATCTTCCCAACCCAGGGACTGAACTGGCATCTCTTGCATCTCCTGCATTGGCAGGCAGATTCTTTACCTCTGTGTATACCTGATATGGAAAGGACTGCACCCATTTAATTTGATGAGTTTGAATATATGCGAACCCCTGTGTTACCACGTCCACGAGCAAGGTGATGGACCTACCCCACACCTCCCAAAGTGTCCTTGTGTCCCTTGTTTTGGTTTTTATTTTTGTGTAAGTAGGGTGTTAATCTCTTTTGGGGAACTGATATAGCCTACTTCTAAATTTATGATGTACTAGCATCACCCACAATAAATACTCAGTGGGCTTAATATCAATTCTTCCTATCATGGTCCCCTTTATCAGTGTTCTTTGTCTAAGTCCGTAAGAAAGAAACACTATCATCCCCTCAGGGACAAAGGTCAAACTCAGGTTATCTTGCTTTTATAGAGGTCATGAACTAAGGGCTTTCCTGAAGTGTGATTTCTGGTCTGATAAGAGCCAAATATTCTCTTGCTAGTGAAACCTTCTGTTCATTTCTTCTGCCAATAAGGTTTATTTAGAAAACATCAATTTCCTTAAAGGTTCATCTACCTCTTCCTTTCTACTTACATGATGTTTATCCCTCCCAGGATCACACTTTCAATTTTCATAAATTTTCTCTGAATCATCAAGAATACTTTCCTTGACCATCAGCAACTTATGTGCCTTCCACTCCTAAGAAACATAATGTTTATTTTATTTATCGTTTACTGACACTGACTAAAAGAAGGTTTTTGATATCTGTTGCACTACTGGTTTTCTCTGTGTGTGTGTGTATGTGTGCGTGTGTGTATGTACGCACATGCATGTAGGCATGTGTTATATAGATACTAATTTTTAATGCCTTCATGGTAGAATTTCACCTCATATCATTTCTTAAAAAATGCCAGATCTTAATGTTGTGTAAATATTTAGTAATACTAACTGAATGATTGAAAAGCATTCTATGCTATTGGAGCCTGAAGACAAATCCCTGGGGAAATAAGGCAAATTTATCCAGTCATTTCCAAAACAAAATTGAAACCTTAAAAACTAGGGTAACGTATGGATTCACATTTTAGCTAGTAAACACAGTATGGCTTCTTGCCTTTTGTCATAATTTATACTTTTTACTGTTATATAACACTCTGATCCTAGATTGGCAATAGTATTGCTAAAAGGGTGAATGCATTTCATTTCAACACATACATTTTTCCTGAACTTGCACTCGAGTATTCCACAACTGCCTCCTGGTTGCCCTGGAGGCCTCCATTCCTGTGTCTAAATGCATCAAATTTATCTACAGGGGTCTGCCATTTCTCAGTTATGTGCCCATAATCATGAGGTAGACACAGTCGTTCAACCCGGGGAATGAGGGGCCATCCCAACCTTCCAACTTTGTAAACATTCAATGTGTTAATGGAGCTCCCCATTACTGTATCTCACCAAAGGCCCAGGGTTTTCTCATGAAAGGCAGAAAATGCCTTACATGACCTTTGGAAGGTTCTGAGTTGTGTGATTTTAATCTTTATTGTTTTTTCACACATTGCAACTGGGGAAAAAAGAAAAAGAGTAGTGAAACAAAACCACATATCCCCACAAGCTCTCAAGCTGTCTCTCCTGTTTGAGTTGCACCCTAGCTAGTCCTCATCTTCTGATGTGATCAGTTCTATGACTCACACAATGGTAACATTCTTACCTATACAATTACAAGGAAACCAGAACACCAACCCTGGGAAGCAAAGAACTGCAAGGAGTTCTGTGCATCCCAGAACAATGGGTTTAGAGTATCAAATACATCTTGTTAAGCCCATCCAGTCTATGGATACACCCTTCTTTTTTTCTACTCTGAAGGCCACTCTTTCTTTAGGATATTATCTTTTCCTATTGCCATTACCCTCATCCAAAGGATTTAACAAATAGCAGGGATTTTTTTTTTTTCTCTGCAACAGTTTTCACATAAAAAAAGAGCAAAAGCATACTTTTTGAAAGGGCAAAGCAAAGGATACTTTCTCTTGCTGATAATCTCACTATGTGCTTCACTGGACACTAGGTATTATTTTCTTAGCTCAATTAATCTCATTAACCTCAAGAATTTTAATTAACTTTACTTAAGTCAATGCAACCTCCTCTTGTTTAGCAGGATCATTTGGAGACATACAGTAAGAATTAAAACTAGGCTGTTAAGTCTCTAGCCTCATTAAAAGTGCAAAAAGTAATTAGCAATGTCCTTACGTGTGGGCATGTATGTGTGTGTGTGTTAGGGAAAACATCTGTGCAATTCATTTTTCTCTGTTGCAAAAACGAGTTAACACCATAGGTTATTCACTGTAATAATATTTTAGTCTTATGAAAATTATCAAACAAATACATATGTATTTGTGCATTATGCTTTAAACTATAACTTTTTGACCCTGTGGTTTTTCTGGTCACAAAATATCATTCAGTTAATATTTGAATAAGCTGATGTGCTCAGAAACTTTTATAAAAAAACTATCATTCAACGTAATCATAAGGCTAGATAAGGAAGCAGAGGGCTATTTGAACATATAATCCAACCTTTCATGTCTAAATAGCCTTTAATAATGTATTTGGTAGTCGTCAGTCTCAATTCTAATGCTCCTTTGCTAAGAAAAATATAAAGTACATTCATAACAAGTGTGGATATTTCCTATTATGGTCCAGAGGTGAAAAGTTTTATGAAAGGGAGATCAGGCTTCAGGAATGCTAATTTTTCTCATCATTATAAAGAATAATAGTTTGTTGCATTTCACATAGCATTTATTCCTATATCTAAGCTATGTTTATTTTTATTTGTATATTCAAGCTAATAATTCCAGCATATTTTTTAAGCAGTTGAAAAATGTACATTATGAAAATGAACATTATCAGGGCTTCAATTCTTCTTAAGATAAAAGTAGTTCTCTTGTTTGCATAATATCTTTATATATCTTTCGGGATTTTACCATAACTCCAAGAATTAGATTATCACCTGAATGAAGTGATACGCAAACATTATTGTTCATGTTTGCCTATATCTCCCATTGACTATTGGTCCACATGGTGTTATGGATACCAGGTAAGTTAAAACACACAAGTGATATAATTTGATGTTCTAAAAATATCACAAGCAACTTAGAGTTATATGCTAAAGCAGGATTAACATTTATGAGTTAGTAAGAGCAGAAGGTCATTCATGTGATCTGTTTATTACTTTTCATGGCAGTCCCCCTTTGCCAAACTTTAGCACGGTAGATAAAATATTTTTTCTTAAAGCAAAAGATAAACATCAGCTTCTCAAACTTCTGCAGCTCATATCCATCCCCTGTCAAATCTTCTTACTTTCATACACACAGGTCTAATTAATTCATGAATTCTAAAAATGTTTATGGACAATAATGACATGCCAGTCATGGTTCTAAAATCTGCAGTGGCAACAAGGAAGATCATCCAGCCCCAGCTACATCCAACCTTTGGAAGCCACATTTAGGAGGGGAGAGAGAGGAAGTCTTTTTTGATTGTGCTTCAAGTCAAATTTATATTCCCTTCCATTTTCATAGCCATCTGTTCATTTGATGCTCCAACACCAGCAGTATCTGGCCAATCTGTCCTATTTTTGCCATTAGCAGTTTGTTTCCCTTAACTGAGCTTCTATGACTTTCTTTACACACAGCTCAAGTAGTTTCCATGACACTGTGGATAAGGCCCAGAGCTTATCATCATGGTGCCCTGAGATGAAATTAATCAGGTTTAAGTTGCCCATGACAGCAGCACAAACTGGATTGAATTAGGCAGAAGAGCAAATGCGGTTGCCCATGTTGCCAGGAAAAGCAGGAGGGCACTTAAGTGAGAAGGGACCAGAACTTGATATTTGTTCTGTTTCGGTTTCTCTTTCTAGTTTTACTCTCTCTTCCGGCTTTTTCCACAAGGCGTGACCGTGGCATGGCAACTCTCCACTCATACACATAGAGAATCATGAACAGAAAGAAGAGAGAGTTTCATTTTCTCAACTTAAAAATTTTGGAGGAATAGTTCTAAGTTGCCTAGTCTGTGACACTCGACCAAGGCTTGAACCAACCCATCCTGGTTACCCACCACTACTGTGGTTGAGGTAGGGTCTTTCAGCATGGCCACTTGCAAATCTCTGTGGACAGGCCGGTCACCCAGTCTCTGTATATAACTAGGTCACTCACTGTTTCTTTTCCATGAACATTCCTGCATGCACTTGAGGAAGAGTTATGTTTTCTCATTTGGTCTAGAGAAGAAACCCCACAGCTGAGTTCTCCAGTCAATTACTCTTTTTTTCCTCCATCACTTACAGTTACTCCTGAGCCTTTTCTTATCCTAGCCCTCATGTCCAAATTCTTCTATTTTTTTTTTTTTCAATTTACATTTCTATGTGCAGAACAGAGCGGCCTTGAGATTGTAAACTACTAGAGGGCATGAGTTAGTCTATTCAAAATGGCTGTATGGATCTATGGCTCACCTCAGACAAGGCCAATGGGATCTAAAGAGTATAGCACAGCCCCATATTTCAAAGTACATAACCTACCTTGTTGTGGACTTAGTCGTCATGTGATTGGAAAAGAGTCAGAAATACCGATATCAACTCTAGAAAAGTTGATTATTCAAACATATTTAAATTTGTGGGCATTATATTTACTGTTATCCTTCAATGAATACATGCATTAGAACTTAGAAAAGTGTCTACCTTTGGCAAGAGTCCAACAAAACAAAACAAAAACCTCTTACTCTAATACAAACTGGGACATATTCAGTGCTCAAAAATGCATCTGACTAAAAGCACTCAACTATGCAATCATCCTATGTACTTTCAATAAACTATGGATCATACCTTTTTGTCATCACTTGTCCCACGTGACTCTTGACACAGAAGACTCTCCGTGTCTGAATGCCCACACCACATGTAGCTTCTCCATTCCAGCCAATGGTTGCATTAAGGGCAGTTACTAATGTGTCTTCAGAACAGGGGCCCCAAGGTGATGTCTCCCAGTAGAGCTGCATGCATGAATGGTCGTTGCATGAGCGATGCTCTTGGAGGGCCTGACTAGGAGGGCATGGTTTTCCACCTGCAAATATCAAAATAAAGAAGAATACATAGTTGTTGCTTTTATTAGTATTTTGCTGCTGTCATTCCTGTCATTATTATTGTTTTTCCTGTTTTAATGTTCTAGAAAGATGGCCTTTTGATACAATCTTCCTAAGACCTGAGCCACTGTACAACATTTCTGACTCTATGGTCATGGTTCTTCTGTCATGAGTAACAACCTGAGGACAATATACTGCACGTTTCTCTCCTCCACAACAGGCAACAGTATGCAAATTGCATGTAAAAAAAAATAAATTCACCTGGACATACCTCTCCTCCAGCAACAAAATGCAAAGAAACTGTATGGGACTAAAGATAACGCTGTGCATTCACACTTGGGACAAATTCGGAACACAAGGTACAAAGAGATTAAAAAATCCAACTGTCACTTCTGAAGAGCCTGGAGCAAAAGCACGTTACTGTACATGCCTCCTGCACACAACATTAACGGGTAGGCAAAGCAAATAAACTACCCCTCCAGCCACGACCCCTGGACCCACCCTTACCCTCACCCCCACATACATGAGCAAGTTAGGGAACCTGTTTGTTCCCACTACCCCCCTTGGTGCAGCAGAGGCCCTGAAAAAGCCTTGCTTGAAAAAGATCAATTGATTCTACTGCTCACCTCTGTGTCATGTATCTCTGAGATAAATCCCAAAGATATCTGCTTTTATTTTAATATTATTATGCCGACATAAATTAGCCAGTTATATATAATAGACCATGACCTTGAAGTGATATTATTCAAACACAAATACTCACACATGTTACTTGCATATGGGCTCTCTTTCCTAAGACAGCATGATTTTTCTCAGAGAGCCACCTTAAGACATCCATTCTCCCTCAAGCAGTGCATTTTACTGCAATTTGAGAAAACCAGAAATCTCTCTTCCAGTTTGGCAGGAGAAAGCTCACCCTTAACTCTGAAATAATATCTGACAATGTGTTATCCACTGGCAGGGAGACCAGATGATTGTGCGTTCCTACACTCCTGGGTGAGTCAGACAATCACATTTCATTACTATCTTTTCTTTCACAATTTTATATCTATGTAAAAACTGGTATTTATCTAAAGCATTGATTTTTTTCCCCTTACTCTCCCAGAGCATAATGTTTTATTCAGTGGTCCAAATGCTTGAGAAGATCTGTGACCTTGGTTTTGTTATTCTTGTTATTTTCCCCCCATTAAATACTATTGACTTTTTTCTCCTTCCAGAAAAATAACAGACAAGAGGAGGAAGCCACAGCACTTTGAAAACATGAAAATCTTCATTCCTTTTGAACCTGGCCCCATTTCTTACGATCACAGAACAGAATCTTATCTTAAAAGGAATTCCTCAAAGCAAGTGGCCATATTGCTCTGTTGTCCTCACTGAGCTGCTGGCCGACAGAGCCAAGGGAGGCCCTAAAAGCAATGAAATGACATGTGTGTCTGGGGATGGAGACCATTGCTCTAAGTGATAGGAACAGCTGCTCCTCTGATTTGTCCTCAAGTCACCGGTTTGCGTTCCCATAGCACATTTGAGCTTCTTCAGTGCCATTTTCACAGCCTTCATCTTTTTCCCTCTTACAACACGCCAGCCTGACAGAGCAGGAAATGAGGACATACAGATCAGGTAGTTTGCCAGCGTCAGTGGTGGCTCCAGGTTAAGAAGCCACACCTCTTGATTCCTAATTTTGAACTCATTTTACCAGGCATATTCCAATTATGTTCCCAACTGCATGAGCTATCAGAAGGTGGGTGTTTACCAATGAAGCCTTGTCTTCTTCCCTAAAAATGTATAATAACTAACACCCATCTGCCTGCCGTGAGCTGTATGTTCATGAGTACTATGATACATGCGTGCGTGCTCAGTCACTCGGTGGTGTCCGACTCTTTGAGACCCCTGGACTATAACCCACCAGAATCCTCTTTCCATGGAATTTTCCAGGCAAGAATACTGGAATGGGTTGCCATTTCCAACTCCAGGGGATCTTCCAGACCCAGGGGTCAAACCCACGTCTCTTGCATTTTCTGCATTGGCAGGTGGATTCTTTACTAAAATGAATCATGTCAATTATGGGAACCCAACAGAGATTAACTAGGGGATTAGAGAGAAATGCTTGGAAAGCAAATTGTTTACCTAGATTTAGGGACTAGAAACCTTTCCTATTACTCACCTTCTCCAGCCAATGCCAGGATAGTCCTTGACCTGGTCTGTTTCCCATCTGAGTTTTTATTTGAACAAGACTGAGAGCAGGATGACCACTCTGTCCACTCGCTCACCACACAATCCATCCGGCAGGGAATTTCACAGTCCATCTGTTCAGGAGGTGGAGATGCTGGGCAGAGACTCCCTGATACCTCTTCTCCTGTAATCAACCAGATCAAGACAGATGCAGATGAATGTAAAACCGAGGCCAGTCCAGGAACATTTAGATTCACCTCTTCCTCTATGACTTCAGCTTAGCTTAGAAGACTTCACCTGGTGTCTAAACCAATAACGTTTTTTGTTGTTGTTGTTTAGCTGTTCGTAATATTTATGTCAAGAAAAACTTTTAGGAGATAATTTGGCATTTAGAAAGGTAGATACAATAGGAAAACTGCCTTTTGTCATCCTTCCCAGGGACAAGTGGGCTTCTTCCAGGAACAACAATTTAGCCTAGATGGCTGGGGACAAGACTGACGTGCTATTGACAACCACATGTAACAGGTACATGCATTTCTGCAAAACTGGAGTTAGAAGCATCTGCTGACCTGAAAAACCACAATTTGTGCTGAGCCATCTATTGTACCCACCTCCCAAGTTATCAATCTAGTTTTCTGTTGGGTGTTTTCATCTCCAAATGCATGTGTGGGGGCTTAGTCACTCAGCTATCTCCAATTCTTTGCAACCCCATGGACTGTAGGCCACCAGGATCCTCTGTCTATGGAATTTTCCAGACAAGGATACTGGAGTGAGTTATTTCCTAATACAAGGGATCTTCCCAACATAGGGATCAAACCCGTCTCCTGTAGCTCTTGCACTGGCAGGCAGATTCCTTACCACTGTCCCACCTGGGAAGCCCCATCTCTAACTATGCAATCTTAATGAAGACTATTGCACAATGATTCATTTACTCTATTTGTACACAGTGGTAAATAATTCAAAACCACAGTGGAAATGAACCTGTGGCTAAAATTATACACTATGTTGAAACAAATGGTGAAAGCAAGCCCCAAATTTTCCCAAATCTATTCCCCCTTTGATGAGTTACTCAAACCAAAACACACACATACACACGATATTGGGAATGGAGTTTTACAGTTAACAGACACAGCCAAGGGGATCATTTCTAAGTTGCTATTCTATATCACAAATGATCATAATGAATTTTTTTTCTAAACTCTCTTTTAGGTTATTTATCCACTATTTTTAGAATTCAAATATTCCTCTTTATAGATAACAATTCCACTCTTACTATCCCCTCATTCACAGTCACCTCATAAACACAGAGGACATGAACAATAGTAAAAACATTTATGGTTTGAAGCAACAACATGAAATGTGGAATGGCAGCTCTAGGAGACAGGCAATTTTCTCTTTGTGACTTTATGTCCGTGGAATTCTCCTGTCATAATCTGACACAAAAAGTACCTGTGAAAAGGGACTAATATTTATGCAGCATCTCCCTTGTGCAAGGCATTGTCCTCATAAGATGCTCCTAGAGACAGGTGTGTGACCCATCTTGTTTTGTAGATGAGGAGTCAGTGGCTCTGGAAGGAAAACTTGCTCAGGGTCACAAAACTTGCTCACAGGCCTGAGTAGGAAGCAAATGAAAACTTTTCCTGACCCCAAAAATTCTGGTTTCTCCATTAACCATATTGTGTCTAACTCCAAGAGATGGATAGTTCTTTTTAAAGAAGTTCCATGGCTGATTCATGTCAATGTATGACAAAACCCACTACAATATTGTAAATTAATTAGCCTCTAACTAATAAAAATAAATGAAAAAAATAAAAAATAAAAAAAATAAAAATAAAGAAGTACCGGGTTGGCCGAAAAGTTCATTCAGTTTTTTACACCCAATCTTACAGAAAAACCTGAACAAACTTTTTGGCCAATCAAATAAATAAAACAAGCTGTCAGTGAGCAAGACTCCCTGGAGGAGAATCTAGTGCCCCCTAAGATTTGCGTTCACATTTGTAAATGAGGCTAGGCTCACTGCCCTTGAGGTACAAATAAAACTTATCAAGCATACTATAGGAAGTAATAGAGATTCTAGCAGATGATCACGCTGAACGACCAGTTCCGATCACTCTTTCTTCAGTCTCAATCTATTTTCTTGTTGAATCCACACTATATACTATATGCAAACACAGACTCAGACACACACACACACACACACACCCCAATACAACTTAGGGGGAGGGCTTCCCCAAGTACAGAAGTAAGCAGGTCAAACAAAACATACAAGCAACGTCTAACCAAAATTCAATTTCCACATTCGTGAATATTATGAGCATAACTTCTACACAAAAACATTTCAAAGCAGTGTCTTGCAAAGAACATTTTGAGGAATAAGATACTTGAAGGTTCTTACTTTATAAGAGGGGGGTGGAGCTGAGAAGTACAGGATTAAAACAGTAAAACTGGTCTCATTACTGGAGAGTAGTGAGTGTTAAAAGTGCCAATTATCACATAAGCTCCCTCTGATGCAAATAGCATGTAGTATTTTTCAGTCTTATTTGACTTATGGCTTTCCTTTTGGGGGAGCCTCTCTCCCAGAAATTTTATTTTTGCCAATATGCTTTGAGAAAAATCCTGCCTTCAAGAGTTATAAAATTATCAACTACTATTTGATGGGCATGTATTACATCCAAGGAATAATGGGATAAACATAAATGAAGATACTGTGATTTATCCCCCCAGAGCAAATGATTAATAACAGAGATGAGCTATAAATACAAAAAGATAAAACCTAGTCCAAAAGTAAATGTCAAGTACTGTGTGTTTTAAATAAAGAATCCTGTAGTGATTTAGGGAAGAGAAAGCTCTCTGGGGACCTAATCTGAGAGCAGAAGGCTCTCAATAAGGAGAAAGAGAAAGATTAGGAACTGGTGGCAACCAGGGAGGGCATGTCAGTCAATACAAGTGTCAACAAAGGCATAGTGATAGGAAAACACAAGCTATGTGGAAGGCAGTTAAACCTGAAGCTCCATGGGGAAAAGAGAAAGCATATGTTGGAAGATTTGTTTGACATCAAATTCTGGATAACTTAGACTGAAATACCAGTTCTATTTCCACCTTCATTCAATTCCCAAATGCCCAGGTTTCCCATGACCCAAATTTAACATCCTCCAGGTCATCCATCATCTAGTACCTTTAGTATTCACTTCCAGTGCTGGAATGCTTTTTAAAACCTAAGCTTTCCTATAGACTGATATGTCCATTTACACAGGGCAGTGAAATGTCAATACTCCCAGCAACACTTTGACAGCTTGTCTATATGGCCTAATGCATAAATGTGAGCAATCAGATAAGCTGTTCTTTAGTGAAGCCAAGCTAATAGTCATAAGTAGGCTCTGCAATTCATGTGTGAGCTATTTTATAAGAAACCCTGCCAAAGAAAAGATCACAATGGATCTTAGTTATGGGTAATCTAGTCAGAGTTAAGTATCAGAAGGTGGAGCTTAGGACCACTTATCCTCTGGGGCATATCACTTAACTTCTTTGAACCTCTGTTATCTCACCTGCAATAATGAAATAATAACACCTACCTTTAAGGGATGGTCTAAGGATTAGAAATCACTTATGCACAATACACGGCAGTGTTTCCAACAACAGAGGAAGGACACAATATAGAGGAATGTGAAATAGATCACCAGTCCAAGTTCGATGCATGAAACAGGGCACTCAAAGCCAGCACACTGGGACAACCCTGAGGGATGGGATGAGGAGGGAGGGGAAAGGGGAGTTCAGGATGGGGACACATATCCACCCATGGCTGATTCATGTCAATGTATGGCAAAAGCCACTACAATACTGTAAAGTAATTAGCCTCCAATTAAAATAAATTATTATTTTTTTAAACGTCTGCAAAGATGTACACCACCAAATGGAGAAGGGAATGGCAACCTATTCCAGTGTTCTTGCCTGGAGAATCCCATGGACAGAGGAGCCTGGTGGGCTACAGTGCATAGGGTCACAAAGAGTCAGACATAACTGAGCAACTAACACTATACTACACCACCAAAACCTAATGGCATTCTTGATCTAAAAATCTAAAGATTGATGCCATAACCATGAAAAGCACTTGCTCTAAAATGCATATATATGTACAAATTACCAGCAACAGCTTCACAGACTAGTTCACATAACATAAAGAATGCTTATAATTATCCAGATAGCTTTGCTTATATGTGACTCATCTAAACCATTTAAAAGCCAAAAATAAAGCACTTGAGCTTGAACAAGCTCACTGGCCCATCTACACTGGTATAATTGTCTTCCTATTGCAGAGAGAACTCATCTCAAAAGAGGAGCGTTTATACTTTCCTGTTTTCATTTTCATGGATGGATCAATGAGACCAACTGAAATCTCAGGCAAGCGTGGAAAATAAAGCAGCACATGGGACAGGAACTTAGTCATTAAAAGTGATTTTCACAAGCTCTTATAATCTAATGTCACAATAAAACTGAATATATTTAAGGGAAAAACTGAATTCATCTTTCAAGAAGACTCTAAAATTGCTTCCTGTCCTCATCAGGCTCCCTGAGATCAATAATGACAAACTAGATTCTCTCCTCAAGAAGTAGACTTCTTTAAATTAGTTGTGATTCTGAAAATAAGGGATCGGGTGCTGCTCCAATCTTGTCACTTTTAAAAAAATAATTTAATATGCTGACATCCCATTACATAAAATTGACCATTTTAGAGTAAATATTTCAGCAGCATTTAGTAAGTCACAATTTTTTTGCAGTGCATCATCTCTATTCTTTGTGATTCTGGAGACCTTGGCTTAGATGACTGGGTGACTCGATCTTGCCCATGGGTCATAGTACCATTCTCATGCTTGTCCATTTGTGACTAAAAACAACAGTTCTTAGATGATAGAAAGATTATTTTCTTTTTTTCAAAGTACAGTATATTTACAACGTTGCGTTAGTTTGGGGTGTACAGCAAAGTGATTTAATTATATGTGTGTGTGTCTCTCTCTGTGTGTGTCTAAGAATCATTTTTGGATTCTTTCCCATTATAGACTATTACAAGATATTGCATATAGCTCCCTATGCTACACAGTAACTCTAGATCCTTGTTGCTTATCTATTTTAAATATAGTAGAGTGTATCGTGCATGTGTGCATGCTCAGTCATGTCTGATTGTTTGCAACCCCATGGGCTGTAGCCCACCAGGCTCCTCTTTCCTTGGAATTTTCTAGGCAAGAGTACTGGAGTGGGTTGCCATTTCCTTCTCCAGGGGATCTTCCCAACCCAGGGATTGAACTCACATCTCTCATATCTCCTGCATTGGCAGGCAGGTTCTTTACCACTGGGGCCCCTGGGAAGCCTGTAGTGTGTATCTATTAATCACAAACTCCAAATTTATCCCTTCTCCTATCTTTTCCCTTTTGGTAACCGTAACTGTGTTATTTATGTTCATGTGTCTGTTTCTGTGTTATAAATAAGTTCACATGTATCATTTTTTTTTAGATTCCACATATAACTGATACCATAAGATATTTGTCTTTTTGTGTCTGACTTACTTCACTTAGCATGGTAATCTCTAGGTCCAACTGAGAGAAAGATTCTTGAACATATGAATAAACTCAAGATTCCCTAAAAAAAGTTTCTTTCTTCTGGTTCAAATGTATACGCTACTTAAAGTATAAATAGTTCACAGCAGACTCTCTATGGTGGCCATGTAAATTTAACACTAACGTACATTCAGACTTTGGACTTTCCACATAAAATTAGTGTTTAAGCCATACCTATGCTATATACTATGTCCTGTGGAATTCTTTGTTTTATAACACTAAGGAACTAGAATTTAATATTATAAGCCACCATCTCTCTTTATAATAATAGAACAAACAGCTATGTTTCTTATTTTTCTGACCTGTACTATGTGTCCAAAATGAGAAAAGATATAGACAAAATAGAAATAAAATAAGAAACCAGATATCTACAAATATACAGTCTGATTTAAAAGTAGACTAGCAGTTTGTCATCATACACAATTCAAACTATCTTACTCTTTCAAAAAATAATGCAATTTGGGTATTTCATCGATATTTCCTCTTGTATACTATTGCACTATCTATGGAAAATAACGAAGCAGTTATCGAAAATACTTTACACATCATAAAATTTTATGTCCTATTTAAATCTGAGAAGAATGCCAATAAACGTTGATTAAATGCTTGCCAACATCTAGTAAGATGTCAGCGGATGGTATACAGCAAATTTCCTGGAATTCATATGCACTTAATTTCATTTTTTCAATTTAAATATTATCTCCTTAAACGTAAGTAGCCCCTAGCCACTTCTGGACTGAGACTCTACTCAGCTAAGGAAATGTTTATACTTGAAACCAACAAAATATGAAAGAAAGCTAAGGGCTAAACAGAAGTTATGTGCAACTATGCAATGCCATCAATGCAATTAATGCTTCTGCTTGTGAATTTTACCATTTGAAGCTTATCTATCTAGTTTGTACACACAGTAAGGCAAATTTAAAAAATATGATGTTAAGTATTATCATATTTATAATAACTAAAACAACTGCAATACTAAAATAACATCAGCATGTGATATTTAGGGAAGTATAGAGTGGGCTGTACGCTGCACAAACCACATTGCTTTTTTTTTCCTCAAATTTTTTAAAGTTTTAATTGGAGGATAATTACAACACTGTGATGGCCTCTGCCATACATTGACATGAATCGGCCATAGCTCTACATGTGTCCCCTCCCTCCGGAACCGTCCTCCTACCTCCCTCCCCACCCCATCCCTCCAAGTTGTCACAGAGCATCAGCTTTGCGTTCCCCGTGTCATACATCAAACTCCCACTGACTTTCTATTTTATACATGGTAATATATAATATATATATATATATATATATATATAATATATGATTATCCCACCCTCTCCTTCACCTAATGTATCCAAAAGTCTGTTCTTTATGTCTGCATCTCCTTTGTGGCCCTACTGATACCATTACTGAGGCTCTACTATCACACCTGCAGTATAAAGAGTTTAAAACCATTTGTCCAAGAGTCATGTGGCTTGTAAGTGTCTGACCCAGAACTGGAAAACATACCTACTAGACCCTAAAAGCTATATTCTTAACCATTTTGCTGTATTGTGTCCTGGTTCATATCTCACATATGCCTTTCTCATCATATTACTTTTAATTGATACCAAACTCTGAAGAAGGAATTCTATACAATTCATTGTCAGCTAGCCAGTATATTTAGTATTGGAAAGAATGAGCCCAAAGGAGTGAGCAGCTTAATTATCTAGGAATTGCATCATAAGATGAGGCAGAATAGGGTGATGCTTTTCAAAAGTAGAAAAAGATAAGCAGATGAAAAAGAGTTCATAATGCAGAGTTGGAAGAACAAGATAGGAGGCAAGACAAAATAGGAACACGGAAATATGGATGTTCAGCAAAAACAGTACACTGCATGATTAGATAAATGACACAAACACAAGCTAAACATATAATGATGATGATGTGGCACCAGAGGTAAAGACCCTGCCTGCTAATGTAGGAGATACAAGAGATGCAAGTTCGATCCCTGAGTTGAAAAGATCTCTTGAGGAGGAAAAGAATCCCACAGACAGAGGAGCCAGTGGGCTTCACACATGGAGCCACAAAGACTTGGACGTGACAAGTGACTGAGCGCACACACACAACTGTATGCACGCATGGTCAGTCGTATCTGACTCTTTGTGATCTTACGGACTATAGTCCACCAGGTTCCTCTGCCCATAGAATTTTCCAGGCAAGAAGACTGGAATGGGTTGCCATTTCCTACTCCAGGGCTTCTTCCTGCCCCAGGGATTGAACCCCCATCTCTTGCATCTCCTGTGTTGGCAGGCGAATTCTTTACCACTACGCCACCTGGGAAGCCCAGTAATGATGAAGGATGCTCACAAAGCAAAATAACAATACTCTTCTAACAGCTGATCAAAGAAAACAAAAGAGAAAATAAGAGCAAAGGCTAAAATAAACATAAGGGAAAACTCAAACATTTAAAGGAAAAAGACTTTAGGTGAGAAATAATAACAGTTAAATATAAGAAAACAATATTTCCAAGGTAAACATATTTACAAAGGCCAGAAGTTAGCTGAAATTGCATCTAATGGCAGGTGAGCTGTTTGTTCAGAAGTCTGTCTAACTGAGCAGCTATATCAGATTTCTCAGCATACAAGAATATATTGGTAATAGCAGCTAACACTTTGATCATTTAGAATGTACCCAGCATAATGTTGCATTTTACATGTATTTATTAACTCATTGACTCTCAAAAGCATCAATAATAGTAAACATGTATACTGTACATAACAGATGCTAGTTATTACTCTAAGTAAATTACATATATCAACTCATTTGGATGTCACAATACTATGCCATGAGCACTACCATTATGTTCATTATATAGAGGAGAATATTGAGTCTTAGATGAGTTAAAATTACCTGCCCAAAGTCAAACACAAGTAAAATGGCAGAGTTTGAATTTGGACCTGGGTAACCTGGCTCTAGAGCCCATTTCTTAAATGCAACACTTTATTGACATGCACATCTTCAACTCAATGTCAGGACAATTTATGTACCTGGCTGTACAAAACTCGATCTAGTGGAGAATCAGTGAACTGCAAAGCAACCCAACACATTTAGCTCATGAATTCTGTGCGTTACTCGGTGCGCGAAGATGCAAAAGGGCAGAAACAGTCTATGATTTAGGAGCAAACTACAATTGCTCAAAAAAACTCCAAGTAAAACCTAATAAAATTCTTAGTGGGGAAACATCACATTTCCTTGGTCTCAGTCACACATTCCAGGTGGAAGTCACCACTATTTTATGTGTGTGAAAAAGGTCTGAAAATTATGCACTCTGATTTAGGTTTGGAAAAAAATATTTATATATTTCTGGTTTTGACACCTTCCAAAATGTGACCTTGAAAAATAACCTTTTCTTTTCTAACAATGACATCAGTTTGCTCGCAAGCCCCAACTTCTGGTTGGTAGTCAGGGCCAGATGGGAGTTGGGGAAGGAGGGGAAGAACAGAAACATATCCATTTAAAGGAACTTAGAAACTCATGATCAAACTATATCATTTCAAAGTTAACTCCATCTCAGTTTTTCAATGCTTCTCCCTCTCTCCTTTCTTCCCTTCTCTTTGGGTGGCAGCTGAGTCTAAGAGGAATGTCTGTCTCAGAGCTGCACATCCTCCTTTGAATTTTGTTGGATCCCTACTGAGCTATTTCCATCAACTTGGTCTTGGGGCACCATTACCTAGTCCTTGAAGGTGCGTCTGCATCCGCTCTGATTTTGAGGTTTCCTATCACAGCTTCTGACTTTCTAATCCACACACTTTATACTCATTTAGACTTGACTCCAAGCTAGGTCCAGTTTCCTGGAGGGGTCAGCACCTCCACATCCTATGGTGGGGCATGATTTCAGGACAGCAATCACTGCTTCACTGTGGCAGCCCCATCGTTTTTTGTTGGGAAACAAGGAACTCTGGGTGCAGTGTCTTCCTGCAGGCTCAAACCGGAGAAGGAGTGCTGGCCCTGCTGCTTTGGTTTTCCCTTTAACTGATCTGAAATGTCCATAGTTTTCAATTCCTTAGCCCAGCATTTCAACTGCAGAATGAAAAGGAGCCAAGGACCCTCATGTCCATGTACCTCTTCTCGACAGCCTCCCTAGATTCCTTCTTTCTAAACCAGGAAACCAGCCAATGCAGAAGTCTGGCTTGTGCTAAATCTGTCTTCTGAGACTTCTGGCCTCTCATCTTGATCTCTGGAGGGAACTCTTCAGAACTTACAAAATGCTTTTCTTCGATACACCTGCCTCTTGCATAAGAAAGTCAATTTTTCAGGATTATTGTCCCTGAAAAGAGCTTTAAGATTTCATTTCTGGGCACTGACTTGTTCTGTTTGCATCTGAGATATAATAATAACCTAACTTTTGTGGACACAGTGGATAGCTCAGAAATTCACTGAGGTGGGGCAGGAGGGTGGGGGAGGCCCTGTCCAATAAGGCACAGAAGCAGACACTGAAAGAAAAGCACTCACGCATCTTAAAACATAATTTGAGGACATCTGCTTAGTGTGGAAATCCTGTTTCTCATGAGAATTTTATAGAGATTCTGTCTAATTTTTAAAAAGATTAATCCAGAGTGACAATCATGGAATAAATGCTCTTAATAATGCAAGACATACTTCTACAAAAGAGAAAATCTTGGAGCAAATAAACAGCACAGGATAACGGACAGAATATTGGGAGGAGCTGTGACATCTGGGTTTGAGTTCTGCCTTGAACACTTAACAAAATGTGGCCATGAAAAATAGTTACGCTTTTCTAGGCTCTGGAAGCCTTGTGTCAGTAGGAGGTGGGGCATTGCTATCATCCTTGATTATATTATCTGGTCAGATGATAGATCAAAGAGGCTAATGTAAAATAATGCTTTGGAAATTGCAAAGCATCATTTATATATAACGTAGCTTTTTATTATTGGTGAAAATGGGGCTAAAGGGCACTCCAAATAGGAAAATGATTTGAGTCAAAGATACTATCTTTCTTCTCCATCTCAATTTTGTCATAGCTAGAAAAATAAGAGGCACTAAAATGATTATAGAGAAATAATGTTACTCATCTATCTACTTATCTAGCTATATAACTAGCTATTAAGAAAAGGATTTGGACCAGCTTGAATATGTGGTATACCTTTAGAAAGCACTTAAATTTGTCTAAAAGCTTTCTGAAAATCAATATTTTTAAGTTAAACTGAGGAAGTCAACAGAGTAAACCAATAAAAGATCAGTAAAGAATGGTCACTTTCTCTCTGTAATTAACCTTCAGAAACATAATTTTAACGGCTTTAAGTGGGAAATATATTATGATTTATTTAACTACCTCACTTTAATGGCACAATTAAGATGTTTTCGATTTCTCTTTTGGTAAGTAATACTGCAAAGAACATTGTTGACTAAATCGTTGATTGCTTTCCTAAGAATAAATTTCTAGAAATGGAAAAATAAAGTCAAAGAATATGAACTTCGTTAAAGTCCTTGCATGGAAAATAGTGCCAGTTTGCTTTTTAGTTTTTTATTCCTATCTTACCTTCATTTTAAAATTTGCAAACAATACAATTCAGTCTCTGTGCTATACAATCCTGTGGGTTTTGGCAAATGCATAGAGCCTTGTATCCATTATCGAAACTATGAGATAAAACAATTCTATCACCACAAAAAATCTCCTTGTGCTGCCTTTTTGGAGTCATCCCTTACATCCTCTGATCTCCCCCAAAATCCTTGATCTGATCTCTGTTCCTACAGTTTTGTTTCTGTCCCCCAGAACGTCACAACAGTGGAATTATACAGCTTGTAGTTTTTGTACTAAAGTGCATTTGAGATGTGCCCATGTTGCTGTATATAAGAAGGATAGCTCATTCTTTTTTGTTGCTGAGTAGTATTCCATTTCATGGATACACCACATTTTGTTTGTCTATTCAGCTGAGGGATATTTGCATTGTTTCCACATTTTGGTGACTATGAATAAAGCTGATATACAGGTTCTTGTGTACATATAAATTTCCATTTCTTTGGGTAAATAATTAAGAGGGTAAATATTGGATCATATATAAGTGTTGATTTTATAAGACACTGTCAAACTGTTTTCAAAATTGTCCAGACTATTTTCATTTCATCAGCAATGTATGAGCTTTCTGGTTGCTTTGTCTCCTACCAGCATTTGTTATGACAACTCTTTTGCTGCTTGCTTAATTTTTATTATTCTTATAGGGATATAGCAGTAATATATTGTCATTTTGATTTATGTTTTCCTAATCACTAATGATGTTGAGTATCTCTTTATGTTGTTATTTACCATTTTTACATTCTAACTGGTGAAGTGTCTATCCAAATCTTTGACTCTGTTTTTATTTGGATTAAGTTATGGACTGAATGTTTCTATTACTCCAAAATTCACAACCCCCAATGTTATGGTATTTGGAGGTAGGGCCTTTAGGTGGTGAATAGCTTCACATGAGGTCCTGACAGTGGAACTCTCATTATGAGCTTCACGTCCTTATAAGAAGGGGAAGAAAGAGCACGCAGTGAGAAAGTGGCTGTCTACAGACCAAGAAGCAGGCCCTCATCAGACACCAATCTACAGGCACATCGGATCTGGACTTCAAGGACAGTTCCAAATAAATATCAGTTTTCAGTTCACCCAGTGTATGGTATTTTGTTACAACAGCGGCAGCTAAGACAGGTTGTTCTCACTGAGTTTCAAGAGTTTTGCATATATTCTGGATACAAGTCCTTCGTCAGTCTTGTGATATGTAAATATGTGCTCACAGTCTGAGTGGTTCCTCTTGTCATTTTCTTAAGAGTATCTTTTTCAAAGCAAAGTTTTCATTTTTAATTAAACCTTTAAGTTCCATTTGTCAACTTCTCCTTCATGCATTGTGCTTTGGCACCATATCCAGCTTGCTGTTCAAAAAGAAAAATTTTCAGGAAGGAACAGAAAGTGGATTGCCTGCTGCAAACACTTAGTTGAAACTTAACATATTAGGCTCTAAAACTTCATAATTTTGGATATAGTGACGTCTCTAACCGGTGTGTCCTAGTGTCTAACAAAACATACACATTTTGCAAACATTGCAATGTGTTTCCATGGCAAGTATTTACTGATATCAGAGTTGAGAGTGAGCATTATAACATACTGATGATATGTGTGATGCAACAATAATTAGCTTCTGGGTCCACAACTTAGGTAGTATTTGCATAGCATAATGGGCAATGTAGGAAGGTGGGATTTGGTCTTTTGTGACATTGCATCAAACATTTGGCACAATGTATGGTGTCTATTAGGTCTTAACAAATTCTGACTGAAGAAATGAAAGAGAAAGGAAAGATATTTAGCCTGTTTAAGGCATAAACCATAGGTTATGCTTTGTAGTAGGCAACCGAACCTCAATGCAGTATGCACTGACAGATAACTGTGATGGATCCATCTAGGGGATGTCAGGCACTAACTGGGAGACAGGTCAGGGTTATTAACCCCTTATTAACCGAGAGAGAGCACAGCATGATGGACTTCTGGAGTCAGACTGCCTGGGCTCCAATTCTGCTTTCTTTTTTTTTTCTTAAGATTTTCTTGATATGGATCATTTTAAAAAGTCTTTCTCAAATGTGTTATAATATTGCTTCTGTTTTAAATTTTGCTTTTATGATGAAGAGGCATGCGGCATCTTAGCTCCCTGCCCAGGGATCAAACCCATACCCCCTGCATTAGAAGGGGACGTCTGGAACCACTGTACCACAGGGGTGCTGGTGGTTTAGTTGTTAAGTCATATCCACCTCTTACAACCCCATAGACTGTAACCTGCCAGGCCCCTCTGTCCATGGAATTCTCCAGGCAAGAATACAGGAGCAGGCTGCCATTTTCTTCTCCAGGTGATCTTCCCAACCCAGGAATTGAACCCAGGTCTCCTGCATTGCAGGCAGATTCTCTACCGATTGAGCTATGAGGGAAGCCCTTGTACCACCGGGGAAGTTCCTCTAACCCTACTTCTGACACTTATCTAAATTGGGAAAGGAGTATATCAAGGCTGTATACTGTCACCCTAAAACTTATTGAGATTATATGCAGAGTACATCATGTGAAATGCCGGACTGGATGAAGCACAAGTTGATATTGTCAAGAGAAATATCAATAACTTCAGATGCGCAGATGACATCAACCTTATGGCAGAAAGCAAATAGGACCTAAAGACTTTCTTGATGAAGGTTTAGGGAAGTGAAAGGGCTGGCTTAAAATTCAACATTTAAAAAACCAAGATCATGGCATCCGATCCCATCACTTCATAGCAGATAGATAGGAAAACAATGGAAACAGTGAGAGACTTTATTTTCTTGGGTTCCAAAATCACTGCAGATGGTGACTGCAGCCATGCAATTAAAAGATGCTTGCTCCTTGGAAGAAAAGCTATGACAAACCTAGACAGCATATTAAAAAGCAGAGACATTATTTTGCCAACAAAAGTTGGTATAGTCAAAGCTATGGTTTTTCCAGTAGTCATGTATGGATATGAGAGTTGGACCATAAAGAAGGCTGAGCACCAAAGAATTGATACTTTGTAACTGAAGTGTTGGAGAAGACTCTTGAGAGTCCCTTGGAGTGCAAGATCCAACCAGTCAATCCTAAAGGAAATCAAACCTGAATATTCACCGGAAGGACTGATGCTGAAGCTGAAGCTCCAACACCTTGACCACCTGATGCGAAGAGCTGACTCATTAGAAAAGACCCTGATGCTGGGAAAGATTGAAGGCAGGAGAAGGAGATGACAGTAGACAACATGGTTGGATGGCATCACTGATTCAGTGGACATGAGTGTGAGCAAGCTCTGGGAGATGGTGAAAGATAAAGAAGCCTGGTGAGCTGCAGTTCATTGGGTTGAAGAGTTGGACACATCTGAGTGACTGAACACCATTCCCTTCCCAGGGGATCTTTCCAACCCAGGAATCAAACCCAGGGAAGTCCTTGGGGTTGCAAAGAGTCGGACATGACTTAGCGGCTGAACAAGCAGTTGTATATTAATATAATTGTGGGAGAAACATACTGAAAGTTACAGACCATGGCAAACTATTTTCATCCAAACACAAGTTTCAGCTCAGGCCTCTGGGAAGCTTGTCTTTGAATAAATTACAAGAAAGGCGAAATAAGCTTGCTTTTTCTTGAGTTGGTCTATGCTTTTATTTTGGGTCTAATTCACAGGCTTGCAACTGTGGGAACTGTGAAATTGCCAATCCTTCCCCTCAGACTCTGCACAATTTGGGATCTAAGAAGAATATGTAAAGTTCACCAACATCTGCTAAGGATTTTTTACAGGGGAAGAATTCTACAAAAGCAGAACATTTTAAAGCAGAGAAATATTCCTGATCATATAATTCTCAGAAGACAACTATACTATTTCCCTTCAAAAGCATTGTTGATGTCTTTTTTCTATTCCTGATCCCCTGGCTATTAAACTGTTCCTATTCAATTTTGTAGAACATAGCAGGGGTCTAATGATTACTTTTGCACCATATTGAGGAAGCATAATAAAACACCAAACCGCAAATCTACGTGATGTTTTGCCATGTTGATCTAGTGGAAAATCATACTCTATCATTTTCTCATTGAAATGTTGCAAACTAATTAAGACTAAAATAATGAATGGATATGACTTTTCCGGTCTGTTTCACAAACTTATTTTCAAATACAGGATTACAGTACTTAAGACCAGAGGACACATAAACTGATTTTCAGAATATATTTCATTATTGGTCAGAATTTGAGATCAAAACAGAAAACAAATAGCTTTCAAAATTGTAGTTTGGTCTTTTATAAACAAACAAATGAAAAAAAAAAAAAAAGTAAAACCTCCAAATGAAAATTAGGTAAATAATAATTAGAAAAACAGGATGGTGAAAAAATGAACACTGAAGGTTTATTAAAGTTTTTATTGCAGTAAAATTGATGTCAGGTGGAAATCTGTATGTACTATAAATAAAAAGTTTTTGTACCTAGATTAATTACACGGATGGTATAAGGTCCAAAATTTTTTCAATTTCTACTATAATTTTTACCTACTATACGTCACTAGTATTATCTTCAAGCTGGTGCTGTTGTCTTCCAGCAATTGAATGAATACTAAAGTGGAATAAACATTATCTCTATTTGTCTATCTTCCCCAAACTTATCTACAATTATAATGATAATTCAATTGGCACTGCCATTTTTTCAAGCCAATCACAAGTAGCCCAAAAAATCAATGAAATTTAAAATATAAAAATAAAATGCATGCTGAAATATTTTAAAACACAAGGCACAAACTCAAGCAAATATTTCAAAAATCCAAATCTTACTTATACCACTGCCAAAATCTCCTCGATACTTCATAAGTGTAATTATGACAATTGATTCAAGCTGTATTCTCAGAGTAACAAAAGATGAATACAGACATTTGAAATCTGTGTACTCCTTTTTCTTCTGCACTGAGCCCAGAAAGAAACACGTTCTGATTTCATGAAATAAGTATTATTTTATGGGGTGTCTGCTTTACTTAAGAGGTCAAATCCTTAATTACATCATTAATAATTATGCTGACATTTACCGCCTGCAAAGCATGGTTTCTTTGGAAACAATTTAACAGCACTAGATATTTCATATCATTTATCTTATTCTAACTGGTCCACTGGTTAGAAGAATAATTTTCTAATCTTTCCAGGCAGTTAAAACAGCATTTATTAGGTTATTTGTAAATAAGCACTTTTTTCCTGAGACATAATAGATGAAAGGAAACATCTGCTCAACAAATTTAAGATTGTATAATGTTTTAGGTCTTTAGCTCATTATATTGCTTGCATGGCCAGAAAAATGATGTATCTTATATATTTCTGAACACCCAGTGTCTAGAACAGTACCTCCTTCATAATAAATATTCAATAAATGTGAATTTTGTAATTGAGCTGAACAGATGTTTTAGAGTCTGAGACATTTCTGGTATCCATAGGGGCATCACAAATTGAAGACATTTTTAAATACCTAGGAGTGAGCAACACAAATACATCTGGTAAAGGTCCTACAATTGTGAATAAGAACATTGATTTAGAAACACAAAGACGTGAGTTTCAATTCTAGCCTGTTCTTAGTAGTTGGGTGTCACTGGGTACGTTATTTCAATTCTCTACAAAATGGTTTCCTTATCTAAATATGGGGACTGATGAAAACAGTGATGATGACATATGTCTACCAACGTCTTGTAATGCCTTTAGATTTTGCATTAGTTCATTACAGATATAAATGAATATGTGAAAGATTATTCTAGCACAGGAGAGAAGTTAGGAAGAATGTAGAAAATAATACATATACTAAAAAGCATTTATGTAAAGATATGCAAGACCTCATCTCATGTGTCAGTTTGCTTGTGTAAGCAGTGGGTTTACCTATCTGTGGTTTTTATTTTGCTTCAGGTAATACTCCATTAGCATATGTTTCCTCATGGAGAGATGCTAAGAAACAATGCTGACTGGCAATAGGAACATGTCAAAAGGAAATGTTACAACAGGGGGGTCTCACTTAGATAATCAAAAATGACTGAAAGTGCCAAAGGGAAGACAAAGAATATTTTACAAAAGGGTCGAACTCCCACTATACATAGCTCTCAAAACATACAGAAGCAAACTTGCTCTGAGACAGTCAGAAGAGGTGACAGAGACAGTGCTATTTATGCATCCTTAAAATGTAAGAACTGACATTGGCAGTCTGTGCATATGATGTGTTACTTTGTTTACAGACCTGGCTTCATGCGACTTTCCAAACTCATATCAGTCAAAGCTCAGGAAACCACATTTTCTTTTCCGATGAAACCTCACAAACTGTAAAAGCTTAATCACCAACCACCTGACCTGCCTGTTGATAAACCTGTATGCAGGTCAGGAAGCAAGAGTTAGAACTGGACATGGAACAACAGACTGCTTCCAAATAGGAAAAGGAGTACATCAAAGCTGTATATTGTCAACCTGCTTATTTAACTTTTATGCAGAGTACATCATGAGATATGCTGGGCTGGAGCAAGCACAAGCTGGAATCAAGATTGCTGGGAGAAATATCAATAACCTTAGATATGTAGATGACACCACTCTTATGGCAGAAAGTGAAGAAGAATTAAAGAGCCTCTTGATGAAAGTGAAAGAGAAGAGTGAAAAAGTTGGCTTAAAGCTCAACATTCAGAAAAATAACATCACGGAATCTGGTCCCATCACTTCATGGCAAATAGATGGGCAAACAGTGGCTGACTCTATTTTTGGGGGTTCCAAAATCACTGCAGATGATGATTGCAACAATGAAATTAAAAGACGTTTACTCCTTGGAAGGAAAGTTATGACCAACCTAGACAGCATATTAAAAAGCAGAGACATTACTTTGCCAACAAAGGTCCGTCTAGTCAAGTCTATGGTTTTTCCAGTAGTCGTGTATAGATGTGAGAGTTGGACTATAAAGAAAGCTGAACACTGAAGAATTGATGCTTTTGAACTGTGGTGTTGGAAAAGACTCTTGAGAGTCCTTTGGACTGCAAGGAGATCCAACCAGTCCATCCTAAAGGAGATCAGTCCTGAGTGTTCATTGGAAGGACTAATGCTGAAGCTGAAACTCCAATACTTTGGACACCTGATGCAAAGAGCTGACACATTTGAAAACACCCTAATGCTGGGAAAGATTGAAGGCAGGAGGAGAAGGGGACAACAGAGGATGAGATGGTTGGATGGCATCTCCAACTCGGTGGATACGAGTTAGTGTAAACTCCGTGAGGTGGTGATGGACAGGGAGGCCTGACGTGCTGCAGTCCATGGGGTTGCAAAGAGTCAGACACAACTGAGTGACTGAACTGAACTGAACTGAATCACCAACCTGTTTTATATAGCAAGTGAAAGCCTGTCTGACTTACGAGATCTGTGCTAAGCATGCCAAACCCATCATTGGACATCTGGGTAACATGGGGCACTTGTGTCCAACTCAGACGTAATTGTACATTTTTTACTATCAGGTTTGAAAGAGGTTTCTATAATTTCATACTTATGAAATTTCAGCAACATGGAGGGGGAAATCTGTTATATTTTCCTCATTAATTGCTTTATCCCAAATATCACATCTGTAAAAAACAATTTTGACCCACTCTACCAAACTGAGATAAGTCAATGAAAAAGGAATATGTGTGCTAATTTCCCTCAAAATACAAAAGCCCCAAAGTTAGAGAAAGCAATATTGTTGCTTTAATTTTGAAAATATTCTTCATTATTCAGTTATTATAATGGAAGAGAATATACTGACAACTGATTTTGGCAGAAGTTGTTATACTTATGTGTGCAAATGAGTAAGTATGTAAACAGAGAAAAATATAAAACTTTAAATGTTAATCTATATTTTAATATCCAAGCATATCTTGACAAACTTCCAAACACAGAATGCATGAAATTCATAAAATATATATGAGCATCATTGCATTACTGTTTCAAATTTATTTTCCTCCTCAACAAAATTCTGCCTTTGAATTCTTATTTATTATACCTTTTATTCAATTGAGCACCCAGGCAGAAAATACAATAAAGTTTTGCTAATTTCATAAAATATTGAAACACTGAAACTGCAAATAGAATTTCACTATCTTTATGTACTTCTGGGTCTATCTCACCATTTAATCTAAAAACCTAGTTAAGGAAGCCACGATTTCTTAGACTATTATCCTGATAAATTACTCACAGCACCTTAGAGAAGAAATATTCAAGCAAAACTCAGAAATAACATTTCCACTTGTTCAAAAGAAGCCAAAAAACTAGTCCACAAAGACCAAGAGATTAAAGAAGACAACAAATGTGGCCAATGTCTTAACACAAACTTTCCAAAGCAAAGAGACATACGTCTCCTACCATCTTGCAAGGTCTAGAATTGAATCAAAACCTTGCCAAGACAGTAAAGACTACCTCCAGATGGTAATATTTATTAGGTCAGCATTTTCAAACTTATTGTATTGTTCTAATTTCCTAATCTATATATCTCCTTCTGCTGAAGGCATATAGCACTCTTCAGGCCACCATTTCTCCTCTATTACAGAAAGTGAATATCTTGCTCCAAATAACTTCTCCCTCTATGGGGATTTTGAGTGTTAGTTTTTAAAATTTGTGTAACCTGCCTTGGAATCTGCCCTGCTTGTAGAAGAAGGTGAGAACAGTCCATATTGAAATGCTTACATCTCTCTTTGTGTGTCTCTTTAGCTTCTACCAAAGGCATGACTTTTAAAACTTGAATATTTATTATACATCAGGCTAGAGATTCTTAGTAGAGTTCATATTGTTATTTAATAGGTTGATTTCCTATTTCTTAATCTTTCTTAATTCTTAATGTCAGTAACCTTATATGTTAAACATACAAAAGATGGTAAGCAGAAGGAAAATCCTGATAAAAGTTTATAAATACATATAGTAATAATATTAAGTATTCTTTATTCACCAAAAAGAAAAACAGCTTATATGGGAAAGCACATATACTGCCATTAATACATAAAATCTATGGTATAAGGTTGTCAGAGTCAGAGCCTTCAAGTTATTAATTTCTTTTCCTCATACTTGAAACATACAGGCATGCAGATTCTCATAATAAAATACAATAATATGACTATTACTAAAATTACACGAGATCCTAAATTTTACTACAAAGAAAACATTTATGAAAGTATTTTAACTTTCAATGTTAGCTTATTATCAGTAATATTTCCTCTTTCTATTATGGTAACTTGATGTTCCATATATTCTAGGAAACAAAATATAATGACCCAATTAAAAACAAAGACTTCTGTCATTCTCTAAAGGGCATATGTAATATACAATATATAGGTGTTTCCCTACATGTATATCTAGCACATCCACATCATAGTAAATACACATAACAAGAATGCATTTTTAAAAACTATGCTTGTATATCATTTGTTTAATTGAGACACTATACTTTAATGACAAGCATGAACAAATAAAACTGGCTGAGGTCTTTGGTTTAACTTTGATCTTTAATTTTTTCTTTTTTATTTGAAAAGATGAGACTTTTGTGCATACTTTTAGAAGTTAAAAAGGCTATCTTATTTAACTTTAAATAGCACAGAATTTAATTTTATAGACATTAAGATATAAATAGACTTTGAATTCATGACTTCAGTATATTAAATTTTCATCCTAATGCAATAAGTGGACCCTAAAAACTTTAATCACATAAAATATAGAATTACATTTATTGTGAGGTGAAAGAAATGCCTGGGATGAACCTGAGTAATCAGCTAGGTTCTTCTGGGACTGGCTCTGTGATCCAATTCAGCCTGTCATTTATCATCACCTGATGGCTATTGTCTACTTTGGTTTAAATGAGAATGGGAATAATTCTAGATCCTAAGGCTGGCTGAGATTTTTAGAATCAATATCAAGATTCGAAAAGGAGCTTGTTGGTATTGGTTTTATCAGATCTATTTGGCTAAGAGAGTACTGGGGATGAAGAGAGCAATTCTTAGCTTTACAACTTGAATTTTGTTTTAGCATTAGAAGATAATGATATATTTATGTAATTAACAGTATGATATGGTATATATAATAGCAGATAATCACACAGTTAATCAGTAGACTATCTGTTATCATGCTATTATATGTGATTATCTGCTATTATATATGCCATACCATACTTATTAATTCTATTATAGTACAATATAAAGTATATTATATACTATATATAGCATTGTATTAACTTGTGTTAAAACCTAAAAATATTGTATCATACATTACCTTTACATTATATAGTTTAGACTAATAGTATCAACTGCATTCAAAGGTATTAAATATTTTACATACCATATATTATATACTATATGTTGCAATTATATACATATAATAATCTGTTAATTTAGCAAAAACATTTAAGCAGAGAGAGAAAGAGAATTAGTGATAGGTAATACCTGGAATAATAGGCAAGTTTGGCCTTGAAGTACCAAACGAAGCATGACAAAGGCTAACAGAGCTTTGTCAAGAAAACACACTGGTCATAGCAAACACCCTTTTCCAACAACCCAAGAGACAACTCTACACATGGACATCACCAAATGGTCAACAGTGAAAATAACTGATCATATTCTTTGCAGTTGAAGATGGAGAACTTCAACACAGTCAGCAAAAACAAGACCTGGGGCTGACTGTGACTCAGATCATGAGGTCCTTATTGAAAAATTCAGTCTTCAACTGAAGAAAGCAAGGAAAACCATAAGGCCATTAAGATATGATCTAAATCAAATCCCTTATGTCTATATAGTGGAAGTGATGAATAGATTCAAGGGATTAGATCTGGTAGACAGAGTGCCTGAAGAACTATGGACAGAGGTTTGTAAAACTATAGGAGGCAGTGACCAAAACTATTCCCCAAAAAAATAAATGCAAGAAAGCAAAGTGGTTGTCTGAGTAGGCTTTACAAGTAGCTAAGGAAAGAAGAGAAGCAAAAGGCAAAGGAGAAAGGGAAAGATATACCCAACTGAATGCAGAGTTTCAGAGAATAGTAAGGGGAGAGAAGAAGCCCTTCTTCAATGAACAGTGCAAAGAAATATGGAACAATGGAATGGGAAGGACTAGCGACCTTGTCCAGAAAATTGAAGATATTAAGGGAACATTTCATGCAAGGATGGACATGATAAAGGACAGAAATGGCAAGGACGTAACAGAAGCAGAAGAAATTAAGAAGAGGCAGCAAGAATACACAGAGGAACTGTACAAAAAATGTCTTAATGACCTGGATAATCATGATGATGTGGTCATCTAGAGCCAGACATCCTGGAGTGTGAAGTCAAGTGGGCTTTAGGAAGCATTACCATGAACATAGCTGTTGGAGGTGATGGAATTCCAGCTGAACTATTCCAAATCCTAAAAGACAGCCGCTATGGTGAACAGTGTGGAGATTTCTCAAAAAACTGGAAATAGAACTGCCATATGACCCAGCAATCCCACTTCTGGGCATACACACCAAGGAAACCAGATCTGAAAGAGACACGTGCACCCCAGTGTTCATAGCAGCACTGTTTATAATAGCCAGGACATGGAAGCAACCTAGATGCCCATCAGCAGACGAATGGATAAGGAAGCTCTAATACATATACACAATGGGATATTACTCAGCCATTAAAAAGAATTCATTTGAATCAGTTCTAATGAGCTGGATGAAACTGGAGCCCATTATACAGAGTGAAGTAAGCCAGAAAGATAAAGACCATTACAGTATACTAACACATATATATGGAATTTAGAAAGATGGTAATAATAACCCTATATGCAAAACAGAAAAAGAGACACAGATGTACAGAACAGACTTTTGGACTCTGGGAGAAGGCAAGGGTGGGATGTTTCGAGTGAACAGCATCAAAACATGTATAGTATCTATGGTGAAACAGATCCCCAGCCAAGGTTGGATGCATGAGACAAGTGCTCGGGGCTGGTGCACTGGGAAGACCCAGAAGGGTCGGGTGAAGAGGGAGGTGGGAGGGGGGATCGGGATGGGGAATACATGTAAATCCATGGCTGATTCATGTCAATGTATGGCAAAAACCACCACAATATTGTAAAGTAATTAGCCTCCAACTAATAAAAATAAATGGAAAAAAATTTACCTAATAAGGAAAAATGTCATGAATATATGTATACAAACAATTGCTAGAATAAAAAGTTGTAAAATTAAAAAAAAAATAAAATAAATAAATAAAAGATGATGTTGTTAAAGTGCTGCCCTCAATATGTCAGCAAATTTGGAAACCTAAGCAGTGGCCACTGGATTGGGAAAGGTCAGTTTTCATTCTAATCCCAAAGAAGGGCAATGCCAAAGAATATCAAATTACCATACAATTGTGCTCATTTCACATACTAGCAAGATTATGCTCAAAATTCTTCAAACTAGGCTTTAGCTCTATGTGAACCGAGAATTTCCAGATGTGTAAGCTGGCTTTAGAGAAAGCAGAGGAACCAGAGATCAAATTAACAACATTTGTTGGATCATGGAGAAAGCAAGGGAGAGGGAGTTCCACAAAAATAGCTATTTCTGCTTCAATGAACACACTAAAGCCTTAGACTGTGTGGACCACAACAAACTGGAAAATTTTTCAAGAGATGGGAATACCAGACCAACATACCTACCTCCTGAGAAACCTGCATACAGGTCAAGAAGTAACACTTAGAACCGGACATGGAAAAACTGATTGGTTCAAAATTGGAACAGGTGTACAACAAGGAAGTATATTGTCACACTACTTATTTAACTTCTATGTGAAGAAGTACATCATGCAAAATGCCAGGCTGGATGAATCACAAGCTGGAACCGAGATTATCAGGAGAAATATCAACAACCTCAAGATGTGCAGATGGATTGCCATTTTCTTCTCCAGGAGATCTTCCCAACCCAGGGATTGAACCCAGGTCTCCTGCATTTTAGGCAGATACTTTACCATCTGAGCCACCAGGGAAGTCTATAATATGCAGATGATAACATTCTAATGGAAGAAAATGAAGAGGAACTAAAGAGACCCTTGATGAAGGTGAAAGAAGAGAGTGAAAAAGCCAGCTTGGAACTGAATATTTAAAAAAAAACAACTAAGATCATGGCATCTGGTTCCATCACTTAATGCAAACAGAAGGGAGATAAGTGGAAGCATTGACAGATTGTATTTCTTGGACTCCAAAATCACTGAGGATAGTGACTGCAGCAATGAAATTAAAAGACGCTTACTCCTTGGAATAAAATCTATGAAAAACCTAGACAGCGTATTAAAAGCAGAAATATCACTTTGCTAACAAAGGTCCATATAGTCAAAGCTATGTTTTTTCCAGTAGTCATGTACGAATGTGAGAAGTGGACCATAAAAAGGCTGAGCACCAAAGAATGCTTTGGTGCTTTCAAATTGTAGTACTGGAGAAGATTCTTGAGAGTCACTTGGACAGCAAGGAGATCAAACCAAACAATCCTAAAGGAAACCAACCCTGAATATTAATAGGAAAGACAATGCTGAAGCTGAAGCTCCAATACTTTGGCCACCTGATGTGAAGAGTTGACTCATTGGAAATGACCCTGATGATGGGAACCATGGCAGGCAAAAGGAGAAGGTGGCAACAGAGGATGAGATTGTTGGATAGCATCACTGACTCAATGGACATGAATTTGAGCAAACTCTTGGAGATAATGGAAGGCAGAAGAGCCTGGCATGTTGCAGTACATGGGGTTGCAAAGAGTGTGACATGCCTTAGTGACTGAACCACAACAACAATATTAGATATACTAAAGGTGTGTCATATATATATCTGGTGTGTGTGTGTGTGTGTGTTACTGAGTTGTGGCCGACTCTTTGCAACTCCATGGATGGCAGCCCTCACAGCTTCTCTGTTCATGAAATTCTCCAGGCAAGAACACTGGAGTGGGTTGCCATTCCCTTCTCCTAGACACATCTGATAGCTGATATCTATTTATCTACGTATATACATCTGTATATACCATTGGAATATAAATTTTAAAAGTAATCACAGAAAATTTTGATGGAAGTTATGTGCTCTGTCCAACAAAAACCAGAGTTGGACAGCAGTTAAAGTGATAAAAACAGATTCTATTCAGGAATCTTGTAATTGGGGGAAAGAGACCTCAGTATAGAACTGGGTTCAATTCTGAACACAATAAGGAAAAGTAGAGATTTATAGCCAAGGAGCAGGGCAGGGAGCTGATGGGTGGTAAACTACTAAGAGGGTAATGTAATCCTTGCTAAAATGACCTAAGAGGACTCTTGCTGAAGACGGGCCCGGATGATTAGATATCACCTGGAGGTGATGACAGATGAGGAATTTCGTCAGTTATTGAGGATAATCAGATATCAATGATGCGACTTCTTTCTAACTTGACTTAGCAGGATTCTTGATAACACTGGACTCTACTAGGACAGAGAAGAAAGTCCAAGATGTGACCTAGTTGAGCTGAGGATTCAGAGGAGTTTGCCTAAAGTTTGGTAAAGGAGAGAATTTTTGTCAACCCCTAATAGGCTAATACTCCTCAGTATATTTAGAAATATCTCACAGTCTTCTTCAAATGCAAGCTTTCAAAGATATTACGTATCTTATAAGGTTTTCTTGTAACTTTTTTGAATATATAGATATTAGCTTATAGAATTTACCATAATTTCTGTTTAGGCAGAATCTATGAATCTGAGCCTGAGTTGAACTATATTCCCGTCCTTGAACCCTTACTCAGGTACCAACTATCAAGAAAAGTATTCTAGCTTTTATTTTAATTACTAAGCCATTATTCTATATGATTTGCTGTTCTTTTATAGGCCTCCACATTCTAGCATTTTAAGTTCTGTCCCTGGAGCTGTTCCTAAGACTTGGTGTATCACTTTACATATTAAACATACTCAGAACTCATCTTAAAAATACTTTATGTTCATGACTGACTAGAGGTCGCCTTGAGCTACATAATTTTTGAACTAAAAGTCATAGGACAAAAATGACACTCTTTGTGTAGTAAAGAAAATGCCAAGTTAGAGACGGGGCCAGCCTTAAAGCACTTGGTATTACCATATCAGCTCTCAATACCATCAACTTTCAAAGCCACTGGTCTCAAAGTCACTTGTTTTAATTTGCCTTAAAATTGTATTACATATTATTTCTCTTGGGCATATTTCCAATTGCCCAGTTTGACAAAATTTCTTGACAAATCAATTCTGAATAATTTTCAAGTATTCTCAATTTTTTCCAAGTATGGGTAAAGAGTTTCCTTGAGAAGCCTTTTTATCATTCTGTTGTGAATAGCTGATTCTGTACCATTTCAGTGGCTCTGAAATGCTAATGGAGATATGGTCTTTGAAAATTAAACCAAAAGTTCACTCATGACCAAATGAATCCAGGAGAATATATATATAAAATTATGATATCTGCCAAAAACAAATGTTAAAAACTGTCCAGTATCGAAGGGTATTAAATTCAGAATCCAGAAAAGTGACATAACTATATAAAATATAGCTTTTAAAGATATTTAATAAAAAATATTTTTTAATTGTTGACTTTTCAAGAAGATATTAGAAGACACCAGTACAAATACTTTTGTGGTTTTATATTTGTGTGATTTTTTTAAAAATTTTGGTTTAATATAATATGCCCCTTTCCTTTTATTTAGCTACAAGATGAGTCTATTTCTGTTTTCCTCAGCATAGTATCTTCCTTCCTATCATGGATCATAGCACATAATATCAACTCAACAAATATATGTTCAACGAATGAATGCAAGCCTAACAGGAAAGGCTCATTTTTTCCCTCTATCTTTATTGAGGTATAAATGAGATATAATGTAATTTTAGGTTAAAATGTATCATGTGATGATTTGATACACATATATACTACAGAATGATCACCACAATATGGATAGAGCAGGCTTCAGCAATACGTGAACCGTGAACTTCCAGATGTTCAAGCTGGTTTTAGAAAAGGCAGAGGAACCAGAGATCAAATTGCCAACATCTGCTGGATCATCGAAAAAGCGAGAGTTCCAGAAAAACTTCTATTTCTGCTTTATTGACTATGCCAAAGCCTTTGACTGTGTGGATCACAATAAACTGTGGAAAATTCTGAAAGAGATGGGAATACCAGACCACCTGACCCACATCCTGAGAAACCTGTATGCAGGTCAGGAAGCAACAGTTAGAACTGGACATGGAACAACAGACTGGTTCCAAATAGGAAAAGGAGTATGTCAAGGCTGTATATTGTCACCCTGCTTATTTAACTTATATGCACAGTACATCATGAGAAATGCTGGGCTGGAAGAAGCACAAGCTGGAATCAAGATTGCCAGGAGAAATATCAATAACCTCAGATATGCAGATGACACCACCCTTATGGCAGAAAGTGAAGAAGAACTAAAGAACCTCTTGATAAAAGTGAAAGAGGAGAGTGAAAAAGTCTCAGCATTCAGAAAACTAAGATCATGGCATCTGGTCCCATCACTTCATGGCAAAGAGATGGGGAGACAGTGGAAACAGTGTCAGACTTTATTTTTGGGGGCTCCAAAATCATTGCAGATGGTGATTGCAACAATGAAATTAAAAGACGTTTACTCCTTGGAAGGAAAGTTATGACCAACCTAGACAGCATATTAAAAAGCAGAGACATTACTTTGCCAACAAAGGTCCGTCTGGTCAAGGCTATGATTTTTCCAGTGGTCACATATGGATGTGAGAGTTGGATTGTGAAGAAAGCTGAGCGCTGAAAAATGGATGCTTTTGAACTATGGTGTTGGAGAAGACACTTGAGAGCCCCTTGGACTGCAAGGAGATCCAACCAGTCCATCCTAAAGGAGATCAGTCCTAGGTGTTCATTGGAAGGACTGATGCTGAAGCTGAAACTCCAATACTTTGGCCACCTCATGAGAAGAGTTGACTTATTGGAAAAGACCCTGATACTGGGAGGGATTGGGGGCAGGAGTAGAAGGGGACAAAGGATGAGATGGTTGGATGGCATCACTGACTCAATAGACATGGGTTTGGGTGGACTCTGGGAGTTGGTGATGGACAGGGAGGCCTGGTGTGCTGCGATTCATGGGGTCGCAAAGAGTTGGACACGACTGAACGACTGAACTGAACTGAACTGAACACATACTTCACCTCATCTAATCAACATCTTTTTTCTGTTGCACTGATGGTGAGAACATTTAAGACTTACTTTCTTAGGAACTTTCAAGTACACAATACAGTGTTGTTAACTATAGTCACCATGCTGTATATTAAGTCACCAGAACTTAATCATCTTATAACTGAATGTTTTTATGATCTGACCAACATCTTCCCACTTCTCCCACCCTATAGTCTCTGTCAACTATCATTCTACTGTCTGCTACTATGAACTCAATTTTCTAGAATCCACAAATAAGTGAAATCATATTGTATTTATCTTTCTCTGTCTGACTTATTTCCCTTAGTGTAATGCTCTCAAAATTCATCAGTGTCGTTGCAAGTGAAAGCATTTCCTTCTTTTTGTGGCCAAAATAATATTCCATTGTATGAATATTCCACATTTTCCTTCTCTGTCAATAGGTTAAACAACATGTCTCGATTATTCTGAGTAATGGTGCAAGGAAAATGGGAAGTGAATTTCATTTCTTTTGGATATATAACCAGAAGAGGGACCGTGATATGATAGCTCTATTTAAGTTTTTTGAGGAATCTTCATACTGTTTTCAAATAGTGGCTGTACCACTTTGTATGCCCACCAAGAAAGCTCTCATTTCTCCACATCCTCACTGTTGCTTGTTATCTCTTATCTTTTAGATATTAGCATTTTAACAGGTGTGAGATGGTATTGCATTGTGGTTTTTATTTACATTGCCCTGATAATTAAGGCTTCCCAGGTGGCAGAAGTGGTAAAGAATCTGCCTGTCATGCAGAAGACACAATAGACATGGGTTTCATCCCTAGGATGGGAAGATTCCCTGGAGTAGGAAATGGCAACCCATTCTAGTATCCTTACCTGGAAATTTCCATGGGCAGAGGAACCTGGTGGGCTACAGTCCATGGGGCCACAAAGAGTTGGATACAACTGAGTACATACACACAGATAATTAGTGAATTTGAGTATCTTTTCATGTACCTGTTGGCCATTTGTATGTCTTCTTCAGAAAAATGGGCTTCCCTGATAGCTGAATTAGTAAAGAATCTGCCTGCAATGCAGGAGACCCCAATTCAATTCCTGGGTTGGGAAGATCTCCAGGTGAAGGGATAGGCTACCCACTCCAGTATTCTTGGGCTTCCCTTGTGACTTAGCTGGTAAAGAATCTGCCTGCCATGCGGGAGACCTGGGTTCAATACTTGGGTTGGGAAGATCCCCTGGAGAAGGGAAAGGCTACCCAACTCAGTATTCTGGCCTGGAGAATTCCATAGACTGTATAGTCCATGGGGTCGCAAAGAGTCAGACATAACTGAGCAACTTTCACTTTCTTTCTTTCACTGCAGAAAAATGTCTATTTAAGTTCTTTGCCCATTTTTCAGTTGGAGCTATTTGATCTTATGTTTGTTTTTGCTATTGAGCTATATGAGTTTCTCATATATCTTGGATATTAACCTCTTACCAGATGTATAGCTTGCAAATACTTTCTCCCATTCCACTTGTTGCCTTTTCAATTTGCTGTTTTCTTTTGCTGGGCAGAAACAGCTTCACATAGTCTTCCTTCGTTAACTTTACTTTTGTTGCTTGTGCTTTTGGTGTGATGCTCAAAAAATCACTTCCAAGACACATGCCAAAGAGCTTCTTCCCGGTTTTCTTCTAGGTTTATAGCTTCAGATCTTACTTTTAAGTCATTAATCCACTGAGTAAATTTTTGTAAGCAGTATAAGATAAGGATTCAATTTCATTCTGTAACATGTGAATATCCAGTTTTCCCAATACCATTTATTGAAAAGACTATCCTTTCATCATTGAGTTTTCTTGGGTTTCTTCTCAAATACTAGTTGACTGCACATGGGGTTACTTAAGGGCCTTCAATTCTGCTCTGCTCCCTTGTTCTATGTGTCTAATTTCATGCTAGTATCACCTTGTCTTGATTATTAGAGCTTTGTAATACAGTTTCAAATCAGGAAGTGTGATGCCTTCATCATTGTACTTTCTCAGGTTTCCCTTGGCTACTTGAGGTCTTATTTGGGTCCATACAAACTTTAAGACTCTTTTTCTAATGAAATTTTGCTAGGGACTACATTAACTCTAGATGGCTTTGGATAGTATGGATATCTTAATAATATTCACTAAATAAAATTCACTCTTATTCACTAACACAGGATATCTTTTCATTTCTTTCATCAATTAGTGTCTTCTACTTTCAGGGCATAGATCTTTCTCCTCCTTGGTTGAATTTATTCCTAAGTATTCTGATTCTATTTGAACAAAACTGTTTCCTTTATTTCTTTTTCAAATAGTTCATTGTTAGTGTATAGAAATAGAACTGAATTTTATGTGTTGATTTTGTATCCTGAAACTTTACTGATTTTGTGTTATTGATAAAGTTTTTTGGTGGAATCCTTAGAATTTTCTACATTTAAGATCATGTCATCTGCAGAGAGACAGTTTTACTTTTTCTTTTCCAATTCAAATGCCTTAAGGCTGTTTTTCAATCCTCAATTTTCTTTTTGTTATCTGATAATGGGTAGGTACTCTTGCAAATTCCATGAAAAACTACTTGAAATAATAGCTATAATTTCAATAAAAAAATAACAACACCATCAGCAAAAAATAAACTTAAGGAGCACTTATCTGTCAATTAGCCTATTTTCCATTTGTGAGTCATATCATATTAGTATTACTAGTATTGATACTAGTCTTATTTTCACAAGGAATCTGACGTACAAGGTTAACTGGGTTGTGCCAAGTCAGCTAACACATGGGAGAAATGTAAGTCTTCCTACTAATATCATTTATAAATTCTATACTAATAGTTCATCTAAATTATTAAAAGACTTATAATATTAAAATAAATTATTTAAAATTAAAATTATACAACATACATATATACCTCCCAAATCATTAGTGTTTTACAATATTTTTCACATAAAATACTGGCTTTATTGAGAAAGTCTTGAGTTAGAGGGAGGTGGGAGGGGAGTTCAGGATGGGGAACACATGTAAATCCATGGCTGATTCATGTCAATGTATGACAAAAACCACTACAATATTGTAAAGTAATTAGCCTCCAACTAATAAAAATAATTGGGGGAAAAAATTACAACCATAATTATGGTATAACCTGTGTGTTTGTGTGTATGTGCTATGAATGTAGGATGGGTAGAGTATGAGTGAAGTCCCAGACAGTGAAGATGGATTAATAGTTTTAAATGGTCTATGTCCCATTGTTCAATGTCAAATTTTATGAACGAAAATATCAAACATTTTCTCATGGCCAGTATCTATTTGTTTGTACAAATCTCACCTCTTAAGCAGATGTGAAAGATATTTGAGATCACTTGCTACCTTTGAAACATTAAATGACTAGGAAGCACCTTGCCATATAATAGATTCTCAATGAATGTTCACCTTCACAAGCTGCTGAACTCCAGAGACACACACACACAACACAAGTCCCAAAAACAAAGCTAAGAAAGAATGGCTAATGTCCCTGCAATCAACAGGATCAAAGTTTGAAAGAAACAATTATAATAGGGAAAAAATGTCTTTTATTTCCCAAAATGAATTATTCTAAAAATTCTTTGCAATAAATTGAAAGATAGATACTGAGTTCAAAAGCCATATGACATCCCAAAGCCTGATGTACCTAGAGGGCTAAGTTCTATCTTCTGAAACAACTATTTTAAAAACTCCAACTAGAATTTAATTTCATTAAATGGCATAATGCAGAAGTGAACATAAAAACTGTGAAAGAGAAACATTAAGCGCTTTCAGAGGAAATTAACGTTTATCGCCATAGTCTTTGATATACCTCTCATCTCTAGTTTAAATGCTGTGTACAAATACTGCCATGCATCACAGCAAGTCAGGCTAGTAATTTCTTATAAAATTCTCCCACTCATAGTTTATAAAGGTTTGACAATGACTTATAGGTATTTTAGAAAGAGATTTATCCTTGAATGTTTTCAATGTTTAAACTTGAAATGAAAAAAAAAAAAAAAACAACAGAGGTTCCTATGTGACTATAACAGCAAATACTTGAATCAGATTCAATAGATAATTTAAAACAAATGCATATATTTTAACCTCACTTTATAGGGTACTTCATTTCTCCAAATATCTTTGCACCAATTATGCAAATGTTTTCCAACTACAAGCTGCAGAACTTGTTAATATCGTATGCCCATGTGCTCAGGCAGGAGCTACTTATGCTCACTGATTAGTGGTAACAGCTACTTAAATGTCATAAAGTGAAAGCTTGATAAACTATGAGGAACTTAGATGATGTAGCATCACTGAGGGAAAATAAACAGCATACTGTCTTAGTTTGCTTGAGCTACCGTAACAAAATGGCACAGCCTGGTGGCTTTAACAGAAACAGATCTCACATTTCTGGAGGCTTCAAGTTCAAGATCAGGGTGTCAGCAGCAAACTTAGTTTCTTCTGAGGCCTCTCTCCATGGCTGGAATATAGCGTCCTTCTAGCTGTGTCCTTACATAGTCTTTCTTCTGTGTATATACCCCCCTGGTGCCCCACTGTGAATGCAAATTTCCTCTTCTTATATGGATACTGCTCACACTAGATTAGGGCCCTAACTCTAATTACCTCATTTTAACTTCATCACTTGGTGGAAGGTCCTGTCTCCAAATACAGTCATATTCTGAGCCACTGAGGTTTAGGACTTCACATACTCATTTTCAAGGGACTCAGTTCAACCCATCACATGTGCCAAGTTGCTGTAACTCTCAGGTTTCTTAAATTCAGATACTATTTTGTAACCTGCTCTCTATCTCCTTGTAGTTAGAATTACAGGTACATTAAATGATTATTTGAGCATTATTTAAGCGATTTAATCACTTGCAGAATCCATCAGTACCTAGTTCCTGTTCTTAAATTTGAATGTTAGTCAAATGAGTTTCTAGATATGACCAGATTTTTAAAACAGTTAAAAGCTATGGCAACAATTACATTATTTCTAGGTAAGCAAGGTAGTTACAACTACATTGGGAATAACATAATTACTGCTGGCCCTCTTAACTATGTCTGATCACAAATCAGGCACAGTGTGGGGCCTGGTAATAGTCACTAGTGAAGAGATTAAACTCAGTCCGTTCGCTCACACATTTTTTTTTCTTATCCATTTATTCTTTATGTTGAAAACTTTCTGTGCCAGAAGTTATGGATTCAAGAAGAATTAAAGCATAATTGCTGCATTCAAGAGGGTCTGACTCCAGTGGAGTCAGCTATGTAAGCAAAGACTATTTGATCAGTGTTACAGGTGTTTGAGAATAGCAGTGATAGCACAAAGGAGGATGAGATTTGTTACATGTGCAGAGATCTGAGAAGGCGTCATAGAAGTGGTGGCAAAGGAACTGACATTTGAATAAAAGGGAGCCTCGCCCCTCACTATCTATAAAATATTCAATTCAATGCCCTCTCTTAATACCTAAAGTCACACTGACTACCCTTCATTTCTCTTTTCTTTTTTCCCTCCTGGTTTTATGTTGCATGATTTGTTGATATCTTTTTCTTCTTGCAAATGATCTGCCTCCTGCTCTGGTGGCCCAAGGATGAACAGCCAAACAGTATGCAGGAATTTGTCACCACTTGCTGCCTCATGTGCATGAATTTAATAAATTTTGATTAGCTGAGGGTTCTTTATAGTATGTATCCATTCTTGTTGTGTTATAGGGCTATGGGGTTTGGTAGAAAAGAGATGTATCAACAGTAAAATAAGCCAAGCTTTGGAGCAGAAACATCTAGATTTGAGCAATAACATCACCCATTTCTAATCTTCTGAACTTGAGCAAATCATGTAACTTTGTTAAGCTCAACTTCCTCACTGGTAGTAAATAAAATGTTGATAATGGTTTCTACCTGGTTTAGTCGTTAACATATGAAGGCCCCAAAACACAGTAGGTATCCCATTAGCTGATGTATTACCATCATCTTCCTCCTCTTTACCTTTACAACTTGCCTTGTCTCTTCATTCATTGTGATACTGTCCTAAATTATCTATGTTGAGTATCTGTTTCTTTCTAACATAAGTATTTTCTTCCCCTGTGCTTTCCTTTCTAGAAAACCAGTGATAACTTTCCTCAGGCCTCACCTAATCAGTTCACATCCCTTCTGTGAATAATTCACATTCTTGCTCTAATTAGATTAAATCCTTGCTTATCTAATTGCTCTTATTTCTCTCAATATATTAATTTGTATTCACAGCTCCAACCACAAAATTGCGTCTATTTGTCTTCTCTGACTCAACTTCAACTACTGAGTGGGTCTCTGCAATGCGACCATGAAATGGACTGTCTGCTGAAGTTAAACAAAACATATCCTCTCCCTTACTCAGATTCATTACCACAAAACATACCTCTTTTCCCTATCCAGAATCCCTTTTGCACTGAACTTTCCAAGAATTTATTTTGTTCAAACATGAACTCTGTTAAATTTTTAAATAGAGAACAGTGATGCTCAGTCCTCTCTGCATAGTAGAATCACCGGGGAATTTTAAAAATATATAATGATGTTAGGGTTCAATCCAAGTTGAATTAAATCAGTGTGTTTGGGGATTGGGCCCACTGATATTTTTAAAAGCTCACCAGGTGGTACTTCTCTGGTGGTCCAGTTGGTTAAGATGCCATGTTTCCAATGCAAGGGATACAGACCCAACAAATTGGAATCCTGGTCTGGGAACTAACATCCCACATGCTGCACAGGCAATAAAACGTAACAAAATCAATGACCCAGCACAGAAAAAGCACAGAGGATGTGCTCAATGTGTGTGTGTGTGTGTGTTTTTAAAAGCTCACCAGGTAATTAAAATGTGCAACAAGTCTTAAGAATCTGAGAGTAACAATTGACTACAAAGGATTATATGTTTGGAGCTTTTAATATTTTCATTTATGTTTCTTGCATCTCCCTCATTGTTAATTATAAAGACCATTTCCATATTAAGTTTGTCCAGGTACTAGATGCATGGCCTTAAGCAAGTCATCTAACCTCCCATAATCAAGCATCCTGATTTTTAGAACTTCATGAAGCCTCCCACTCCCAGGGAATGTCAAAAATTAAGTGAGTGCAATTGGAAGGTAAATATAGAGTATTCAACAACTGCTAAAGAAGCACCCACTAAAAATAAAATGCCCTGCCTCCAAAATGATCCACCTCAATCTACTTCCTATAAAAAAGAAGGAAATATGAGACATGGAAATTTTAAAAAAAGGAGAATCTTTCCTTAAAATATAAACTACTTTCTTTGTCTAAAGAGGCACATATTTGTATTGGCAATGAACTTGAGTAATATAAGGAAATAAGTTAGTAGATGCTATTAATATGAAGAAATATGCTGACAACAATCTTGCTGCTGACATTATTCTTAACACAATGATAAATAATGTATTAGAGCGAGTAGGGCCTAAATTAATGCAAACTGCTGTAAAATAAATGTTCAACTGTTGTAAAATCACTTCCCTGGGATTAAGATGCACATAGTGTTAAAAGTTGGCTTCCCTTGCAGCTCAGCTGGTAAAGAATCTGCCCGCAATGCGGGGCACTTGGGTTCGATCCCTGAGTTTGGAAGATTCTCTGGAGACGGGAAAGGCTACCCACTCCAATATTCTTGCCTGGAGAATTCCATGGACTGTATAGTCCATGGGGTCGAAAATAGTCAGACATGACTAAGTGACTTTCACTGTCACTTTCAATGTTAAAGTAAAAATATTTAAATGCAAAAGTAGGGCTCTCCAGGACCCTAGAATCTTAAAATATGGCGCCATTTCTATCCACCTGAAGTTTTGTAAAAAGGAACATAGTAGGAGATAAAGAAAACCCAAATTTGAGAGTGATGGTCAAAGTCATCCAAACCTATAACACTGAGAAGGTCTCATATACTTAACTCAGGGATAACAGTGAGAAACAGCATTTGCCTCTACTGAATAAAAACCAACCAAACAAGAATGAAAAATTTAAAAATTACAGAATTAAAAAAAAATGGAATAAGGATCAAAGGACTGGGTTTAACTATCCAATTTCCTTAATTTCTTGGAAAACTTTTTAGTGAGTGGTCCATTATTACTTGAACTTTTCCAGTGGCAATGAATTGAAATCTCTCTTTTAGTTACTGAAATGATGTTTTACAAATCCCATTCATTTGCAGTAGAAGAATCCTTGGGATTTTGTCAAGTCCCTATGGACCAAACAGAACAAGTTTAACACATGTTCTACAAGGCAGACTTTTAAATGCCTAACAAATTTTACAAGTCCCAGGAATCTTCTCTTAAAAAAATCCTTTTTTTTTTTTCTTTAACCACTGTCAATACTTTATTCAGCAATAAAATTGGCATTAGAAAAATGGTACCGAGTAGCATCCTGCCATCTTCCTTCCACTGAGATGTGGACAATAGGGGATTTAAAACTGGTTTATGCAGAGACAACAAAGAAATTGATGAGGGTAATAGATCAAAGACCCTGTTTTAGATCATCTGCTTGCAGAGATGGATGGATGGCCTCGCTGACTCAATGGACTTGAGTTTGAGCAAGATCCAGGAGATGGTGAAGGACAGGGAAGCCTGGTGAGGTGCAGCCCGTGGGGTCACAAAGAGTTGTACTAAGCAACTGAAGAACAACAACAAGTTGCAGTGTACCCTGACCTCTCTCTTCTCACACAGTCATTGGGTGTCATATTCGGATCCAGCATTCTGTGATGATGTAGGTTTAGTCATGCATTAGTGATACTCCTTGACTCCAATTTTTGTTAATCATTTCATGCTCTTACAAATGCTAATATTTTAGTGATTTTTTTTTCTTTTCAGTAAATCTGCTAAAATTCTCTATAAGATCTACTACATGATGAGCTATGAAAAATGCTACATATCACAATCACACTTTACAAGCATAACTTCTTTTTTTTTTAACTTCTTAAGATTTTGAGTTGATTCTGGTTTCCTTATATAGTTCATGTAGGTAATATGCCTGAACAAAGCCATATCTATACGAAATAACTGTATGTGTACACACATAGAAATTATAGATGTATTTCAAAAAGAAACAGTCTGATTTTTGAAATGGTTTCCTGTGAATAAACATCAACTGTAGAATGTCAATTACAATCTCTCAACAAGTCTAACTCACTTCAGATCTCAATCACACATAGACAACTGAACAGTAGAGCAGTCAGCATACAAAACCTTGCTAATAAAAATTCACAGCTGACATTGCAGCACAAAAGATATGGAAATCTGAAGACCACAGCACCATGGGAAAATAACATACACCATGGGCCTCTTGACTATTATTAGTCATTTCCTACTGGAAGCCAAAAATAAGGGAGAGAACAAACATTTCTCTGTGGTTCCTCAGTAGAGTTTGGATGTATTCATATCTTAAGCTTATTTAGAAAAACAGTAAAGCAACTTTTTTAAAAATTGATTTTTCTTTGGAAAAAGAGAAAAAGTAGCCACCTAAACAGACGGGAATGCTATTTATATGATGCCCATCCCAGGTACCATGCAACAGACTGTCTTCTCTTTAGAAATCTCAGAGGACTCAACAGCACACCTCTTGTCTGTCATTCTATTCCAATTATCATCACATTAACATTCAGAAAAAAAAACTGACATTATTTTCCTTGCTTCTTTAAATTGTTACTTTTCCCTTGAGGTTGTCTATGATAATCTTTCTTTTACATACTTCTGTTTCTCACTGAACAGCCTCCATGCTCCCACCGGACTCTATTTTCTTGAGTTCCAAGACCTTACTTTTTTTCTTAATTAATTGTTTTTGAAGGATAATTGCTTTATAGAATTTTTGTTGTTTTCTGTCAAACCTCAACAAGAATCAGCCATAGGTATATATATATATATGTCCCCTCCCTATTGAACCTCCCTTCCATTTTCCTCTCCATCCCACCCCTCTAGGCTGATCCAGAGCCCCTGTTTGAGTTTCCTGAGCCACACAGCAAATTCATGTCGGCTATCTACTTCACATATGGTAATTTAAGTTTCCACGTTACTCTCGCCATACATCTCACCCTCTCCTCCCCTCTCCCCATGTCCATAAGTCTATTCTCTATGTCTGTTTCTCCATTGCTGCCCTGTTAATAAATTCTTCAGTACCATTTTTCTAGATTCTGCATATATGTATTAGAATACAATATTTATCTTTCTCTTTCTGACTTACTTCATTTGTATAATAGGTTCTAGGTTCATCCATCTCATTAGAACTGACTCAAATGTGTTCCTTTTTATGGCTGAGTAACATTCCATTGTGTAGATGTACCACCACTTCTTATCCATTCATCTGTTGATGGACATCTAGGTTGCTTCCATGTTATAACTATTGTAAATAGTGCTGCAGTGAACAATGGGATACATGTGTCTTTTTCAATTTTGGTTTCCTCGGGGTATATGCCAAAGACTGGGACTGCTGGGTCATATGATGGTTTTATTTATAGTTTTTAAGTAGTTTCCATACCGTCCTCCGTAGTGGCTGTATCAACTTACATTCCCACCAACAACGCCAGAGCATTCCCTTTTCTCCACACCCTCTCCAGCATTTATTGTTTGTAGACTTTTTGATGATGGCCATTCTGACTGGTGTGGTATCTCACTGTAATTTTGATTTGCATTTCTCTAATACTGAGCAATGTTGAAAATTTTTCATGTGTTTGTTTGCCTGTTAGCCATCTGCATGTCTTCTTTGAAGAAATATCTGTTTAGGCCAGACCCTACTTTATTTAACAAACACCTACACCTTATTCCTTGTTGGCATGATTTGAAGTTTCCAGTGTTAAGAAGACATACAAATGACCAAAACACACAGGAAAAGATGCTTAACATTACTAATTCTTAGAGAAATGCAAATGAAACTATCATCTCATAGTTCATTGAAACTACAATGAACTATCACCTCATACTGGTTAGAATGGCCTTCATCAAAAAAAATCTACAAACAATAAATGCTGGAGAGGGTGTGGAGAAAAGAGAACTTCCCTACACTCTTGGTGGGAATGTAAATTGGTACAGCCATTGTGGAGAATAGTATAGAGATTCCTTAAAAAAAAAACAAAAAAACACTAAGTTAGAGCAACTCTATGCCCAGCAATCCCATTCCCAGGCATGTATTCAAAGAACCATAATTTGAAAGGATACATGCACTCTAATGTTCATTGTAGCACTATTTACAATAGTCAGGACCTGGAATCAATCTAAATGCCCATCAACAGAGGAACAGATAAAGAAGATGTGGTACATAAATATAATGTAATATTACTCGGTCCTAAAACAGAACAAAATAATGTAATTCGTAGCAACATGGATTGACTTAGAGACTGAGTGACGTCAGACATAAACATATATCTTATGATATTGCTGATATGTAGAATCTAAAGAAATGGTGCAAATGAACTTATTTATAAAACAGAAGTTGAGCCACAGATGTTGAAAACAAAGTTGTGGTTAAAATGGGGGGAGCAGGATAAACTCAGAGATTGGGGTTAACATATACACATTGCTATATATAGAACATATTACTAATACGAACTTACTAAATATCACAGGGAACTCTATTAAATACTTTGAAATAGCCTATATGGGAACAGAATCTAAAAAGGAGCAGACATGTGTGTGCATAACTGACTTCGCTCTACAGCAGAAACTAACACAACATTGTAAATCAACCCTATTCCAATTTAAAAATTAAACTTCCCAGTATTATCAGCTATCTCAGTTCTTAAATGCCTTAAGCAATCTGCATACCTACTAATAAATTACACTTTATTTAACAAATATAATTAGATATTATTTATTTTCCATCCCGCAACCGAGAACTAGAAAAATGTACCTTATTAAAATTTGAATGATCTGTCTTCACTCCCTTATACTCATATCAATCTCTGGAAATTGAACACAGTTATCATTTTACTATCTAGGGAAGAATAAATCAAGAAACAACCTTATTTCAGGGATTAAAAATACCAATAAGAAAGATAGTTCTTTATACACTGCTTGCTACCTTAGATCAAGAAATACCTTATTCAAGAATTAGAAATAGTTTTTTTTTTTTTTCTAGAGAACAAAGTAAATTCAGAGAAAAACTGCGGAGAATTTCAATTTTAAAGACAGTTTACATAAGACTTCTGCTTTGGGCTCTGATGGAATAGTTGGATACATACCAACAATTACACTGAGGACAAAAAAGAGAAGTCTAACAAAATACTGTTTGTCTATCTGTTTATCAATCCATTGACTGATTGCCATACAAGAACTGTCACGTCATAAAGCAATCTATAGGTCAGGATTCCAGAAAGGTGGAATCACAGGGGTGAGATTAGTATCTGCAATCTTTGCGCTTAGCTCATTGGACAATTCTTGCTGTGAATCTGGGCTACGTTTATGCAGTCATAAATATAAGAAGCCTGATGAAACCTGTTTTAGTTTCCTAGGGCTGTTACAACAAATAACTATAAACCTAGCACTTCAGAAAATAGAGACCTATTCTCTCACAGTTCTGAAGACCAAATGTCCAAAATCAAGGTATTGGTGGTATTGCGCTCTCTACAGAAGCTCCTTGGAAAAATCTGTTCCTTCCTTTTTCTAGTGACTGTTAGCTTCAGCTGGTCTCTGGCTTATGGTCACATAAGAACCTGCTTCTGTCTTTTTACTTTGCCTTCTCTCTGAGTCTCCTCTTCCTGGTGTCTGGCTTATAAGGATACTTGGAACAGCATTTAGGGCCCACCTGAGATAATGGAAGTGAAAGAGGAGAGTGAAAAAGTTGACTTAAAGCTTGACATTCAGAAAACTAAGATCATGGCATCCGGTCCCATCACTTCATGGCAAATAGATGGGGAAACAGTGGAAAGAGTGGCTAACTTTATTTTTCTGGGCTCCAAAATCACTGTGGCTGGTGATTGCAGCCATGAAATTAAAAGACGCTTACTCCTTGGAAGGAAGGTTATGACCAACCTAGACAGCATATTAAAAAGCAGAGATATTACTTTGTCAACAAAGGTCTGTGTGGTCAAGGCTATGGTTTTTCCAGTGGTCATGTATGGATGTGAGAGTTGGACTATAAAGAAAACTGAGTGCCAAAGAATTGATGCTTTTGAACTGTGGTGCTGGAGAAGACTCTTGAGAGTCCCTTGGACTTCAAGGAGATCCAACCAGTCCATCCGAAAGGAGATCAGTCCTGGGTGTTGAAGCTGATGTTGAAGCTGAACACCTGATGCAAAGAGCTGACTCATTTGAAAAGACCCTGATGCTGGGAAAGATTGGGGGCAGGAGAAGAAGGGGACGACAGAGGATGAGATGGTTGGATGGCATCACCGACTCGATGGACATCGGTTTGGGCGGACTCTGGGAGTTGGTGATGGACAGGGGGGCCTGGCGTGCTGCGGTTCATGGGGTTGCCAGGAGTCGGACACGACTCAGTGACTGAACTGAACTGAGATAATTCAGAATTTTCTCTTCCTCTAAAGATCCTTAAACTTGAAATCACAAATGAAAACACCCTTTTTTTCCAAATAAAGTAACGTTCACAGGTTCTAGAGATTTGATGCAGATATCTTTTTGAGAAGTACTGTTCAGTCAACTATAAACTAAAGGAAGATAAAAAATCTTTTTAAAAAATTATACATGAGCTCATTTGGAAAAACAGAATCATTAAAAGAAAACTGTAATAAATTTGTCCGAGGGAAAGGAAAAATCTTTTCTTCAAATGACACTGTGATGAATGTGAAATTGCACAGTATTCAGTGGAGGAAGCAACTTGTGAAACAAAGACCCCATTTTCAGAATATGTTGAGAACCAAGCACTCTTAGAGATTAACAAGAAAAAGGCAGAGAGTCCATCGGGAACATGGACAAAGACCTGAAGAGGAATTTCACAGAAAAGATATGGCTGACAAAGATAAGGAAAGCTATCTTTTGCATTTAATAAAAATTAAACCACACATCAGACACTGCTACTCTCCCACTGTGTGGTTAAAAGGAAAGAAAAAAAAAATAATGGTACCAAACTGACACAGGTGTGTAGAACCTTGCACTACCCACTGCCGCCGTGGCCCTAACTGGGTAGATCTGCACTGGAAGACTGGGCAGCTTTGACTAAAAGTGAATATATGAACAACATACGACATAATAATTCTGCACTGAGCTTTTAAAAAAGTCACTCTTAGAAACAACTGTCAACACAGAATAAACAAACCTATTATAACCCAAGGATGGAATACTTTTTACTAATGAAAGACAATAAACTATGTGTATATTTGTAATATTCCACATGGATGAATCCTGCAAATACAATACGGAAGATATGTTATTTCTGCATAAAGTTCAAAAACAGACAAATCTAGGCCATGATGTTAAAGTCAAAGTAATAGCTACCTCGGAGTGTATATAAAGAATTGGGGCATAAGGAGGTAGTCTGAGCCTTAGGAGTGTTCTATTTCTTAATATGAGTACTGTGTGAACATGCAATTATATTTTAAAACTATACAGGGAAACTCATTTTATGCTGATTTCCATATGTATATTATAGTTTATAAAGATTTACTTCACAAATAGGATGAACTCATTTTAAAGAATCAGTTCCTGAAAAACCGAGAAAGAATAAAAATGTGAAGCGTAAGTAGCCTAAACCAACTTATAAATAAATTATTCAAGATCACAGAAGTGTCTTTTCATCTTGTATATTCCTAAAGCAACAAATATATAGCAAAATGTATATAGACATATACCAGATAAAAAAGCACCATGATCTTGAATAATTTATAGCCATCACATCCATACATGACCACTGAGAAAACCATAGCTTTTACTAGATGGACTTTGTTGGCAAAGTAATGTCTCTGCTTTTTAATATGCTGTCTAGGTTGATCATAGCTTTTCTTCCAAGGAGCAAACGTCTTTTAATTTCATGGCTGCAGTCACCACCTGCAGTGATTTTGAAGCCGCCCAAAATAAAGTCTCTCACTGTTTCCATTGTTTCCCCATCTATTTGCCATGGAGTGATGGGACCAGATGCCATGATCTTAGTTTTCTGAATGTTGAGTTTTAAGCCAACTTTTTCACTCTCCTCTTTCACTTTCATCAAGAGACTTTAGTTCTTCTTCGCTTTCTGACACAGGGGTAGTGTCATCTGCGTATTTGAATTTATTGATATTTCTGCCGGTAATCTTGATTCTAGCTCGTGCTTCATCCAGTCTGGCATTTAGCATGATGTATTCTGGGTATAAGTTAAATAAGCAGGGTGAAAATATACAGCCTTGACGTACTCCTTTCCATATCTGGAACCAGTCCATTGTTCCATGTCCAGATCTAACTGTTGCTTCCTGACCTGCATATAGGTTTCTCAGGAGGCAGGTCAGGTGGTCTGGTACTGCCATCTCTTGAAGAATTATCCACAGTTTGTTGTGACCCACACAGTCAAAGGCTTTGGTGTAGTCAATAAAGCAAAAGTAGATGCTTTTCTGGAACTCTTGCTTTTTTGATGACCCAGGGATGTTGGCAATTTGATCTCTGGTTCCTCTGCCTTTTCTAAAACCAGCTTGAACATCTGGAAGTTCACATGCTATTGAAGCCTGGCTTGGAGGATTTTGAGCATTACTTTGCTAGCATGTGAGATGAGTGCAATTGTGCAATAGTTTGAGCATTCTTCGGCAGTTGCATTTCTTTGGGACTGGAATGAAAACTGACCTTTTCCAGTCCTGTGGCCACTGCTGAGTTTTCCAGATTTGGTCATTCAATTCAAATAAATAATTCAAATCCAGGACATTCAAATTCCCCAACTCAAAATTCTTAGCTGAAACCATAGCAATATCCCCTCCAAAGGTATCTGGATATTTAAATAATAAGAGTAAAAACAACAGTAAGGTAATTTATTTCATTCTTTTTTCATAAGGCTGTTTGCAGCAACATGGAAGGACCTGGAGACTATCATACTAAGTGAGGTAAGTCAGAGAGAGAAAGACAAATATCATATGATATCGCTCCCCATCACTTCATGGCAAATAGATGGAGAAACAGTGGAAGCAGTGGCTGACTTTACTTTTTTGGGCTCCAAAATCACTGCAGATGGTGATTGCAGCCATGAAATTAGAAAATGCTTACTCCTTGGAAGGAAAGTTATGACCAACCTAGACAGCATATTAAAAAGCAGAGACATTACTTTGTAAACAAAGGTCCGTCTAGTCAAGGTTATGGTTTTTCCAGTAGTCATGTATGGATGTGAGAGTTGGACTATAAAGAAAGCTGAGCGCCGAAGCACTGATGCTTTTGAACTGTGGTGTTGGAGAAAACTCTTGAGTCCCTTGGGCTACAAGGAGATCCAACCAGTCCATCCGAAAGGAGATCAGTCCTAGATGTTCATTGGACGGACTGATGTTGAAGCTGAAACTCCAATACTTTGGCCACCTGATACAAAGAACTGACTCATTGGAAAAGACCCTGATGCTGGGAAAGACTGAGGGCAGGAGGAGACGGGGACAACAGGGGATGAGATGTTTGGATGGCATCACCAACTCAATGGACATGGGTTTGGGTGGACTCTGGGAGTTGGTGATGGACAGGGAGGCCTGGCATGCTGTGGTTCATGGGGTCACAAAGAGTCAGACAGGACTGAGCAACTGAACTGAACTGAACTGAATATGTGGAATTTAAAAAAAGGATACAAATGATCTTATTTAAAAAACAGAAACAGACTCAAAGACTTAAAGAATGAACTTACAGCTACTGGGGGATGGGGATAGATGGGGAGTTTGGGATCAATATGTACACACTGCTGTATTTAAAACAGAGAACCAACAAAAATTTAAAAAACCTTCATTTTCAGAAAAAAAAAAAACAGTATGGTAATCTAAACTCTTTGTATAGAAAACAGAAGCATCTTCCAAAAGATTTTTCACATATAACTGCTCGCTTATCAACCTCAGAGTAAAGGTTTGTGTTGAGCAATATAACCATTTAATGAGAGTCCAGAGAAATCCGGAGCTAATCAATATACATCTTCCCATTATATGTATAAAACTTCTCCCCTTTCCTTTTTCTAAATACATTTTTTACCACTCAAAGAGCATCTACACCGGGGATGCGGAGGGAAGGGTCTGACACTCAGACGGCTGCAAACCAGCTGCAGAAACCCTGAGTCTCTCCCCTCAGAAGGGTAAGTGTTAGCTGCAGCAGCAGCAGGACAGTGTTGTAAGCACAGCTTCTAAAAGCTTGGGAGGAATTGCAGAGGACATGTAAAGTTTGCCATTTACTCTCAGTGAGCAGGTTTTCATTAAATAGAAGTCATCCCTCTCTCATCCCTCTCTAAGTGTCCAGGTCTCCCTTCAGAGGTTTAGGGATGATGAGGTAGTTATAGCACTGAACAATTACAAGGAGAAAATACCACTTCTCATATTCACTCTTCAAAATCAGGGGAGACAGACAGGCAGTGGAGAGAGGATTCCCAAAAGGAAGAAAACAAACGAGGATGAGAGAAACCTACTCATCCCATTGATTTCTGTACCCATAATGCCTCTGAAGAATTTCTGATAAATGACCATATAGACTCATTAGTATTTCTGCTTTACTTTTTCCCCTTTGGTAAAGAAGTAATGAAAAGTAGGAACTAAATAATTGAAGAGCAGGCAAGCAGAAAGATGAAGTAGAAACAGAGGCATGAAGGATGTACTTGCTAGTCCTTGGAAATAAAAACTGAACTTATCCACCAGCCACTCACCACCCATCCCACACACACACACCCACACACACTGCGTACATGCGTACATGCAAGCATGACTGCATGTTACACAGGAAATGGCCCAAGTCATTTGACTTGATTCAGGACTCAGTTGGCTATCAATGACCCTGCAGACATAATCTTAGTCTCATTAATATAAAGGCACTGCTTACGCTAAAGGGAATCATGCGTCCCCAGCCTTTACAATCAATGTGTTCTAAAGTCTCTCAACAAATGTTGATGCCCTAAGATTAAGGGAAGATAATGTTGAGGTTGCTTCAGGTATGTTCTTACTCATCCTGAACACAAGAATAAACATTCTTCCTCACCCTGAACCCAAGAACAAAGATTCCTCCTGTACCTTCTGACTGTAGCATTTCTGAGATGCTAACTGTGCTTAATGCAACCCGATTCATCTTCATCAGACTCATGACTTACTGTGACATCACCTACTCAAACCTTCAATAACTTCCCATTTCATAATGCCTAAACTTCTCTCTATATATAGCCTGGTGTCTCTATTTATTCTGCTTAATGCTTTTTTTTTTAGTGGATGAATCATATTCATTTTTTTAATAAACCATATTGTATTTACTTATTCATTTTGGCTGCACCATGCAGCATGCAGGTTCTCAGTTCCCCAACCAGGGAACAAACCCATGACCCCTGCATTGGACATACAGAGACTTAACCACTGGGCTGCCAGGGAAGTCCTATCTTCTAAATGCTTTTTAACTGACATATATTTTGATCATTTAATTTTAATTTACTTTTAATTTGTACATGATTTCACACTGCTATAGACTGTCTCTCCAAATTCACATGTTATTTAAAGTCCAGTCCCCAATGTGATGGTATCTTAATGTGTGGATTTGGGGAGGTGATTAGGTCATGAGGGTGAAACCCTTATGAATGGGATTAGCATCCTCATAAGACAGACCCCAGAACTCCTTGGTGCTATCTTGCATGTCACAGACAGAGAAAAGATGACAATTTATGAGCTAGGAAACCAGCCCTCAGCAGACACCAAATCTGTTATTACCTTGATTTTGAACTTTCCAATCTGTCTATAGTGTTTTGTTAGAGCAGCCTGAATGGACTAAGACACAGACTTGCATAAAAATTATAAGAAAAAGCAAAATATTCTTGCCAATGATTCAACAAGAATGCCTAAATGTTATATTTTACTACACACTAAACTAGATTACTGCTCTCTGTCTCTGTTTCATAAACAATGCAATTTAATGTTGGAAATAATATCATCAAATTTCCAAGTCTTTTTCAGATTTTGCTACTTACACCAATAATACAAATCCAAAATCATCCCGTATTTTGCATTCAGTTATCAAGACACTTTTTTTCCTTTAATCTGAAAACATGCCCTAGTCTTTCTGTGTATTTCCTGGCTGACCTTTTTGAGGTTGTTTGCAGAATATTTCTAATTTGTGTTTGTCCAAAGTTTCTTCTTGATTCCACTAGGTAATCCATCAGGATTAGATTCAGGTTACACAGCTTTGGTAAGCAGGGGTACCTCAGAAGTGATGCTGAGTTTTTCTTAGGATGTCATAACAGGAGGACTTTCCATTAGCCTCATCATTGCTGATATTTGATTGTTCAGTGATATCTGCCAGTTTTTTTCACTTGTAAAGTTAATACTTTACTCTTTGAAATGAAAATATATCTTGTGGGCACAGATTTTCAGATTATGTAAATATCCTGGTAGTGGTGGTACTGTCATGTCTGACACTTTGGGATCCTATGGACTGGAGCCCACCAGGCTCTTCTGCCCATGGGATTTTCTAGGCAAGAATACTGGAGTAGGTTGCCATTTCCTGCTCCAGGGGATCTTCCCAACCCAGGGATCAAACCCAAGTCTCTTGTGTCTCTTGCACTAGCAGGCAGACTCTAGTTAGTTAGGCAGACTAACGTCACCTGGGAAACCCCACATAAGTATCCTGTTCCTCTTCCAGCATTCATCTACTAGTCTCAACATCCACTGATATTCTTGCCTGACTAAATTATTATTATGATGGTTTCAAAGGAATCGGGTGGAGAGGGAGATGGGAGGGGGGATCGGGATGGGGAATAAGTGTAAATCTATGGCTGATTCATATCAATGTATGACAAAACCCACCGAAATGTTGTGAAGTAATTAGCCTCCAACTAATAAAAAAATTAAAAAAAAAATGTGAGTTTCTAATTTATTGTATATTTATTAGTTAGCTCGCTTCTGCCAAGAAGAGCTTTTCCTTCTCCTTGCTCATTCAATCAAAGCAGATTTATACTTTAAGCAATAGATTCTAATACTTAATTATAATTGACTTGAGGTTCCAATCATCCAAGATTTGGCTAGTAGGAGCCACTTCAAAACAGCCCCTGTATTCTTTTGTAATAACGTTACCATTCTTTGAGTATTTTCTTAGTTTTGGCACAGAAGATTTTCCAGTCTCAGCTTATCCTTTTTCTAACTCAATCCTGGAACTGGCTATTTTTCCAAGGAGCCCAGAGTCATTTTGGTAAGAATGACATTTAGAAACCAAGATCTGGGATACAGAAGTATTCATTGAAAGTGTTCGTGGCTCAGTCGTGACAGACTCTTTGTATACCATGGACTGTAGCCCGCCAGGCTCCTCTGTCCATGGAATTCTCCAGGCAGATATACTAGAGTGGGTTGCCATTCCCTTCTCCGTGGGATTTTCCTGACCCAGGGATCGAACCTGGGTCTCCTGCATGGCAGGCAGATTCTTTACCACCTGAGCCACTAGGGAAGCCCAGGAGTATTCACTGCTATGAAATAAAACTGAGTTCCTCCTGCTGTCTCAAACTCACCTATTACCATATGGATCTTTCTAACCCTTTTCTCTTTGCAATCAACCATTCTTATAGTGAGAAATCTGGCTCCCATTATTCACCATCGATTTAAATCTTCAATTCCAGTATACACACATAATGATTTCAGAGTTGATAACCTACACCCCTGCATGTGAGAAACAGTCTAATCATCTGGACTTGCTTATGTATCATTCCTTTTACCCTCATTTTAATACTTTCAGTCATTTCCAAAGTTACTTAGGTAACTGCTGCACTCTTCAGTGAAGAATTTCAAACAGTGTAACACAGATCATTTCGTCAAAGTTTGAATTGAATCCTTAATTATTAAAACATATATTTTACCCTATGGCTTTTCTGAAGACTTTCTCTTTTAGTTTTCTGCAGTTTCATTGAAAACTACCTAAGTGTTTTTGTTGTCGATTGCTCTTGGTACTTATCCTATTCTAGAGCTTCCTATACTGTTCCACTTTCCCTTTCTCCTGTCAATTATATCATATTATACCTTTTGATATCATATTATACCTTTTAACTTATCTGCAGAGTACATCATGAGAAATGCTGGGCTGGATGAAGCACAAGCTGGAATCAAGATTACCGGGAGAAATAACAATAACCTCAGATATGCAGATGACACCACCCTGATGGCAGAAAGCAAAGAAGAACTAAAGAGCCTCTTGATGAAAGTGAAAGAGGAGAGTGAAAAAGCTGGCTTAAAACTCCACATTCAGAAAACTAAGATCATGGCATCTGGTCCCATCACTTCATGGCAAATAGATGGGGAAACAATAGAAACAGTGAGAGACTTTATTTTGGGGGGCTCAAAAATCACTGCAGATGGTGATTGCAGCCATGAAATTAAAAGACACTTATTCCTTGGAAGAAAAGCTATGACCAACCTAGACAGCATATTAAAAAGCAGAGACATTACTTTGCCAACAAAGGTCCATCTAGTAAAAGCTATGGTTTTTCTAGGAGTCATGTATTGATGTGAGAGTTGGACTATAAAGAAAGCTGAGCACTGAAGAATTGATGCTTTTGAACTGTGGTGTTGGAGAAGACTCTTGAGAGTCCGTTGGACTGCAAGGAGATCCAACCAGTCCATCCTAAAGGAGATCAGTCCTGAACATTCATTGGAAGGACTGATGCTGAATCTGAAACTCCCAATACTTTGGCCACCTGATGCGAAGAGCTGACTCATTTGAAAAGACCTTGAGGCTGGGAAAGAATGAAGGCAGGAGGAGAAAGGGATGACAGAGGATGAGATGGTTGGATGGCATCACCGACTCAATGGACATGAGTTTGAATAATCTCTAGGAGTTGGCGATGGACAGGGAGGCCTGGCGTGTTGCAGTACATGGGGTCGCAAAGAGTCGGACACAACTGAGCAACTGAAATTGTCCCACAGTTCTTGAATGTTTTATTTTTCCTTTTTCATTCTCTTTTCTCATTTCGCGTCATTTTGGGACACTTCTATTGATTTATAGTATAGCTAACTGATTCTTTCCTCATTGTGTACAGTCTATGAAGTAAGGTAAGGCATCTTTCTTTCTGTAACAGTAATTCTTTTTTTTGTTACAGTAATTTTTATGTTGAGCACTTCTTTGACTGTTTCTTATATTACCCACCTGTTCTTGCATGTCACTATGTTTTCTACTAGAGCCCTTAACATTTTAATTATTATTTTAAATTCCCTGTCTGATAATTCCATCATCTGTGTCATATGTGAGTCTGGTTCTAAGGATTGCTTTTCTTTTCAGAATGTTTTTTTTTTCCTTGCTTTTTTCATGCTTTGTGATTTTTTATTAAAAGTTGGACACGCTGTACCAGGCAGTAAGTACTTAGGTAAACAAACTTTATTGTGTGGGCTTATGCTAACCTGGATAAAAATTGGGCTGTGTTTAATTTTGCTTCTAAGTATAAATATCAAAGGCTTCCGATTTTTGTGTGTGTGTTTTTTTACGTATCATTAGATCCTTAGTTTTGTCTTCCTCCTTGACTTTCAGTTCAGTTTAGTTCAGTCGCTCAGTCGTGTCCGACTCTGCGAACCCGTGAACCGCAGCACGCCAGGCCTCCCTGTCCATCACCAACTCTTGACTTGGAGTTGCTCAAATATTCCACCTTGAATAGAGTGTGTTTTACAGCATTTTCAGTTGTGCTGTGCTAAGCCACTTCAGTCATGTCTGACTCTTTGTGACCCTATGGACTGTAGCCCAACGGGCTCCTCTGCTCATGGAACTTTCCAGGCAAGAATACTGGAGTGGGTTGCCAGGCTCTCCTCCAGGGGATCTTCCCAACCCAGGGATCAAACCCAAACCTCCCATGTCTTCTGTATTGGCAGCTGCGTTCTTTACCACTAGTGCCACCTGGAAAGCCCTAAGTGTTAGTCACTCCTTGTAGCCAACTCTTTGCAACCCCATGGACTGTGACTCACCAGGCTTCTCTGTCCATGGAATTCTCCAGGCAAGAATACTAGAGTGAGTTGCCATTCCCTTCTCCAGGAGATCTTCCCAACCCAGGGATAGAACCCAGGTCTCCCGCATTGCAGGCAGATTCTTTACCATCTGAGCCACCGGGGAATCTACTGTTACTATCATGGAGCACTGGTGGTAAGGGCTAAAATCCAAGGAAGGAGGAGCAATCTATAATATTCTGATTACATCTCAGTCTTTTAGTGATCCTGTACCTTGAGTCTGTGACCTTCACTTACTATCACAGTGTTTCTATGATACTAAACCTTTTTTTTTTCCCCTAGTCTCTCTCTGGCTGCAGCTACTCTAATGGGTTCACTCGGTTGGCTTATTCCTATTCCCACTTAAGTGAGAGAAGGGCTGGAGAAGGAAAGAATCCTCTTCCCCTGGCTGGGATAAAGTTTCTGGCATCTTTAACATAAGAACCTGTTTGGGCTCCTGAAGGGAGAGCCCATAACAATGTGGGCCCAAGCCTTAAAACTATAGCTCCTAGGAGTTGCTCACTTTTAAGCTAACCCACATGCCACTTTTAATAATTGGTCAAAATTACTATTTATGTGTTCCTATTTATTTATAGTTCCAGTGGCTTCTGCTCAATATACAGAGATCTCAGGTGCAGTATTTCTGTGGATGCACTTTCTCCAGATGTTAAAATGACAATTTGCTGAGACCTTGGATCTCTGATGCATCCAAAAAATTAGTTTTCAATTTTTCCCACTTGTTCCTATTTTAAATATGAAGCAAAGAAGACCTTTACATGTTAGAATTGAATCCAGATGTCTTTATCATATTGTTAGTTGTCTGTCTGTCTGTCTATCTATCTACATACCTATTTCTCTCTCTCTCTATTGGTTATCACATACTGCAGGCCATAATTTCATAGTTATACTATCAGTTCTAAACCAAACCTAGAGTTCATTCCATGATTTCCCCTTTCGAGATTTGAAACTCATTTATCCAACAGTGAAAAACCTGCACCATAGAAGGAATAAAAAGTAGTTTCAGAATTGCTAAACTGTGCCTCTGCAGAGGAAACTTTTTGTTAGACAATTAGAGTTCAGTATACCTTTAGAGTTATTTGCTATTTTTTGTCTTTTGATCAAAAGCATATGTTTCAAATACTCTGCTTAAAAGTTACTTGAGTTAGTTCTCCCCGTCTTTCACTGTGACTATATTTACTCCTTTTAAATACAGCTCTCAGTTTATTGATTTCTATTTGTTTTTGATTTAACTCCACCTCCCTGAGCACTCTGTGCACTTTATTTCCTTTTATCCTTTTTTTCTATTTTTAATATGTGAGACATTAACATGATTCTAAAGATCAGGTCTATGAAAGAGACAGGGCTTCCCTGGTGGCTCAGTGGTAAAGACTCTGCCTGCCAATGCAGGAGACAAGGGCTTGATCCCTGATTCAGGAAGATCCCAGAGGCCATGGAGCAGCTAAGCCCGTGTACCCCAACCCCCGAACCTGTGCTCTAGACCCCGTGTGCTCCACAACAAGAGAGGCCAGCACAGTGAGGGGCCCAGGTCCCACAGCCGGAGAGTAGACCCCACCCTCTGCAACTAGAGAAAGCCTGCTTGCGGCAATGAGGACCCAGAACAGTCAAAAGTAAATAAATAATATATTTTTTAAGATATATTCAAAAGTGTCATTCTCTATCTACCACGACCACCCCGAAATCCTTCTATTCTTTCCAGTCAATTCCTACTCACACACTATAGGTAACCAATCTTTATCGCTGAGGTTTCTTTTCTCCATTTCTCAATATTTCTTTCTCAAAAGGTAGTACAGTACAGTAATTTTTTTTTTGCACTCTGTATCTTTAACAATATGTCCTAGAAATTAATCTATATCAGTTCATGAAATCTTCCTCATTCTTTGCTTACACCTGTATGTGACTTCCACATGTGGATATATCATAGTTTATTAACCATCGCCCATTCGACATCTCTCCTACGTATGGGCACATAGATATGTACAAGCCTTTTTAAATCACAAGCAATGCCACAATGAATAACCTGTGCTATATATATATATATATACTGTTGAGGCACGTTTTCGAGGTAAATACTTGTAACTGGGCATGTTAAACCAAAATATAAAAACATATATAATTCTCTAGATATTTCCAAATTTCACTTCATAAGGGTCAAGACTAATTTTTATTCCACCCAGCAGTATGTTTAGTGCCTTTTCCCCCACATTTTTTTCAACAGATTGTGCTATAATTTTTTAACACATGCCAATCTATCTGATAAGTGAGATATCTTATTTCAGGGTCATTTTCATTTGTACCATTGTATGTAAAGGTGAATTTTTATGTTTAAGGGCCAGTGATATATGTGTTTTTTGTGAATTGTCTATTATGCTTTTTCAAAATGTTATACTGGTTTGCTTATCTTTTTCTCCCAGTTCTAGAAGAATTCTTTATATAGTAGGAGTGTTTCCCTTTCAACTATAATATTTAAATAATCAGTGACAAGGAAATAATAACTTTTCAGTCAGAAGAGATAAAAAAAAAACAAAGAAATTATTTCATTTGGCTTTCATACAAATAAATTTGAAAATCAAAAGAAACAAATAATTTCCTAGAGAAACATTTACCAATATTCACCTCATTAAAAATAGAAAGCTGAAACAGATGAATTTTCCTAGAATAAATATGTTATCATAGAACCACATCATACCCATTCCATAAGGGAATTCTTTCCACCTTCAAAAAGCAGAGACAGCCCTCATACTCTGTACTATATATTGTTAAAGAAAAGATCATTAATAACCTGATAAAACTATTTAAAATAACAAGGAATAACAAAATATGCTTAAATATTAATGGGAATATTAAAAATAAAATATTAGCACACACAATTATAATAATATGATTAATATTAATATCATACCAAGAAAATAATACACCATGGCCAATGGACTTATCCAAGAAAAGCAGGGTTAGTTCAACATTAGGGAATCTGTTTATATAACACACTATTTAACAAAATTCCACCTGCATTCTCAGTTAAAAAATAATAAAACAGGAATTGATAGATATATTCTTAAAATACATTTACCTTAGCCCCAAAACCTGCATCTTTCTTAATGGGGAGATACTAGATATATCTGTACTAAGACCAGGTAAAGACATAATTTCTTACTCTTGTCACTATTCATCATGCATTAATCAATGCATTTAGAGAACAAAAATGAATTACTTGGATAAAATCTGAACTAAATAAAGTAAAATAATATTTTTTGTGTGAGTATAATTATGTATTTGGAAAATGCTAGATATGCAAATAACAAAATATTTTAATAAATAGCAAGCTATAAAATTAACATAAATCACACAAATAATTAGAAGACACAGAGAGAGGATAATGAACTATTTACAAGAGCAACAAAAGAATGAAATATTTAGGAATCACTTTAATGTGAAATTTATAAAATCTCTATAAGAAAAATATTAAAACAGTCCTGAAAAACACAAACCTTGACTTGAACATAGGTAAGGACACCTTTGTTCTATGATGGGAAGAATCAACATTAAAGATGGAACTGCTCCCTAGGTTAATTTATAAAATTAATGCAATCCAAATAAAAATACTAGAAATTCCCTTGCAACATAGTGGTTAGGACTCTGTACTTTCACTGCTGAGGGTACGGGTTTAACCCCTGATCAGAGAACTAAGATTCCACAAGCTGTGTAACACAGCCAAAATAAGATAAAAAATCAAACAAACAAACTTCTTTCTGCCTGAGGACTATTATCTTTCCAGGGTCGGCTTCTCAGATCAGGCAAAGAAATATTTATTTATCTGGGTGCACTGCATCTTAGTTGCGACATGCAGGATCTTTAGCTGTGGCATAAGAACTCTTAGTTGTGACATGTGGGATCTAGTTCCCTGGCCAGGGATCGAACCTGGTCTCCCTACATGAGGAGCACAAAGGCTCCAGGCAAGTTCCCCAGGCATGCACTGTTAAGTATCTTCCCAGAAGTAAGAGCTCAAAACTGGAGGGCAGTTTTAAAAATATTTTCATATGTAGTAATTATTTTTTCCTTCCTTGTGGTGACTTAATGTCAATTTTAGTTCTGATGTTGGCTCATCTGTTCTCTCTTCCTACACTGCACCGGTCTCTCCCTATCCTTGAACTCCCTTCAGGGAGGCAAGGGCTCTGGAGACAGCCCACTGGATTTGGTGGTAGTTTTTCTACTTGATGAAATGGTTTGGTTCTTTTCTGTCTTCTAATTATACTTAGGCTGTGGATTGTGTGTGGTTTTATTTGTTATTCTCACCATTTCCTATTGTTTGTGGAGGAGAAGTGGGGAATATCAATTCTACATGGATTGCATTGCCTTGCCCAGTACCTCATTTAATCTTTACAGGAAACTTGTGAGGTTAGCCTGTCAACTTAATTCTCAGATAAGAAAGCTGAAACTGAAAATTCACACTCTCATCCACTGTCAAATAGCCTCAGAGATACGGAACTTAAAAAATATAGAGTCTAGAGTATTATCTCGGATGCACAAGTTTATTTCTATGATTTGCCATCTAGGTTTAAGAAAAGTTTGATGCTTCAAGATGTGAAGATCAGAAGTTTTATATACATCCCCTATACTATGGCTTCTGGCTTTCATAACCCAGTTTATATAACTAGCATACCCTAAATAACAAACTCTTGATTTCATAAGAATCTACTCTGTTTATACAAAGTCTAAGGCATGCTTATTAATGAGGATATCAACAAAGCAGGACCTAGCACTGCCAAGAGAATCTGTAGCCATTCTTTCCCTTCAAAATCTGGGTCTATGGCCTCAAGATATTTTCTTCTCAATCAGATTTGTCCTGTAACTTCCATCTTCACAGTCCTCTCCAAAATAAGCTAGCATACAGTCACATATAACCCAGCTCACACACACACATTAATGCTCAGAGGTGTGTATGTACACACACACACACACACACACACACACCTACTGGTGTGGCATGGGTATTCACCAGGTGCTGGGCTGTGGAGGAGTATAATACCCCATCCATCTATGGGTGGATAAATAAACAACTATTTACCAAGCTTGCTAAACTATTTTAATATTTCCACAACTAGTACATACCCTCTGATTATCTGCCAAGCAAACACATAAAAACTCACATACATATACACAAACAGTCAAGTTTTCCTTTGGCTATGGGAAAACATGTCAAGACCAGGCTTCAAAATAGTATATCCAATAACTTAGTGTAATCACCAACTCAATGGACATGAGTTTGAGCAAGCTCCAGGAGTTGGTGATGGACAGGGAAGCCCGGTGTGCTGCAGCCCATGGGGTCACAAAGAGTCGTACACGACTGAGCAACTGAACTGAACTGAACTGAATGGTGGAAAAACTTCGCTAGGCATTTTCTATGGCTCCTTCTTTGTTCCAGGTTTTTCCAAAGGCTAAGGTGAACAAGGGCTTTCCTGGTGGCTCAGTTGGTAAGGAATCTGCCTACAATTCAGGAGGACTCAGCTTCGATCCCTGGTTTGGGAAAATCCCTTGGAGAAGGGCATGGCAACCCAATCCAGTATTCTCACCTGAAAAATCCCGTGGACACAGAGGAGCCCGATGGGCTATAGACCACGGGGTTGCAAACAGTTGGACAAGACTGAGCAACTTAACACAGATGAACAAGGAAACAGTGGTTTTCCTTTTAAGGAAGAATATTTTATTTTTATATGATTATTTAATTAACAAGAGATTAAAAATATGTATCACATGAACAAAGCACACAGTTACAGCAAGAAGCATAAAGGTGGTGTGCAAATGACAGGAGTTTAGAGAAATAAGCACAGATTTTTCTTACTCATGTAGGAACTGGAAACTCTCACCATCCTGGAAAGATGCCAATTGCTTTTCTGCCTCCAAGTTTTGCTTTCACAATTCTTTCCACTTAGAATTTTCTATCCGTCTCCTGGTTTTCTCCTTCAGTATATCACACCAGTGCTTTGAGTCTCATTTGAAATGCCACCTTATCCAGAGAGCTCCTCTAACCCCAACCACCCCGGCCAGAAAAGACATTTGTGATTGATCACCAAGAGCACTTTGACTACTCTTCCCTTATGGGTTCTTTCCTTGCTTATACCATTTCTGAATGCATCTTCTTCACCTTCTATACTATAAAGTCCTTAGTGATTATTTTACGCATCTTCCCACATTCTATAACTCATACACATGCCCTCACTATGTTCTGTTGAATCAACGCATGCTGTATAATAGCATATTATTTATGATACACCGTGATCAAACTGGAATAAACTTACACATTCACAGAACTCTTTTCTCCCACTCTGAGATTAACTTTCCAATCCCACTAGCAACACAGCAGGTAAAAACTCATGAAAAACAAGTGGTGATGTCAGTAATTGCTTCTCTAACAACTCATTCTGAGGAAAGCATGAAGATTTGGTTACATATACAGTCATCCCGGCATTGTTTAAATAACCCCCACACCAAAACATCCTAAGTATCCAAAAATATATGAGTCTTAAATAAACCACATTTGTCCTATGATACACAATGAAGTCATCAAAAATTATATAGAAAAGCATGTAAATTATACATAAAGTGCTCATAACACAGTGGTAGGGTGCTATTCAGTATATATGCTAAAATCCATTTCTGCAGAATCAGGACTGAGTAAAACTGCACCCAGGCTACAATGGGGGTAATAAATGGGGGTCCCCAAGTAAGTGGAGGGCCAGAGAGTGCTTCCTGGAGGAGACAACATCTAAACTGAGATGAGGGGTTGAGTAACGATGGAAGGCAGACATGGCGGAGTGTTACAAAGATACAAAGGTGTGAATAAAGCCCCAGAGGCTTCCCCCAGAAGCCTAAGCCTGGGGGACACAATGCAGTTTACTAAATATGCAGAGATGCCTAGTTTAAAAAAAAAACAGCAGGGTTAGGACAAGCACAAGGTTCCCTACTCCTATGCCAGGCTGGGGCAAAGCAGGTAGGTAAGATCTCATTCCAACCTAAGCCCCAGACTAACTTCCCAGTTGAATCTTGAGTCTATGACAAAGGAACAAATGAATACAAGTGATAATGAAAGAATGCATGCAAACTTCTGAAAATTAATCATATTTGAACTATAAAAAAAATGATATTTTGTAATAACAAACTAGGGTGGAGATGATGAAGTGGAGGAGGAAATCATAAATCCTGCCACTAATGGACAAGTCTCTTATTGAATAAATACTCCCCAGGCCAGTAGTGAAGGTCACTAGGGTGGCAAAATATCTGCTTTTAAACCTGCTTCCCATTCTTAAGAAGACTGATTTCATCTGCCAAGGTTATCGCCAGCTTCTCTGCAGGTTGAGCAAACCCTTATGAAGAGAGATGGCCCTCCTGGTCCCCAAGACCTCTTGTAAGGTCGATAGCGCACTGCAATGGGCAGCCTGGCTTGCACAATCCCGTCAGCAGCTGTGTGGCTGTGAAATGTGGCAGCTCTCAACTGTGGCTTGGCCCTCGATAAGCAGTCTGCCCCAAGGAGACATACAGCAATTCACTGCCAGCTAACAGCCAGCAGGAGGTCAGTGGGCAGCCGTCTCCCAGGGCAACAGTGGCAGCTGATGGGGGCATGCACCCATCGACTCTGCACATGAGGGAAGAGGTGCAATCCCCTTAAATCCCAGGAAAAAAAGCCTGCATTTTTCAGAAATGTGATTTCCTGACAGTGTGAACTACAACTCATTTCCTCTATGAATTCAAGTGGTAGACATGCATAACCAGCCCCCGATGGAGCCTTGTCTGGTATTTAGTGCTGAAGTTGTCACTCTGACTCATGAAAGCCCAGAAAAGGATAATCAGAAAAGCCATGCAGTACAAAAATCAAATTTAAATCATAAACACCCAAGAAGGCTCTTGCCAAGTGTCGTCAAAGTCAATGGGTTCAGGAAAAGAGCAAGCCCTTTGCTGCAGGCGGGTCTGGCAGAATCCTTGTCACCATAGCAACCCCACAGTCCCCACCCTCCTCAGAGACAGCTGGGAACAGATGTTCTGATGTTGATGTCACATCATATGCTGCCCCAACTGAAGCAATTTGCTTCAGTTTTCAATCAACACAGAATAACTGAAAATTGGTAAACAACTGACATGAACTATAATACAGTAAGTGCCTGATATGCCCCAGATTTTGAATAATACTTGACATGGACACTGTCTTATTTGTAACCCTCAGTTCAAGCTTGCAAATTTCATAAAATCATCTCCATCTACCAATGACGGGAAATACTGAGGCCACAGAAATGGGTAGATTCCCTAGTCAGTCAAAGCCAGAGTAAGGCTTCAACCAGTCTTAATTGTAGGCTGCTCCCCTCTTAGAAATGAACAATTTTTCCTGACAACCTGGACTGGCCTTCGACACACAAGTGACTTCATGCAAGTTGCTGTACGTGTTTAAGGGCTGAACAAGATGATGTCTAAAACGCCTTCTATGATTGAAACTTCCTAATTCATTTGAGCATTATGATATATGAGGGAAGGCAGGATATTTAGAATCATTAAGACAGTCTCTGTTTCCAAGGAGCATACACTATAAGAAAGAAGCTCAGGTTAAAAAAATACAGTTAAAGAATTAAGTGTAAAGCTGTGTAGTAATAGCTACATAGAAATAGGAGATGTAGGAAAGGAAAGAAGGGAGTAGTCAATTAAGAAAACCCAGGCCAAAAAAAGAAAACATAGGCAGAGTGGGCTCCACCTGCAATGCAGAGAAATATACCAAGACCAGTAGAGGAAGGGAGTGAGTGGACCAGAAGACCTGAGTAAAGAATCTGGAGGTTTCTGTGGATGAAGCAGGCTTGAACCTGAGCTCTGGAGAGTGCAGGCCATGGAAGATGTGAGTCTCGCGTGCTGCTTAACAATGAACATGCAGGCCCCATGAGAAAGGGCAGGGCCTATAGTGGACATCATAATGGGTGTGGACAACACAGGACCTCAGCCAGAGATTACGTTACAGGGCCCGTTTATATACAGTTGTCTGATTGTTGGTTTTAATTTTCTGATTTTCTTTTTCCCTTTATAGGTTCTCAACAACAAACATGACATTTCTTGTGGAGAGAGAAACAAGTTTCCATATCAAGAATTTTGAAAGCCTCACTTCTGGTGAAAAAAGCTGGCCCTCAGGTTTCACACAGCTAGCGGGTGTCTCTGCCTAACACAGTAGCAATAGGAGAAGCAACGAGAACTGAATGTGTTATGGAGGAAAGTCAAGGAGGAAGACAGGATGGGAGCTAGCTGCCAAAGGAGAGAAGAGTTGAAGAGAAATGGTGGCAAATATGGTGGGGCAAATATGGGACAATTACTATGTATCCACACAAGGACACTTCTGAGGTTGAAAATGGGTGGCATTTGTGTTTATGGAAGAACAATAGAATACACTGATTTTACTTAGTAAATCAGGTGAACAGCCTCTCTACACAAAACCCTTATTCTGTCCTTCCTATTACCAAATGCTTAGGTGTGACTAATATCTTTTGGCAAAAAAAGTTCAGTTCTGCCTTAATATTATCTGTAGACACAGTAGCATAGGAAATAGGCTGCTCCTAAGAACCACAGAATATTATTGGGTAACTTGTTCAACTCTGGAAGTTAGATGCCAGCAGTCCCCAAAACGTCATCCCTGGGAACACGGTTCTACAAAGCATCAGTAAACACATAACAAATAAAGTGTTCAGTGCTCCAACAATTTTAGGAAACTCCCAAGGAAACACAGTTAAGTAGGTTTTTTCAAAGATATTCTTTTTGGAGCCCTCTCTGTAGCATTGTGCACTAGGAGTTACCATAAGAAAGATAAAGTGTGCAGCAATTTCCACTTATTTAACCAGAAACTTATTATTATTATTTTTTTAAGCTTGCCCATTGGAAAGCACTGTAACTAATGGTCCATGGTACATAATTTGGAAAATACTCTGTTAAAACGATGAGTTCGTTTTCCAGATATAATATCTACTCGCAATGTCCCAACACATAAAACCAGGAACATCAAAGTAGTTCTGCTTTGAGAAATGGAATCTCCATCTGCTGATAAATGAAGTGGGAGAAAAAGGACTTGGCAGGCTGCAAGGTGACTAGATTCCAAATTCAACTCTGTCACTTTGAGAAATCAAGCTTTTTTGAATCTCAATATAATGGCAGGGTTGAATTCAATGCCTAAGCCTCATTCAGCTCATAAATCTTAGGATTTCTATGTGCCAATGTAGCATTCTTTTAACTTATCAAACAAATCCTTATTGTCTAATGTATGTCAAGTTCTTTACAACTGTTTTAAAGCTAAAAGATGAGCAATGAGACCTATCTTGTAGTGTCTGGAGCTGATATCTTTATCCTCTGGGGGTTTCCCATGGAAAGCAAACAAGAAATCATTGTTTTGGTTTTTTTTTTTCAAATTTGGCATAAAAATCTTACATCTTGAATATATACAGTGTTAGGAAAGGGTGTGGATAGAGGGTACATTTGAAAGAAAATTGAATATAGCTAAAAATTGAAAAACATTGAACTACATATATTCTAATCAGCACAGGATATTATTTCATGAAAATTTAATAATAACATACTTCTTTCACCACAGCTCAGCGCCCTCTCTCAGGATTTTCATGCGTGGTCTGGCATGGCAGCAGAACTAGCATTCATTTCAGGCCCTCCAAATCACATCTCCAAATCTTGAACTTCTAGTGTCTTAAAAAAGCAGAGGGATCAGGAATATATCTGCCTAAGGTCTGTACAGTCAAAACTATGGTTTTTCCAGTAGTCAGGTACGGATGGGAGGGTTGGACCATACAGAAGTCTGAGTGCCAAAAAATTGATGCTTTCGAACTGTGGTGTTGGAGAAGACTTGAGAGTTCCTTGACAGAAAGGAGATCAAACCAGCCAATCCTAAAGGAAATCAGTCCTGAATATCCATTGGAAAGACTGATGCTGAAGCCGAAGCACCAATACTTTGGCCACCTGATGCATAGAGCCAACTCATTGGAAAAGACCCTGATATTGGGAAAGATTGAGGGCAGGAGGAGAAGCAGGTAACAGAGGATGAGATGGTGGGATTGACTCAATGGACATGAATTTGAGCAAACTCTGCAAGACAGTGAAGGATAGGGGAGCCTGGCGTGCTGCTGTCCACGGGGCTGCAAAGAGCTGGACACGACTGAGCAACTGAACAACAAGCTGTGTGCTGGCCTGTAACATTTATTCAATATTACTAACACTTTTTCATTTTTAAAACTGTTATTGATGTATGGTTGATTTACAATGCTGGGTTAGTTTCTGTTATATAGCAAAAACTGGTGTATATACATTTATATATGTATATACATATACATGTTTCATGTTATACATGTCTGGTGTTTCTGGTGTATATACATATATGTATATGTACATATGTATATATGTGTGGGCTTAGTGGCTCAGTCATGTCTGACTCTTTGCGACCCCAAGGATTGCAGCACACCAGGCTCCTCTGTCCACGGGATTCTCCAGGCAAGAATACTGGACTGGGTTGCCATGCCCTTCTCCAGGGGATCTTCCCAACCCAGGGATCGAACCCAGGTCTCCCACATTGCAGGCAGATTCTTCATTGACTGAACCACAAGGGAAGCTCAAAAATACTGGAGTGAATAGCCTATCCCTTCTCTAGGGGATCTTCCCAACCCAGGAATCAAACTGGGTTCTCCTGCATTGCAGGGGGATTCTTTACCAGCTGAGCTACCAGAGAAGCCCATGTATGTGTGTGTGTATAATAGTTTGTATAACACCCTTTCAGAACAAAACTTCAGAAAAAAACAAAGTAATTTAGATCCCAAAACACTCTCTGACGTCTAAACTATAAAAAGGTGGCACTGCTCTTGAGCTTGGTGTAAAACCGACAGACATGGTCTGTTTGGCGGGTCGCCGTGTACAGCCCACATATCTCCTCCATCCTTTCCTGACATGCATCCACACTCTGGTTGGTTCATACACCCACTGCCTTTCCTAATCCTTGAGAAGCGATCTTGCCACTCCCTGATGCCTTCCTCTCTCTTCACAAAACAGTTTGGAAGAGCCGTAGCTATTCAGTATCAAAGATTAGGCAATAGACTAAGCTTCACAGACACAAAATGCTTTCAAATGCCATCCACTAGTGAAAGAATCACAGTAAGGCGTAGGGAAGCCTAGCCCACACTCTCTTTATCCTGTCTCCAAAGTCACCTGGCTTTTTTGAGCAGGGTTTTTAAAAGGCACCAGGGATAAAAGTTTGCTGCTAGCCCTGTGGCTAGAAAGTCCCCACATTTTCTTCTTTAATAAGCTTTGGTTTTGTTTCATTTTAATATGTTGATTGTATTACGGGGAACTTATAAAATAATAAAAAATTTAAAAAAAGTTGGCATTTGCCATTTCTGGGATTCCTTTTGGGGGATATTCAAACAAGTGACCAAGCATCTCCTTCCTGTTCTCCAGAATATAATTCTACACTAGCTGTTGTGGTATATGAGTCAATAGGAAAATGACAAAACAAAACAGAAAGCTAAAAAGTGGTTATCTGTGACTATAAATAAATGCATACAATTAAAGAGAGTGTAAAGAGCTCTTCCCAATAATTTCATTTGGGGTGAGTGAAATGAAGTCTCCTGTACCCCAAACCTATCATCACCTCCAACCATATTCCAAATTAATTTTGGCCAACTTATGCCTTACAGAAACATTTTAGAACAGTGGACATTCTATTATTTTTCCTTATTCTGGATCCCTGACTCTCTTTCCTCCTCTTCCCCACGATACAGTCTATGCAATCAGGACTTTAGATGTAGCTAGGTATAGATACGGGGCTTTCCAGGTGACACTAGTGGTAAAAAACCTGTCTGCCAATGCAGGAGATGTAAGAGATGTGGGTTCAAATTCTGGGTTGGGAGGATCCCCTGGAGGAGGGCACGGCAACCCACTCCAGTACTCCTGCATGGAGAATCCCATGGATAAAGAAGCCTGGCGGGCTAGACTCCAGGGTTGCAAAGAGTCAGACACAACTGAAGTGACTTAGCACGCACACATGCAGGTAGAGATATAGATTTATAGATGCAGATAGAGGCATCGATGATACAGACAGGGATGGATAGAAAGATGTGGATTTTAAAAAATTTCCCCATAGCGGGTATAAATATCAGTCAATGTCTCATCTATATTTCATTATTTGGTAATAGTTGTCTCAACTCTGTTTTGCTATTTAGAATCTCAGGATTCTGTAGCCAGTCTTTGGAAATATACTGGTTTAGGAGTAAGAAGGCAACACAAGCATTTGCCTTGTGACCTCAGACAAGCCACTTAACCTCTCACATCTTCAATCTCCTCTGCTGTAGATGAGGGTAAGCCCCTAACTCCTGACTACCATGCAGGGCAATCATGAAAGACAAAATGAAATACTGTAAGTGAAAGTCTTTTGTAAAGTGCAAGGTACTATAGAAATGGAAGGTACCATTACCTTTAATCGAAACTGCCAGAAAACATATGTATTTTTCATCGTTATTGCATACCATAAACAAATTTTGAACTCTAAAAATGAAATCAGCCCAAAGTAAAATGTTAGAAATGACAATGAGTCATTTTTCACAACAAAGAAATTGATTTTCCGTAGATGCTCTTTCCTTTTGCATGTAAAGATCCATATCCATCAATGCCTGAGTCCTCGGTGTTGACACTAGGTATAATTACGGCTGATCACACAGCCGCTTGACTCACGTTACTCCCAAGCCTGAGGCCACTAAGTTTCCTCCCTATTACTACAGGGATATGACAGAATTTATTGTAACCTCTGCTGCTACCAAGGCATTTTCTCTAATTAATTTAAAAAAAAACAAAACCAATCCTTTTCAAGAATATATTCTGAGCCTGAATCTTGAGCTAAGCATGTACCTTGCAGTTTAAAATTCTACATCTTTTAGTATCATCATTTTTTTTATCATTTTATACTACTTGCATTTTCTTTTCTTTTCTTTCTTTCTTTTTTTTTTTTTTTTTATGATGGATGACGTTCGAATGCACATCACTCTCCCAGGGGCTTAACTAAAGTCTGACAAGCCCAGAGAGCTTGTGCAGAGGGTGAGTGGACACAGCTGGAAATAGAACTGCCATATGACCCAGCAATCCCACTGCTGGGCATACACATCGAGGAAACCAGAATTGAAAGAGACACATGTACCCCAGTGTTCATCACAGCACTGTCTATAATAGCCAGGACATAGAAGCAACCTAAATGTCCATCAACAGATGAATGGATAAGAAAGCCGTGGTACATATACACGATGGAATATTACTCAGCCATTAAAAAAAGAATTCATTTGAATCAGTTCTAACGCGGTGGATGAAACTGGAGCCTATTATACAGAGTGAAGTAAGCCAGAAAGAAAAACACAAATACTGTGTACTAACACATATATATGGAAGTTAGAAAGATGGTAATGATAACCCTATATGCGAGATAGCAGAAGAGACACAGATGTATAGAACAGTCTTTTGGACTCTGTGGGAGAAGGTGAGGGTGGGATGACCTGAGAGAATAGCATTGAAACTTGTATATTACCATATGTGAAATAGATTGTTAGTCCAGGTTCGATGCATGGGACAGGGTGCTCAGGGCTGGTGCACTGGGATGACCCTGAGGGATGGGATGGGAAGGGAGGTGGGAGGGGGGTTCAGGATGGGGAACACATGTACACCCATGGCTGATTCATGTCAATGTATGGCAAAAATCACTAGAATATTGTAAAGTAATTAGATTTTAATTAAAATTAAAATGAATAAATTAAAAAAGAAATACCATCATCAATTTTAAGTGATGCTTTCAAACATCCTTACTAAAGATTACCACACACCCTACTTTTTGTAATCAAGATCCATTTCTAGAAAAATCAAAATAGCTGCCAGATCTTCTGTTAGGCCTTTAGGCCTTTTTATTGTTCTTATTTAGGCCTCAAAACCAGGTCTACTGTGACGATGTTAATTTTTGGTTTTGAACAATTGACCTGTGGTCATGTGAGATGTTAACAATGGGGGAAGTGTGTGACTGTACTGCTTTTGAAACTCCTCTGTAAGTCCAAAATTAGCTCAAAATATTGAATACAAAGTAAAAAAATAAAATTAAAAATCTCACAAAATAGCATCCTATTTCCAAGAGTCTAGATACTAGGTAATCATTTGCCTTCAAGTCGGTAAACATTTCCATTACTTTTTATCAGCAATTCATTCTGTAAGGATTTACAAGTTTATTTACATAAGATACAAGATAAAAATTGTAATAAAAAACATAGGTAACACTTTTGCACAAGTAACCACATGCCTGATTTTTATGCCTAAAAATCTGACATAGATCAAATCAATACCTACATCAACCCTATGAAGTAGGTCCCATTCTAATTCTACTGCACATGGGAAAGAGAGATGGCAAGAAGATTAGTAATCTTCTCAAGGTCACATATTTAGCAAGTGGGGAAATGAGGATGATACCCAGGATACATGACAACATTCAAATGGCAGGGAAGAAATGCAGGAGCTAAGAGAGTGAATATGAAGTGAATCCAGGAGGGAGGCAATTTGGATGTCAGGTCAACAGTGCAGTTTTCTGAGTGAGTTCGACAAAAGTCCACCATGTGATCAGGTTATAGTAAGCATGCTTAATCTAGGCCCAGCCAGCCCTTCTTCTCGGATCCTCCTGCAAGATGCTGCTACTTATAATTTGAAGGACTTAACTCTCAGAACTTTTGGCGAAATGACAATGAGTTTTGTGGGAAAGAGTCTGTGGTGCTAGAAAAGACTCTTAAGAATCCCTTGGACTGCAAGATCAAACCAGTCAATCCTAAAGGCAATCAACCCTGAATATCCATTGGAAGGACTGACGCTGAAGCTGAAGCTCCAATACTTTGACCACCTGATGCAAAGAACTGACTCATTGGAAAAGACTCATGCTGGGAAAGATTGAAGGCAGGAGAAGGAGATGACAGAGGATGAGATGGTTGGATGGTATCACTGACTTAATGGACATGAGTTTGAGCAAGCTCCAGGAGATGGTGATGGACAGGGAAGCCTGGCCTGCTACAGTCCATGGGGTCCCAAATAGTTGGACACGACTGAATGACTGAACAACAATAACTATGAGCAACTGATGTCACAGTAATATGATTCTATAAAAACAATTTGTAGGTTGTCAGTAATTATATGCTCCAACCACACAGCTCTCCTCTTCCCGGACTTAATTCAGGAAAAGACTGCAGACTGTATGGACTAATAATGTTTCTCTCAGCAGCACTTGTGAGATATATTGGATGAAAATCATATGAAGTGTTCCTGCTAGGTTCCTAAAGAAAGGGGTTCTACTTATCTTAATAACATACTCCCACAGGCAATACTATTCCTATAAAGAGGAAGGCACACTTCTCTATCACATTATTTCTCTCACATCCCCTGGAACATCCTATAACATAAGAAACCTTATTTACCAATCATGAAACTGGCCCTTCCAGAAAAGTAAAATTCCTATTTACCAAAATCTAAAATTTTAACTTGCAGCATGATTCTTATTTAAGTTCTTTGAGTTGCAATGCGTTCACAATATGCCAAAAATTTCCCTGTCTTAAGTTGTCTTAAGTATTTAAAATCAATCAATTCATTAAAATTCATTATTTAATTAAGCCTAACCTTTTCTTGGTAACTTTGCAAAGAACTGGGCATTTCCTTGTCCTTGATTTTCCATCAGGAGAAATTCTCCTGGGGGTGTCTGAAAATACATGAGGCTTGATTTGGGCTGACACAATGGTTAGAAAAGACAAGCGGTGTTTTAAGTGGAGAAATGGATATGCTAATTATCTTCAAGTGTAGGAAAATTAAGAACAATGCAGAACTGTCCTGTCCAAAATGGTAATGGAAAATCCACATAACAACCCTCTCTGGAAGAATAGTGTGGAGATTCTCACCATAGTAACCCTGAGAGGAGGTCTCCAGCCTCTGTGTAAATGTCTTAAGTGAAAATGAGCTTGTCATTCTAATCACCATTGCCAGATACCTGTGGGACATATATTCAGATGTTAAGCCAAATTTTGTCATCTTTTAATTTCTACCCATTTGTTTTCTGGAACAGTGTCATAAGGAAATTATGTCCTCAATGAATTACTATTAAAGTATATTTAAATAAATGTAAGGGGTGTGGGATGGATTGGAAGATTGGGATTGACTATATACACTACAATGTATAAAATAGGTAACTAATGAGAAACTACTATATAACACAGGGAACATGACTCAATGCTCTGTGGTGACCTAAGTGGAAAGAAAATCCAAGGAAGAGGGGCTGTATGTATACATGCAGCTGATAGACTTTGCTATACAGTAGAAACTATATTCCAATCAAAAAAGAATAAAATTAAATTAACATGGGTTAGGTAAAACAATGATTGATAGGAGTTGAGAAAAATGTTGTAATGATTTCATGCATACTTACCATGCCTATTAAAACATTATTACAACTTTATTTTCTCTTTGTTTTTAGTGCTAGGTTACTTTCCTTCTTTGTAATGAGCATAATTTCCAACATTCTTGAAGTAAAAGAAATAGGAAGCCTTCTTAAAAGATTCATATCAACTTGTTATTGTGTCAGATATGGATTAAACTATAGTAATGGTCTAAGTCTAAGTAATGGTCTAAGTGAGTAAAAGTCACTCAGTTGTGTCCGACTCTTTGTGACCCTATGGACTATACAGTCCAGGCAAGAATAGTGGAGTGGGTAGCCATTCCCTTCTCCAGGGGATCTTCTCAACCCAGGGATTGAACCCAGATCTCCTGCACTGCAGGCAGATTCTTTACCAGCTGAGCCACGAGGGAAGCCCAACGGTCTAACAATGTTGGTGTAACAGGAAGAACCTTTTTCTGTAAAGAAATTATGTGCTTTTCACTAAACTCCCCAAAACTTCATGATACAGTGTTATTAGCAGTTCTGTTGTTGATTCTCTCTGTAACTCTTCTACTATGAAGCTGAGAAAAGCTGGCTGTCCCCAGTGAGTTGTCTTTTCTACTTTCTCCTTTATGGTTTCACATATCTCCTTTTCCAGAGAATCTCATTCTCTTTGTATGATGAATAAGTTCTGTGCTGCTTAGCAGTCTGAATACAATCAAGATTAGAAGTAAAGTTGCCAAGGAGAACCAGATAACTAAATCCTATGTATAAAACTCCAAGACGATTTGTGCCAGACGGAAACAGGAAGCATGTGTGGGCTTTATGTTTTCACTGTATCCAGGGATCTCTCTCTTGCTATTAGCTCACACCAGGAGAAAGAGTCAAAAGGCTTAGTGTGCATATAGAAATGGGTTTCATTTTTTGGACCTATACCAGTCAGCTGGCAGTGGTTGCCTTTACTGCTGCATTAAGAATGACTCTCAGCCCAAGCCTCACTTAACAAAAAATAACATCTTAACCAATAAACATTATTGCGTGGGTCTGAGAAACAGTAACCTCAGTGTTGGTACATGCAATATGTATTTGCTGACATTGATACAGTTAGAACAACTACTAATTAGGAGTCCGAGGTTTGGAATTCAAAATTCTGGTGTTAAAACTTACTGGCTGAGTGACAGTGGGCTATCAATATCTCTGGGCTAAAACACCCTCATCAATAAAATAGAAATAATGATTATAATTCCCAACTGGACTGCTGTGAAAATCAATTGAAATAACTCTTTTTAAGTTCTATAAATATTTATTGAGTACATTCTAATATGCCTTACACTCTGGCATCACCCCAAGAATAATACAAGGAATGAGTCAAGTTCTCTGCCCTTGAGAAGTTAAGAATCACATGGGAAAAAAGGATTAAGTGAGTAGATGATTCCAATATAATGTAGCAAAGACATGGATAACTGAGTCACCAAGTGTTATGAGAACACAGAAGATAGTCACCCTATCAAGTAAGATGATTTCTGCAACAGCTGATGTAAACTGGCTTAATAATAAGTAAATCTATTGGCTAACATTACAGCCAGGGCTCAGAATGTTGAGTCAGTGGCTCAGTGGTGTTTTCCAGGACTCAGGGTCTTCACATCTCTGCCTACCATAAGCAGCAGTGCCTTCATCTTGAAGCCAAATTACACAATTGATTATGACAGCAATTGAAATTCCTTGCCTTACTCATTTCCCTCTTCCCTCATCGCATTGGTTCAAACATATTTAACCTGACACATTTCTGAACTAATCATCTATAAAGGAAATGGAATTATCATTATTGACTGTGACACAGAATTGGTGATAGGTGGTAACTGTAATATTCCCTTGAGATTCCAAACCAGCTGAAAGATGTGAAGTGGGAGTAGAGAGATGGTTTTCTGTAGGACATCAATCCAAGTTTTTAAAGGATTGAGTAAGAATTTGGCCAAAGAAAGAAGAGGAGGATGAGCATCTCCAGACAAGGGAATAACATGAGCATGACTCTGGAGGCAAATTACCATAGTGGTAACAGGTAGAGGTAGCATTTACAATGAGCTGTGGATTTCCAAAATGCTTGTGGTTGATTGAAATCTACCTACAGAGTAAGAGAAGTATCATGGTCTTAACATGTCACTAAATTAATTTTCAAAACATTTTTACTTTATGTTTCTTTGCTATCAAATATATGATTTCTCTAATTTTTTTTTTTGTTTCTACTTCTTAGATATCTCTCCACAGAAAATTAAAATATACAATTCTTTGGGCATAGCACACAATTCAGTCTATAGAATGAACAATGCAGCATAAAGAGTAAACACTTTACTACCTCTAATAACACTAATAACTCTCAATTTTGAATCATCAGTTAATTTAGAAAGACAAATGTTCTTAAATGTAAGTCTAAGAAAAATGCTCTTCTAATTAGTTTTGTGTGGGATAGATTAGCCTTTCCAGGTTAGATTTATTTCATTATACTTTCTTGAAAACACACAAGTGTGTATAGCACAGGTAGCCTCTTACTACATTTCCTAACTGAGTCATATTGGCTATCTTATCAGTGGAAATGACTCCATCATCCTAGCATCATGTTTTAATCCATGTTCTTTACTTATCCTATGTTTACACAGAGGAAAAAAAACAGAGAGATGGTATGTCAGGAATACCTACCCAAAGATCAAATGAAACAGCCATATACAACTTTAAAATGCTTACTAAATAAAGCAAAATTACATCTTTGTGACTAATGTTGTAAGTAACGCCTGATAGTAATACTAGTGGAACACATAATGGAATAGGGAAAATTCAGAGTACATTCAGAAAGTTGAAAATCATGGGGATGGTGATGATCTCACAATAATTCCCACTGAAAGGATAAGATGACCACTTAATCATATGAGCTATATTTGAAGCATCAGTATAACTTATGATTTAGTTTGCTTTCTGAATCATGAGGAATGGGAACAGAAAGTAGGTTGCCTAGAGAGAATTTCAGAAGAGAGAGGGAAAGGAAGCATTCTTTCTATGAGAGATATAGGCACACTCAGGAAGCAATTTACTCTAAGCTATTCTAAATATTATAAATCTAGAGAAATCAGACTATATTTAGTCTGATTGCAGAATACCGCCGGGTAGTGATGTGAAAACAGTCATTTCGTTGGGCATCTCAGTAAAAGAGAAAAGAGACAAAAGCTGTCCTGCAGTCTGGGTAGGTAGCAGAGTGGAAAGAGGAAATAATTTCAAATACAATACCTGTTTATCAACAGACAACATACAATAAATATATTTAAAACTGCACTGCAGTTCCTCTCTCCTTAGCATTTAAATTGATTTACCAGTATACATCCACTCACCACCTTCCCCTCTAACATGGATGGGGAAACTCTGATTCGAATGAATCTTTATTTTTCTCTTTTGGATCCCCCTCATTGCCAAACATTATTAAAGTTTCACCTTTAATTTCAGTGCAAGACATCTAAATGAAAGGGAATGATGAACTTGGCTACAGGAACTCTCAAATTTAATCTCCTCTGCAGTCAGATTCCTGTAGTGTGAATAGCAGCCTGATCTTATTGGCACTTTCAACTGCAATGTCAGATTCATTTCAAAATTTAATACAAAGTATTTGTCATCACCACACTTCCATCGGTAAGGACACTGACACCAAAGTGCTACCAGTTGGTGGTCTGAGAAAGATAGCTTGCGGGAAATGAAAATTCTCTCCTCTAAACCTAAATAACTCATCTCACATATTATATGTCTTCTGTTTCTGCAAGAGTACACTATTGCTTTCCACTATTCGATCTTTTAGTAATCCATCTAGGTAACAATAAAGAAATAAAAGAACATTAACTCACTGCTTCCTTCTGGAATGACAGTAATATATTTCACAGATTTCAAGAAAAAGTTTCCCAGCAGGAAAGAAGAAAAAAACAGATTAGAATCAATACCACTGCTGATTATGATGAAGTATAAGACATGCCTTTCACTATTTCAGCCTACCTCTGCTATGTACTAACGTGATGAGGCTGCCCATAGGTCCCCTTCTTTCTAGAACAGTGTTTCTCAAAGTATGGTCCTTGGACCAGCACCATCAGCATCACTTGAGAACTTGCTAGAAATAAAATTCTTCAGCTCCATCTCAGACCTACTGGGTCAGAAACTCTGAAATGAGGGGAGGTGGTGTCAGAATCTTGCACTTTTATAATCCATCTGAGTGATGGATATATAATATCCATCTTATATATAATCAGTTTTAGAACCAATGTTCTAGAAAAAAGGAGATAAAGCAACATGTCCCCCTTTCACTTCAGACCCAATTTTTCTACACAAATAAGTCTGTTAATATTCAGAAAAGTCTGTTTTTCTTTTTCTTGTTCAAAAACATTCCAATACCCTCTGGAATTACTGAATTCTGAATAACCTAGTCCTCCCCTGAGAGGCATAAACTGACTTGATTGTTGGAAAACAAGACTCAGGAAGATGGTATAAGTAACCAGTACTGTCTAACTGGAAAAGAAATAGGATTCACTGATATTTAGTTGTTTTGTTTGTTTTACATTTTCAAAGGGAGGACACACGCAGTACATTGAAGCCCTTCAGATGTAACTGAACAACTGATAAACAGTAAGAGGTGCTCAAAATGAAATCACATGAGAAACTATATCATTTCTTCCTTAGAAAGTGATTTTTAAACATCATCATGGAGACCTCGCTGGCAGTCCAGTGGTTAGGACTTTACCTTCCAATGAAAGGGGTGCAGGTTTGATCCCTAGTCAGGGAGCTAAGATCCCACAGGCCTAAGGACCAAATAAATAAGTAAAACATTAAGCAGAAGCAATGCTGCAATTGGAGAAGACTCTTGAGAGTCCCTTGGACTGCAAGGAGATCCAACCAGTCCATCCTAAAGGAGATCAGTCCTGGGTGTTCACTGGAAGGACTGATGTTGAAGCTGAAACTCCAATACTTTGGCCACCTGATGCGAAGAGCTGACTCATTTGAAAAGACCCTCATGCTGGGAAAGATTGAGGGCAGGAGAAGAAGGGGACGACAGAGGATGAGATGGTTGGATGTCATCACCGACTCAATGGACATGGGTTTGGGTGAACTCCGGGAGTTGGTGATGGACAGGGAGGCCTGGCGTGCTGCAGTTCATGGGGGTCACAAAGAATCAGACATGACTGAGCGACTGAACTGTGAACTGAACTGAATGTTGCAATAAATTCAATAAAGATGTTAAAAAATTGTACACAGAAAATCTTTAATAATGATAATAATGATAAACATCATTATCACTGTGGTATGATTTGAATTGAACCCTATATCTCTTACAGGAGTGGATCCACTAAATATCTTTTCAAGTATCCTTGTCACAGTTTGAGTTGCATTACAACCAAAGTCTGTGACAAAGAATCATGGGCATTTATTTATTTTATTTACTGAGCAATAATGCCAAGGAGCCAGTGCAAGAGGAGAGGAGTGAGACAGTAAACGGAAGGAGGCTGATTGTCATTATTTAGTCATTAAGTCACGTCTGACTCTTTTGTGACCACATGGACTGTGGCTTACCAGCCTCCTCTTTTCATGGGATTTCCCAGGCAAGAATACTAGAGTGGGTTGCCATTTCCATCTCCAAGGAATCTTCCCAACCCAGGGATCAAACTCATGTCTCTTGGACTGCAGGTAGATTCACTACTGCTGCCGCCCGAGGTATACGTTTTTTAAAAATCACACTGTTAGTAACTGGTGCTTCATCTCACTGAGAATTGTAGGATACAGCATAGAACATAACCTCAAGGTTATTCCGTCTGAGGGGTAAGGGAACTGGCATTTATATACCAACTCTCAATCACTGGTTGAAGGCTGCTCCCTGGAATTGTTAATTCCCTGGCACTTCTGACTGCATATGTGAGCAATGAAGGCTCCAGTGACTGGAGAAATTCCTTAGGCAAAGAGATGCAGGTGGTGTCAGTTGAATTTCTGGCTGGCATGCACAGACATGGTGTGGCCAAGAAGATCTGGCCAGGAAAGAAGAGTGCTTGCTAAGTCTGACTGCTCCAAAAAGTCATTACTCTAAATTTACACTGCTGATATAAAATGCATGTCCATGTTTATTTCTTTCTCTTTCAAATTCCTCTGAACACCTGGTAACATAGTTCTAAGATTCCCAAACCTTGCACAAAAGATAAGTTTTTTTTTTTAACTCAAAATAGAAATAAATAAAAAATTTAAAGAATAGGAGAAATGACAATTACTTTCTTTAAAATAGAATTCAATTACTATTATCCTTTACAAAATGCACATCTTAATAAACTGTATGTTTATGTGAACTAAACAGCCATTATTTAAAATTTTTAGAAGATTTGTATTTTAAATTTAATTTAGAGGTACTGTATTCTCTATCATAGCTGTCATTTTATGATGTCTCTTAAATAGGTTGATTTATTGCACAAATATACTTGTATGGCAAAGAAATATCTGATGAATAATCTATTCCTTGTTCTTCCTAAAATATAAGAAAATAAATATTATGCTGAATTAGAAAGTCTTGTTTAAAAAAGAAAAAAAAAGATATGCTGAAAAGTAAAGCAGTGCTTATTGACCAAATAAGGCACAACACGATCAAAGGTTTTTTTAAAAAAATAATGAGATGAAAATACAAAGGGGGTTCTATTTAGAATTCTGGTGAATCACAAAATATTCTTATCAACCAATTCCCATATGAATCAAGTTTGACCTTATTCTCACAGGTCAGCCCAAGACTATTTCTTGAGATTTAAAGATAAAAATAAACAAAATAAAACTTCTAACTCTAATCACAGATGTATAAACATGTCTAAACATTTTAACCAACTCAAGTAAATGATTATTCTAGTATGCTTTCCATTAATTAAAGTCATCCTAGAAAAGGCACTACAGTGTTAAGGATTTCAAACACATGCCATTTTAGCTAAGATTAAAGATCACATTTTTTACTTGTTCGAGGTTAATGATGCAAGGCAAGAACTCACAGAAATATGCCTCTGAAAAGAAAAGCCAAGTCCCTGTAATGATGGGAAATCATTCCTCATGTTTTCTGTGCAAACATGCATACCACTTAAGGAAAATATTTGCATGGGGAAGGTTAGTGGAACGGTGAAAATAAGAAACCCTGTATTCAAGGGAGCGGTACAGAAGTTCCAGAGAACTCAACTCTATGTACCTGCCAGCGTGTGAACCTTGTTCTTCCTGATGTATTGCAGTCTTCTCCAGCATGGATATTTGATTTCTATAAGTACAGAATGTACACTGCATTATTCCTGAATAAAGATGTTTCCTGAAATATACAGACACTTTTTTTTTTTAAACAGCCTATTTAGCAAATTATAGAGCAAAATATGTGCTGAGTATTCAGAATCTGATCGCTCCAGTGGGAAGTCTGGTATTTATCCAATGACACTGCAGTGTCCTCTGCCCATTTTGCATCATGGAGACATGAACAGTGGTAAATAGGGGTCACGTGCCAGTCACTGGGAATGCTGTCCACTGCCCTGGCATTATGGGCATTTTCCCAACCTACTCTGGGAAGATGTCCCTGATGTTAAATCTGCCTCAACTGCACGTGAAACCTAGCAATAATAAACCAGTTACATGTCAAAGAAACAAAGGTGAAAACAGTGAATTAACTTAATAATCTAAGGGAGGTATATGTCAGCTTGCAGTTTGCATCACACTTCATTTACTTTCAATGCTCCCCCCTTTTTTATTGAAGTATAAACCATTTACAATGCTATGCTAGTTTTGTGGTGTACAGCAAAATGATTCAGTTATATAAACTGAATGTGCTATATAGTAGGACTTTGTCATTTACCTATTTTATATATAGTCATGGGTATCCGTTAAACCCAGTCTCCTAATTTATCCCTTCCTTTCTTTTCCCATTTGGTAACATAAGCTTGTTTTCTATGTCTTTGAGTCTATTTATGTTTGTTAATAAGTTCATGCATCAATTTTTAAAGGTTTCATATATAAATGATATCATATGATATTTGCCTTTCTCTGTCTTATTTCACTTAGCATGATAATCTATAGGATTGTAAGGATCAATACTACTAAAATGACCATACTACCCAGGGCAATCTACAGGTTCAATGCAATCCCTATCAAATTACCAATGGCATTTTCTACAGAATTAGACCAAACAATTAAAAAATTTCCATGGAAACTCAAATGCCCTCTTTGAAATGTAGGAAACATACCTGTTAACAAGACAAGAAAAACCTATGTGTACTCTATACTAAGTAGACTTCTTTTGATTCATAATACTTATTAGATGTGCAGAGGAGAGAAATCAAAGCTAATTTACCAAAGTACTAGAAACCAGATTTCCTATCAGAATACTCATTCATATAATCTATGATATAATCTTATTATTCAAAATAAATACTACTGACTAACATTATCTGTTACATTATCACAGGCTGGATGAGAAATAGAAACTTTAGTGAGACTCATTGAAGAGTATCAGTGATAAATAAAAATAGAGAAAGGGTCAAAGTACTAGATATCTACAGAGATAACTGTAGAATATATATATGACTACTTGACTCTTAAGTAATCCAAAGTAGATCTCCTTTTTAAACTCACAACTTTTAGGGATAACAGCTACTTCGTAGTTTCAGTGTAGTATAGGTATTTTTAAGTCTCCAAGCTAATGGTAGGAATGAACTTCTGAGGGAAAGAGAAACACGTCTTTCTAGTGAGAGGAGTTATGCTGAACAAGACAATGTCAAGAGTCCTACAGAATCCTGATCACAGCTATGAGAAAATTTCTTGGCTCCACAATCTGAATGGGTTGTCCACTTCTGCAAGGATACTGAATCCTTTTGGTATAAGGGATACCTGGAGTTAATCAATATGGACAAGTCTTAAAATAAAGAACAGAGCAAATTACAGCAAGTCTCAAGTCTAATTAGATATGAGTTTAATTTTTAATAAAAAATTATTTTCTTTGGTCTCATCCATTTACCTATGAATAAATTCTTATATAAAAGCCTATGAAACAATAGACTTAGAGTAATGAAAAGTCTCAATTGTTAAAAGAAAAAAAAAAATCAAAGGAGATTCATTGACTAGATCTCAACCCTTTTTTCTCTCTAAGCCTTTAAATGAATGTCAAGAGTTCTGTCAACTTCTGTAATTATGTAAAGGCTATGACAATGCGTGTGTGTTTGTCACTAGTTGTGTTCGACGCTTTGCGACTCCATGGACTGTAGCCAGCCAGACTCCTCTGTCCATGGCATTTTCCAGGTAAGAATAGTGGAGTGGGTAGTCATTTCCTTCTTCAGGTGATCTTCCCGACCCAGGAGTCAAACCCGGATTTCTCACATTGCAGGAAGATTGTTTACTATCTAAGTAACCAGGGAAGTCCTTATGACAACATGTGGAGAATCAAACAGGAGCACTTCTCTGGCAAATTTGGGTCATCATAGAAGGGAAGTGAAAAGCAAATGAGAAAAGGAAAGATATACCCATTTGAATGCAGAGTTCCAAGGAGAGATAAGAAAGCCTTCCTCCATGATAAATGCAAAGAAATAGAGGAAAACAATAGAATGGGAAAGACTAAAGATCTCTTCAAGAAAACTAGAGATACCAAGGGAACATTTCATGCAAAGATGGGCGCAACAAAGGACAGAAATAGTAGGGACCTAACAGAAGCAGAAGATACTAAGAAAAGGTGGCAAGAATATGCAGAACTGTACAAAAAAGATCTTCATGACTCAGATAATCACGATGCTGTGATCACTCACCTAGAGCCTGACATCCTGGAATGTGAAGTCAAGTGGACCTTAGGAAGCATCACTACGAACAAAGCTAATGGAGGTGATGGAATTCCAGTTGAGCTATTTCAAATCTTGAAAGATGATGCTGTGAAAGTGCTGCACTCAATATGCCGGCAAATTTGGAAAACTCAGCAGTGGTCACAGGACTGGAAAAGGTCAGTTTTCATTCCAATCCCAAAGAAAGGCAATGCCAAAGAATGCACAAACTACTGCACAGTTGTAGTCATCTCACACACTAGTAAAGTAATTCTTAAAATTCTCCAAATCAGGCTTCAAACAATATGTGAGCCATGAACTTCCAGATGTTCAAGCTGGTTTTAGAAAAGGCAGAGGAGCCAGAGATCAAATTGCCAACATCTGCTGGATCATCAAAAAAGCAAGAGAATTTCAGAAAAACATCTATTTCTGCTTTGTTGACTACGCCAAAGCCTTTGACTGTGTGGATCACAATAAACTGGAAAATTCTGAAAGAGATGGGAATACCAGACCACCTGAACTGCCTGTTGAGAAACCTGCATGCAGGTCAGGAAGCAACAGTTAGAACTGGACATGGAACAGACTGGTTCCAAATAGGAAAAGGAGTACATCAAGGCTGTATACTGTCACCCTGATTATTTAACTTATATGCAGAGTACATCATGAGAAATGGTGGGCTGGAGGAAGCACAAACTGGAATCAAGATTTCTAGGAGAAGTATGAATAACCTCAGATATGCAGATGACACCACCCTTATTGCAGAAAGTGAAGTAGAACTAAAAAGCCTCTTGATGAAAGTGAAAGAGGAGAGTGAAAAAGTTTGCTTAAAGCTCAACATTCAGAAAACTAAGATCATGGCATCTGGTCCCATCACTTCATGGGAAATAGATGGGGAAACAGTGGAAACAGTAGCTAACTTTATTTTTCTGGGCTCCCAAATCACCGCAGATGGTGACTGCAGCCATGAAATTAAAAGATGCTTACTCCTTGGAAGGAAAGTTATGATCAACCTAGATAGCATATTAAAAAGAAGAGACATTACTTTGTCAACAAAGGTCCATCTAGTCAAGGCTATGGTTTTTCCAATGGACATGTATGGATATGAGAGTTGGACTATAAAGAAAGCTGGGCACCAAAGAATTGATGCTTTTGAACTTTGGTGTTAGAGAAGACTCTTGAGAGTCCCTTGGACTGCAAGAAGATCCAACCAGTCCATCCAAAAGAAGATCAGTCCTGGGTGTTCATCGGAAGGACTGATGCTGAAGTTGAAAGTCCAATAGTTTGGCCACTTCATGGGAAGAGCTGACTCATTTGAAAAGACCCTGATGCTGGGAAAGATTGAGGGCAGGAGGAGAAGGGGACAACAGAGGATGAGATGGTTGGATGGCATCACCAACTCGATGGACATAGGTTTGGGTGGACTCCGGGAGTTGGTGATGGACAGGGAGGCCTGGCGTGCTGCAATTCATGGGGTCGCAAAGAGTCGGACATGACTGAGTGACTGGACTGAACTGAACTGAACTGAATCATCTAGAATCTCATAGATGATGAACTTCAAATTTTCAGATCACATTTTCAATTTCTCACTGGATGAAAGACTACTTTAGCCACGTGGAAGCCAGTGTATTTTTGTAACCATGACTGTGGCTGTTGCCCCATAAGTGATGAAGGAGCCATCCAGGTACTTAAAAGCAACACAGACTTCATGAAACTGATCTGAACAAGTAGTAATTCCTACTTCTCCCATAGAAACTGTGAGTGTAAGTTCATGCTGAAAATTAGTCATTTCACAGGAATAAGCAATAGAACTCCAGACCTGCTGTAAAACAGCAAAGTTGATAGCCCTGTCAAAAATGTTCTGTCCTCAACTCAAAGGTGTATATGTATGTATATGTGCAAGAGGGGGTGGTTTCCCCACACCACATCAAGCAAATTGTCCAGGCCTGCTGCTTTACCATTCCACTTATTTCTGCTACTGTCTATCTGCAGGTAGCAGCAGAGTCCACAGGTAAAGCGCTCACTCCCTCAAGACCACCCTTCACTTGAGACACCAACCTCAAGTCCAGGTTACCTGTGCTTCTCACCAAACTGACTATAAATCAGAAGTTCCCATGACCCCGTCCTCCGGTTTGATTAGTTTGTTAGAGTACCTCACAGAACTCAGAGAATCCATTTGCTTACTAGATAACCATTTTATTATAACAGGATAAAACTCAGGAACAATGAGGTGGATAAGGTGCACAGGGCAAGATATGGGAAAGGGCAAAGAGCCTCCATTCACTACCCTTCCCAAATATCTATGTGTTCATCAGTCTGGGAGCTCTCTGAGCCATGTCCTTTGGGTTTTTATGGGTGTTTCATTACACAGGCATGACTGATTAACTCATCAGCCATCAGTGTTTGATTCAACCTCCGGCCCCTCCCCTTTCCCCAGATAGCACTGGATGGGGCTGAAAGTTCTAATCCTCTGTTCATGGTTGCCTGGGGCGACCAGACCTCACCTTTAGGTACTTTTTGAAAGTCACCTCATTAATATCGATCCAGTAGTGGTAGAAAGGGGCTTGATGTGAATAACAAGATACGAATTTCAACTTTATGGACGTGATTTCAGGAACTGAGGACCACTGGCCAAATATTATAACAAAAGCTGCTCCCATTGCTCTTCCTGCTCAAGAAATGCCAATGATTTTAGAAGCTGTGTGCTAGAGTAGGGACGGAGACCAGATAGATATTTCTAATTATAAATCAGAATCTCACACTGCGCGATACTGTGGAAGGTGCAGTATACATTGTGAAATGGGGTCCCCGGCCCTGTGGGCTTTGTATGACAGCTGTGTGACACCTTCAAAACCTGCTACGACAAAGCTGGCCAGTCATCTGTCACTGGGTCCCAATCAAACAAATGATCTTGCTTCCACAGCTAGAGGTTGGGAAGATGAACTAGTATGGTTATTCTATCTTCATTATTATTTCCATTTTACTCATATAAAAGAATGCTGTTTGCACAAATCCCCTAGGACAGAAAACAATAAGTGTGCATTACAAATGAAATAAGCTCACAGCTTATTTTGAATGGTTATGTGCCAGGCACTTCGCTTATCACTTTCATATAAGTAATTTAACTCTTACAATCTGAGAGTGAGAGGTAGGTTTTTATTATCCCTACTTTACAGCTGAAGGAAAAGATGTCTCCACAGTTAAATAAGTTTTCTGAGACCATCTACCAGAAGAGTAGCAGACTGGAAATTCCAACCTGTCTGACTCTAGAGCTCAGGTTTTAAACACCTGTGCTACTCTTTTCAAATTCAAAAACTGATGTTACATGCTGCTGCTAATAATTCACATGTATGTCACCACAATTCAAAAATTGCTTGGTAATATTAGAATCTACTGTTAAACTATTTGGTCAAAAAGGACTATAGCTAGTACAATCTGATGTGGCTCTCTATTTAATTAAACAACTACCTGGCTTCATGAGGTAATCAAGTATATCAGTTGATAAATGTTTATTTGTATAATTATGGTAGTGATTTAAAAAAGGAAGGATGTATGGAGGGAGAGAAGGAGGGGGAAAGGAGAGGGAAGAAGGACAGAAAGAAGGAAGTGATGGAGAAAAGGAGGGAATGAGAGAGAGAGAAGAGGCAAGAGGAAGGAAGGGAAGAGGAAATATTAATACACTGCTGAATGCCAACCATTTGTGAATGCTAATATCCATTCTGAATTCACTTTGTAATTTCCTTCTGTTCTGTGGATCTCTTCACTACATAAGTCAAAACATTTCACTCCACACACCATGAGCATTATAAATTATGACTACTCATGACAGGACTGATTAATAGACATACTCGATACTCTTCCAGGAGACTGAATATTTTTTTAATACTAAGATAAAGGTTTTAAATGTCACTTTTCTCATTTCCATGTGACTTATGTATTTGCTAAATCACCCTTCATTGCACAAAACCACTGTACCAGAAGTTTGGTGATGAAGGAAAGACACCACTGTTAATAGTTTTGTTAATCTTGACAACTTTTATTTTAACACAGTCCTTTAGAACTTTAGCATTATGTCTATAACTGATTCTAATCTAATGCTATATAACTGAAAAGATGCAGCTTTGTACTTTTTTTTTTCCTTTTAGCTTGGAGGGGGCTTCAGCCCTGCAATTTACAAGGTGGTATTTGTTAATAATGATAACATATAAAAAACATAGTACATAATAACATCAATAAGCACAAATAAATCTTGTTTTGTATTAATGAGTTGGAGACTCTGCAGACAATTTTTGTGTTGTGCATGTCTTAACAAACTAAGAACTCCAGAGACCTCTCTGAGTTCTCTGTACTGTATTTAGGTATAATCAGTGTCCTGTCACAGAGCACACAGCTCTATATTAAGTCAAAGCAGCTTTCTCTGCAGAAATATGTCACTGTCATCAACTCAAACATGAATATTCAAGACTAGGAAAGACTGTTTCTCTCCTTGTGGAAGATGATTTGAGAGTGGTGATGTGCTATTTGGCAGATATTACTCAATCTCCATGTTTCTTTGAGTCATACCTTGCTCATTCTGGCAGACAGCCTTCAGGATGCGATGTCCGGGGCCACACTTGCCATGGTCAGGGATACAGATCCCTTCCGACGTCAGCCACTGATAACACACAGGATCCTCACAAGGAACAGATTCCACCAAGTGAGGGCAACGGCCCACAGGCCCCGTTGATTCCACAAGGACATGGCGCTGTCTCATTCTAAAACCTAAAATAAGAAAGAACAAAAGGTTCTGATGATTCCATCCTGACCTAGCAAAGGAAGAGAAGCAGCAGCTGGGATATTGATGAAACTTTTATTTATACATATACAACTCAAAAGAAGAGAAGCTAAAGGCAAGGAGAAAAGGAAAGATATATCCATTTGAATGCAGAGTTTCAAAGAATAGTAAGGAGAGATATGAAATCCTTCCTCAGTGACCAATGCAAAGAAATAGAGGGAAACAACAGAATAGGAAAGACTGGAGATCTCTTCAAGAAAATTAGAGATACCAAGGGAATATTTCATGCAAAGATGGGCACAATAAAGGACAGAAATGGTATGGACCTAACAGAAGCAGAAGATATTAATAAGAACTGGTAAGAATACACAGAACTATACAAAAAAAGATCTTCATGACCCAGATAACCACAATGGTGTTATCACTCACCGAGAGCCTGACATCCTGGAATGTGAAGTCACATGGGCCTTAAGAAGGATCATTACGAACAAAGCTACCAGAGGTGATGAAACTCCAGTTGAGCTATTTAAAATCCTAAAAGATGATGCTATGAAAATGTTGCACTCAATATGCCAGCAAATTTGGGCAACTCAGCAGTGGCCACAGGACTGGAAAAGGTCAGTTTTCATTCCAATCCCAAAGAAAGGCAATGCCAAAGAATGCTCAACTACCACACAATTGCACTCATCGCACACGCTAGCAAAGTAATGCTCAAAATTCTCCAAGCCAGGCTTCAACAGCATGTGAACTGAGAACTTCCAGATATTCAAGCTGGATTTAGAAAAGGCAGAGGAACCAGAGATCAAATTGCTAACATCTCTTGGATCATGGAAAAAGCAAGAGTTTCAGGAAAACTTCTACTTCTACGCCAAAGTCTTTGACTATGTGGATCAAAACAAACTGTTGAACATTCTTAAAGAGATGGGAATACCAGATTAACTTACCTGCCTCCTGAGAAATCTGTATGCAGGTCAAGAAGCAACAGTTAGAACTGGACTTGGAACAACAGACTGGTTCCAAACTGGGAAAAGAGTACATCAATGCTATATATTGTCAACCTGCTTATTTACCCTTATATGCAGAGTACATCATGCAAAATGCTGGACTGAATGAAGCACAAGCTGGAATCAAGATTGCCAGAAGAAACATCAATAACCTCAGATATGAAGACAATACCACCCTTATGGCAGAAAGCAAAGAGGAACTGAAGAGCCTCTTGATGAAAGTGAAAGAGAGTGAGAAAGCTGGCATAAAACTCAACATTTAAAAACCCAAGATCATGGCATTCAGTCCCATCACCTCATTGCAAATAGATGGGGAAACAATAGAAACAGTGACAGATTTTATTTTCTTGGGCTCCAAAATCACTGCAGATGGTGATTGCAGCCATGAAATTGAAAGACACTTGCTCCTTGGAGGAGAAGCTATGACCAACCTAGACAGCATCAAAAAGCAGAGACCTTACTTTGCCAACAAAGGTCTGTCTGGTCAAAGCTATGGTTTTACCAGTAGTCATGTATGGATAGGAGAGTTGGACCATAAGGAAAGCTGAACACCAAAGAATTGATGCTTTTGAACTGTGGCATTGGAGAAGACTGTTGAGAGTCCCTTGGACTGCAGGGAGATCAAACAAATCAATCCTAAAGGAAATTTGTCCTGAATATTCATTGGAATGGCATCACTGACTCAATGGACATGAGTCTGAGCAAGCTCCAAGAGTTGGTGATGGACAGGGAAGCCTGGCATGCTGCAGGCCATGGGGTCACAGAGTCAGACATGACTGAGTGACTGAACTTAACTGAACTGATTCACTGGAAGGACTGATGCTGAAGCCCCAATACTTTGGCCACCTGATGCAAAGAACTGACTCATTAGAAAAGATCCTGATGCTGGGAAAGAATGAAGGCAGCAAGAGAAGAGGACAACAGAGAATGAGATGGTTGGATGGCATCACCGACTCAATGGACATGAGTTTGAGCAAGCTCCAGGAGTTAGTGATGGACAGGGAAGCCTGGCGTGCTGCAGTCCATGGGGCCACAAAATGTTGGACATGAATAATCGACTGAACTGACTGAAAGATCAAAACCACATATTATTTGAATGTGTTTTATTTTATGGGAAATTGGGAGATAAGGGGAAGAATGAAAGACAGAAGGGAAAAGAACTAGAGGAAGAAATCTGTCTTCCAAGAGTTTACAGTCTAGGAGTTGAAGAGGCCAGGCATAATCAAACGCACTAATAAGTAGCATATGTTCAAGGGTATCAGTTGCTGCTGCTGCTAAGTCACTTCAGCCGTGTCCAACTCTGTGCAACCCCATAGATATCAGTCCACCAGGCTCCCCCATCCCTGGGATTCTCCAGGCAAGAACACTGGAGTGGGTTGCCATTTCCTTCTCCAGTGTGTGAAAGTGAAAAGTGAAAGTGAGGTTGCTCAGTCCCGTCCGACTCTAAACAACCCCATGGACCACAGCCTACCAGGCTCCTCCATCCATGGGATTTTCCAGGCAAGAGTACTGGAGTGGGGTGCCATTGCCTTCTCCGAAGGGTATCAGTAAGCCAGTACAAATAAATGAAGACTCACAGATTCCTGATACCTGGGTGGGGAAGATCCCCCGGAGAAGGAAGTGACAACCCACTCCAGTATTCTTGCCTGGGAAATCCTATGGACAAAGGAGCCAGGCAAGCTACAGTCCATGGGGTCACACAGGAGTTGGACATGACTTAGTGACTAAACAACAAAAACAACAGAGAAATAGCCTGAACATAGATAAACCCCATGTTCTTTTGCTGTTGTTTTTCACATTCTTATTAGTCTGTATGAAGGTGAAATACATCTACATTTTGACACATTCCTGGTCACTGTGTCAGGCCTTAAGAGTTCCCTGTATCACTCTCTTGAGATTTCCAGGTCAGCCTGCCCTGTGAAGGCAGGACAATTTGGGGCTGCATGCCCCACTCTGGCTAGACATAAGTCTCTGGACAAATACTCAGTTTTTCAAAAATGTTTTGTGGCACTAGGGACCAAAGTTATGTCACAATAAGGATGCAAATGGACCTTCCATGCTACAAGCCTACAGAGTCACAAACTCATCAGATACAAATGGAGGGATATGGCTCAACCACAAGACTGTAGGGAGTGGTGAGGTCTGTGGCAAAATGGAGGACATGTGCTGAATTTAAAGTGTACAGATATCATTCAGGCTCCACTGACAGTTACCACAAGAAAATGTGAACCATCTGTTGTCAAATCTTCAGATTCTAAGAAGCCAGAAATCCAAGCTATCTTCAGTTTTTATATGAAATCTATTTTTAAATGATGGAAACAAATTTATGTTTTTAAAAGCCACATAAGTTTTAAAATGTGACAGAGAACAAGATGCAACCCTTTTGCTTTTGAGTTTTCCATTTCTGGCCTTCAGGATATATGACTTCTAAAAGTTAGGCCTGGGATTTCCCTGGTGGTCCAGTGGCTAAGACTCCACAATCCCAAGGCAAGGGGCCCAGGTTCCATCAGTGGTCAGGGAACTAGATCCCACATGCTGCAACTAAAGAGGGTTTCCCAGGTGACCTAGGGGTAAAGAATCCACCTACCAATACAGGAGAAACAAGAGACATGGATTCAGTCCCTGAATCCCTGGGTCGGGTAGATCCCCTGGAGAAGGAAGTGGCAATCCACTCCAGTATTCTTGCCTGAAAAGTCCTGTGGGCAGAGGAGCCTGGTGGGCCACAGTCCATAAGGCTGCAATGAGTTCAACACAATTTAGTGATTGAACTCCCACACACATGTCAACTGAAAGATCCCACATGCTGCAACTAAATATCCAATGTGACACAACAAAGAGCAAAGATCCCACCTGATACAACTAAGACCAGCACAAGCCAATAAATACATAAATATATCCTTTTTTAAAAAAAGAGCTAGGCTTACCTCCCATGAATCTCATATTTTACTGTCCACCGTTTCATTCTCCAAATTCAATCAACAGATTTAATTCCTCTTTCAAAAAAAATAAAACCCAATCTTATAGCATCTTGAGATGTGATTATGCAATTATTCCTTGGGATAGGTAAAAATATAAAAAGATAGGTAGGTAGGCAGATAGACTTAGCTAGGAAGATAGAATGCCTAAGAACACTGAACTCAGAGCCGAAGACTGTGATACCCCACAGCCCTGCCCAAAAGAGAAGGGGAGAAAGACAAGTTCGGGTGCATGAGCAGTAAGTAAGCCAGGTATACATCTATCAGTTTGCCAGGGCTGCGTCTATTTTCCCACAAGAAAGGATAGAAAGCTCACAGTGTCGTTGGCAAAAGACTGGCTCCTGTAAAGTAGTCAAGGACGGTGGAACAAACGGACACATGTTTTTAGCCCACAAGAGGGAGCCGAGCTCCCTTAGAATATTGCAGGGTTGGGTAAGTGTTTTAGAGACACAATCCTAAGGGTTTTATTTGTTTTGTCTAGGGCTAACCCATGAGCCCCCTTGAAAAGAGACTCTTAGACTCTTACTTTGTGGAATGGCCAACTGTGAGGAGGCATCATTCAGTCAATCAGAGACCATATCCTCCAGGCATGGACAGTATTAAGGTCAGAGGTAATTAAAGCAGTAGATGGCTTCTATCACACTTCACACCTCCAAGTCTATGTCATTCATTAGTCAGAATAAAACCTGCAGAAGAGTTCAGCTCCCTTCCCAGGGCACCTTGAGAAGAGCAGCAGGAAACACACAGGACTGAACTCTACTTGATGGACATCAACCTACAATGACCTCTGAGCCCTCCCTGCCACGCAACTTGGATGACCTCTGTTCTTTCATGTAAGACCCACACACTGCTTATTTATTGTCTCATGCCTGTGCTTGTTTTAAGTTTATATCTTGGAGCAGGACGCGGCCTGGGTCTCCATGATTTATGATGTTTGACAACCGGCTCAGAAACTTAGCCTTCTTTACAGAAGGAGGCTGGCTGTCCTATTACCCAGAGCTCAACGCCATTGAGGGGCAGGAGCAGTTTTCCTCTATAAATCAAGCTGCATCCATCTCACCATAAATCTATAGATTATATCTCCCCAGTCAATAAATTCTTTCACTTTTTCATTTGTGTTGCCCTTGTCCTGACTCTAACTAGGATCACATCAAAGCCCAAGCTCAGCATAAAACAAAAACCTTGGATTCTCTTGTTAGCACTTAACTTTAATCACACATTGGTGTTCATGGCTGCAACAGATGTCAGGCTTCCCCTGGGAGCTTCTGTTCTGAAGGATACACAACTGCCAAGTCCACGGTGGCTGGGATCAGCCAACCACTTACCTTCATTTACTGAATTTCATACTAATCACAGAGTATCACTCAATATACATTAACTGCCATATGTAGATTAGAGTGATATACTGTGGGAAGTCACAGGAGGGACAGAAAACATAAATCCACTTTTCACAGAGCGTACAGTCCAAGAAGGCAAAGAGCACATTTGTTAACTAAGCATCTACCCTATACCAAGCCACTTTAGTTCTATTACTCAAAATTAATGAATCCCCTAAACTATGTCATTAGTTACTATTCTCACTTACACATGTGAAAATTAAGACTAGATGATACCTTATTACTTCTCCTATGGCACATTGATGATTAAATGGATATGTATGAAGGATAAATTAGGCTAGGATTAACATATACATACTACTATATATAAAACAGATAATCAACAAGGACTTACTATATAGCACAGGGAACTATACTCAGTATTTTGCAATTATTGTATATCCATAAAGGAAGAGAATCTGAAGAATAATACACGCATACATATATACATACATATATAACTGCATATGTATACATACACTTAACTGTATATATATGTATACATGTAAAGCTGTGCTATATACATGAAAGTAGCACAATAAAGTAAATCAACTGTACTTCAATAAAAATGGATATGTATGAAATCCAGCTGAGGTCTTCTTGATCTGTGACCTCTTTATAAGAAAGAATTCAATTCAGCACTTTATGACATGTTCTAGCCCCACTTCAAACAGTGAATATGAAAGTTACCATGGATCATTTCTTTGTACAGATTAGATAGTTGAATTTTAGGTGCTGGGTAGCAAGAAAGAGTTCTAATAATTACTTTCTGACCAGAGCTTCAGTTCACCTTTAGTGAAACTAATATTTGAGGGTTTTTTTTTCCCCTTTGGACCTGAGGATTTAGTATGTAATCTACTATTTTAGTGCATATTCTACTGAGGAAAATTAGAAAAGAGTGATTTGTGAGATGGGGCGAAAAAGCGAAAGAAGCACAAATGGTAGAAGATAGGTCAATGTTTTTTTAATTGAAGCCATAGAAAAATTAAAGGAGGCTCCGGAGGATCAATCCAGGTGTAAGGACCTATATCTTCACATGCTAGTAGCCCAAAAATGTCCATGTGAACTTCTACGAAACCACCATACCCAACGCTTGTCCCCCTACTAACTCCACCAGGACAGGCTTGAAGCAATACCCAGAAGGCTGACCAAAGATGAAATACAGAAGTTTGTTCTCTAAGCATCCCAGTTGCTCCTGAACTCTGCAGCCCTGGACACAGGGGAACAACTCTGAGTCAAAGAACCTGAGCAGATTGAATCTTTGATTCCAGCTCTTATCAGCTACCATTTCTGCAAGTGTTGCATTTTATAGTATCATTATAAGTTGACACTCTGTTATGAATACAGAAAATAAGAAGCCAAAGATCATGAGCATGAGAACCCTCAATGTTCAGAATGAGAAACAGCCATAGCCCCCTACAAGCTCCAACACACACAAACAGAAAAAAGGAAAAAGAATATATATATATATGTATATATATATATATCTTACACATAATCTGTGACAAAGCAAAATTATTTCACAGACTGCTCATAATGGTGGAACTTTCTAGAAGGCACAGATGGAACTGGAAATACTTTTTCCATCGTTAGATAGGATCTAAAACATGTCAGCATTTCCCTACTTTAGCATATTACCTAAATTGATTTGTCTGAGAGCATAAAAGACTGTATTCAAAAAGATGGTCACAGGCTCTGTTTCACAGTGTCTTTTCCTATGGGGATTTTTAGACCATTAGGTGCCAGTCAATCCTAAAGAAACTGATTCATGTCAATGTATGACAAAAACCACTACAATATTGTAAAGTAATTAGCCTCCAACTAATAAAATAAATAAATAAATAAAAGAAAAGAAAATCAACCCTGAATATTCATTGGAAAAACTGATCCTGAAGCTCCAACACTTTGGCCACCTGATGCAAAGACCTAACTCACTGGAGAAGACCCTGATGCTAGGAAAGACTGAAAAGGCAAAAGGTGAAAGGGGAAGCAGAGGATGAAATGGTTGGATGGCATCACCGATTCAATGGACATGAATTTGGGCAAACTTTGGGAGGAGCCTGGGGTCTTGCAGTCCACAGAGTCACAAAGAGTCAGACATGACTTAGCAACTGAAAAACAGCAAGGTGTTATAATAGGGGTGGGGAGTAAGGGATACTTTAGGATTCTCTGAAGTCCTACCTCATAAGCATTCCCTATTGTAAGACCATATTAAGAAGGCTCCATCAAATTCCTCTTTACAAAAACTTCTGTGCACAAGGTTGCCTTTCTAGAATGTGTCTGTAAAAGGACAAGGATGTCAAACACAACTATTTGTCTATGCATCAAAAATAATTTTTAAAAATGCATTATACCTATGGAGTTCACCCATCAGCAAGTTTTTCAGGTTATTTCTCTTTCATATATCTCTAATTATAACTCTCTGGGAGAATATAAAAGATAAAGGAATGAATGATAAACCTGATCCAATTTAAATTCCTCTGAAAGTCATTCTAGCTTCACTTGACAAGCACTGGCCTGCCAAGCAACATGTTCCCCTTGTCTGCCTGTCACAGAGCTGATGGAAGGCGTGAAGGCTGTGTACAACGGCAGGTTTTCTAATGTACTCTGAACAGCTGACAGCCACAAACCTCAAATGATTCCTGACTGAAGGACGTCTGCCTAAGAATAAGTCACGTGAAGATAATCTCTATAATAACTAATTTCTTCTATTAGATAATAAATCATTTCCTGCTTTCTCATCCTTTACTATTTTTTTTTTTAATGTGAACACCAGAAACAAACCAAAGCAATAACACGTGATTGGAAAAAAGACAAGTGAGAAGAAAAAGTCATAAACACCACAATTACACATTTATGTCTTGCAATGGTGGGTGTGGTTGTTTTTTCTCCTCAAATTCTCCACCATCCACACAAAAAAAGGAGTATAAAATATCTAGGGAAGTATGACTATCCCAGATTGCTGTGAGGAGGTGCACTGCATTTCTTTGGGGTAGGCAATTCAAATATGAAACTAAGCAGATCAGTTTACATCCTAGAGTTCTGTCATGTTTAATGCATTAGCTCTGTATTCCAGCCTCTGTGGAATTCACAACTACATTTAGTGTGTGCCTATCAGAGACTCTGGCAGAAACCGTGGCAGGACCACGGGACATGCTGACATTGAGAGGATCCCAGAACTCATGCTCACGATGACTTGGCAGAAATAACAAGATAACTTAGCCTTATCATAACATGCTTGGATTCCTTTTAGGCAGAGAATCATTTCCCTGGAGGGAAAACTCTATTTGCTATTCTTCCCAGGAGGGATGATAGGCAGGTGGTCCTGGAAGGTTTTAGCACAATCTTAAAAATCAAAATTATCTCTGCTCTGGTGAAACATTTATGAAAGAGCACACTCTGAGACCCGAATAACAATCACCGAAGCTTATACTCTCTCCTGGTCATGATTACTTAGTTCCTAGGGCAGGTCCCTTAGCCTCAGTAATTCTCAACTCCAACATGCCTCCATACTCTGCAGGTGGCTGATGACACTACTACCTACAGGTAAGAAGTTTTTCTGTCTCTGTGCTTACCTTCAGTCCCAAAGGCTGAGCTTTTCTTTGAAAAATACATTGATGAAGGCAAAAAACACACATGCCAGTTACCTGGTGCTCTCAAGCTATTCTTAGAACACCCTCCCCTTATCATACAACTGCAACCTACTTTTCCTCTCTCTCTGAAGATGACACATGGAAGCTAAACTGAATCCCACGCCTCACGCCGTATCTCCTTCATCAGCACAGTGATTCACACCCCTAGCCAGTGGTCCCTGCTGGCCAATGTGGGACCCACGGGCAGAGGGCTTCTCTGCTAAGCTCAGTGTTGGACTTCTGTCTTGATCCAAACTTCTTTGGACTTATGAGAAAAATCACTAAGGAAACCAGGGTTGGAAGGAACACTGGACTGAGCATGCTGGCCCTGGCTTGGCCATTGTTAAGTCACTATAGGACTTAGGATAATTTCTTTACTTCTGTACACTCTGGTCTTGGCATTTTAGGAAGTGCTGGATCCTTGCTGAGCCTAAATGCTGACACAAAGTTGGGAAGTATGAAAGTTGCCTAGGATGACCAAAATAAAATACCATAAACTGAATAACATAAAACAACATCAATTTGCCTGACAGTTCTGGAGACTAGGAGCCCCAAATCCAGGTGTCAGCAGAGCCATGCTCCCTCTGAAGGGAAGGACTGAAGCCATGCCCCAGGGAAAGACTGTTTTCACACCTCTCTCCTAGCTTCTAGTAATTGCCAGCAATCCTTGGCTGGTACAGGCCTGACTCTAATGTCTGTCTCTGTCTTCATGTGGCCTTCTCTTTGCATCTTCAGTGTCTTTTTATCTTTACAAGGTACTCCCTTCTGAGTGCATTAGGGCCTACCCTAATCTAATATGACCTCATCTCAACCTGATTAGTTCTCCAATAACCCTATTTCTAAATAAGAGCATGTTCACATGCCCCAGGGATTGGTACTGAATATATCTTTCTGGAGAACACAATTTAACCACAACAGGTGATGTCCGATGAACAGTGCACCACAGTGCCTTTGTCAGAGTTGACTTATAACAAGAGAGGGATAGAAGCCAACACTGAAGATGTCTGGCATAAAAACATCTTGGGCAAATGGGGGTGAATGAAAGAAAGAGCCAGAATATTTTGAGTCCCCCAGATGAGTTCCATGGACCTGTTCTGAGTTATGTGGAAGAGGAAAACTGAAATAAAGGTTGAAAGTGTGGTTTTTCACAAAGGGTTTTATGAAAATTTGGCTCAAGTGACCAAAATAGCAACATAGAATTGGAAAAAGAAGTATTTTCTGAATTGTTACAGAGACTCTATGGGCCAGAGCAAAGGGCAGAAAGCAGTTAACAAACATCTGTTAAGCTTGACCCCTGCATTGGCTCTACCTTCTTGCAGTATCAGGACCTCAAATTTCCTTAAGGGAGTTGCCTCTCCCCTGCTCTGTCTGTGAAACTTGGATGGAGTTATCCCTGTAGTGGTGACCACAGGCTCAGGACCTGGCCGGGTCAGTCCTACATCCTGCAGTCAGAGTATCTGGGTCAGAGGGGAGCACGTGACACAGAGCAGCCAATGAGATTCAACTCCAGAACTCTTCCTGAAATTATTAAGGAAGATACTTCTTTCTATTTTATTATCTAAAATAAAAATTTCCTTACGTGTTTATGTGTGGTGAGTATTTTTAAGATTTACTCACTTAGGAATATAAGTACATAATATATTGCTGTTAACTACAGTAAACCATACTGGACATTAGATCCTCAAATAGTACTTATCTTATAACTGGAAGTTTGTACCCTTTAATCAATATCTCCCCATTTTCCTAGATATGCCCATGTGTGCCTGTGAGCCCTTTGGGGAGTGCTGAAATGTGGGTTTTCAAATGGACAAAGAATTAAGCTGATGGCACCAGTCTCGTAGCATCACGCACTTGGCCACATTAGTCTTTCTTTCCATAGGAAAACTGGAGGAATTAGTGCTTAACACACTAGCGCTAAGTACAACCAAACTTGTAGAATGCCCTTGGATCTCATTTCTCTTACTAAAGGTATTCTTTCTTTCTAGCACTGCCATTGAAGAGAGCACGATATCAATACAAACTGAAAGGTCAATCAAAGATGCCACCAAAGATGAATGTTTGAAGATGCACATGTGTATATAACAGCAAACAAAAGAAAACAAGATTGCTGAGACCTACACATTTAAACAAGGACACAAAGTTTGAAGACTTCGTTTAAGCTTGAGGACAACATCAAAAAAGGAAACAACAATAAGTGCCCTTCATGAAAATTTGAACCATAACATCAAGTTGAGCATGTGATTCAGCCTCTGGAAATTTAAAAATAAAAAAAATATATACAAAACAGTTGCTTCTTGATGTGATTACAGAAACAATGTCTAATTTCTACAGTATAAACATTACATGTTAAAAACATTACATTATAGTTAGCAAATATCTGCTTTGGTCCAAAATATCTATAAGACATTTGGTGCAAGGCAAAAGGTCCTTGAAATTTATTCCCAACCAAACCTAGGCAGCATGGACCAAGTATGCTGATGGATGTTTTGGACAGGAGTAACTATCAAGGACATTTTGGTGTGAACTAAATGTCTTCTAGGTGTTTTGGTCAGCACCCAATGTCTTGCAGAGTTAAGTTACATCATTTTTGCATAATAATCACATTATTAGTTATAAGCCTAATTAAAAGGTCAACTAAAGTGGGATACTGTGCTCCAAAGAAGTATCCGTGATGTCTGATACTGATACTGATACTGATACTGATACTGATAACTGAATGTCTGATACTGATATTGATACTGATACTGATAACTGAATGCTTGTCAGAGCTAGTTATCTACATTTATAGACAAATATTGTCCTAAGCAAACTTAAGGAGCTTTTCAGTGACCAGAATAAACCTGTGTGCACTGGAAGGAAATGGAGCACATGTAAAGAAGGCACTCACCTCTTCTCCCCTGAGGATCACGGCAGTTTTCATGGACGCACAGGCCCCAGGCCGACCAGGAAGAAATTATACAGTCTGTAGAGCAAGGGATATTGCAGAGCTGAGAGGCCGAAGGGGCAGGTCCCAAACATAATGTCTTTGCCACAGGTCTAGAGACTGCATGGATGAGAAAAGAATGGCCTCAGTCACATTCTCTGAACATCCCTAGAATTTTTCCTGTCTTTATTTGTGTACCTGCCTTGGTCACATCAGCTTTGTGGTTAAACAGTTTATATGCAAACACAATATCAACACTCTTCCAATATGTGCTACTTAGCTCTACATTATTAGCATTTGGGGTGAGGAAAGGCAAGAAAAGACAGTGACATGCATTTGAGTTTTCTGTTTGACAGAGTATTCCCTGGGAATCCAAGAGAAGACTAGAAATTTAGGTACAAATTATCTAGAGTTATGAATTTAAAAAAAAACTAAGTGGCTCTGTGAAGCTTCAAGATGAGTCTATCTCGACTATACAAATGACTGAGTTGCTGTGAAAAATTCAAAATCAAACCCCGAGGTGGGGTGTTTAGCATAACCAATCTACTGCTATTACTCCCGGGAGGGGTGGAGCTCTTGAAGACACAGAAGAAAAATGGCTCTTAGAATAAGAAGAAAAATCAGGATCTGTGACTTCAGAATTAGCCCCTGGAAGTCAGTTTCATTAGTGAAGCTACCCAGAGGCACAAGGAGTGGCTGAGGAGCCATAGGGAATGCCAACTAGGAATCTTCCAGTTCTTCCTGACATGCTCCTGCACCCAGAGAACACCCAGACCTGGGTCACTGAGGGAGGCAGTGCCCATCTGCCCAGTGGTGGGGCTTGTCAAGTGTCCCCTCTAGGCATAGCCATTCTGGGAACCATGGAAATACACAGATGGAGAAGATAGTATCCTGATTCATATGGAGATTATAATATATGAGAAGCATGGATAGCAATACTCCAAAATGACCCAATAAAAAAACACCCAAATGCATAGCTACACTTGCACAGTGTGATCCCACATAAGCAAGTTTTAGACCAATTCAGAGTTTGTGAGCCAATGGTTTAAGATCAGATGGTTTTATCTTACAGATTGCCTTGTACTGTGGTTGAAATATTTCCTATATAGCACTTCTATCCAGTTAAGCAGATCAGAAATACTTCAAAGATGGAGACTGTTATGAGACAATAGGGTGGTGTTTACCACCTATCTATTTTGCTTCCTTGCTCTTTACATAAGATGCAGATAGAAATGGCAAAAAAATCAGAGCTCTGATCAGTTGAACGTTGAATGTAAACCAAAGCAAGAGCAAAATAAAAAAATACTATCTCTGAGATGTGCTAACCCATTGGGAAAGAAGTGTCTCTAGTGAACAATGGAGGGGCTTGAGGTGTTTATGGGCGTGAATGGGAAAAACAAAAGGTTGCCAAGGAAAATAACAATGGTTTGTTTACAACTGATTCTTTTAGCTTAACTGCTCACTGATTGGTAATGTGAGCAAGTGAGTTTATCACTTTTAGTTTTAGAATTCTTCTAGTTTATCAAAAGGATTTGACCTGACTTAGTAAGTAAGTAAAGTCTCTCAGTTGTGTCCGACTTTTGCGATGCGACCACACGGACTGTAGCCTACCAGGCTCCTCTGTCCATGGGATTTTCCAGGCAAGAGTACTGGAGTGGGTTGCCATTTCCTTCTCCAGGGGACCTTTCCGACCCAGGGATCGAACCCAGGTGTCCAGCATTGCAGACAGACGCTTTACCATCTGAGCCACCAGGGAACTGACCTGACTTAGAGAGGGGCAAAAGCAAGAGTTCTAATGTAAATGTCAAGGCTTGCAAACCATGTGGAAAACATAAAGGAAGAGAGAACAGATATTGGGGGAGAGTAAAAGGTTTTCCTGAGGCTGAGGAGAGTTGATGCTCAGAGACTGGGCTAAAGAAAACAGCTGGGTGGGAAGGATGGGGTAACCAGAACTACGGATGTATATATGACACTGATGGACCGCACACAGGTAGAGATGAATCTGAGAGATGAGGCAGAAGTCTGTAATTCCCTCTCCAAGAGTAAAATAATCACAAGGCAACCATTCACTGAGTACATCATACATTCATTCCAAAACTACTAAGCACCTGTCTAAATCATGCCCTATTGAATGCTGTCTGCTTTGAAGGAACTCTCAGTCAAGAAGGGTAAGTCAAATAGCATTTTAACAGAATTGTTGGAAAGAGATGCTTTAGAGAATTGCATAAATAGAAAGGTGTACAGCCAGAGGTCTTAAGGCAGAAGTGTATCTGGGGCCAGGCCCATGTTTGGTTAGCATGTATTCTCATAAACTCAAACTTCAATTCCGAAAACAAAACCTAAGTCAATGATGGAAAATGAAATGGAGAGTGTAAACTGATTAATCTAGCTTTTTAATAAAAATTTACAGTGCATGCCAGGTACTGGTTATAAACATCAATTCATTTAACCTGCATAACTTTAAGATGTGTATTATTATTAGTCCCAAGTTAAAATAGGTAAACTGAGACATGGTTTACTCACTTGCTCACATTCCCAATCAGTAAGCAGTGGAGCTAGAATTTGGAACAAAATGGTCTGGCCCCAAAATCTGTGCTGTGGACCACTGCACAATGTGGCCTCATCATCAGACATTCAAACTACACTGCTAAGTACGTTCCATGAGTCAACACTGAAGGTGTTAAGTTCTTTTAGATGCTGAAGCCAGATTAGTGAGTGAAACAGACAAGATCCCTGTCCTCAGGGAGCCCATTTTCCAATCTGAACTGATATTAAACGCTCATGAGTTCATGAGCCTCAACAAGACTGGATATGCTTTACTGCTGCTTCTCTTTGCCATGGCTGTCTCCCTATAACACCAGTTAGACCTTAAGGATCTGATGATTGATGCTTAGAAGATGCCCCAAACTCTCAGCTCCATGACTCAGCAGACACTCGCTGCCCCAATCACTGAACTTGACGTTGGGTCCTGTAGTTGAAACTGGCCAATCCACCAGTGCAATCCCCAGGCTCTGAGTAGATCTGCACTAAATCTCTTTAGAAGCTCCAGAATGGCTTAACTGACCAAAAGGCAGTTAAGCTTTGGGGTTGGCAGTGTAATTAGAAAGAAACTGGGGAACTTGTCCTGAAACTGCATCTGTCAAGGACAATGATTTTACAGATATTATGTTTCTTTGACTTATTTTGGAGGGCTATTGATGATTTTGAGGAGGTGAGAGGTTAAGTCCTCTAAGGTCCCTTTTGATAAACACTTAACTGTCAGTCAATTGACTGTTGGACATTAGGGCTAATGGAAAGTAGGGAGAGACATGTTATGCTGGGGAGGAATGGGGGCATTTCCCTGGAGGCCACTCAATGGCATAACTGAAGGCTCGGGAGTGCGAGTGAGGCCATTTGTCAGAGCATGCACGCAGCTTCAGCACCTGCTGCTTTGAAAGACAGTTGATCTTAATCCGTATCAATAAATTCTTCCAGTCTCAGAGACATGTCTAAAATGCTTCATTTAGGCATTGAATCAATGGGTTTCAGTCAACCTTTCTCTATTTCAGCCCCCCAGGATACATTTTCTCTAGAAATAAATCATGAGTAAGTCACAAAGCACTTACAAGCTTCAGAACACTTAGGTAATCATCTCCTTGAGAATAGTGAACACAGGATATTGCTACGCCTATTGACTTGTAGAGCTAGAAGGGAGCTTTAGAGCTAATTTAGTTTAATTCATCAATTTCACTGAAAAACTATACTCCAAAGACCTTAGGTAGTTTCTCCAAGTTCATTCAGCAAGTCCAAGGCAGAGCAAGGCCTGAGCCTTGTCCCAGGTGGCTGGCTCATTTTCACGTGTCCCTCTTGGCATTCCTTCAATGGAAGAGGGCAACTGACAGAACAGATGAGGTCTTCTGGACTGAGGTTATTTTGTTTATGAATCACAGTGACCTCAGTGGAGGCAACCAGTGACACAACAGATCAAAGGTATCTACCAAAGTTGAAGGCTCAGTTTAACCCTTTAAACAAAATCCAAATTCTGTTCCTACTTCATTGCTACTTCAAAACCCCTTTAAGCTCCATCCCAGATCTCCCCAACTAAGCAGAAGTTAATAACACCAAAATCTGCTCACTTTAAACAATTATTCTTTTATTTGTAGCATTCATGCTGTGGGAGGTGGTTTAACTTTGCCAACAAAGATACGTCTAGTCAAAGCTATGGTTTTCCAGTAGTCATGTATAAATGTGAGAGTTAGACCATTAGGAAGACTGAGTGTGGAAGAATTGATGCTTTTGAACTGTGGTACTGGAGAAGACTCTTAAGAGCCCTTTGGACTGCAAGGAGATCAAACCAGTCAATCCTAAAGGAAATCAACCCTGAATATTCATTGGAAAGATTGATGCTGAAGCCAAAGCTCCAATACTTTGGCCACCTGATGCAAAGAAATGACTCATCAGAAAAGACACTGATTCTGGGAAAGACTGAAGGCAGGAGGAGAAGGGGATGACAGAGGATAAGATGGTTGGATGGCATCACCAATTCAGTGGACATGAGTTTGAGCAAGCTCCAGGAGATGGTGCAGGACAGGGAAGGCTGGCGTGTTACAGTCCATGGGGTCACTAAGAGACATGACTGAGCAACTGAACAAAACAATCAAAAAATAGCTGCTTTACAATGCTGTATTATAATAATTTATACTGTACAGCACAATGAATCAGCCATATATATACATATGACCCCTCACTTTTGGACTTCCTTACCATTCTGGTCACTGCTGCTGCTGCTAAGTCGCTTCAGTCGTATCCGACTCTGTGTGACCCCACAGATGGCAGCCCACCAGGCTCCCCCATCCCTGGGATTCTCCAGGCAAGAACACTGGAGTGGGTTGCCATTTCCTTCTCCAATGCTTGAATGTGAAAAGTGAACGTGAAGTCGTTCAGTAGTGTCTGACTCTTAGCGACCCCATGGACTGCAGCCTACCAGGCTCCTCCGTCCATGGGATTTTCCAGGCAAGAGAACTGGAGTGGGGTGCCATTGCCTTCTCCATTCTGGTCACTACAGTGCATTAAACAAAAGTTCTCTGAGCCACACAGTACATTCTCATTAGGTATCCATTTTTGACATAGTATAAATAGTGTATATGTGTAAATCCCAATCTCCCAATTTATCCCACCTGTCTTCCCTGTTGTTCTCTACATCTGTGTCTCTATTTCTGCTTTGTAAGTAAGATCATCTCTATCATTTTTCTAGATTCCACATATATGTGTTAATATATGATATTCATTTTTCTCTTTCTGACTTATTTCACTCTGTATGAAACTCTCAAGGTCCATCCACATTGCTACAAATGTCATAATTTTGTTGCTTTTTATGAGCCCTCAATTCTTCTTGACCAAACTCCAGTCATGATGTTTGTGGGAAGAAGAGTCACCTGAAGTCCTTGCTTTTCAGTCACCTGAGGTCCTTTCTTTAGACAGGCTGACAGAAACAACTTTATTTCTATTTGCTAACTCTATCTGCCCTAACGCAGTGGACCCCTGATGTGATCAGTGTACCTATTCAGTGACGGTCTGCGCTGGTCCTACTTTATCCAGCTGCCTTTGACCATGTCACCTTGACATCTTCTGCCACTCTTGTGTTGACCAATTGCCTGACTAGGTTAACAATTACTCAAAGTTTTATAGGATATTTAGGTTTTGTACACAGCAATGTTAGTCCCTATAAAGACTTCTCATGGCCACAGAGTGTTAAAGAGAAAGAATAACTTTTCACTCAGATCAACTGAGACCACTACACAGCAGTAGCTTTTTAAATGCTAGGGAATACATTACAGTATATAGTGACCGTACATGTGCAGTAGTCATTAATGCTTTGAATATTTTGGTGCCTAACCTGGAACTTTTCATTTGCAATAAGAAAATTATTAAATTGACCTGCCTTACAAGAAATGTGCAAGTCTGCTACTAATGATTGCAAAGTAACCTTAAATAATGAATTACTCCATGAACAGAATGCTAATTAACAAAGGGGAGCAAATATTCTGGGTAGCTGCTATATTTAATGTTAAAGAAAAGAACTGTTCTAATTCCAGAAATGTACAAGTTCATACTTTTCCTTAATCACAAAGTGATTTTACATGAACATACAAATTCAATTGAAATGATTTGTAATTAAGAAGAAAAATGCCTGTTGTGATCATTAGCATGTGACCACCATTGTAAAGAAAAATGAGCACCTTCACATTTCATTCTTTGAACTAAATCAAGCTCTAATCAACACAGAAATAAATTGGCAAAGATTCAATAAGAGTATATTATCCCCCCACCCCTACTGCTAGTCATTTTTTAAGATCTAAATTTCAATGCCATTTAATGCCTCAAAAAGAAATTACATAAAACTGCATCATCATCATGATAATTAGTTAATTATACTTAAACTAGGTACACCTCTGTAGTTTATTTTTTTTAATAAGGAATGTTTGCTTAAAGTAAAAATGTCATCACAGGGTTCAATATTATTTTTTTAAATGTTTATTACTGGATAAAACATCAAGTCAGTCTTTAAAAACTTAGCATATGTTTGAGGCAATTCTGCTGTGGCATAATGGAACTCAGCTTTCCCTCTGGACAGAAAGAAACATCTCGAGCATGGGTGAGAAATTAGTCAAAGATACTGATTTTTTTCCCCAGTATTTTCAGGGAGGTAGAGAAGAAAATAAAATAAAGATGCTATTTCCTGAGAACTCTTAAAACCTGGATGATTTTCCCTGCTTTCTATCTTAGGAGTACCTGAGTACCCCTACACTCTATAGTCAGCTTATTTTACATAAGATATTTGATTTGCAGAAAGACATCGGCCTTCACAAAAAACTCAGACAGAAATGTTATATTTGCTTCAATTTTCTGAATTAAATGTAGGCCCTGTAAACCCCAAAGGGAATTCTCACTCAATATTCAGGACCCCCACATTCCACAGGATGTCTAGGAAAGCATCATAATATAAGCAGCAATTGCTCAGATTTCATTCAAAACTAATGAAAGAACCTACTTATGTAAAAATCCCACTTTCTAAATGACTTTTGAGAAACAATATTGCCTCTGACATATTCATTTAGGGGAGTATACTGACTTGGCAGAAATCCAATCCACCTTACTGCTAAAATAAATAGACTTCTTCTACAAACTGAAGGAGTCAAACAGTTGAAGAGAAAAGACAAATAAAATTACAATTTTAACCAGAAAGCTATTTTCCTTCAAGAAGCTTCATGTATTATTTCAATTGCCTTTACCACTGGGATTGGCAAAATCATGTATCATTCTTTTAACTTAGTGGGTAGGATTAAAGCAAATATGTTTTCTAGCACTTATAGGCACCATAAAGAATTAAATCACATCTCATCCTATTATATCTAATAAAGCTTAATTTTAGCCATATTGTGACTCTTGGCAAAGTACTGTGCAATTCAGTTTGGCAGGGGATTGTGTGTGTATGTACAATAAATATAATATCTAAAAATAATTCCTGCAATTAAAAATAATTATGTGAAATTTGGCCACTTGTCAAAAAATTCTCCAAATTTCCTTCATTTCACATAGCAAATTAGAAAATGACTACTAATTAGTGATTTTCTTAATGCTACAGAGTAACAACATGATTAAGTAAAGATTGAAAACAATATTCAGAATAAAAATGAATACAGAAGAAATGTATGTATGCAGTTTAAAGAGTAATTAGATCAATATCCAACAATTATAAAATTAAGGTAGAAATACAGGAGTTTTCAACCCTATATTCACATGTTTCTTTGGTTTCTCCTCTGCTCCTCTTTTGAGGATTTCACTCTGATCATTTCTCACATTCTTAACTCAGAGCTAAAACAGAGGTATAGAGAGGGTGGAAAGAATAACAGCTGACCTAAATGGTATCTTTTACATCTTACAGAGTTAAAAATACCATTATTGTTGAGAGAGAATGGAAAGGAAATAAGAGAAAGTAGAGAAGCGGTCAGGCAAAGAGAAAAAGTAAAAAGGTAGAGAGGCAGGAAAGAGAAAGAATTATCTTCCAAGATATCAAGGATAGAAATGTGCACCGTCAGGGAAGCACAGCTTTTAAAGAGGTTTTAGAGCAAGGGTCCCATATACAGAGGAGTCTGGTGGGCTACATAGGGTCACAAAGAGTTGGACATGACTGACATGACTTAGCACACATACTCTTCTTCTCAGCACTTTGCAACCTGGAATTCATTTTGCAATAGAAACAACAACAAGATTTAAATGAGAGTCAGTTTTAGCCTGGATAGAAAGGGAGAGTTTGGGGGAGAAGGATGCCTGTATATGTACGGCTGAAAAAAACAAAAAACAAACCCAAGCAAATAAAACACACTATGCTTTGTGACTTTTCTCAAAGAAAATTAGCATGCTATATAGTAATTTCTCACATTTAATGAGTACATACAATAAAGTATCTTTAAAAAGACAAAATAAATGAATACATTAAAAAAAATGAGAGTCAGTTTTTCCATGAATGACTGCAAATGTGTATTTCATTGATTAATGATAGAACTAATAGCAAATGCATATTACTAATCAACCTGCCCCAAAATACTGCATGAAACACTTAAATGCAATTTCTCATTTACTCATCAAAATCACTGCAAGATAAGTAAAATCATCATTCCCATTTCATAGATGAAATAACTGAGGGCAAATTATTGCTGAGCATGGCAAAAGCAATAAATGACAACCCTGCTCCAGGACCCTTAAAAGTCAATACCCTTTAACACTATGCAATTTTATATTGGCAATAAAAGTTATGATAGGAAAGAGCTACTGTAGCATTAATAATTAGTCAGAAAATAAATAAGTGAACACTTTCAGTTCAGTTCAGTCACTCAGTCACGTCCAACTCTTTGTGACCCCATGCACTGCAGCATGCCAGGCTTCCCTGTCCATCACCAACTCCTGGAGCCTATCAAACTCATGTCCATCACGTCAGTGATGCCATCCAACTATCTCATCCTCTGTCATCCCCTTCTCCTCCTATCTTCAATCTTTCCCAGCATCAGGGTCTTTTCCAATGAGTCAGTTCTTCATATCAGGTGGCCAAAGTATTGGAGTTTCAGCTTCAGCATCAGTTCTTCTAATGAATATTCAGGACTGACTTCCTTTAGCATTGACTGGTTTGATCTCCTTGCAGTCCAAGGGACTCTCAAGAGTCTTCTCCAACACCACAGTTCAAAAGCATCATATATTCGGTGCTCAGCTTTCTTTATCGTCCAACTCTCACATCCATACATGACTACTGGGAAAACCATAGTTTTGACTAGATGGACCTTTGTTGGCAAAGTAATGTCTCTGCTTTTTAATATGCTGTCTAGGTTGGCCATAGCTTTTCTTCCAAGGAGCAAGCATCTTTTAATTTCATGGCTGCAGTCACCATCCGCAGTGATTTTGGAGCCCCCCCCAAATAAACTCTCATTGTTTCCCCAACTATTCACCATGAAGTGATGGGACCAGATGCTATGATCTTAGTTTTCTGCATGTTGAGTTTTAATCCAAATTTTTCACTCTCCTTGTTCACTTTCATCAAGAGACTCTTTAATTCTTCTTCACTTTCTGCCATAAGGGTGGTGTCATCTATGTATCTGAGGTTATTGACATTTCTTCCAGAAATACTGAGTCCAGCTTTTGCTTCATCCAGTCCAGCATTTCACATGATGTACTTTGCATATAAGTTAAATAAGCAGGTGACAATATACAGCCTTCACGTACTTCTTTCCTGATTTGGAACCAGTCTGTTGCTCTATGTCCATTTCTATTGTTTCTTGACCTGCATACAGATTTCTCAGGAGGCAGGTCGGGTGGTCTGATATTTCCATCTCTTTAAGAATCTTCCACAGTTCGTTGTGATCCACACAGTCAAAGGCTTTGGCATAGTCAATAAAGCAAAAGTAGATGTTTTGCCCCCTTAAAAAAATTCTTTTTGCTTTTTTGACTGTGCCATATGGCTTGGCAATCTGTTTCCTGACCAGTGACTGAACCTGGGTCATGGCAGTGAAAGCCCAAAATCTCAACCACTAGGTCACCAGGGAAAATGGAAATGGAAATTAAAAGATGCTTGCTTCTTGAAAGAAAAGCTATGACAAAGCTAGACAGCATAGTAAAAAGCAGAGACATTACTTTGCCAACAAAGGTCTGTATAGTCAAAGCTATGGTTTTTCCAGTGGTCATGTATAGATATGAGAGTAGGACCATAAAGAAGGCTGAGCACTGAAGAATTGATGCTTTTGAACTGTGGTGTTGGAGAAGACTCTTGAGAGTCCGCTGGACTGCAAGGAGATCAAACCAGTCAATGCTAAAGGAAATTGGTCCCGACTATTCATTGGAAGGCCTGATGCTGAAGCTGAAGCTCCAATACTTTGGCCACCTGATATGAAGAGTCAATTCATTGGAACAATGCCGGGAAAGATTGAAGGCAGGGGGAGACGGGGACGACAGAGGATGAGATGTTTGGATACCATCACCGACTCAATGGACATGAGTTTGAGCAAGCTCCAGGAGATGGTAAAGGCCAGGGAAGGTTGGCAAAGAGTCGGACATGACTGAGCAACTGAACAGCAACAAGGCCACCAAGGAATTCCCTAAGGAAATTCTTAAGCTGAGATAAGATTTTTTAAAAATAGATCTAAAAAAATATGAGTAGTAAAGGCCAAAACTCAGAAAAGTAAGTGTTGTTAAAGGAAATTAAGGATCCAGTTGAGTATTTTTGATGTGACTCTGAAAGGTACTTAAAATTATTACTAATGGGTTGATGGAGAGAATGAAATTAGAGTATAATGACTATTTTCATCATAACATTTAAGTTTAGAGCCATTCTCAAGGGATTACAATGGGTTCACAATAAGACCCACTCCCTCACACCCCCACCAAAATTTTCTTAAAGAGCAAAGGACGACCAAAGGAACCATTAAGGCAGGTTGGAACCTGGAAAGGAAGGCAAGCGGGTATAAAGTTCACCCTCCACAGGGTACCTAGCATCACTAGCACGAGTCTTTTTCCTTACCAACTATATCTAATCCTTCAACTGAGAAAAAATACAGGTAACAGTAAAATGTTTCTAAGTTCATTGGGCAAGAATTGGAAAGATATACTTCTTAAATTAATTATTTTATTTTTGGCCACCCTCTGATGCATGTGGAACTTCCCTAACCAGGGATCAATGCTCCCCCTGCACTGGAAGGGTGGAGTCTTAACCACAGGATCACCAGGGAAGTCCAGAAAAAGGTATTTTTAAAAAATGACTGAGATTATGAGTATGTCAGAGAGCAGGAGCAGGGAAGAGTGAGATATGGTAAGAAAGATCAGAGATGGCAAAAGAAAGCAGACCTAGGTCTCCAAGACTTCAGTACCAATCACAGGATGCCCCAGTGAGTCCATCAGGAAGACAGGTCTTCATATGTGTGGATTTCGAATACAGATGTTTCAACTTGGGAACAACTAAAAGGAAATTTTTAATAATGATAAGAAGGGGAAAACCATACTCTCTGAGATGACACAGTCCTCCAAGAAGAACATTACAAATTCCAAAGCTTAAAGCCATTTCCAAGGGACCAAAAAACCAGTGGGGAAATATGTGATAATGATTTTAGAGAGCCAAGAAAGAACTATTGCTCTCTAAAATAAATATGGATACCATCTTATTTTTAAAGGAAGGGCTCACTGTACCTGATCGTCTTGTTAGCATATGCTGCTTTAAATCTGCAAATCCTTTTAGACTGAATAAGTTAATTTGACTTCAAAGGAAGGCTCATGGGATTCACTAGGTCCCAAAGTAGTGATAGGAATGAGACACCATCTAATAAATGTTTAAATGCTGAATAGCTCATTCTTTCATCTGAGAAACAGCGTTATGTATTTTTATGAGAAACAAAAATTACAAACCAAAACTTCTGCACTGCAAAATTTGATGAAAGCTCTTTTCCTCCCAGGTCTGTTTTTATATGGTAAGTCCTACCTTGTAAGCTCCTCACTATGTCAAGGCCAATGTTATAAAGTAGTAGCTTCCAACCTGACAAAACCAATGGGATCAAAGGGAGACCCAACTCAGAAGAACTGGGTCAGACCTGGGAAGGGGGTAACAGAGAGTATAGTTAGAACTTAAATCTTTGAAACTCTTATGATTAGCAAGTTGGAAAGTCAATGTCCTGAATAACTTCTGGAGTATGATTTTTGAAAAGCCAACTGGCCAAACACTATCATTAAAATCCATTAAATTGACAGTCTACCATTGCCTGTGTAAACTGGGCAATTGTTTAGCAACTGAGCTTCTGTCAAACAGACTATGGGCTCTCCTGGTGGCTCAGTGGTAAAGAATTTCCATGCCAGTGAAGCAGACACGGGTTTGATCCTTGATCTGGAAAGATCCTCTGGAGAAGGAAATGGCAACCCACTCTAGTATTTCTGGTTATAAATCACTATGGACAGAGGAGCCTGGTCAGGCTACAGTCTTTGGAGTTGCAAAGAGTTGGACATGACTTAATGATTGAACAACAAAATAGACTATCTAATATTTCTCACCTTTGTTATATTATCTCCTCCCTGTAAGCTTCTGTAAACATTGTTACCCTAATTGTGCTTCCATCCCCTATGACATTTTCACAACACAAATATGCTATGTCTAAATTGGTTGTATATAGATACGTGTGTGCTTACAACTCTTTGTGACCCCACAGACTGCAGCCCACCAGGCTCTTCTGTCCATGGAATTTTCCAGGCAAGAATACTGGAGTGGGTTACCATTTTCTACTCCAGGGGATCTTCCTGACCCAGGGATCAAACTCCTGTCTCTGGCATTGGCAGGTGGATTCTTTACCACTTCACCATCTGAGAAGCCCATATATAGATACATGTAGACTTTATATGTAAGAAGATTTCCTTCATCCCAAGAACCGTTTGTGTTGCCTTGGGGGCAATATCATCCCCTTTGGGAATGCATGGACTCGACCATATATTTAACTTGAGTTTGTAGGCTGAGCAATCTGCAAGTATATTCTGAGTTTATTAGCAAAATATTCCATGCAGCGAGTATGACCAGTGTCTCCAGTTTCCAATGAGACAACTGAAATTTTAAAACTCTGCCCAAGCTTCTATAATTAGCAAAAGCAGAGGGAAGCCCTGAACCCAGCCAGTGTGATTCTGATTTGCCCTGTTTTTATCACGTTAGGCTGTTCCAGCTCAAAGCTCTGAAAGTCTTGGGTCCAGTGCATGTTTTCATGGCTCTAGGTTGGAATCTATCTTTTTTAATTTGACTCCAGCGCTCCTCAATACCTGTATTTTGCTTGAATTTGGAATCTGCATGCTAATTTTTTGCAATAATCAGGAGATAATACATTAATAACACATTAATAATCAGTAAGATAAGCTATTCTCTGGTAGAATAATGATACATGCAGAGAATACAGACATTTAAAACAGCTGAAAGGCTGTAGAATTTTATAAATTTTGTCTTTTGTTTAAACAGTAATCAAGTTATTAAAAATCTGTCCTGAGAAGTTGCCTATTCTAATTTTGTATACATTTAAATATATCATCAAAGCAAAACAGGTTACAATGTCAAGAGGACAGTGATTTATGCTTTAAAATATTATAGTTCTTTTCTATGAAGTCATAATTTGAGAGAAAAAGCAACAAATTATTTTGTAGAAATAATTATTTAATTAAAAAATAGATGATTTTATATTAAAGCAGTATGGATATATCCATAGGCTATTTAAATACAAATAAAGATTAATTCTGAAAGTGTTCCTACCTATTTTTAAAAGGGAGAGGGAATTGAACTTTCCAAAGTAATATAGATTTTTTTATACCATAAAATGAGATGCCATTGCATGCAACAATTGATTTCTTTCTAATGTTTGTATATCTTAATTGAGTTTCTTTAACAAAAACACTGTTTTGTTCAATCTGGTGAAGATCAAAGGTAACACATGTTTATCATGGTTATACTTTTTGGTGGGGGGGACCCTGAAAGAACCGTAAGCATGATTGCTCAGAAAATGTTCAGACCTTTGGCAGCTAGAGACCTTTAAAGTAGAGAAAGCAATTTAATATGAAAGTCAGCCTTCAGGTCTCCGTATGGGGCCTTACAGAGAATGATGAATCACCTCACCTGAGGACCAAAAGGTTACCGACCAGAACCATCTTGCATCCTCTCTAGCCAAACAGAATCCAAGCATTACAGAGACTTCTACCATCACCACTCCTGCTCTCTAACATATGTCTTATGCTGAGAACAAAGACAGGATCACATCCCACAGGCCACCAGGCCATAACCAACTTTGTCCTCTTTACTTAACATGGCTTGCCAACTAATTAATTATATATGACACCTTTCATCTGAAGTTATTTTGTCAGTTTGTAATGGTCAAAACCAGATATACACTGCTACCTTTTTAGGAAAAAAAGAAACTTATCAATCATACTCTGAGTTGATGCTTGTATGGTCTGAGAAAGTTTTATGTCTCAAAAAGTAACCAGCCAGAACTTAAAGAAAATGGCAATCTACTTGAAACATCTTTCCCCTCTGAGATAAGCTCCCTCATGGCATCTTATAATGGAAGAGATCTTAGTAGTGTCTTATACAATACCCTATTTCTAAAAATGAGAAAATCAAGGTCTAGAGTGGTTCTATAACTTGTCCAAGATCAACAGATAGTTTGTGTAAGTATCAACCTAGAATTCTGTCTTGCTACTTAGTTGACTTATTTATGCTGCCTCTAGATTTTTTTTTTTTAATTTCCTTGATTAGCCCTACCATACCCCATTCACTGTAAAAGCACAATAGATGAAAGAAGTAACCAGTAACCAAGTCTTAGGGTCTGAGATTAGCTAATGTTTTTTAGTTTTAAGATACTAAGGCATGGAGTGAAACATGGCTAGAACAAAGAATGAGGTTAGTAGAGACATTCATCAAAAGTCAGAATGTTATATTTTTCATTAATGATTTCAAAGTCCAAAAATTTAAATAGAAGCAGTGTGAAAGAGTCCACATGAGGCCATTTACCTTTTGTAACCTCTTAGCAATAAGTAGTGTCATGTTAAAGGAAAGGCTACATTCATCACTAAAGGAAATATTCTGGAAGCAGAAAGGACCTGCTGAACACAAATCACTGTCAAATAAGACAAAACAACTGAGCTGAAATTGCAATAAAATGGAGAACCACTAAATCCCCCTCCCCATTCCACTGCCTGATTCTTCAAGGCAACACAGTTACTAATACACAGCCCTTTTTCTAGGCACTGGTAGAGCGCTGGAGAAGAGGCCATATCATCCCATATCTCACTGACCTTATAACCTGAACAAATGAACTAGATTTACGTAAAAAACTAAGGACTCTTAAACAACAGGTATGCAATTAGGCAATCATGTGCCTCATACTTCTTGTACTGGAGGCAGGCATTCCCAGAAGAAAAAAGATCAGGGACAGCAAGTCAATTTTTGTGGGAAGCAAGCCTGGGCTTCTTAAAACTCCAACATATCTACTCTATATTAAATTTCCACTCTCACCAAGTAACTGATCACAGTTGGCATTTTGCAACCTGATGCTAGAGGACATCAGAAGAAAAAACATTCTCATAAAATGAAATTGCACTTATAAATAAATATGCAAAAATCCAAATGATAATCATCTACTATGGACATCTACTATGGTCACAGAACTATAAGTTTAACTCAAGAACATATTAAAATATTGCAAATTTAATTCAGAAAAACATTAAAACACTAAAAGAATTTGATAATTAAAAAAGGAAATATTTTTCCCTAAAATTGCAAGGATGGTTCAACATTGGCATATCTGCTAATGTAACTTACTACAAGAACAGCTTGAAGGAAGAAACACAAAAATTCATCTCAGAAAATATATATATATATGTATATATATATTTATAATGACATAATACTTGATATAATCAGTTCAGTTCAGTTCAGTCACTCAGTCGGGTCCAATTCTTTGCGATCCCATGATTTGCAGCATGCCAGGCCTCCCTGTCTATCACCAACTCATGGAGAATTGCTCAAACTGATGTCCATCGAGTCAGAGATGCCATCCAGCCATCTCATCCTCTGTTGTCCCTTTCTCCTCCTGCCCCCAATCCCTCCCAGCATCAGGGTCTTTTCCAATGAGTCAGCTCTTCTCATGAAGTGGCCAAAGTATTGGAGTTTCAGCTTCAGCATCAGTCCTTCCAAAGAACACCCAGGACTGATCTCCTTTAGGATGGACTGGTTGGATCTCCTTGCAGTCCAAGGGACTCTCAAGAGTCTTCTCCAACACTACAGTTCAAAAGCATCAATTCTTTGGTGCTCAGCTTTCTTCACAATCCAACTCTCACATCCACACCTGACCACTGGAAAAACCGTAGCCTTGACCAGACGGACCTCTGTTGACAAAGTAATGTCTCTGCTTTTTAATATGCTGTCTAGGTTGGTCATAACTTTCCTTCCAAGGAGTAAGCGTCTTCTAATTTCATGGCTGCACTCACCATCTGCAGTGATTTTGGAGCCCCCCAAAATAAAGTCTGACACTGTTTCCATTGTTTCCCCACTATTTCCCATGAGGTGATGGGACCAGATGCCATGATCTTAGTTTTCTGAATGCTGAGCTTTAAGCAAACTTTTTCACTCTCCTCTTTCAGTTTCATCAAGAGGCTTTTTAGTTCCTCTTCACTTTCTCCCCTAAGGGTGGTGTCATCTGCATATCTGAGGTTATTTATATTTCTCCCGGCAATCTTGATTCCAGCTTGTGCTTCTTCCAGCCCAGCGTTTCTCATGATGTACTCTGCATGTAAGTTAAATAAGCAGGGTGACAATATACAGCCTTGACGTACTCCTTTTCCTATTTGGACCCAGTCTGTTGTTCCATTTTCAGTTCTAACCGTTGCTTCCTGACCTGCATACAGGTTTCTCAAGAGGCAGGTCAGGTGGTCTGGTATTCCCATCTCTTTCAGAATTTTCCACAGTTCATTGTGATCCACACAGTCAAAGGCTTTGGCATAGTCAATAAAGCAGAAATAGATGTTTTTCTGGAACTCTCTTGCTTTTTTGATGATCCAGCGGATGTTGGCAATTTGATCTCTGGCTCCTCTGCCTTTTCTAAAACCAGCTTGAACATGTGGAAGTTCACGGCTCACGTATTGCTCAGGTCTGGCTTGGAGAACTTTGAGCATTACTTTACTAGCGTGTGAGATGAGTGCAATTGTGCCACAGTTTGAGCAATCTTTGGGATTGCCTTTCTTTGGGATTGGAATGAAAACCGACCTTTCCCAGTCCTGTGGCCACTGCTCTACGTAGTTCTATGCAATACTATTGCCTGCACCACCATCAAGATTCAGAATAGCTCCATCACCACAAGGACCTCTCTGTGATGCCTTTATTGCCACACCATGCCCGCATATCACTAGATCACCAGACACCTACTACTCTGTTGTCTACTTTCTTCTGATTGGGTTTACCATCACCTCCTGCCTATCTCGCCTGTTTCACACGCCTTTGTGTGAGAGGCTCTTTGCTTCATCAGGGAACAGTATATGCACACAGCTACCAGGGAACTTTGTCCTTTTCCCCTTTGCCTGGAACACTTTTTCCCAGAGAACCACCCTCACTCTCTTCTTTTCCTGAAGTCTCTGCTCAAATATCACCTCTTGAGAAAATATTTTTGATATCACTATTTGAAGCAATTCATATTTTTACTCACATATTCAGCAGTTTCTTTTTTCTTAGTCTGCTTTAGTTTTCTTCATAGGATCTGCTTGCTGCTGCTTCTGTTTAGTTGCTAACTTGTGTCCTACTCTTTGGGACCTGATGGACGGTAGCCCACCGGGCTCCTCTGTCTGTGGAATTCTCCCAGCAAGAATACTGGAGTGGGTTGCCATGTCCTCCTGCAGAGAATCTTCCCAACCCAGGGATCGAACCCATGTCTCCTGTGTCTCCTGCTTGGCAGGTATACTCTTTACCACTGAGTCAAACTTGGAAGCCCCTTAAAAGCATCTATCACCCTTCAATGTGTATTTTTTTCCCCAAATTAGTCATTATCTCTCTCTCCTCATCAGAATATATATATCACAAAAAAGACTTGACTATCTTGTTACAGCTATGTTCCAAGTATCTAAAATATTTCCTACACATAATGGATGCGTAATAAATATTTGTTGAATAAATAAATTCTCACAAATGATCACAGAGAGAAACTTTAAATACAAAGACTACGATTCTCTCTTATCCAGTTGGCAAAAACCAAAAACAAATGAAAACACTTAGTACTGGCAAGAATATGAAGAAATTGGCATCCTTAGACACTGTTAATGAATTTAAAATGGCACAGCAGTTTTAGAAGGAATTTTGGCAGTGTTTATCAAGTTTGAAATCCCCAAATACAATAACTTCACTTCTAGGAATCTTATTAAAATACTGACATTTAAAATTTGAACAAAACTAGGTGTATAGCTAGATGTTTTCTTCAACACATTTTTGTTATCATTAAAAGAAAACCTCTTAAATGCCCTTCAAATGTAAAATAATTAAATTAACTAAGATCTTACCACAGATATTATACAATTATTATTATGAGGGATCCCTATATATTTACTATCATGGAAAAAATGAAACAACAAAAGACAAGTTGTAGAAAATTATGTTAGGTATAATTATCTTATGTGATAGGAAAAAGCAGATCTGAATGCACATTTAGATGTGTGTGTGTGTGTGTGTGTGTGTGCGCGCACACGCACGCACACACATGTGTGCACGCACTCCGTACATACAAAATTAGACCAGGAAGTATTTATACCAATTCATTTACAATAACTGAGAATCCCTAGAATCTAGTAATCATTGAGATTACTAGATCAAACTTGAGGGAAATGTTTAAATTTTTTGTACTATATATTTTCTATATAAATTTTTATATTAGTGCATTTATTTTATAAATAGAATCTGAGGAGAAAAAAGTAAAAATTAAATGGAATGTAGTCTCATTAAACTACTTCAGATTAAAGTACATTTGACAAATAATATTGTAAGATATTTGATACAATGTGCTATCCTTTTAACAAAGAGACTTTCATTCAAACATAGTTCATAAGCCAAAGGAATAAAATGCTAATGGCAGAATTTCAGCTAGAATATTTCTACTATAGATTCCTAGAGATCATTCCATATCTACATCAATCAAAGAGCAGCATATAGGAATGTCTAAATCTCCTTTTATTCTTCATCCCATATAATGCAAACTATTCAAGGGCTTGCAAGGGAGCATTCAGGGTTCCATACCTGGAATTTAAATGACTACCAATAGATAGTTCCTTAACATTCTTAAAAAAAGGTATATATATATATATATATATATATGTATGTATGTATGTATGTATATCTTTTTAGATGACTTCTTAAAATGTATTTTTTCTGGTTGCTACAGATAGCATGTGGGATCTCAGTTCCCAGATGAGGGATTAAAATCGAGGCCCTTGCATAGTAAGTGCAGAGTCTTAACCACTGTACCACCAGGGAAGTCCCAGTAGTTTCTTACCATCTTAATACCAGACACCTACTGTAACTGGGCTACTTCTTGGCTCAGCTAGTAGTCCCCATGTAGAACTGCTCCTTGGGTGGATTCACAAGTGTTTCCACTGGCTGTATACTACATCCTTCAAAATGCATTCCTTCAGATCCAGGAGAGCAGATCCTCTCAGTATTTAGCTTCTCCCACATAAAAATTCCCCAAAGAATTTATCAGATAATCTGCTAGGAGTGTGGGGATGACCAATGGCAATCTAGTTAATATTATTTGAAAACAACTCTATGCACATACCCTACTCTCAACCAGCAACATGTCCAAATGGTAGATGCTGAATTTTAACACAGCACTTAATCTCAGTGAATAACTACAGGGTAACCTTCAAGCTGAAAATGTAAGGAAAGAAAGGAAAGGAACCATGTAAAACTGTAAAGTGGAATAGACAAAGGACAGAATGCTGAATGAGATGATGGAAAAAGACAACAGTAGAAGATATGTTCAGTAATACACAGGAGTAAATACTTGGGAAATTTTAAAATAATACAGTAATACCACCATACAGAATGATTTAGAAATATAACGAGATGAGGTAAATAAGATGTGGTAAGTAATACCATGAATTGCTGGGCTAAAGCATTCAACTGGTATATGGTACCTAATACCCCTTCACAATTTTATATTCAGAAGGATGGAGGAAAATAATTCAAATCTGTAAAACTGACAGAATATAATGTTTTTACATACATTTTCTCACTAAATGCCACAGCTCTGCTTGGAAATCAATGGATCTAAACATGTGATGTATTGCTCAAGGGGAGGCACCAAAATGGGACAAGGGGAGAGAAGCAACCTTGGTAAACACAGCCAAGCTGCTAACGGACTTGGACGTTGTTATTTTACCCTGAAAACCATCTCAACTCTCTTCCAATGGGTAAGAATTCCAACTTCACAAAACATACATAAGCACATGAAAAACCAAGCAAGTCACCACGAAACACAAATTAAAACTACAATAAGACAGTCATCCACCAACAGAGTCAAAAGTAAAAGGACTGAAATTACCAAATGCTGGTAAAGATATAAAGCAATGAGAATCTCACTGTTACACACAGCTGAAAGGTGCGTAAAAGAGGATAATCTATCGGGGGAAAACTTTTTTGAGATTAAAAAAAAAATAAAACTATATAACCTGTTACCTAGAAATTCTATTCCTAACTAGTTACCCAAGATAAATAAAAGAATTCGTTCACAAAAAAATGGGTTTTTCTGTGAACAAATAAATATATGAATGCTTATAGCTTTTTATAAACAACGATGAAAAACATCATGTTGATTGGCAGGAGGAAAAATAAATTGTGTTATAGTCACCACTGAAATATTACTCTACTCATGAAGATAACATGAATCAGATTCAGAAATATCATGCTGTGTGAACAACACAAAAAGGTACATGATATATTACTCCATTTATATAAAAGTCTAGAACTGTATAAACTGTATAAACTGACTGAAGGTTATAAATAGATAAACGGTTGCTCCTGGTGGAAGTTGGGTTTGGAAGTGAAATGGGACTGACCGGGAAGGGACAGAGCAAAATTTTGGGAGTAACAGAAATGTTGTTGTCTAAAGATACATTCATTAAAATATAGACTTATCTTCTGAATACTTTATTGAATATAAAATGTATGTATGTAAAATACACTTAATTAAAAATCACAGAGCTATGTTAAGATAAAATGAGAATTTCAGCTGTGCAAATATTTTATGAAAATCTCATTCAATTAAAACCAAAATTTCTGGAAAATTCTGTTGGCAGTACATTCATAGTGGAAGTTATAAAGCAAGTAGGGAAAGCAGCCGCCACCCCGGAACTGTCTGACAAATGAGAGGCTCTTTGGTACCAAAGATATAACAAGAGCGCAGAAAGAAAGCCTCTGAATCAGATTAACTGAGATTCTGTCCCCTACAGTTCTATTTAGTGGAAGTATACAGACAGTATTTTTCTAGTCCTCAAATTTGTGATTGGCTCAGTATAGCACGAGTACGTGCTCAGTCATGTCAGACTCTCTGTGACCCCCTTGGACTGTAGCCCACCAAGCTTCTCTGTCCATGGGATTCTCCAGGCAAAAATATTTGAGTGGGTTTCTATTTCCTCCTTCAGGGGATCTTCCCAATCCAGGGATAGAATCCATGTCTCCCTGTCTCCTGCATTGCAGAGGGATTCTCTACTGCTGAGCCACCAGGGAAGTCCTTGGTTAACATGAAAAGAACTGAATTGTCCTGGAGGAGGGGAGGGGAAGATGGGGGAGGACTATGGGGCAGCGGGGAGGAGGAGGATATGAGTTGAAAGAAGACAAAAAAGATAAAGAAGCTAGGAGAGAATAAGAATACCAAAGACAGAACTGAGACAGAAGACATACAGAAGAACCGACTGTGGACACAGCAGGGGAAGGAGACGGTGGGAAGAACTGAGAGGATAGCACTGAGACATTTACATCACTATATGTAAAAGAGAGAGCCAGTGGGATTTTGCTGTATGAAGCAGAGAGCTCAATTCAGTGCTCTGTGACAACCTAGAGGGGTTGGGATGGGGTGGGAAGTGGGAGGGAGGTTCAAGGGGGAGGGGACATATGTATACCTGTGGCTGACTCCTGTTGATGTATGGGAGAAAACAACACAACATTGTAAAGCATTTATCCTCTAATTAAAAAAAAAAAACAAAAACAAAACCTGAAGCAGAACAATGTGTCTAATGGCCTAATGAGGAATGTATTGAGTTGAAGAATTTGATGTAATACATGTCTCTTCATTTTTGATTTCTTCAAATCTTCAGGAAAATATCAGTTTCATATTAAATATCATTGTTTCATTGGAGCTCTACTTGGAGGCTATGTTCAGAGACTGAGTCTTGTTCTAAAATGGAGATGAGTCAATTTGGGACCAGCCATGGTCGGGTCCTGCTGCCCCCTGGTTTCCCTTCAAGTTCTTAAGAGTCTGTGACAGAGGCAGAGTGCTGACTTGCACCCAGAATTCAGAAATGCAAATTCCAAAAGCCAAGGGCTAAATCTCGTAAGATGGAACACATTTTAAAGTGAATGCCTCACCCTGAAGGGAATTTTGATCCTCCCAAATATTACAAGCACACCAAAGAAGATTTGACAGAATAAAACTCCAAGGGGTTTTGTGGGGCTTCATGGGAACTCTCCAAGGAGCACACAGTTTAAAGTCTCACACAAATTTAGAAAGGAAACACAGCCAAGACCATATGTTGGTGACTTTAGCATGGCATTATAATAACATTATAAGAACTAAAGCTTGGAATAAAATGGGACTGTAAAAATGATAAAGAATGCAAAAGAGGGCAAAGGGTATTTAAAAGTTTTATGGTAAGAAAAATAAGACAACTGGATGATTTTCCAGCTTGGGCAAATAGAACAATGAGATATAAGGGATAGAATAGCAATGGTAATTTAATAGTCAATTTTCATGGAATTTATTCTCAACATCAGGTACTAAGCTGCTGCTGCTGCTGCTGCTAAGTCACTTCAGTCGTGTCCGACTCTGTGCGACCCCACAGACGGCAGCCCACCAGGTTCCGCCGTCCCTGGGATTCTCCAGGCAAGAACACTGGAGTGGGTTGCCATTTCCTTCTCCAATGCGTGAAAGTGGAAAGTGAAAGTGAAGTTGCTCAGTCGTGTCCTAGTCTTCGCGACCCCATGGACTGCAGCCCACCAGGCTCCTCCATCCATGGGATTTTCCAGGCAAGAGTACTGGAGTGGGTTGCCATTGTCTTCTCCGACTAAGCTAAGCATTATGTTTACTATGCTATGTATACTTAGCACTATGTTTACTATGTTTACCTGTATGTTTACTATTTTATATGATGCTTACAACAGCCCTGTGAAACCAGTGCTATCATTAATTAGCTTTATTTTAGGCTTGTAGAAAACAGGATCCTAGAAGAGAATAAGTGATGCTAAGTCACACAGCCAGTGGGGGACATGACTGTGTCTAAACACAGCATTCAGAGTCCAGACCTTGCTCTTGGAAGCACCGCACGGTAGTTTACCTTTCAAACTCCACTGTTGCTATTATTACTGAAATCCTTGTCTACAGGTGAAAAAGCTAGAAACATCTTGGCTGAGAAGGGATCAGACATCTAAAGCAGATAAAGAGATGCTGTAGCTTTTCAAAATAAAATCAGCCTCCTGCTCGAGGTAAAATTACAACCCTGAAGAGGTGGAATTTATATAATCAATGCCTAGACCAGTGTTGAGATGGGAGAAAAGAACCCACAGATTCACTGTTTCCTTTTGGTATAAAAACAAAAATCATGCAAGTCCTCATCGCACATGGGTGTGGAAGGCCTGATCCCTGGGAATGAGTGTAAGAATTCCCCTAGGGAGCAGGAGCATCTCCTGGGGCAGACCCCATCTCCCTCTAGACACTGGGCCAGATGACCCAGGTGTTTTTGTGGCCTTGTTTCCATGGCTGCAACTGCAAGCCCCCAATCCACCTTCTTTCCCCACCAACCTCTATCCCCAGAGGCACTGTCAACAGGTCTCTGTTACTAAACTGTAGAAGTTAAGCAATACCACCAAAGGCTAAAGGATATCATATGGAAACTATATACACCCATCCTTTAAAAAGCAATTTGCACCTTGAGGTCAGAGTTTAGTAGCCACACCAGCTCACAGAATCATCTTTCCTTCCTGAATGCCAAGCCTGCTGCTCCCACTACTTGAGGACTTGCTTCCCTCAGAGCTCCCCTGCCCTGGAGTAATGGCGAAGAACACAAGCTCCAGAGTCAGATTCTATATCAAATCCTAGCCCTGCCATTGTGACCTTAGGCTAGTTACTGCCAGCTCAAAGCCTTGCTTTCTTATGGAATTAATGGGGACATAATGACTCATCTAAAGTATTTATACGGTACTTGTATCTCCCAGCAGTGCCACGTGCAAAGCAAGCATCAGGTATGACCTAAATCAAATCCCTTATGATTATACGGCGGAAATGAGAAATAGATTTAAGGGACTAGATCTGATAGACAGAGTGCCTGATGAACTATGGACATTGTGACATTGTACAGGAGACTGGGATCAAGACCATCCCCAAGAAAAAGAAATGCAAGAAAGCAAAATGGCTCTGTGAGGAGGCCTTACAAATAGTTGTGAAAAGAAGAGAAGCGAAAAGCAAAGGAGAAAAGGAAAGATATACCCATTTGAATGCAGAGTTCCAAGAACAGCAAGGAGAGATAAGAAACCCTTCCTCAGTGATCAATGCAAAGAAATAGAGGAATACAATAGATTGGGAAAGACTAGAGATCTCTTCAAGAAAATTAGAAATACCAAGGGAACATTTCAGGCAAAGATAGGCTAAATAAAGTACATAAATGGTACAGACCTAACAGAAGCAGAAGATATTAAGAAGAGGAGGCAAGAATACACAGAAGAACTGTACAAAAAAGATCTTCATGACCCAGATAATCAGGATGGTGTGATCACTCACCTGGAGCCAGATATCCTGGAATGTGAAGTCAAATGGGCCTTAGGAAGCATCACTACGAACAAAGCTAGTGGAAGTGATGGAATTCCAGTTGAGCCATTTCAAATTCTAAAAGATGATGCTGTGAAAGTGCTGCACTCAATATGCCGGCAAATTTGGAAAACTCAGCAGTGGTCACAGGACTGGAAAAGGTCAGTTTATATTCCACTTGCAAAGAAAGGCAATGCCAAAGAATGCTCAAACTACCGCACAATTGCACTCATCTCACACGCTAGTAAAGTAATGCTCAAAATTCTCCAAGCCAGACTTCAGCAATACATGAACCATGAACTTCCAGATGTTCAAGCTGGTTTTAGAAAAGACAGAGGAGCCAGAGATCAAATTGCCAAAATCTGCTGGATCATTGAAAAAGCAAGAGAGTTCCAGAAAAACATCTATTTCTGCTTTATTGACTATGCCAAAGCCTTTGACTGTGGATCACAATAAACTGTGGAAAATTCTGAAAGTAATGGGAATACCAGGACCACCTGACCTCTTGAGAAACCTGTATGCAGGTGAGGAAGCAACAGTTAGAACTGGACATGGAACAACAGACTGGTTCCAAATACGAAAAGGAGTATGTCAAGGCTGTATATTGTCACCCTGCTTATTTAACTTATATGCAGAATACATCATGAGAAGCGCTGGACTGGAGGAAGCACAAGCTGGAATCAAGATTGCCAGGAGAAATATAAATAACCTCAGATATGCAGATGACACCACCCTTAGGGGAGAAAAGTGAAGAGGAACTAAGAAGCCTCTTGATGAGAGTGAAAGAGGAGAGTGAAAAAGTTGGATTAAAGCTAAACATTCAGAAAACTAACATCATGGCATCCAGTCCCATCACTTCATGGCAAATAGATGGGGAAACAGTGGAAACAGTGGCTGACTTTATATTTGGGGGCTCCAAAATCACTGCAGATGGTGAGTGCAGCCATGAAATTAAAAGATGCTTACTCCTTGGAAGGAAAGTTATGATCAACCTAGACAGCATATTAAAAAGCAGAGACATTACTTTGTCAACAAAGGTCCACCTAGTCAAGGCTATGGTTTTTCCAGTAGTCATGTATAGATGTGAGAGTTGGACTATCAAGAAAGCTGAGCGCTAAAAAATTGATGATTTTGAACTGTGGTGTTGGAGAAGACTCTTGAGAGTCCCTTGGACTGCAAGGAGATCCAATCAGTCCATCCTAAAGGAGATCAGTCCTGGGTGTTCATTGGAAGGACTGATGCTGAAGCTGAAAGTCCAATAGTTTGGCCACCTCATGCGAAGAGCTGACCCATCTGAAAAGACCCTGATGCTGGGAAAGATTGAGGGCAGGAGGAGAAGGGGACAACAGAGGATGAGATGGTTGGATGGCATCTCCGACTCAATGGACATGAGTTTGGGTAAACTCTGGGAGTTGGTGATGGAGAGGGAGACCTGGTGTGCTGTGGTTCATGGGGTTGCAGAGTTGGACATGACTGAGTGACTGAACTGACTGAACTGAATATTAGACTTCTATGGGATAGTGCTGTTCAAAGCATGGTCCATGGAACAACAGTGCAGGCAATCTTCTAGGAGCCTAGATATGCAGGATCCCAATACCACACCAGACCTATAGAATCACAATCTGCATTTTAAAAGATAGGTGATTTTATGCACGTTATATCTGAGAAGCAGTATTCTAAATAGAAAACCAGGTAGCCTTTTACATTGTCTGCCTGGCAGAGAGGGGAATCGCTTTTCGCTCTACTAGATAAAGAAATTGAGGCCCCATCTAGCCAACTTCAGGCTTCTCAGTTGGCACTAGTGGTAAAGAACCTGCCTGCTAGTGCAGGAGATGTTAAGAGACATGGATTTGATCCCTGGGTCAGGAAGTTCCCCTGGAGGAGAGCATGGCAACCCACTCCATTATTCTTGCCTTGGAAAATCTCATGGAAGAGGAAGGAGCCTGGTGGGCTGTATACAGTCCATGGTGTCAGAAAGGGTCAGACTCCACTGAAGCAACTTAGCACACACGTTACCCAACTTCTCCTTTTTACAGACTTCACATTTCACATAACTATCAGTTAAAGACCAATGAAAAATTTGCTACTCCCCACCTTTACCAAAGGAACTCTGTTCTTTTAGGCTGCTTCAAGGCAAGTTATTCTGGGCCTTACTACATGAGGAACTTTATACATGAAAATGGAGGTAGAAAACAAACCAATTTTGAACAGGGAAAGAGGGTGAATTCCAAGGGATATTCAGTGTCATAATAATCCCAGGCCAAATTCAAAGGCTTATCTTTAAATAGACAGTAACCACACAGAAAGGAAAGCATACTTCATTATGAAATGATTAGGGTTCATTAAGCATCCTTTATGATGAAAGAATAGAAAATATGACCCTTGAAGAAAAAGTTGAAGACTGGGAGTGTTTGGGATAGAGAGAAAAAAGTAAGGAGTATAGTGTGGCTAGCTTTAAATTTTTGAAGGGTTTTCATATGCAAAATAGATCAATTTTAGGTAGCTCCTAAGTATAGAACTGGGAGAAATGTATGGAAACTAACAAGAAGCTATAGAACATGAGAGACATCTATGTAGTAACTGGAAATGTATAGCATAATAAATTAGTTATCACTAGCATGCAATCTGAAACCATATTGAGAAATGCTTCAAAAGGAAATCACTGTCTGAGAAAGGTTTGCACCAGACAAACTACAGACACTATGATTCCCTTTCTCAGGCAGTAAAGGAAACAGGAATGGTCACAACTATACTAATAGCCTTCAACCTTCACCTACATAGACACAGAACAGGTTAGTTTGGAACTGAGAGGCAGTCACTTAATATTGCGCATTTAATACATTAACATGCGAAAATGTTACATGAACATAAGTAAGAAAGATTCCTTATCTTACCAGCAGAGAAGGTCTTTATTCCCCAATAAAAGAGAAACACTTCTAAGGACAAATAGGTACAAGCTGTTTCTGAAAATGGAAGTGGGTTTGAGGAAGGAGTGGGGATTCTACTAATTACAGGGATTATAAATCATGATGCAGGACAACCCTTTGAGCAAGTAAGGTAACAATACACTGTTAAAATATATGAAGGAATTCATCGTGCAACATGTGTCTTTTCTGTGACTGTCCCATCCAAGTTTATGAAATCAGCCTCACCTTCCCATATCCAAAATTAGTTATGGTCTCACCCACCTACCCTTTCTGCTCCCCTCTCTCTCTCCACTGCAACCCCTTCCCGAGTGGCTCTTACTTACTTGAGTTACAAAGCATCTCCTTTCTCCCCCAACTTCACCAATCTTCTAGAAAAACATCAAAACTCAGACATATTCCAGTGTGTCCCCTAACATCAAATACCAAGTACATTAGAATAAAAATTTCTTTCATGTCCTATGTTTCCCCCAAAAAGATCACCCATATTCTCATTTGGAAATGATCATGAGGAACTCAAAAACAGATGTATTTCATAGGTCCCCCGCCCATGACAAAAATGGTCAATGAATAGATAAAAAATGCTTATAATTGTAAATGGAATAAGAAAACCACTGTGGAAAACGGAGTTTAAAAGTATTACATAATGTTCAAAATAGGATGAGAAGAACAAGAAAGGAAAGCTCCTATAAGAAGCCTTCTTTTGACATAAAAGAAGCAAAAAAACATTGACCTGTGATAACAAGGTCTAAATTATACTGTATAAGTTTTTCCCTACTCTTAAAGATAAAAGGGAAAGTCAGACAAAGTCTTACTAAACTGAGCTTCACACTTTTAAGATGAGAGGGATCAGATTGATGGCTGGTATATAGCCACCATGCTTTTTTAAACTTTAAGTCTACCTCGAGCCATTTGGAAACTGAGTACGAAAATAATCATCTTCGTCTTTGTAATAGGTTATATAGATTTTCAAGAAACTTTGACACCATATTATCACATTAGACAATTCCTGCAGGGTCATAAAGAAAAAACCATATACCTTATATAAGATGTAAGAATAATCAGGAAACAGAAATCCATAAAATCCTAGCTAAACAACACTTAAGAGTTAGCAAGTCATTAAAAGCTTTGATGCTAAAACTATAAACCCTACACTGAGTCCTGACATAAAGTTATCATTGGAACAAGTTCTTATAGCAACTCTGTAATTACTAGGGCTGCTTTCCAGCCCCTAGAACTTGAATACTTGCTAAACTAAGCTTGAAAGAAAATTGTTAAACTCGTATGAAGAAAAATCAGTGTAAGTTAGTACAGATGGCGCATACTTTGTAAGCACATTAACTTTTAGGCCAGGGTAATGAATGGAGAGGTGGGTAGTTAGAAGTCTAAGGCATGTGCTTTACCCTTAGGTCTGAAATTAATCAAATTCAAGAGTCAGGCAAGTTCATGTACTGTAGGTCTCAATTTGCATATTCAGAATAAAAGTATTGAATTGTGTCAATTTTCCATAATCTTCCTCATTTATAAGAATCACCTGTTCTATCGCTTCAAAAATGTACAAATTTCAAGGCTCTCAGTAGACGTACTGAAACAGAATGTCAGGAGAGGAGCCGAGGAAGGCATACATTTGCCAAGTATTACAGGTAATTCATATCACTGGGTTTGTTGATAATTCATGCTTAAATGATAGCTAACTTTTCTCTCAGTTCCAAGATTACATTTCTTTAAATCTTGCTTCAAAGAATAGTTTCTCATAGCCTAAACACATAAATGTGGAAAGGTACTCTTAAATCAACAAATAATTCATATTTAAATGAATGTATCAGTCTTAAAAATGACAGATGTGGTTTCAAGCTTTATCTGGTCTAAAGAATACTAAATGAGTCTGACCAATTTCATAATATATCCTAACTAAAAAAAAAAAGAAAGTTGCAGACTTAGAATTTGGGGGAAATTATGTACCTTTAGTGTCCTCAATCAATTCTATTTCAAGGAAAGGAGATTATACAGATAACAAGAATGCATATAAACAAATTTTCTTCAGAATGCTACTATTTCTTTCACTTATATTTACACTAATATTCAATATACCTGTGAGATGAAAATGAATATATTCTATCATCTTTATAAAAGGATAAATTGAAGCCAGAATTGAGTAACCCATCTACCCAAGGCTAGGGATCATTAACAGTGACACAGACAGAATTAGAATTCTATTCACTCCCAGTCCGGTATTTCTTTTCACATAACTTCATTTTATCAAAGTGTAATAGCTATTATCACAGTTTCATGTACATTTGAAAATTCCCACAATAAAATCTTTTTTTTTTAATATTACCTTGAGATAAATAAGTGGCAACTTATAGATAGAAACCTTTCATTTTCTAAAGCAGAACTTCCAGAATATCGGCTCTACTAACCAACAGTTTTGGGAGAATCATTTAAAAGTTCACATCTCAAAAATTTCTGCAGGAGAAGCCAATCTGCTACATATTTATTTCTCTATCCTTAATAAATTCTTCTTATAGTTTGCTGGATAAAACTGCACATCAATAGCCCAATACCCCTACAGTATCTATCTGATTCAGAGAAACAGAACACAGTTCCCAGGAGTCTGAATGCTGCAATTTTCAAAAGAGAAAAGACATTTTCTATATAGAAGTATCTGTTGATTGCATGTATATGTGTATTTTACTGTAATAACTGTATTCTATGAACTAACATCAAAAATAGGATACTGAAAAACAAGATTGCTTTTAGCCAATCAAAGATTTTGGAGAGTGGGGGGCCATTTTACGGTTTCATATATTGGAGGGCTTGCCTGGGGGCTCAGTGGTAAAGAATCTGCCTGCCAATGCAGGAGACATGGGTTTGATTCCTGGTCCAGGAATATCCCCTGGAGAAAGAAATGGCAACCTACTCTAGTATTCTTGACTGGAAATCCCCTTAGCAGAGGAGTCTGGTGTGATATAGTCCATGGGGTCTCAAAAGAATTGGACACAACATAGCGTCTGTACATTACCACCACCACAGTGGAGATACTAGTTTCTGATTATAACCAGAAAACCAGCAGATCACTCACTATATATAATTTGTTATATTTTTCATTGAAAGGGACATATTAACCAATGTGTGTCCATGTGGTGTGTGTGTGTGTGTTGCTATTGTTTTGGAGAGACAGTTTCTTCATGATCTTTCTTATTTCTGCATATCCTGTGATCAGAGATACTGACAGCTTTTGTTTCAGACTATTTTTAAAGTATGTTTATATACTGAATAGCCTTGGGGAAAAAGGCTCTGTCACCCTCTGGGGCAAAGGTTGTACAGGTTTGCTTTCAGCCTGTTTTAAAGGATTGGGGTCTCTAAGGTTCAATGTCAGGTTTCCAGGTGGCTCAGTGGTAAAGAATCCATCTGCCAAGAAGGAAACCCAGGTCTGATTCATGGCCTGGGAAGATCCCCTGGAGAAGAAAATGACAACCCACTCCAGTATTCTTGCCTAGGAAATCCCATGGACAGAGCTGCCGGGTGGGCAACAGTCCAGGGGGTCTCGGAGAGTCAGACAAACTTAGTGACTACACCACCACCACCAGCACCGTGGAGGCTCAATGTCTCCCTCCTGTTACATAACTCACCATGCGTACAGGCATTGCAGGGCCCCTGTGGGTTGCAAATGGGAACCAGGGCTCCAGAAACTGGTCCAATTGATGACATTCTGGCAATTGACATGGCTATAAGTAACAAATGCCCTTTGTCTCTGACCAAGGGATGTTATGTCTTCTGCCAGCATCTATGAAAAGGTTGCAGGCAAACATGTTAGCTGGCAAGTAGAATAATATCCGAGACCCTTTACTGTTCTTGACATGTGTGTGTCATTTATCCACATTTGAGCTTACTGATAGCTCTTGCTATAAAGACTTTGCACAATTCCTTCAGAATTGTCTTTCAACTTTATTTACATACTAAGAAATCCAGAAGCGTCATTTTATGACTTGTCATCTCAATTAAGTAACTGAATAGCCTTGGACAGTACTCTGTAAAAGTAAAAAATTTTGTTATGTGTTCTATGTATTATACTACTCCAAAATTCTCATCTACCACCCATTTTTTCTATGTCAAACTATGCAACAGAGTGCTTAAGTCATGGTCTGTAGATTTTATCCATTAAAGTCACATGAGATGGTTTGAAAGAGATCCCATTCAAATTTCTATGGAAGTACCAAATCTGTTAGTTGTAGATTCTGAAGGCATTGAGACAGAATTTACAGATTAGTGCCATGTTCTTGGTGACTGACTAATCTCAGGTAGATGTCAACTGACATGGAACTTAAGGAGTTCCTATATCCATCTTACCAGGTTCAGGGCAGCAAAGTGTCTGGCCAATCCTGGGTCACGCCCTTTCCCAGAGAGAAATGATCACATAATCTTATTACTGAAAGAAACTTTGTTGTTGGATCATATTCTGATTTCCTCATTTACAGATGAGAAGCTGAACTATTTGTATTTTAACAAAAACTTTAAAATACACACTCTTCCTTTTCTGGGTGGCTTGTTATTTAACATTGTACTTGAAAAATACTTTTACTTACTTGTAATATAATATTCTTTATATTACACTTGCATAATTTTTGTGTTTCCTTCTCCAAATTGGGTTTGACTCCTAATAGCCAAGGTTGATTTGTTCATCCCTCTGTCCCTAATATTTGATTCACTATGTTGCCTATGTCAAGGCTCCAATAAATGTGTGAGTGCATAAGAAAGCAAAGCCTTTATTGTCTAAAAAAGAAAAAAATAATAACAACACTTTTTACATATTGAGTGTTTACTATATATCAGGCGTTGGGCTATGATTTTTTTCTCCTTTCAATATAGATCATCTCATTTACTCCAGATAACTATGGTTATCTCCATTTCACAGATGAAGAAACTGGAGATTTAGACTGGCTATGTGACCTGCCCAAAATCAGTGTTTTTTTTTTTTTAGTCACTAAGTTGTATATGACTCCTTGCAGCCTGGACTGTAGCCCACCAGGTTCCTCTGTCCATGAGATTTTCCAGGCAAGAATACTGGAGTGAGTTCTCATTTCCTTCTCCAGGGGATACTCTGGACCCAGGAATCCAATCCATGCCTCTTGGCAGGAGATTCTTTACCACTGAGCCACCAAGGATGCCAGTCCAACATCATATAGGGAGTAAATGGGGGAGCTAGTGCTCAAACATTCCAGTTTCCACTTCAGAGCTTAAATTCTTAATTATAAGCTAGTTAGACCACTGTACATCTTAACATCATACCACATAACCCATATATTCATAAGAATCACCCTCTAACTTTAGTAACCCCCAAGTATTGATTTCTCAATAAAGTGTTTCAAAAGGGAGAACAGTATCTAAATCTTACTCCCTACTGTCTGTGATACATTACCTTAGGTGGCAAAGGTAACTGAGTCTGTGTACCTTAACAGGGGAGGGCAAAACCTGACTCCATGTTGTATCTGTTTCTTTTCTTTAACCTTTGCTTTTTCCTGCTTTTGTTATTATAATCATACATAATGACCTGTCTCAGGGAATCCTGCTCCTCTGCCTGATTGTTTATCTAAAGTGACTTTATTCAGCTCATAGGGAGAAGATCAGACTCTGCCTACCTCTGAATGGCTGCGGAGAAGAAGAAATTAACATATCCCCTCCCTGATGCTGGCCAAGCCAGAATACATTTTGCAAAACTAATGGCCTTTTTACTTTACTTCCTCACCTCCTCCCTCTATAAAATAAACTGGTATCCAGACGACTGACGTGACTGAAGAAGAAGACCCCAATAAGATGGTTTTGGGGGACAATAGTCCACCATTTCCTCAGTCTGCTGGCTTTCTAAATAAAGTTGCTATCCCCTGCCTCGACACCACGCCTCCCAGTGTACTGGCCTGTCATGCAACAAGTAGAGTGAGCTGGGACTCCATAACGTGTTCATCATCTGACCTTGAGACGGGGAGATTATGCTAGATTATCCAGGTGGGACCAGTGTCATCACAAGGATCCTTATAAATGGATGAGAGAGGAATAAGGGTCATGGAAAGATATCTGAGGATGCTTTGTTGCTGGATGGCTGTGAAGACAGAGGAAGGAGTCATGAGCCAACAAATAAGGGGAGCCTTTCAAAGCTGATAAAAGTGAGGGATAGTCCCTGAGAGTCTCCAGAAGGAACTGAGCTCTGTCCGCATCTTGATTTTAGAGCAGTGAGATCCATTCACATTCTGACCTCCAGAACTATTAATCAATTTGTGCTGTGTCATTAAATTTGCTATAGCAGCAGCAGGAAATTAATACAGGGGTGTAATTAATAGTAAAGAATACCTGTGGCAGAGACAGCTAGCTACCCTCCAATTATCTTCCAAAGTGTACAGCTATTGCTAGAAAATGGCCTCTTAGCCAGAGGTCACACCCTTCAAGGACCTCTAATCCCCATTCCCTTACTCTTCTGCTCTGAAACAGGGACAAAATGACTAGTCTCTTCAGTATACTGTGCAAGAGTGTCAGCTCTGAATCAAGATGAGTTCCCTGCTCTCTGCTGCCTGTGTGACACAAGGCTGCCTTCTTGACACACAACATGGAACTCAGACAGAGAAAGGTCCACTAACTTGCTCAAGGCCACACTGTGTGGCTGGGATCGAATGAATGGAAGGGTGGGTGCAGCCAGGAGAGGCAGACTAAGGATAGATCAGGCAGAGCTCTGTGAGAGAGGTTAAGTTTTAAATCACACAGGGGCACTGAAGTCATTTTGCATGGGAACGATAGATTCATAGAAGCCTTCTTGTGAAGCTGCTTCATCTGGAGAGTGGAAAATAATAACAGTAGTTATTCAGTGCTTATTGCATAAAGCTCTAAGTGATGTGTAGCATATGGATGCTCATCTAATCCTCACAGCACTCTATAAGCTAGGAATGATCATCATTCCCCACATCTCCCCTGTAAGGGGTACAGTGAAAATTTGGACAGAGGTAATGTGTCTATGAACCACATTAAATACACCCCACTCTATTTATATGGAGCCAAGAGTACAAAGAGGGAAATAAGTCAGGAAACTATTATAGTAGTCCATATGAGAAATACTGCTAGAAGGGGAGACAGAAATAAGCAGAATAAACAAACAGACAAAGAAAGAGAGAGAAGTAAAGATGTGACCAAGCAAGACCCTGTGGGGCCTTTCCAGAACAGTTGTTGTTCAGTTGCTCAGTCATGTCTGACTTTTTGTGACCCCATGGACTGCAGCAGGCCAGGCTTCCCTGTCCTTCATTCCCAGGGTTTTCTCAAACTCACACCCACTGAGTTGGTGAAGTCACCCATCCACCTCACCCTCTGTTGTCCCCTTCTCCTTCTGCCCTCAATACTTCCCAGCATCAGGGTCTTTTCCAATAAGTCAGCTCTTCACATCAGGTGGCCAAAGCATTGGAATTTCAGCATTATCATCAGTTCTTCCAATGAATATAGACCCCTCCCTGTATTCTCTCCTCTAGCTCCTCTGAAGTACCTAGAATAGCTGTATCTGATGCATATTTCCTAAGTTATCTTACAGATGCCAAAACCCCCACAAAATGGAAGTACACCATGAGTATATGGCCCTCCAGATCTCTTGGCACCTGAGGGTTGATATTCTTAACCCCTGTGACACTGCCCTGTTACCTTACCATCAACCAGCTGGAGAATCATGCACGAGCTGATTACATACCCTGCAACTCCCCTCCCTCCTTGCTTTTAAAAATAATTTGCTGAAATTCATCCAGGAATTCAGGATTTTTGAGTACTAGCTGTCCCAGACTCCTTGTCTGGTGCCCTACAATAACCATTGCACTTTCCTTCACCACAATCCAGCATCAGTAGATTGGCTTTACTGTATGTGGGTGAGTAGGTGCAAATTTCAGTATGGTACAACAAAATTAACAAAATTTAGTGATACGCTAAATGTGGGCAAAGAGGTGAATGACAAGAGAAGTGCCAAGTGTTCAGGTTTCTAGTATAAATGTTTGCAGGAAGAGAGAAAATTTCCTGAATTTTGGAGCCCTGGAAAAGAATCTGATATGCTATTGGGCAGAACAATGAAAAGTCCAATATGGGGAACATTGTAGTTAAAATGCTATAGTTTATTCCAAAAGAAATATCTGGGTTCTGTACTGACCTCCAAGCCTAAAATAACTAGGAAAACTCAGAAACATTCCATCAAGTCAGAAAGAGCATTTAAGTCTTAGAAAAGCAGATCTTGAAAGAATAAAATGAACTACAATTATATATTCCACACAGAAACACAGAGACTCTTAGAATTAGAAGGGGTATCATGATTTAGCTCTTTTTCTTTTTTTCAGTTTTTTTCCTAACATGGAAACTGATTCTCCCCTCCAGTATTAAGAAAATGGTCAGAAGACACAAATAGTCATCTAACCATTCTTAAATACACAGAGACACATTTAGATTAAGATCTAAATGACACTTCCATCTTGAGGACAGAATCTGGCAAGAAGTCCAAACCTAGAGCAGAAAAGAAAGCTAATGACTAAAATAAGTTGGTGAGAAAGTTGTGAAACTTTCCTGAAGGAAGAGCTGGACAAAAAGTTGATATGTCTTCAATGTCCTACTTGCATTCGCATATTCAAAAAGGCTGGAGAAATAGATTTGGAAGAAACAACTTTGTTTCTGAAATTGCACTGCCAAGAGAAACCTCATTACGTCTTGGCTTGGTGTTCAAGAAAATGTAATCCAGTAGACAAAATAAAGTTTAGAGGGCCAAACTTTAGACTTTAAATCTTTAGACAAGCTAAAGATTGTAAATGCACCAGTCTCAACATGTTTTGTTTTTTTTTCCCCCCAAATATGATCTTCAATTCTGAATGGAGAACTTAACTGTTCATTAATGAAATGCAGGTATATGTGAATAACTGCAATGAAGAGAAAAACTGTTCCAAAGTGAAAATCAATGCCTGAAACTGAATGGTAAGTCTAGATGCAAAGGTTTCTGTTCATTTGTTCAAGAAATACCTACTGAGCTCTTCCTACTTTTGCTGGATGACATACTGACTGCTGTGAAGTTGAGCAAAGATACTGAAAATGTTACAGCTCACAAAGATTCATGTCAGATGAAAAGAAGAGGAAAAGGACTAGGAACGGGAAGAAATGGGGAAAAAATGAATGATGAGGAAGAAGGAATATATAGAAGGAGGAGAAAGGAAAATGAGGTTGTGGTGGGCGGGGGGGAGAGAAGAAAAATGAAGGAGAAAAATAATTTTTACAGCTACCACTGTACTTCAGGTTCAAACTATGTCTTGTGTAGATTGTTATAATAAATCCTTCAAAATAGTATCTCTCATTTTTTCTTGTGATACATACTTGAGTTTTGTGGTTGCTGAGCCCTCTAGAAAGCAGAGCTTATGATGAGAATTAAGGTGTTAATACTTTATGTGTGAGATACAAGGCTTACCAGGCAGTAACAGAAGAAAAAAGAAGAAAAAAAACAAAACAAAACAAAGAACAGTAGGGGTAAAGCAGGGAAAATAAGAAGTAATGTTATGTGATGTGTTTTGTAGGCTACCATTTTACGATACACTACAATGATATATAGCAGATTTGAGTATTTGGAAAACAGAATTTCTCTAGAAGGGTAAAAAAAAAATGTACTGGAATCATATACAGGTGCACTGGGAATAACCTGTTGCTGTTGCTATTGTTGTTTAGTTGCTAAGTTGTGTCTGACTCTTTGCAACTCCATGAACTATAGCCTGCCAGGCTCCTCTGTCCATGGAATTATCCAGGCAAGAATACTGGAGTGGGTTGCCATTTCCTTTTCCAGGGGATCTTCCCAACCCAGAGATCATCTCCTGCATTGGCAGGCAGATTCTTTACCTCTGAGCCACCAGGGAAGCCCCAGGAGTAGCCTAGGTCTCTCCTAAATTGTATTTGCCTCCAATGATGTTTCATTCCTCAAGGATCCAGGTCTCCTCTCCTTCTGGGTTGTATTTCCCAGTCTGAACTATCCAGCCCCTCAGCTGCTGCTCAGGAAACCAGATCCAAGGGACAACAAGATGGTGTTTTACCGAAGTCTGAAAGTGAATTATGAATCACATTACTGCAGAGCATCAGCCAAGAGAAAGAAAGATGAAGGTAGTAAAAGAAACACGAGCGAGGACAAAGCTTGAATTCAGTTCAAGCATCTTTTATGTGTCAGATACTGTGCTAAGTGCTGGGGTGGTGGGACAGTGACATCACAGACCTCACAGATCTTGCACAGTACCCTGGTTAACAATGAACACAAGCAGTGCAATTACAATGCAGTGAGATGACATGGCTGGGGAGCAGAGACTCTTTGTCATCTCATCTGGAAGGACTGATGCTGAAACTCCTTCAGTTTCAGGTGAAGCTTGGCCACCTGATGCGAAGAGCTGACTCTGGAAAAGACCCTATGCTGGGAAAGATTGAGGGCAGGAGGAGAAGGGGATGACAGAGGATGAGATGGTTGGATGGCATCACCGATTCAATGGACATGAACTTGGGCAAACTCCTGTAGATAGTGAGGGAAAGGGAGGCCTGGCATGCTGCAATCCATGGGGTTGCAAAGAATCAGACTCGACTTAGTGACTGAAAAACAAGAACAGGTTGATAATCTAATGAATGCTTAAAGCAGACACTCTTCAAGATTTTTACTAAGTTCAATAATTCAAAAACATTTGCTATATCATACTAAGATGTTTGTTACACTTGATTAAAAAAATCACTGAGATACAAATGCAGTGAAACAGAACCAGTAGAGACCAATCTCAATTGAGACTCCTTGTGACCTCATTCCCTATAAGTATTTCATTTTCAACTTTTCTTAGCTTTCACACTTTTGGAGAGAGTATTTGAGCTACATTCGCATATATGCTATATATTCCCAATAACTGAGTATGTTTCCAAGGTAGAACGATTATAGGTCAACAGACTTTTCTGTCTCTTGGTCTCACGTGAATTGCCATTCAATACCCAGCTATTAATTGGCAGGAATTACTTTGTCTAGTTATCTGTGCATCTCTATTACTATAAAACAAGGGAAAAACTCTGTAACCCCATTTAAACAGTCTCATTTCTCCTCTAAGGGTCCACTCTAAGGAAATTGCTAAGCACATTATTTTCCTGACAATTTCCTCACACCCAAATGAGGTTACTGACCTTTAAATCAATTTCTAAAGACAGGTAAAGGACATTTCTAGACCTTCAAGTGATGGTAGAGCACCTCCTTCAACTGTCTCTTAAGAAATCTGTTCATCTGTTTATAATGTAAATTATTTCGTATCTCAAAATGTTCTTGTATATTCAAATAAATCTGCAAATAAGACATGACCATTCACAACAATCCTCTTAGCACACTGACATCTGTACTCTAATTGTTTTCCCCTATAGTGCCCCTCCCCTTTACCCTCTCCCCACTATTAAGCTGTTTTCAATATCTGAGTCTATTTATGTTTTTTATATTCATCCATTTGTTTTATAGTTTATATTCCACATGTAATAATTACACTATTTGTCTTTCCCTGATTTATTTCAATAAACATGAAATTCTCCAAATCCATCCATGTTTTTACAAACAGAAAAAATTCATTCTTTTTTATGACTGAAAAGTATTTCATTGTATAAATGTATAAATCTTCTTTATTCACTCATATACTTGATGAACTTTTAGGTTAATTTCATAACTTGGCTATTATAAATAACACACAATGAACACTGGCATGCATATATCTTTTTTTTCCATTAATTTTTATTAGTTGGAGGCTAATTACTTTATAATATTGTAGTGGTTTTTGTCATACATTGACATGAATCAGCCATGGATTTACATGTATTTCCCATCCCGATCCCCCCGCCCACCTCCCTCTCTACCAGATCCCTCTGGGTCTTCCCAGTGCACCAGGCCCGAGCACTTGTCTCATGCACCCAACCTGGGCTGGTGATTTGTCTCACCATAGATACTATACATGTTTTGATGCTGTTCTCTCGAAACATCCCACCCTCACCTTCTCCCACAGAGTCCAAAAGTCTGTTCTGTACATCTGTGTCTCTTTTTCTGTTTTGCATATAGGGTTATCATTACCATCTTTCTAAATTCCATATATATGTGTTAGTATACTGTAATGGTCTTTATCTTTCTGGCTTACTTCACTCTGTATAATGGGCTCCAGTTTCATCCATCTCATTAGAACTGATTCAAATGAATTCTTTTTAATGGCTGAGTAATATTCCATGGTGTATATGTACCACAGCTTCCTTACCCATTCGTCTGCTGATGGGCATCTAGGTTGCTTCCATGTCCTGGCTATTATAAACAGTGCTGCGATGAACACTGGGGTGCACGTGTCTCTTTCAGGGTCTTTTCCAACGAGTTGGCTCTTCTATCAGGTGGCCAAAGCATTGGAGCTTCAGTATCAGTCCTTTTAACGAATATTCAGGGTTGATTTCCTTTAGGATTGACTAATTTGTTCTCTTTGCAGTCCAAGGGATTCTCAAGAGTCTTCTGCAACACCACAGTTCAAAAGCATCAGTTGTTTGGCCCTCAGTCTTCTTTGTTGTTCAAGTCTCATATCCATACATGGCTACTGGAAAAACCACAGCTTTGACGATACAGACGTTTGTTGGCAAAGTAATGTCTCTGCTTTTCAATACACTATCTAGGTTTGTCCTAACTATTCTTCCAAGGAGCAAGCAACATTTAATTTTGCGGCTGCAGTCACTGGACACATTGATTTTGGAGCCCAAGAAAATGAAACCTGACACTATTTCCACACTTTCCCCATCCATTCACCATGAAATGATGAGACTAGATGTCACGATCTCCGTTTTTTGAATGTTGAGTTTTAAGCCACCTTTTTCACTCTCTTTCACTTTCATCAAGAGGCTCTTCCGTTCCTCTTTGCTTTCTGCCATTAAAGTGGTATCATCTACATATCTAAGTTTTTTGATATTTCTCCCAGCAATCTTGATTCCAGCTTGTGATTCATTTAGCCTGGCATTTCACATGATGTACCCTGCATATAAGTTAAACAATCGAGGTCAAAACATACAGCCTTGATGTACTCCTTTCTCAATTTTGAACCAGTCTGTTGTTCCATGTCCAGTTCTAACTGTTGCTTCTTGTCTGGTATACAGGTTTCTTAGAAGGCAGATAAGGCAGTCTGGTATTCCCATTTCTTTAAGAATATTCCACTGTTTGTTGTGATCCACACAGTCAAAGGCTTTAGTGTAGTCAATGAAGCAGAAGCGGATTTTCTTTTTTAATTCCCTTGCTTTGTCCATGATCCAGTGTATGATGACAATTTGCTCTCTGGTTCCTCTTTTTCTAAATCCAGCTTGTACATCTGGAAGTTCTTAGTCCACATGCTGCTGAAACCTAGTTTGAAGAATTTTGAACATAATCTTGCTAGTATGTGAAATGAGAGCAATTTGTATGGTAATTTGAACATTTTTTGGTATTACCTTTCTTTGGGATTAGAATGAAAACTGACATTTTCCAGTCCTGAGGCCACTGCTAGTTTTCCAAATTGCTGGCATGGGTGCAGCGCTTTATCAGCATCATATTTTAGGACTTGAAATAGCTCAGCTGGAATTCCATCACTTCCACTAACTTTGTTTGTAGTAATGCTTCCTAAGGCCCATTTGACTTCACACTCCAGAATGTCTGGCTCTATGCGGGTGACCACACCATCATGGTTATCTGGGTTATTAAGAGCTTTTTTGTACAGTTCTTCAGTTTATTCTTGCCAACTTTTCTTAATCTCTTCTGTTATGTGCTTGCTATTTTTGTTCTTTACTGTGCCTATCTTTGCATGAAATGTTCCCTTGGTATCTCCAATTTTATTAAAGAGATCTCTAATCTTTCCCATTCTACTGTTTTCCTCTGTTTCTTTGCATTGTTCACTTAAGGAGGCTTTCTTATCTATCCTTGTTATTGTCTGGAACTCTGCATTCAGTAGGCAACAGTGGCAGTGGTGAGGCCAGGATACCCTCTGCTCCTGGGCATTCTCCAACATTAGTTTCAGCCTTCCCCAGGCCCCCTTCCCATCCACTCCAGCAGGGCTTTTGCCTCTACCCTTGGTAGAGGCATGTTTAACAAGGACCAGCATGGGACAACCAGGGCACCAGGCATGTCATCCAGCTACATTAAGTGCCTGAAGGCCGTGTCTCTGTGAGTTAGGGCCTGACATATCATAGTCCACTGGAGAAGGGAATGGCAAAGCACTTCAGTATTCTTGCCTTAAGAATCCGATGAACATCACAGCACTGTTTATAATAGCCAGGACATGGAAGCAACCTAGATGCCCATCAGCAGACGAATGGGTAAGGAAGCTGTGGTACATATACACCATGGAATATTACTCAGCCATTAAAAAGAATTCATTTGAATCAGTTCTAATGAGATGGATGAAACTGGAGCCCATTATACAGAGTGAAGTAAGCCAGAAAGATAAAGACCATTACAGTATACTAACACATATATATGGAATTTAGAAAGATGGTAATGATAACCCTATATGCAAAACAGAAAAAGAGACACAGATGTACAGAACAGACTTTTGGACTCTGTGGGAGAAGGTGAGGGTGGGATGTTTCGAGAGAACAGCATCAAAACATGTATAGTATCTATGGTGAGACAAATCACCAGCCCAGGTTGGGTGCATGAGACAAGTGCTCGGGCCTGGTGCACTGGGAAGACCCAGAGGGATCTGGTAGAGAGGGAGGTGGGCGGGGGGATCGGGATGGGAAATACATGTAAATCCATGGCTGATTCATGTCAATGTATGACAAAAACCACTACAATATTGTAAAGTAATTAGCCTCCAACTAATAAAAATAAAAAAAAAAAAAGAAGCCGATGAACAGTATGAAAAGGTAAAAATATGACACTGAAAGATGACCCCGCCCCCCCACAAGTCAGTAGATGGTCAATATACTACTGGGGAAGAGCAGAGAAAGAGCAACAAAAAGAATGAAGAGGCTGACCAAAGTGGAAACTCCCAGTTGTGGTTTCATCTGGTAGTGAAAGTAAAGTCTGAAGCTATAAAGAATAATATTGCAAGGAATCTGGAATGCTAGGTCCATAATTTAAGGTAAATTGGATGTGGTCAAATGAGACAGCAAGAGTAAACATTGACATTTGAGGAATCAGTGAACTAAAATGGACAGGAATGGGGGAATTTAATTCAGATGCCCATTGTAACTACTACTGTGGGCAAGAATCCCTTAGAAAGAATGGAGTAGACTGCATAGTCAATAAAAGAGTCTGAAATGCAGTAGTTGGTTACAATCTCAAAAATAACAGAATGATCTCAGTTTGTTTCCATGGCAAACTATTCAACATCACAGTAATCCAAATCTATGTCCCAACCAATAATGCTGAAGAAGCTGAAGTTGAATAGTTCTATGAAGACCTACAAGACTTCCAAGAATTAACACCAAAAAAGGATGTCCCTTTTCATCACAAGGGACTGAAATGCAAAAGTAGGAAGTCGAGCGATACCTGGAGTAACAGACAAGTTTGGCCCTGGAGGACAAAATGAAGCAAGACAAAGGCTAACAATTGTGCCAAGAGAATAAACTGGTCATAGCGAACACTCTCTTCCAACAACACAAGAGATGACTCTACACATGGACATCACCAGATGGCCAGCACCCAAGTCACATTGATTATATTCTTGGCAGCCAAAGATGGAGAAGTTCTATACAGTCAGCAAAAACAAGATCCGTGGCTCAGATTGTCAGCATCTTGTTGCAAAGTTCAGACTTAAGTTGAAAAAAGTAGTGAAAGCCATTAGGCCATCCAGGTATGACCTAAATCAAATAATTTATTATTATACAGTAGAGGTGACGAACAGATTCAAGGGACTCGATCTGGTAGACAGAGTGCCTAAAGAACTATGGACGGAGCTTCATAACATTGTACAGGAGGTGATGACCAAAACCATCCCCAAGAAAAAGAAATGCAAGAAGGCAATGTGGTTGTCAGAGGAGGCCTTACAAATAGCTGACATAGACTCGCAAGTCCCACAAATTTCTCTCCTAGAACTGCTTTTGCTGTGTCCCATAGGTGTCAGACCATTGTGCTTTTTAGTTTGTTTATTTTCATTTGTTTCCAAGTATTTTTTATTTCTTATTTTTTCAGTGGTTGCTCAGTAGCATATTATTTAACCTCCATGTCTTTATATTTTCTGAATTTTTTTTCCTGTAGTTGATTTATAGAGTCATATTTTGTGGCCAGAAAAGATGCATGATATTACTCTAATGTTCTTAAATTGAATGAGACATTTTATTCCCTAGCATGTGATCTATCCTGCTTAAGTTCTCCATGTATACTTAAAAGGAATGTTTTTGTTTGTTTGTTTTTTGCTGTTTTGGGACTGGATGCTCTATAGATCTATTAATATCTATTAAGTCCATTGGTCTAATGTGTTATTTAAGGTCTGTGTTTCCTTACTGATTTTCTGTCTGATCTGTCCATTGATGTAAGTGGGATCTTAAAGTCCCCAACTACTATTATGTTTCTGTCAATTACTCCCTTTATGTCTGTTGTTATTTGCTTTATATATTCAGGTGTTCCTATGTTGCATGCATATACATTGTTGTATCTTTGTCTTGGAATGATACCTTAATCATTATGTAATGTTCTTCTCAGAGCCTAGTTTTTAAGTGTTATCTAACTTCCTATGCTCCTGTTATAACAGTTCACATGCCACTCTTGAATATAAACATTTCTACATATTTTCATCTGTTCTCCCTGTCTCAACTTAGAGTACTTTTTCCTGTTGATTCTCCAAACTCTCTTTAAGCATCATCTGCATTGTGACGATTAATGTCAGGCATTATTAAATGGTTCTAACTATGCCATATATAAGGGGCTTACCCAGTTGCTCAGCAATAATCTGCCTGTAGTGCAGGAGGCCCAGGTTCAATTCCTGGGTTGGGACTATCCCCTGGTGAAGGAAATGGCAACCCACTCCAGTATTCTTGACTGGGAAATCCCACAGACTGAGGAGCCTGGCAGACTATAATCCACAGGGTAGTAGAAGAGTTGGACATGAATTGGTGACTAAACAACAATGTCATATACATAACATACATATATATATATATATACACACACATATATATTACAGCCTAGCGTGCTGCAGTCCGTGAGGGTTGCAAAGAGTTGGACATGACTGAGCAACTGAACAACAACATATTATATAAGATTACTGAAATACACTACCTAAGACACTATAGCATAATTGTTAGTACAACTGTTGTCACAATTAAAAGACTATAAGTTAGTGAGGCATCTTTATAATTCCTGTGTCTAGGACAAAAATGCATGGGTGACTGTCATCGATTTTTTTACTCAACAAACCAGCATATTTAATACTAGGACATATCATGTACTGCCTTCATGCCAACTCTGGGCCTAGCTTCATAAAGACATAGGACTCTCAAGAACTATTTACTCTTAACTGGTGTGGAGTGGTCAACTAAATATAGTTAACAATTCAAAGCTAAACTGTGTCCATTCTGAAGTAGTTGAGTCCATTTAATGGCAAATAACAAATCTAAAACATGGGAAAATATCTAGGTAATATTCTGCTTAACTGCCACCACACCAGTATCTTTTTCCAGTCTTTCTTTTTTAGCTTTTAGGTTTCTGTTTTGTTTTATTCACCATATAAAAACATTGTATCTCTATGCTATTTCAACCTGCATTTGTTGATATGCCAATCTCTAGGCCACATTGTATTGAATGAAATACATTTTTCCCTGTCTCTATTAGTTAATTATGGTATGTCCCTTGTTTCAACATTTTACCATCTCAGAAATGACTCTTGAATATAGGCTGAATGGTTTTAATTTCACCTTAGAAAGGGGCAAGAAGAAAATGGTATCAACAAATCCAAGCATTTAGATTTATAGGTAAGCATCACTCTTGCAGGTGCTTCTGAATTATAAAAGAGAAATACAATTTTCTCTGCTGCTGCTGCTGCTGCTGCTAAGTCGCTTCAGTAGTGTCCGACTCTGAGCGACCCCACAGACAGCAGCCCACCAGGCTCCCCCGTCCATGGGATTCTCCAGGCAAGAACACTGGAGTGGGTTGCCATTTCCTTCTCCAACAATTTTCTCTACTACAATAGCAACTGGTAAACAAAATCATAAATATTCTGCTATAGTTTGATTCATAGATTGACTTGGCTATTACTATTACTATTGGCTTGGCTTGTTATTATTACTAGCAACACTTCTCATATTCAATATTACAGCATTAATTTGGCTGCAATTAAAATACCACATGGTCAATGAATAGCAGAACCAGGTAAATACGCCATATTGTACTACTACTACACATACGATGAACTGAGGTCTAATGGAGAATTGGGTATCAACAAGAATAAGTTGGCAACAGAACTGCACTGAAGTCCTAATTCAGCCTTACCATCCAGAATGAGACTCAGAGAACCTTGGGAGAGAATTGTAGCCTTTTCAATTTTTTTTTTCTTCTGGTATTTAGAAATTCTATTGCATCTTATCTCATGAGAGATCCTGGAAATAAACCTTATTTATTTATTTATTTTTTGAAGATTGTAGGTTCCTCTAAGATCGGGTTCTTGGAATGCAGAGCAGCTAGTTAACAGTGGATGGTGGGATTTTCAAGGAAGGAGAATCAAGAAATTCCACTCCAAAAAGTAAGCAGAATATTCTGGATCCAAAGGTAAACCTAACCTGGTGGGAAAGTCAATTGTGACTGAGAAAAGTTTACCAAAATCAATGCCATTAAATGTCCCTCTCCCTTCAAAACAAAATCTGACACAATAATGGGAAAAAACAAAACAAAACAAAACAAAAAAGCTGATCTTCACAAAAATGGAAATGCAAAAAAAAAAAAAAAAAGTTACCAAGTTTGGCCTTTGTTACTGCATTACCAGAAAGGTTAGAAATATTTAAATTCTGCCTCTTTAATTAGGCAAACACACTCTTTGGTCTCTTATAGTTGCAATTCAATTGTTTTCTTACATTTCACTTGAGCCAAGAAGACATTTTCACATTGCCAGATTTGTCAAGGTATATCCATAAATGACAGGCTCCCCATGTGGCTCTGTGGTAAAGAATACGCCTGCCAAGCAGGAGACACAGGTTGGATACCTGGGTCAGGAAGATCCCTTGGAGGAAATGGCAACCCACTTCAGTATTCTTGCCTGAAATATCCCATGGATAGAGGGGCCTAGTGGGCTATAGTCCTCAGGGTCACAAAAGAGTCAGACACAACTTAGTGACTAAACAAAAACCCATAAATGATAACAGTAGAAAATGAAAGCATTTATAAGAAACAAAACTAATAAATAATATTTCTGACTCAGTTCCACACAACAGCAAAATCAGACCTTTGTTAATGACTACAAATATAAGTAGCAAGCTATACCATGCCTTTAATCCAATGTGGCCGTCCTGTATTTTCCAATGCAACAACAGTTTGACTACTTTATTCAAATTTCTACATGAATATATGGTTTCATCACATACATCCATGGGCATGCATCTTGTCCCCACATCTAAGCACCTCCACCAACCAGCCCCCAAGACCTGGGTTACCAAGCTTAGGCTTTCTAAGCGCTTTCTGTTTCCATGTCCAAAGTATTAATTTAGAAGTACCTTGTCCTAAGATTTTTTCCTCTTTTTTAGGTGCTTGAAGCCTATTGTACTGGGGCTTAACAGGCTGCTAAATGTGCACTTAACATCCTTCCCCTATTTAACATTTCCCAACATGTAGCATATGATTCCCAACCCTAGAACACCATCCTTCCAATTTCTTCCTCATTACAAACTTCCTGCCCAGCATGTTTCCATTAAGAAAGCTAGAAAGATTAAGGTTGAAAAAAACTTTAGAAATAGTTGATCCATAAGATAAGAAAGTTATTTTTACTAAAGAAACTTTAGGAAGATGTCAATAGAAGATTCAATGTTGAAGCTGAAAATAGATCATAATATGTCAATTCTAAAAAATTCTTATATATGTTTTGACCCTTGAAGACCCTGTTATTGTAGACACAGTAAAGGATAAGAAAGAGAAAGTGAAATAGAAGGTCTGAAAGAAAATTTGAATTTTTTAATCTAAATTCTTTTCCTCCAAATTTAGAAAAGTAAGCATAGTCACATCTATCCTGGGAGAGAAAGTGTGTAAATTTTCACTTTCCAAAAGTGACATTAGAGAAGGAAGAAAATTCACCTATTAAATAATTCTTGCCCTACAAATGCAGCACTGTAACTTCAATCATTGAAGCAAATGCTAAGGAGTCTGTAAAGATGACCCTTCTATTAGTCATGCAGTGAATCATAGAAGGTTATGGTCATGGCCTCTGAAATGATAGGAGGCCATGTCAGAAAAAAGGTACCTGGTATGAAAAACTTCACAGGACAAAATGGATATATCTCCACAATAAGAAAGCTCACATCTCTCTCCCCAACCAAGTTCTACAGTAGAGAAATGTACATGCACATTCTCAAGGAAGCATTTCCATCGTGACCACTTCTACAGAGGGCATTGCTGAGTGCCCCTCCAATGTGTCTGCTACAGACCATACATTTTTTCTAGACTGGAAGCATTATTGCACACTCTTGGCTTTTCAATCCATTGACTTAAGTAAATCTGGGCCAGTTTTTCACTTCTTATGTGTTATCACCATGCCAAACTCTGAAACAAAAGGACTGCATACACCTAATGAGAGCCTACCATGGAGAAAGTTGTTTTTCCTCCCCTACTTTCTTCCTTATTATTTTCTTATTATTTAAACTCTGGCAATAAGAGAATGGATCCTTGATATCTGAAAACAATATGTCTGTAGAAGTTCTCACATTCACAAAAAAACCTTTCTTAAAAAAAAAGAAAAAGAATGTTACTACTTCTTTGCCAACTGGCTGACTCCAGCATACTAGCCCCTTATCATGTTGCATTCATTTCTGTTCCTGATCTTAGGTCTATTTTCTCATTTAGTTTTCACAATGATCCTCTGCAATTGAGGAAATTATTATCACTAGTATTTTTTAACTATTCCTAACTATTGCAAGTGGCAGAACTTAAGAATAGTTGGCAAATAGGCAATAAAATTTTAAATTTGTGAATGCTGAAGGTTCATTATCCCGAGGAGAATATGAGGAGATGGTATTGGGATGCATTTCCATGGCAATCAGCAGCAGAATCTGGCCCCAAGACTGGCTGCCTACCTTCCTTGGCCCTCTGTGCTGTGGACGCTGGTGTGCTCTGGGCACAGAACACCTCTCGGGTCTGGATCCCACCTCCACAAATGGGTCCCGTCTCATGCCAGTGGAGGGACTGCTGCTCGAGGAGAGAGACTTGGCATTCTTTCCATTCAGAGGTCTTCCAGGAATACCTGTTTGGTGTGATTTGTTTAAAAGAAGAAGAAGAAGAAGAAGTAAGGAAAACACAGAATTCCATAGGAAACTTAAGTTATTGACATCAAATGTATGTAATCATCTCTCTTTCTAGTATCAAATCTTTGCCTATGGATAAAGACATTTGCCAGCTTTGAATACTAAACCTCTTTTATTTCCTTGAGAAAAAGTAAGCAGTCTATCATGCTAACAGCACAGGACCAGAAGATTGAATGAAGGAAAATACGGATAAATAGTAGAGATGTCTCCGCCTTAAAGCTCTAAGAGAGAAAAGAATCAGAGAAAGGATCCTGGTAGTCCAGTGGTTAAGACTCTATGCTTCTAATGCAACAGGTGTGGGTCTGATCCATAGCTGGGGAACTAAGATCCCACATGCCACGTGGCATGGCCAAAAAAACTAGAGGAAGGAGCTGGAAACCAAATGTGCTTAATTCCCAGGAGGTGAACTCATCATGGGGTTTAATTCCACAAACTTTTAGATGACTTTGTGTGAAAGTTGGGCTTTCTTTTTTAATTGGTAGGACAGTGTATGAATGTGTGAGTATATTATTTTAAATGAACAGAGACTATCTCCAACTTTTCAACCTTATTGATACAGGTATTTCTATCAGTTTGACCCCATTGGAATAAAGGTATATGTATTAAAAATGAGTTCACCATCAGTTCAGTTCAGTCACTCAGTCATGTCCAATTCTTTGTGACCCCATGGGCTGCAGCACACAAGGCTTCCCTGTTCATCACCCACTCCTGGAGCTTGCTCAAACTCATGTCCATTGAGTCAGTGATGCCATCCAATCATTTCATCCTATCATCCCCTTCTCTTCCTGCCTTCAATCCTTCCCAGCATCAGGGTCTTTTCCAGTGAATGAATCAGTTCTTTGAATCAGGTGGCCAAAGTATTGGAGCTTCAGCTTCAGCATCAGTTCTTCCAATAAATATTCAGGACTGATTTCCTTTAAGTTTGGCTGGTTTGATATCCTTGCTGTTCAAGGGACTCTCAAGAGTCTTCTCCAACCCCACAGTTCGAAAGCATCAATTCTTTGGTGCTCAGCTTCCATGTACCACTATATTTAATTGGTGAGTTGTTTTTCTTTTTTTCACACATATACAGACATGTCATTGTTATACTGACATAGAATATATCTTCTTGGTTTACAACTGATTGAGATACACAGTGATAGACACAAATAAGGGGCAAGACATAATGAAGTTTCTACACAACTTACAGAATATAAAACAACGATAATAATACTACATTCATACCTAGAGAACGATTTCAGACAGAATCTCCTTTTGTGGTTTATGAGAGCATTCCTCAAGCCCATGGCATTAATATAACCCTACAGAATTCACATAAATATCAGCAGATTCATTAGTTACTGGAGTAACAAATGAAACCTGAGAACATTCTCATATCTGCTGTCCCATTTCATATTTTAGGAAAAATTTCTCAGTTTGGGGATTGTTCAAAGAAAAAAATAGCACTAAAAAATAAACATACCTCACCAAGGCCCTGGCCTTTTAGAAACTAGAGTAAAACCGAAATCAAGTAACAGACATCAAAATGAGGAAGCAAATCTCTAACATACCTCAGAGTGAGCAAAGCCCTTGATAATGAGGGTTGTCATTCTAAAAAGCATGAAAGCTGAGGATCATGTCTTGTGAAAAGCCCATTGTAGTAAAAGAATTTGGATAATCCTGTGGGGTTTGTTGTAACAGGATTCTGCTCCCTTTGCCTCACGACTTCATTTTCACAGGGTTTTCCAAGTGAAAGTCACTCAGAGAGCTGGACAAGAGTCTGAAGTGTAGAGCTAAGTCCTGCTTTTACTAGGTGAATATAGACAATAATATGTTTCTAATTCCTGGGCATGAATGATTGAGAAAAGTCTAAGTCTTTCCAGAGATCGTCCTTCTCCAGAGGTGATGATCCAAAGCTCTTTCTCCTCACTAGACAGAGGGGTCACCTAGGCTCCATGGTCACTCAGGCAGAAGGCTTGTCCCCTGTGTCTCTGAGTCTCGGGGCACAGGTCAGTTCTCTTGTCTCTGGACTCTAAGGCAAGGCACAGTGTGGCAGGGGTGGGTTTGCTGGACAGTTACCACATTCTCATTTCAAATCCTCTCCCCCCACTGATTCCCTAAAACAGCTCTCTAACTATTAAAGAGGTTAGATGCAGTCCTGCCCTAAGGCTCCTATGATATAGTGAGCAAATTAGGTGGGGAAAAGGTGCAGAAACGTGTGGACAACAAGCATGCTTGGGAATCAGACATGGTTGAATCTGAGCCTTTCCACTTACTAGTCATGTGACTTTGGCTCAGTTCTATTTTCCTATCGGTAAAATAAGGGTAATAACACTGAATGTGGATAAAAACACATAACAAGTGTTCAATAAATATTAATTCCCTTTTTAATGTCCTTCTATACCTGTTTTTTTTTTTCTCCTACTGACATAGAAAACACACACACACACACACACACCCAACATTGTACTTATGAGAACTTAATTGATTTTATCAGAAGTTAATATTAGGGATCCAGGAATGCCATAGTCTTACCTCCAAGAATCAAAATTCAGTAAAGAGCATAAAAGAAACTTAGAGCATTTAGAATCATAGCAAGTCACAGCAATTTGTTCACTTGTTTGAAAGGAATGGGCCATGCTGCATAAACTGCTTTTTCAATAAATTTATCATGACCCTATAAGAATTAGCAATGGAGGAATTTTGGAAGTCATTTTAGAGATAAATGAAAAGAAAAGTTTAATGACTATGGTTTTCTATAAAGTAACAAAAACCCTCTTGGTAGCTCTTTAACCAAAAACACCCAAATTCTATTCACTGCCAAATAACAAATTCTCTTAAAAAAAAAAAAATAGAAGACATTTATCATGATTGCTATTGCTTACTACCTCAGAGAAAATACCAACCTAGCAAGAGGCAAAGGAAAAAGCACACTAGTGAAGGACTTCTATATTCCTTTTTAACATGCCGGTCTTTTCATAGTCTTTGCTTTTTTATTTTTATTTTTTCAAATGCAGTATGTTCAGTCACAAATCACCTAGAAGCCAGGAAAACTGAACATTCTGAACTCATCCAACCTGGGAAAGTATCTCTAGGATCTGACAGAATAGGAAATCAAAGGAGTCTTCTCAGCTAAATGTTGCCTGCTATCTCCCTCAGAGGCTGTGACAGGAATAGCCCTCCAGCCTCTGGACAACTTGGCTTCCCGACTGCCAGGGACATTCTCTTTAATGGCCAAGTCCACATCAAAGCCCAGGCCTTTCCACCCTCTCTCGCCCAACTCTGCTGCGTTTCAAGCCTTACTTTGTCCTTCTGCTTAAGAGAGAAATAGGAGGTGTCTCAAAGGCCAAGATTCTGCCTCTTGTCGATAAAGAACACTTTGAAACCAACTGTACAAATGCCTCAAGTAAAGTAAACGGCCATGACATGAAACCAATTAGTCGATCCTCATAGCCCCTCATGAATGTAGCTCCTCAGGAATGGATCCATTTGTCTTGTCACATGGCCTGACTGAGCAGGAGAGACAAGGCATTCATTTATTAAGGCTTCTAGGATATCATGACATATACCCCAAGCAATAATAACAATCAAAGTTTCTGCATGCTAAGTCTGTTACAGGCACTGCATTAACAAATGTAGGTGTATAACTTCATGTAGTCTTCCCAGCAAGCAAAGAGACTTGCTGAGAATATCATCCATTCAGTTCAGTTTAGTTCAGTCGCTCAGTCATGTCCAACTCTTTGTGACCCCATGGACTGCAGCACGCCATTAGAATATGAACACTGTGGTCACATAGGCTCAAATTTTAGCGTTTTCAGGAGATAAGAACAAGTTAAAAAGAAAAATAAAATATAAACCAAATAAATGTATCTAATTGTAAAAATTCAAGTTTCCACAAAATGTTGAAATGACAATTTTTTGAAGACTAATGCCTTTTCAAGGCCCTGAAAACCATTTTGCTGCCTGGTTACTGTGAGTGTTAGGGAAACCTGTCATCAACCTTTTATGTGAAAATTATTCCAATGACCTCACCATTAGTGAGACGTCACACTGTCAGCCACTTATATACTGAATACCCAAGGGAAACAACTTGTGTAAGAATATTTTAGTTAATGCTAAGGTACGTATGTGAGATGGATGGCAGAAAGGAATTAAAAGCAGGACTCCCTAGGAACAGAAATACGCCTGCCCAATAGTAAGCAAATCACTTACTCAATCATGCATTTATTCCTTTTTTCTTTTAAGAAGTAATTTTTGAACTCTAATTATATGTCAAGTCTGGATTCAGACAATAGAAATGCACAAAAATGATCAAGACAAAGCCCCCGATCTTGAAAAGGTGACCTTCTAGTGGGGTAGACAGACAGAAATGAACCAAAACAGAAGACGGCATTAGATAACATGTCCATCAGAGAGAGATGGATGAGGAGAGCTAGTTCAATGCTGTGACCAGGAAAACCTTCAGAATGCTGAATAAAACAAAGCAGTAGGCACAAGAAGAGGTGGACAAGGAGCATTCTAGAAGAGAGTATGTTCAAAGGCCCCAGGGAAGGAGAATGCTTTGCACTTTGTAGGAAAGCTCAGAAGCCAGTGTGGTTGGAACAAGCAGGTCAAGGTAGGAGGAGAAAGAGGGAGAGGCAGGCAGGGGCCAGGCTATGGAGGGAGGACTATGAGTGTTATTCCAAATGTGCTAGGAAATCACTGTCAAGTTCTGAGGAGGGTGAAAGAGTCATCCTGGCCACTGACTGAAGGACATACCACAGGGGAGTGGCAGAAGGGAGATACATGTGGGGGCATTTGTTACTCTAGGAAACATGCTGCTAAGGCTTCAGTTGGGGCATTCACAGTGAATATGAGAAGTGATCAGACTCTGGACATTCTGTGAAGGCGGAGACAGCCTTCTGATGATTAGATGTGGGTGGGAGAGGACTTCCGCAATGGCTCAGTGGGTAAAGAATCTGCCTTCAAAGCAGGAGTCACAGGAGATGCAGGTTCGATTCCTGGGTCAGGAAGATCCCCTGGAGAAGGAAATGGCAACCCACTCCAATATTCTTGCCTGAAAAATCCCAAGGACAGAGGAGTCTGGCAGGCTACAGTCCATGGGACCGCAAAGAGTCAGACACGACTGAGCAGCCAAGCACAAGTGGGAGAGAAAGAGAGGAGTGGGGAATAATTCCAGGAACTCGCCTGGTGGTCCAGTGGCTACATTTGTACTCCCAATGCAGGGGTCCCAGGTTCAATCCCTGTTCAGGGAACTAGCTTCCTCATGCCTCAACTAAGAGTTTGTATGCCATGACCAAAGATTCTGCATGCCACAAGTGAGACCAGGTGTAGCCATATAAAATAAATAAATAAAAAGGAATGATTCCAAATTACTTTGCCCCAAGTACTAGTAGCACAATTTCTTGGCACTGAATTCTTACCTGAAACAGCCCAGGAAAGGGGACAAGAACTCAGATATCAGGTAAATGAATAAAACCTGAATTTCACTTCTATACTCTGCTTTCTGAAGCTGTCTCCCACATCTGGAACTCACAGGCCAATTTTTTCATATGCCTCCCATAATTTAGGTCTACTCTTAGGAAATGGTCAATAAATATATTCACAGGATACATATTAAGTTACACATGTGTGCTTGCTCAGTCACGGCTGACTCTTTGCCACCCCACGGACTGTAGCCTGCCTGGCTCCTCTACTCATGGAATTTTCCAGGCAAGAATACTGGAGTGGGTTGCCATTTCCTACTCCAGGGGATCTTCCCAACCCAGGGATCGAACTCAGGTCTCTTGTGTCTCCTGGACTGACAGGCGAATTCTTTATCAACTGTGCCACTTGAGAAGCTTCACATACTAAGAGTTATTATTAAATATTTCATCATTCTGAAAAGGTATATGCAATTTACAAGAAGAAATCAAGATTAAACCAAAGAAAGAAATGTCTAATAGAATACATATTTCCATAAAGAAATAGAGGAGACAATTTCTGGATTAGGAAAAGCTCCTCAAGGCCTGGAAATCTCATCCCCTGGATAGCCAGCTTATCTTCCTGAGAGTACTATTGTCTAACCCTAGGAATCCTGTACTCAAACTATTCTCCAAATTTATGTGGGAAGGCTAGAAGGGTAAGGAATGAATGCATTGCTCTGAAGCAAGGAATAGAAGCATTCTAAATTAACCAAGTCAAATTAGAAAAGTAGGTACATTTAGTGACTATTTTAAAAAGACTTTTATCCTACTAAGGTGACATAAACTGATTTTAATAGCAGTAGTATGGGGGGACAATCAGAGTTTTATAGCAACCCTTGCCCTTTAGAATGCATGCTTTGTCACTTTCAGAAGGCTTAGAATTGCTTACAAAGTGTGGGTTTCTTTTCTCCTTCTAAAGGCTTAGATCTAAAGCAAAGCAACATGGAATAGAATCTTCAGTGATCTAACAATGACAGATTGAAAGAATCATTGCATTAGTGAATGGTCATGTTTTGACTAAGCACATATAGCTTTGCAAACACTCAGAATTGAAACCCTAGCACAATGTATTCAAATTAAATGTGCGTATATTAAAAATCAGTGTACTGCAGCATGACTAATTTATGATAATGTCTGTTGTCCTTTTAAAATTGTAAATGCATCTAGAAAAGAATTAAGTTGTCATTTTTTTGCTGAACAGACGACCAAAATAAAGAGAACTGATCGAGCTTTGTGTTTTACGCTCTAGTAATTTTTTATTGAATAGAGTGGGACTATTGATTATGGTAAGCTACTCTCAAGTGCAAAGCTCTTTGCTCTTCGGCAGATGACTTTGCCAGCCTAACTCCATGTATGCATTATTAATAGATTTCTATCACTATACACAGCACTTAGCAATACGTTAACTTTCTTAAACTAACAGGGGAACAAATCTTCCAACCAGGAGAACTGAAAGTGGCACAACAGGGACTCATGAAAAAATATGCACCAATAAAAGATGGACTCAATAAAAAGGCATCAGTCTCCTTCTGCTGAAACAATTTACAGATTCTTTGAAACTGCTATTTCTTTCCCAAAAAGATTCTCCTGAGGGTTCCAGGTCATGACTCCTTTACTCCTCAAGTGCTGTAGAAAAGCTGCTTAATTAAAATGATTTTTAAAAGCTTCCTTAAAGAACTCATTAATTCATTTAACCACCATTTATTGAGCTTCTATTATGTGCAAAGTGTTAAGGACTATGGTAGACAAACAATGGGAAAAGATCAGTAGATGTGGTAGGCAATGTGTGTGCCATTCTTTTCCAGAAGTCAAACTTTTACAAATGAAAAATCCACCTGCAATATGGGAGACCCAGGTTCAACCCCTGGGCCAGGAGGATCCTCTGGAGAAGGGAATGGCAACCTACTCCAGTATTTTTGCATGGGAAATCCCACGGACAGAGCAACCTGGCAGGCTACAGTCTAAGAGGTTGAAAAGAGTCAGATATGACTGACTAACATTAACTAATTGTGATCTCGTTTCTCACCCTTCTTGAACCTACTCTTTTTTTTTTTTTTTATGAACCTACTCTTATAACCAATGACGACAGAAGTTTTTTTTCTGGAAATCCAGACACACAGCAAAAGCAAGGCAGCCACTGGGGACCACTTTACATCAAGTTCTGTGTGTTCATTCATTCCCTGGGTAGGTGTCCATATTGAGTATTCTTTATGAAGCCAATCTTAGATGCCTGTTATAGAAACTGACTTGAATTCTTCACACACGTCATAGTAAGTATCAGCATGGAATAAAGCACCCTGTGAATAAAATTATTCTGGAACAGCACTACATTTGATGATCTATCCATTGTCTGTTGAGCATTTACTCTAAGCCAGGCACTTTTACAGATGTTACCCACTCTGAAGTAGAGGAGGCAGAAAAATAAACTAACAAAAAAATCCATATGTTTGGGATGAGTTATGGGAACATTACCAACTATTAAACACTCTTAAAGAACATAGTTATAAGGTTTGAAGACACACTAGTTTTTAATGAGAGTATTATACAAGATTTTTAAAATGAATGAATTAAGACGGACTGAAATTTCCTGAGTCCTCCACCAGTCAGCACAGCGAAGGCTAAGCAGGTTTTGAACAAACCTCTTCAAGACACAACATCCCTCTTCTAACACTTACTTCATTCCAATGGGCAAAAGAAGCCAAATACTAAGCCAACTTTTATCTACCATTCCTTCTCTTGGCACCATTACTTGGCTTTAACACTCATCTAAAAAAAGTCATCAATTGATCCCCAGAGTTTTCTCAAGGGAAAAATAATTTTATATAGAAAACATAAAATCAGGTTCAATACCTTAAAGAGAAAATAGGAAGAAACAGCCTGGCCACAGCAGGTTGTTTTATAAGCACATCAAAGTGGGTAGAAGACCCACATAGACCTCTCAGAGTCTGCACAGACAGACCTTTTGGGAAGAATCTCTAGTTCACCCAAAACAGAGGTAAATTAACACATGCTAGAGGTAAGGAGAGACAGTTTATGAGGCCCCATATTTTTCAGTGTCAGACCAGGATGTTGAAGCAATGTTTAGGAAACTGTTTTTTCTGGGCAATAATTCACACACTCTATGTAAAATATCAGCCATACAGTGTCTGCCTAGAGATCTTCTTAAAAGTTTTACTCTATATTGGTCACTGTTACCTTTTAACAGCACTGTCTTATACTTGTATTAAATTTTAAATGTTAAATTAACATTTAAGAAATACAACAGTCATTTTGGTGTGAAAGCTGTTGTCTCCTGGAGAGATTATAGAAGTTGCTGGTAGGTCATCCAAAGTATCAATTCCAAGAAAGATGTTGATAGTTTTCAGTATTCTTGTCTGTCACAGTGTGTTCAGACAGAAAAGGCTCTCTGCTTAAGTACAGAGTGTCTGGAGTCATAGCTGTTGCAGCATCAGGTCAACTGATGCTGTCTGTGTCCTCTGCCTTTTCTTATGCTATCCAGTAACCAGAGGTTCAAAATTGGGACGGAGGATGTAAAGGCTGTATATTGTCACCCTGCTTATTTAACTTATATGCAGAGTACATCATGCAAAACGCTGGGCTGGATGAAGCACAATCTGGCATCAAGATTGCCGGGAGAAATATCAATAACCTCAGATACAGATGGCATCACCCTTATGGCAGAATGTGAAGAGGAGCTAAGGAGCCTCTTGATGAAAGTGAAAGAGGAGAGTGAAAAAGCTAGCTTAAAAATCAACATTCGAAAAATGAAGATCATGGCATTTGGTCCCATCACTTCATGTCAAATAGATGGGAAAATAGCATTCCTTTGAAAACAAACTTAAGGCTATATGTGTGTGTACATGTGTGTGTGTTAGTTGCTCAGTTGTGTATGACTCTGTAAAACTAGCCTTAAGCTCTTTCTCTCACAAAAAGCTTAAGGCTATACAATGCTAACTCCCTTACATAGTTGACTCTTGAACAACTATAAGAGGTTAGGGGTGATGATGTTCCACAAAGTTAGAAAATTTGCTCTGTTAGTCCACCCTTTGTATCCAAGGTTCTATATCCATGGAATCAACCAACCTCAGATTGTGTAGTGCTGTATTATTTAGTATTGAAAAAAGTCTGTGTCTTAGAGGACCTGCACATTTCAAACCCCGGTTGCTGAAGTATCAACTGTAGTTCTAAAGTTTCCCAAGTTAGATTAACACAGGCTGGCCTCAGTCTTTCAGGTTAACTTATGCTAGATTCCTCAAGGAATTGCCAAAGTGTTCAGTGTTGGGCACTTTTCTAGCAGGGGCTCTTCTTGGTCACAATTGCTTTCATGGAATCATGCCTTAGGGACTGGCACTCACAGTGTTCAAGTGAAAATGTTGATTAGTGGATTCTAGGTCATGAAAAGAGTAGCCCCCGAACTACACAACTAAAAACCACTGTGAACGGTGATATTATTGAAGGAAGTAGGAAGTAAGCATATCTCTAGCTCATCTCTTCTTGGAATACATATTCTTCCTCTAATTAACTGAAACGTTAATTTCCTCACTTCCTTGAAGTCCTCCTCCAAACCCCAGTCCTTGATCCCGCTTGTTCAAATGAAGCTTCTCTAATGACACTCTTTAATTCTATAACCTGAGCTGACCCCCATTACAGCATTCCAGAAGTCTCTATCTTTGCCCTGTTCTAATGATTCATTTTTTTCTATATTTCATACATAAACTATATAGTTTATTTCATTTATTACATTTATTTAGTATATCTTCACTAAAATTTAGGTTCCATAAGAGGAAGGGAACTTTGTCCAATCTATTTTCTAAGGTATCCCAAACATTTAATATAGTGCTTGGCACACAGCAAGAGTTTAGAGTATATTTACTGAAAAAAGGAAAACATCTCCAACAGCAAAGATGGTAGAAGGGTAAAACCAAATGACATTCCAAGAGAGGACATTTACCTACTAAGGAGAAGGATGGTGAATTAAATGTCTTGATACATATGAAGTGCTCATGAATTCTAGGAAAAGAGAAATGGACATTTTTGATCCCTAAGAGATTTTTGTTTCTATTTCCCTTATTCATGATAAATTTTAATCACCGGTGTCAAACTAGAAACAAAAGTTAACATACCATCTTTATGGGCTTCCTGGGGTAGAGGCAACAGCTCAAATCTCAGACAAATAAGAATGTCAGCCAATGTTAATTTTGTTGTTATTTAAGTGTGCTCCTTCCCACCACCAACTAGAATCATTAGAAAACACACCATTCTCCCTAGAAAAACCTGGTTGGTATTCAGTGAATTTTCTAAGACTCCGATCTCCTAAAAATTCACTCTTTGAGAAGGTTTTTAGAAAATGTCATACTCAGTAACATTTCTATACAGCAGATCGAGAGGCCCAGGTTAACCTCCAATGAATTTTTTGTCAGGACCTGTTTTCCAATGTGAAAGTTCAATCAAATGAAGCTCAAAGCAGAAATTAATCTTGGATAAATCTTATATGCAGAGTATATCATGTGAAATGCCTGGCTGGATGAAGCACAGGCTGGAATCAATGCATAACCTCAGATATGCAGATGACACCACTCTTAGGGCAGAAAGCAAAGAAGAACTAAAAAGCCTCTTGATGACAATGAAAGAAGAGGGTGAAAAAGTTGGCTTAAAACTCAACATACAGTAAACTAAGATCATGGCATCTGGTCCCATCAGTTCAGTTCAGTTCAGTTCAGTCGCTCAGTCATGTCCGACTCTTTGGGATCCCGGAACTTACTCAAACTCATGTCCATCGAGTCGGTGATATCATCCAGCCATCTCATCCTCTGTTGTCCCCTTCTCCTCCTGCCCCCAATCCCTCCCAGCATCAGGGTCTTTTCCAATGAGTCAACTCTTCACATAAGGTGGCCAAAGTACTGGAGTTTCAGCTTCAGCATCTGGTCCCATCACTTCATGGCAAATAGATGGGGAAACAATGGAAACAGTGACAGACTTTGTTTTCTTGTGCTCCAAAATCACTGCAGATGATGACTGCAGCCATGAAATTAAAAGATGCTTGCTACTTGGAAGAAAAGCTATGACGAACCTAGACAACATATTAAAAAGCAGAGACATTACTTTGCCAACAAAGGTCTGTCTAGTCAAAGCTATGCTTTTTCCAGTAGTCATGTGCAGGTGTAAGAGTTGTACTATAAAGAAAGCTGAGCACCAAAGAATTGATGCTTTTGAACTGTGGTCTTAGAGAAGACTGTTGAGAGTCCCTTGGACTGCAAGGAGATCCAACCTTTCTATCCTAAAGGAAATCAGTCCTGAATATTCATTGGAACGACTGATGCTTAAGTTGAAGCTCCAATACTTTAGACACCTGATGCGAAGAACTGACTCACTGGAAAAGACCCTGATGCTGGGAAAGATCGAAGGCACGAGGAGAAGAGGACAACAGAGGATGAGATGGTTGGATGGCATCACCGACTCGATGGACATGATTTTGAATAAGTTCCAGGAGTTGGTGATAGAGGGGAAGCCTGGCTTGCTAAAGTCCATGGAGTTGCAAAGATTTGGACATGACTGAGTGTCTGAACTGAACTGAGCTGAACATCTTGAAGTATTACCATTCTATGGTATTTTGTTGGGAAAAACAACACATATGAATGCACATATATGTGTATCTAAACCCTCATCTGGGTGTATGTCTTCACTAACATGAGAGTCAGTGTTAGGTATTGAAAAGATCACTGACCTTGAAGTCAAATGGACTTCAACTTGAATAAAAAAAGATAATACCAATTTACATCATTTTTACTATTAAACATGTCCCATTTAGATGATAAACTTCATATTATTCCAAATAATCTTTAAAACATCTCTGGTAAAGTTATTGACCTAAAGCATATACTCAATAAAAGGCAGTCATTCTAAACAAAAGTTGATACAACTAAACTTCTTCAACATCTTCAGGGAGGTACCGTTCTTACTTACAAGAGAACTGCATAGTTATTAACAAAGAAAAGAAAAAAACGGAGGGATATTTATAATTCAAAAAATGGTTGAAAATAGCAGGAAAAGGTCGTCAGCCATTCCTTGAAAAGGATGAAGGAAAAAAGCACACATGTGAAGTTATCATTTAACTCAGATTCTATTCCTGGCAGCCTAACATTGAGAATCTTCCTAAACTAGGCCTCCATAGGGAAAAAATAATCTTTAAATCACCCAGAAGAATAACTTTCTATTCTATTAAATTATTATAGAATAGGTAATATGCCAAAGAATGTTCAAAGTACCACACAATTACACTCATCTCACAAGCTAGCAAAGTAATACTCAAAATTCTCCAAGTCAAGCCTTCAACAGTACGTGAACCAAGAACTACCAGATGTTCAGGTGGATTTAGAAAAGGCAGAGGAACCAGAGATCAAACTGCCAACATCTGTTGAATCATAGGAAAAGCAAGAGAGTTCCATAAAAACATCTACTTCTGCTTCATTGACTATGCCAAAGCCTTTGACTGTGTGGATCACAACAAACTGAAAAATTCTTATAGAGATGGGAATACCGACCACCTCACCTGCCTACTGAGAAATCTATATGCAAGTCAAGAAGCAACAGTCAGAACCAGACATGGAACAATGGACTGGTTTCAAATTGGGAAATGGACTGGTTTCAAATTGGGAAAAATAGGTCAAGGTATATTGTCACCCTGCTTATTTAAGTATATCATGTGAAATGCTGGACTTGATGACACACAAACTGGAATCAAGATTGCCAGGAGAAATATGAATAACCTCAGATATGAAGATGACACCACCCTTATGGCAGAAAATGAAGAGAAACTGAAGAGCCTCTTTATAAAAGTGAAAGAGAAGAATGAAAAAGCTGGCTGAAAACTCAACATTCAGAAAACTAAGATCATAGCATATAGTCCCATCACTTCATGGCAAATAGATGGGGAAACAATGGAAACAGTGACAGACTTTGTTTTCTTGGGCTCCAAAATCACTGCAGATGGTGACTGCAGCCATGAAATTAAAAGATGCTTGCTCCTTGGAAAAAATGCTATGACCAACCTAGACAGCACATTAAAAAGCAGAGACATTTCTTTGCCGACAAAGTTCCATCTCGTGAAAGCTATTGTTTTTCCAGTAGTCATGTATAGATGTGAGAGCTGGACTATAAAGCTGAGTGTTGAAGAATTGATGGTTTTGAATTACGGTATTGGTGAAGACTGTTGAGAGTCTCTTGGACTCCAAGGAGATCAAACCAGTCAAACCTAAAGGAAATCCTGAATATTCATTGGAAGGACTGATGCTGAAGCTGAAGCTCCAATACTTTGGCCACCTGATGCAAAGAACTGACTCATTGGAAAAGACCCTGATGCTGGGAAAGATTAAAGGCAGGAGGAGAAGGGGACGATAGAGGATGAGACGGTTGGATGGCATGAGTCTGAGCAAGCTCCGGGAGCTGGTAATGGACAGGGAAGGTTGGCATGCTGCAGTACATGGGGTCACAAAGAGTCAGAGACTACTGAGTAACTGAATTGAACTCATTACAGTATGCCTTCCAAGGGGAGATTCTCTTACTGTCAGAAATGAACCCACCTGAAAATAACAATAAGAATCAGTACACCTGTAGGGCCTCCTACGTGCTAAGCAGTGGGATAGACGGGGCTAGTCTGCAGCTCTTCAGCCTCCAACACAGGCAGCATATTTAGACACATGTTATTGAAGAGGGGAATGTGCTAAAGAAGTTGTATAGCTTTTTCAAACATATACAGCTAATAAGTAACGGTATACAATTTTAACCCAAGGTTTATCCAAGTTCAAAAAGGACAGAGACCTCAGGTTTTATTTCCAATCTCATGCTTTGCCCCAAAACTAGTGTCTTGAAAGATTGAATACATACTTAATACAATTAGGAAGGATTCTGTGACAGTAGGTTAACCTGTCAAGATTCAGGAACTACATCTGCTTTCTCTGCTTTTGCAGGCAAGAAATGGTGTAAATTTAAGTAGCCATCTTACTAAAAAATGAACAGTCAATATGTAACGAGTATGTTGAATCAACCCAGATTTCTATGGTGAGGTGGAGGAAGTGAGTGACTAAGAATGTGAAAAGAGGAACTTGCTCAGTGATACCCCACTCCCCAACCTCTGCCCTCCTCTTACATGCATTCTTTCAAGTATAAGGAATAGCCAGGCCTATCAACAACACTAGGTGAGTTTGTAACCTGCTTACACTTCACATATCCCAGGCGATTAATTCCTACAGTAAGTTATGTTTTGCTTCACTGTTTCACTGAGGAAATTGTCTCAAATCTTAGAGACAATAAGAAACGAGAAAGATCTATTAAATATAGCTACAGACTTAAGATATAGTTCAGGGCAGCTGTGCAGCAGGAATTATCACAAATTCATCCCCAACCGACTTCTGCACAACTTCTATCATTATCAGACTGAGTCCATTGTAAGCCAACAACCAGATGAAAATACACTGGGGTCTTCACCAAAGGCAACACTATCAGGCAAAATATAACCAATGTCAAGGTCTTCAATTTAGCTATTCATTTATGTCAACCCTTTTCCAACATTTTCCATTTCCCTAGGGACCTGAAATAGAAACAGTGCCCCAGGGTGGCAGTGAATTTCAGAGAAAGAGTGTCATTAGAATCAGGGGGCTGTCATTCATTAACTAAATAACCTCAGAAATTGCTTAATCTCTCTAAGCATCAATGGCTTTATTTACAAAATGACAATGCTGATGAATGACTTCTTAGGTTATCAGAAAAACTAGGTCTGGCACATCAGGCAATGATAACTAATGGCTATTAAACATTTATGATGTGGCAGGTGCTGGATGAAGTGAGTACGGCTAGTAGAAGAGTAACCTGAGATACTAGATTTAACTCACTTGCCAAAATGCAGATAACTGGAAAGTTCTCAGAAGTAGGATTGGAGGTCAGGGAATCAACGCAGCCTATGCCCTTATCCTACTGCATTCTACTGCCTAATATGAAACTTTGCACTGAGTAAAGACTCGACAAGTATGAGACACAGTTACAGTGATTGGTAACATGTCTATATCACATACAATCAGATTATATAGAACAACTGAACACTCATGTCAAAGAATACACTATACCTGGGACATAAGTGCAGAAGCTCCCCTTCGACAATGCAGGCTTCTTTCTTGAGAAGTTCAGGGCAATCCTTCCCACCTCCAAGAGCAACGTGCTTCACATCGCGGCTCCTGCTCCTAAATCCTGGCGAGAGACTCCCTGAACGACAGGTCTTAGAGCAGGGGCTCCAGGAAGACCACTCAGTGGTTTCACAGTCTTTCGGCATGATGCAGGACTGGACAGTCAAAGGGAAGGAATCTTGCATGCAAAGGCTGAAGGAACAGAAACAGAAAACAGCAGGCCATGGGCTAAATGAGTGCAATCACATTATGAAGTACCTAGTTGGATTAAAAACAAAAACAAACAAAAAACCCTGAAACCTGGGTTTTTCAAGTTTTCAAGATAAGCTCTCAAGTAAGAGAAAAAAAATTTTTTTAATGTTAGAGGCATCATGATAAACCTATTAAAGGTCTTAAATGTTAAGAATGAACACTCGATTTCATCTGAAACTGTGAAGTTACAATGTTTCACTCTCACAAGACACATAAGTAAGATGAGTCTATCTTGTACCTTGTCCAAAGCATCCTCCGAAATAATGGAGGTTTTTCTCCTGTGTTTTCACTTTCTGATACAGCCTACAGTTACTCTTTGTTCAGTGGTCCTCAGAGTCACATAGGGCACTGTGCTTCACAGGCATTTTCTTAACAACAGTCTCATGAGTTTACCTATTATTACGCCCATTTGTAAATGAGAAAACTTAAGATCAGGAAGGCTAATTCACTTGTGTAAGGCCACATAAAAGTAAATGTAAGCTTTTGAGTATTAATCTGTCCATTCTTTTACATACTGGTCTATTAACAATAAACAAATGGGGCATTATGTTTCCCCATTTTGTTAGGCTCAATACATCAATTTCCTCATCTGCAAAACTGAAGTGCTTTGAAATGCTAACAATGTAATTGGAAAACAGATAAATAAATAAAAAGATATGATAATGTGGTAAACTCAACATAAAATAATTTCCAATGATGAAGAGAAAAACTAATGAGGCAGTGATAGACCACACAGGAAAGCTGGGGGTACGGGTAGGGGGACAATTCTAAAACAGAAGGACATCTGAAATACACTTTAAAAAATTATGGGAACTTCTCAGGCACAGAAAGAAGACTATTTTAAGTCAAATAAGTAGCATATTTGAAGCCTTGAGATAAAGTTTGTGGGCATAGGAACCAGCGGTATGCTACAACTGGATATACTATTCAACGAGGACCAACTGTAAAATTTTCAGAATTTTGCAAGCCGGTTGATTTCATGTAACTAGCTTAAAATTAGCCATGGTCAGAGTAGTTACACTATAGACATCAGCAAATGCTACAAATGAAGCCCCTGCCCTACCCTGACCCTTCAGCCAACAGAACTGGTGGTCAAATATTCACAAGCACACCAATGGCAGAAAGTAAGAACCATAAATGGACACACTTATGGCACATAAAACTCAAAGAGGAAAGTGAATAAATATGAGGAATGTAGTTCTGTAAAAAGTATGTCTGGAAAAGCTTCATGTCATGGACTAAGGACTTTGGATTTAATTGAGTATTAAATAATTTTAAGTGGAGGAAGTCAGATTCATGTAGGAAGATAATAATTCAAGTATTAATTGACATTCTTTGCTTTTTCATTTTGTTTTGTTAGTATTTCCCTTCTTCAGTCAAAGACATCCATTACTTTGGATGAAAGAAAAGGATAATTTTGACAGGAATATAAATCAAAGAAAGGGTTCAAACACTGTTCAAACGCTGACTTTCAAAACTGGGCCTATGAAAACCTGGTGGAACAACAGCTACAGATAGGGTTTGGCAATTGTTACTTTGTATGTATTTAAAAGGAGATAAGTATTAAAATATTTCCAAATTTCTGACTTGGAAAAATAATGAAAATTAAGGGAGCCAATAAAGAAATAGATTATAGAAGAGAGTGCAGGGGAGAATACTATATGTTTATACTTGGCCAGATCAATGAATAAAATATGGTGAGATTTCAATACAGATGTCCTTCATGAAGGGGCTTCCCAGGTGGCACCAGTGGTAAAGAACCACCCCCCGCCCCCCACCGCCACTGCAGGAGATATAAGAGACATGGTTCGATCTCTGGGTGGGGAAGATTCCCTGTAGAAGGGCATGGCAACCCACTCCAGTACTCTTGCCTGGAGAATTCCATGGACAGAGGAGCCTGGCAGGCTACAGTCCATAGGGTGGCAAAGAGTCGGACATGACTGAAGCAACTTAGCAAGCTTGCGTGCATGCATCCTTCATGAAACCACAGAGAGTTAGTATGGTTTTCAAACTTCACAATGATATAAACTTTTGGTACAATATTTTTTAAAGTCTATTCAGATCATGTGATTCCCTTCAAAATGAAAAAGTAAGGTATACTTCATTATCATTACTCACTTCAATTAGATATCTGGAGGTCTTGGGATTGAGATAAAATAGGAAGAATCCTTGTTGAAAATTTCCCACCTAAATCATAATGTACCATCATTGTACAATGGGGAGAAAGGAGGGAAGGACCACCTCTTTTAAACTTATGACACAACAGACAGCTGTTAATTAACAAATTATAGGTTTTGACTTTTCAGAAGTCATAATTGGCTGAGTTGTGTCCTGACACACATTCATATGTTGAAGTCCTAACCTTCAATATCTCAGAATGTAAATGTACTTGAAGATAAAGTCTTTAAAGCAATAATTAAGTTAACATGTGGTTATGAGGGTAGGCCCTAATCCAGTATGACTGGTGTCCTTATAAGAAGAGATTAGGACACAGACACAAACAGAGGGAAGAGTATAAGAAGATATGGAAAGAAGACAATCTTCTACAAGCCAAGGAGAGAGGTCTTGGAAGAAATCAGTCCTGCTGACACCTGATCCACCCTCCAGAATTGTGACCAAATAAATGTCTGTTGTTTAAGTTACAGTCTATGCTATTTTGTTAAGGTAGCCCTAATAAATGGATTTAATAAAGTTTCTAAATTTGCTCATACTTTTAAAGAGTTTTAATTTCCAAAGTTGATTTTCTTCTTCTTTTCATAATGAAGATCCCACACTATACAGTCCTCTGTCTACAGAAGTAGTGGTTTGGTCCTTACCATTTGCCAGTTGTCATTCTCATCTTCCCTGAACTACCTTTTCCTATTGGACCAGAAGAAGGGGTAAGACTCCTACAGTACAAGCATTTGCATGGAATTGGGTGAATTAATCAAGGATTTTTGTAACTCTGAAAACAGCTTCTAGTTCTTGGAATTAGGAAGGGCATATGTTTTAATGATTACATATTTCCTATTTCAATGTTATAATTTAATAGCAATATTTAATATTATTTTTACCAACTTACCTCCTTTATTGAAAAGAGTAATCATAAAAGGTACCACATAGAGCCCTGGTCTAACATCATCAAGTGAGATTACTTCTTTTTCTGAAATAGTGGATTAAGCACTAAATGGCCTATCAGAAGTATCTGTATCCCGAATTCTGTATCAAAACACATTTGCATGACCTTAGTCTTAAGGCTACTTAGCTTCATTACCTACAGAAAAAAAGAATAATAAAATGTGATCTGCTTACCCTGTCCGGAGTTATAGTATTAATATCTTTCAGCCCAAGTAGATTTACCTTATAAACTAAAGCCCCAAACAAAGATTATTGTCTATACACAAATAAGACTCAATTCTTTAACAGAAGGTGATATGCCTTTTTAATAAAACAGACATATACTGCTAATTTAGCTTTTAAAAAAAGACAGAAAAGCCGAGGTAATTAAACCTCCTTGACATTTATAGAGTATGTTGTCATTTGCAAATTACTTCACAAGTATTCAAATGTAAAGGAAACCTTTGAAACGAAAAATTACTCTAGTTATTATTACTTCCTCTGGAAATGTAAGGAAATCTCTTTACTTACAAAATAAGGACAGAAACACTTATAAAAACCAACAGAAAATTACCCTCATTTCATTTACGCTTCAATTACTACTTTAAGAGAATATTAAAGAAACATTCAGAAAAGCTGAGTAATATAACAAACACTCCCATACTCTACTAGCAAAAGCTAACATTTAGCTTCAGATTTCATTAAATAAATGTTTAAAAATTATAAATTCAGGTAAATAACCTGTGTCTTTTACAATCTTAGTTCCATCTCTCTTCTTCATACATAGCCACTACCTTGAAATTGATTTCTATTATTCTCCACACATTTTTGTATTTTAAGTAGGTATATGTTCAGAAATAACATTTATTGTCTGGTATGTTTTCAAATTTTTACTTAAATATTCCTTTATTATTCATATTACTCTGGAAATCATTTTTCTCATTTGATATTATGACTTCTACATCCATTTGAAAAATGCAGATATGGCACATTCATTTTTATTAGTGAGCAATATTCCAACAAGAATACAGGGCAATTTATTTATTCATCTTCTCATTAGTATACCTTTTGGCTGTGCTTAATTTCTTTTGATTCCATAGGATTATGTTTTAAACTTCCTTTTGCATGTCTCGATGTTGCCATACATCTGTGAGCAAATTCCCTAGTATTTTTGCCTGAAATTGGGCCATAAATATTCAGGTAAAGCAATATAACAGGTATTGCGGTATTTTTCCTTTCCTACATGCTAAAAAGTCTTGGTATTATTAGACTTTTTTTCCCCAAATGTTGAGAAATTGTATTTGTTTTTTTCCAGGTTACCACTGAGCTGTATTTGTATTTTTCTTGAATCATTAGTGACTACTCAGATTTCTATCCTATGAATTTACCATTCATATTGTTTGTGCATTGTGATAGGTAGACTGCTGCTGCTGCTAAGTCACTTCAGTCGTGTCTGACTCTGTGCGACCCCATAGATGGCAGCCCACCAGGTTCCCCCATCTCTGGGATTCTCTAGGCAAGAACACTGGAGTGGGTTGCCATTTTCTTCTCCAGCACATGAAAGTGAAAAGTGAAAGTGAAGTCGCTCAGTCATGTCCAACTCTTAGCGACCTCATGGACTGCAGCCTACCAGGCTCCTCTGTCCATGGGATTTTCCAGGCAAGAGTACTGGAGTGGGGTGCCATTGCCTTCTCCAGATAGGTAGACTAGTGGTCCCCCAAAGATGTCCATATCCTAATTCCTGAAAGCTGTGAACACGTCTAAGCTGTGAACCTTACCTGCTAACAGAAATTTTGCAGATGCAAAGATATTGAGAGGAAGAGATGATCCTGGATTATTCAGATGAGCCCAATATAACTATTAAACAGCCCAAAGGGAGGCAAAGGGGCCAGAGATAGAAAAGCAGATGTGATAATAGAATCAGAACCCACGTCTCTTATGTCCTCCTTCATTGGCAGGTGGGTTCTTTACCACTAGCACCACCTGGGAAGCCCAACAGAATCAGAGGCTGGGATAATATAAGGCCATGACCCAAGGAAAGTGGGTAGCCTCTAGAAACAGGAAAAATGCAAGAAAATATTCTCCCCTAGAACCTCCAGAGACAAACAGAATAATATCTTTATTTCAAGATTTCTTAACCTTAACGCTTCTGACCTCCAAAACTATAGGATAGTATATTTACATTGCTTTAAGCCTCTTGGTTTGTTATAATTTGTTATAGAATCTATAGGAAACTAATACATCTTTCTAGTGGGATGACTTTTTCTTATTTAAGATGAAAACTTACACACATTATAACTGATGAAAGTAAATACAGAGAGAGAAATACAAATTCTACATAGTAACCTGCTGTTTTTCCCTTATGCTACAAATAACTTTTCTCATATTATTTTTAATTTGTATATAGTGTTTTTTGTGGTATGCAATATTTAGTTTGTTTTTCAGTCTTTCCCTTTATAGTTTGTGCCTTTTTTTTTTCACCATGTACAAAACTTTTTTTCTCCTATCCCAATGTCATAAGTTATACTCTCATATTTTTCCTTCTAGAGAACTTTTATATTTCTGATTTCCTATTTAGGTCATCACTCAATTTGATATATATTTTCATATGTGGTGTTTTATAGGAAGGAACTCCTATTTTGGAAACATCAACATTAAACTCATTTGTCCTTGTTTAACCTATATAATTCTGTTTTTTCCCAATTTTCAGTATTGTTTTTCTTTCAAAGAGATTTCCTCAATTATCTTTAAACTTTTTAATGAATTTAAACATATTTTACAATCAAATTTTAATGTCCAATATTTCTTTCTTATTTCCTAATTTATTTTAATATTATTTTACTTTTATTTCATGAATGAAATATTTAATATCTTTGATAATATTATATATAACTTTTTAAATTTACTTTACTGATCCTTTACTCTTATGGAGTAAAATGAAGTACCATAAGCACAGAAGGGAAGCTCTTTGATCACAGGTGAGGCTCATTGAAACATTTCTGTTGGCTGATTATGCAGAACTCAAGACTATTTTATTGGAGACCGTCAAATGCTGGTCTCCATCAGTCTTTACCCTGTAGCTCACATTTTCCCTAAGATAGCAATTCTGCTATCTCTTGCACTGTGTATAGAGCCAGTCATCAGCTTTATGAAAACTGATTAGAGAAAGAGCTGTCAGAAAACTCACACACTATGGATGGGTTTTCACTTAACCTGCATGTTCAGAGGACAATGTTTCACACTTAAGACTATGTTCTGCAGAGAAGGGAGTAATTTTCAGGCACACTGAACACATTTGTCATCAGAGTTGCTTCCTACTGCCTATAATTCTTAAACCTTCTAAGAATCTTATATTGGTCAGAGTAGAATAGGCTATATTATGGTAACAAATAAACCCTGGAATCTCTATGACTTAAAATAAATGTTCACTTTCCCTTCACAAACACTTTGGTCTCTGATGCAGTTTATCAGCATTCCTAGAAGACTCTCTTCTACCTAAAGACTTAAGGATTCAGTTCATTCTCTCTCTCTCTCTCTCTCTTTAATTTGGTTCTGCCACGTCTTCGCTGTGGCAGGCAGGATCTTGCATCTTCATTGTGACATGTGGATTCTTTAGTTGTGGCACCCTGGGTGTTCAAACTTTTGTTGTGGCATGCAAACTCTTAGCTGCAGCTTGTAGGATCTAGTTGCTTGACCAGGGATTGAACCCAGGCCCCCTGTACTGGGAACATGGAGTCTTAGCCACTGGACCCAGGGAAGCCCCTGGACCCAGGGAAGCCCCTGTATTCATCTTATAAATTCACCATCTAGAATATGTGGCTTCCAAGTTCACCTTTAGGTAGAAAAGTAGAGAGAGCAAGAGGACAGCCCAAAGGGATTTATGATTTTGACCTGTAAATGGCTTATGTTACTCCTGCCTACATTGCATTGGCCAGAGCTCAGTCAAACGGCTCCAGTATAACTGCGAAGGAGACAGTGAAGTATGTTTCTGTGTGTGATGGAAGAGGCAAAAATGTGACAGGAAAATGGCTTTGTGTCTGATACAGCTGTGTCATGAAAACTGGTCTGCCTCTGGCAGGTCGTCCAACGGAAGGGGGAGCATTCGGCTTTTCCACCCTGCTAGGTAAACCACCACGCATCCATCTACTTTCCAGCTTCCTATATTTGCTGACTTTCGTTTAAACTATTATATCCTTTTCTATTATATTTCTCCTTGAGAGTTCATGCCTTTTTTTATTCCTTTACTGTGATTTAAGTAGGGTTCCAGAATACAGCAGTAATAAATGGTTATGTTCGGTTTGCCGTATTTAACCAAAAACTGAAAAAGTCCTCTGACACAAACCTTTGCAAAAGCCACATAATTGTCTATTCAATAACTCAACATATTCCTACAGAGCTAAATCTTCCCTACATGTGGAAAAACACTGGCTAGAAGTAATTAAAAATGGATGAGTGAAATATTGAATTGTGAAAGAATTTTCATTTCCATTATGCTTGTTCTAAATTATGTAATATTTGCTTATAGCCTTTAGTACTTGCAAAATACACTTTACAGTTAAAAGGTTATTTTTATAGAAGTACAATTGCAACTAACTAAGAAAGTGCTTTAGCAAGCTTAATAAAACTGGGAGCTGTTCAAACGTACAGATATTCCAATTATTTAGCAAAAATACTGTTATCCATATGGTAGCAGCTACCCAAATTATAGCATAATAAGCAGAGAACAGTTGCTTCTAGGCCTTACACATTGTAACTTAGAGAATGATTGCAAGATCACATTGTGAAAATAACACCAGGGAATAAAATGTGAATGGTAAAATGGAGCGAGAAGAACCAGAACCTAGATAGGCTTAAGAAAGAATAGATTTGGGAAACCAGATAGAATATATGCTATTTATTTTTAATGATTTTGACTCCAAATTGGTTGCATTTTTCTCCCATCAGTCAAACTAATAGGAATATCTCAGAAATAAGAATAATAACCTGAAGAAGAAAAACATGCACATATCAGGTTTATGTTAAATCCCTTGCCACTTCAGAAACGAGACTAAAAGTAAGCTGCCTACTACCTATATGATTCAATGAATCAAGACAATTGAAAAAGTTGAGTTTTTTAACTTTTGTCTGGAAACCAACTTTGAAAATTTAAGCAACAGTTTAAAATTATCATGAAAATAATTAAGAATTCCTGAGAAATTTTAATTGGAAGATTATGAGTTTGCTTTTATAAATGCCTTTCTTGGTCACAGTAACCTGAGATAATTTATGTCTTACATGACAACAGGCATTTATGTTAGGTTAGAATTTATTACTAATGGGGGCCTCTGATTGAGATATATGTTGTTTTCTTCTAATCCTCAATATAGTAAAGCTGAGCTCTTAAAATGCCTCTTAATTTCTTATTGTGATTTATGCCATTTTAAACTATTCAATAGATAATAAACCTAAAATCATGCACTAGAGCTAAAATAGCAACATGAAATTCTATTTTAAATACGTTGTTCAGTTGCTTCTGTGGGATAGAGAGATTTTTCTATAGATAAAGAGATCAGAACACAGACTGAGATATTACACTCTTGAGAAGAAATATCCTCGAGAGTGATATTATATCAAAATGGAATGTTTTTAGTATTGTGCTCATTTCCTGTTACCAGAAAACATTATTCAACAGAATTTAAAATACAGTATAAGTCTCAGAATAAAATGGATTTTATCTTCTCCAAATTTCTTAGAGTACTAAGAATGATATGTTGGTATATATTTGTGAATGCTTAGAGACGAAAGCAATATCAGCAATCATTTGAAGGTCTTAGCTTCTACTTTCAATTTATGGAAAAGGACACTCATGCCCCCAAAATGTTATGTGATTTTCTAATGGGCACACAGCAAGAATACAGAATGGCTAAGACTAAAATTAAGTTCCTCTGGCTTTTAAGCCAAAATTATATTTACAGTTGATCCATGTGAAAGCTCTTGTTAGAGACTCTACAGACCTGAAAGTTGCATTTAAAAAAAATAGTCTATCTTGACTTCAGGTTTGGAGAAAAATGGTAGTTACCTAACCCTGAATTTCTCCTACCACCATTACCCCCCCCAAAAATAGTAAGAGTGAAACAAACCACACATTACTGTTGTGTTCACCATTACTGGATAAAGAGAGCACACACATAAAAATACACAAACACACACACACACCTTTACCTTCAAATCACAAGTAAACAGAAAATATTCTAACAGATTATCCATATACCCCCTTCAGATGCAATTTACTGGGTGCAGAAAGTAGAGGACAGGTCTTCTAAAAGATTCCATAATAATGATTACAGAGATTATCATACTAAGTGAAGTAAGCTAGACAGATAAAGACAACTAATATTATTTATATATGGAACCTAAAAAAATGATACAATTGAACTTATATACAAAACAGAAAAAGATCCACATACATAGAAAATAACTTATGGTTGCATGTATGTATGCCAAGTCACTTCAGTCGTGTCCAACTCTTTGTAACTCTATGGAATATAGCCCGCCAGGCTTCTCTGTTCATGGGTTTCTCCAGGTGAGAATACTGGACTGGCTTGCCACACCCTCCTCCAGGAGATCTTCCTGACCCAGAGATTGAACTCACATCTCTTACATCTCCTGCAGTGGCAGGCAGATTCTTTACCACTAGCACCACCTGGGAAGTTTATCAAAGAGGAAAGCATTGGGGGAGGGATAAATTAGGAGTTTGGGGTTAACAGACATACACTAACTATAGATAAAATAGATAGCTAACAAGGACCAATTGCATGGCACAGGGAACTATACTCAATAGTTTATAATACTATAATACTTTGTAATATCATAATATTTGTAACATGGTGAAACACTTAATATTTTATAATAACCTATAATGGACAAGAATCTGAAAATATATATATATACATATGTGTGTGTGTCGCCACACACCTGAAACTAAAACAATATTTTAAATCAACTATACTTCAATTTTTTAAAAAAGAGAGAAAATACAGAGGAGTTAAAGACTTAGATGAACCACAGAAAAATCTTTTCCAGAAAAAGTAAGTTCATCAAATTTCAAAACACAAAATACAGGTCAGAATTTGGTAGTCCTTGTAGAGATAGTCCTAGCAGAAATATGGAGGAGGAGCTCAAAAGTATGCGTGACTGGAAGGGGCAATCTTGGAGAATTATTCCTTTGAAGGATAATTATATAGAGAATGGCTGGTAGTCCAGGGAGATGGGGCAAGGAAGGAAAATAAGGAATGGAAGAAATTAAGGATCCTACACACAAAAAAGGTGATATAAGACACATCAAACTTTCCCCACCACCACTACCAGCAACAAGGCCCACAAATCACATATCACAAAAGAAGGCAGTGCTCGCATACGAGGACGTTTTTGAAATAAGAAGCGTGTTCAAGAAGTGAATAAAAACAGAAATAAGGCACACTACATTCATTCTAAACTACAACCAAAATCCTAAAAGTGTGAAAAAGTTTCTATAGGTAAGAAGTGTCCTCTAAACAACCAGACACAAAGTAGAAAAACACTATCATTCAACACATGAAACTGTAGTAAATATCCTAAAGTAAACATTTAAAGATATTAAACAACAACAACTCAACTTGAAGTAGAAATACAAAAACTAATACCACAATGGATTTAAAACAAAAATAAGAATTCACTGAATCCAGAAGAAAATAGAAGGAAAAAAATCATTTAAAAAATGAATACTGTATTACAAGATGCCCAAGAAAGAATAAACTCAAATGAAAACAAATTCAAATGAAGGAAAATAGGGGGAAAAACACAATGAGAAATGAGATGAAATAAAAGAAGTAAAGTAGGTCAGAGAAAGTAGGAAAGTAGGCAAGGAGGTCCAACACATATATGTTACATATACTTGGGGAAAAAAGATATCAATGCACTGGAAAAAATTAATGTTCTAATCCCCAATAAACCTATACAAAAAGAAAACCTAAACCAATATATTTAAAAGGCCCAGTAGGTACCATGGAAATTTGACTCAGAACAAACAAGCTGTGGCAAACATGTCACGTATATAACTGTAAATCTAAGACTATAGTGAGGCTGGGAGCATGGGTGGAAGAATAATATATAAACATTATGTGTTCTGTCAAGTAGAAAGAACTCACCTAAGAGAAGGAAGGATAAGAGAGAGGAGAAAACAGGAAAGTAAAATAAAATTATGGGTCTTAGGTGGAAGTCATTTAAAAACTGATATAATACACAGTAATAGATATGGGAGTGAAGAGCACTATAATAAGTGTTAATACAAAGACAAACCCTAAAATTTAAATACATAAAATAGTTTAAATTAATTTATTAAAATAAATTTAACATTTGAATTGATTCACAAAGCAAAGTTCAACTCCACACTGATGCTAAATAGGAGAGATGTCTAAACTGAGATGATTAAAAAAGGCTAAAAAGGGACAGAAAAATATTTTTCAGGAAATTGAAAGAAAACAGTAAGAATGTACATGCTGTGCTCCTAATATCAGAAAAAGTAAAATAGCCAAAAACATAAGAAGAAACAAATAAGGATACTTCTTAATGCTAAAAGTCACCTTCTACAATGAAGATATAGAAGTTTTGAATGCCTGTGAACCAAATTATAGGATGTATAGAAAAATATACCAATATGCTAAATTAACATATTTGAACATCTAGAGGAAATGAGTTATTTCTCTTAAGAATATATTGATAGTCTACCAAAACTATTCTCAGTACAAATAGACTAGTTTCCATAGAGGGGGAAGAAGTTTTTTTCAAAGAAATACCTCACAATAAAGTATCAGGTCCAGCTGGATTCACAAAGAAATTCTACCAAACTTTTAGCTACCAAATGGTCCCAAAGCTACATCAATTGTTTAGAACATAGAAAATCAAGGAAAACTTCCAAATTATTTTTAAAAAGCAAGTATAATAATATCTCAACTAGATAAAAAGAGCAAAAGTGGAAAGGAAAGTGAAAAATTGGACTACATATTACAAATGAAAATGATTCAATATTCAAAAATATATTGATACAATTCACCATATTAATAGGGTCAAAATATCACAAGATCATATCCAAAGAACCAAAAGTCTTTGACAGAATTCATTATTCATTCCTAATACAAACTCTTGACAAAAACAAGAATGGCTTGATAACACCTGAATATGACTACACGCGCACACACACACACACACACACACACACACACACATACACACACACACACACACACACCTGTGACAGGGAGAAGACCACTCCCCTAAGAGGTCCACATTTTAATCCTCAGAACCTGTGAATATATTATCTTAATGACAGAAAGGTATTTTGCATGTAGGATTAAATTAAGAATATTGAAATGGGAAAATGACCCTGGATTTTCTTGGTGACCCCAATGTAATCACTAGGTTCCTTATAAGTGAAAAAGAGATGCAGTAGAGTGAGGATCAGGGAAACATTTCAGAGAAGACTTGAAGAAACTACACTCCTAACCAAAGAACACAAGCAGTCTTTAGAAGCTGGAAAAGGCAAGGAAACAGATTCTCCACTAGAGTCTCTGGAATAAAGCAGCTTGTTGACAATCGTATTTTAATGAGATCTATTCCAGACTTCTGAGCTCCAGACGATGAAATAATAAAAGATTGTTTTAAGACACTAAATTGTTAATAATTTGTTACAGCAATGATAGAAGCCAACAAACATCTCAATCCTAATACAAGAATTTCACTTAATGGAAAAATTCTGGAGGCATTCTCAATGAGTTTTAGAAAGGTCAGAAAGCTATCTTATTTTTTCTGAATTCAATACATTAGACTAAAGAAAAAATGAGAGGCATGATATTAGATTTTTTTTTAAATGTGAAAGTGTTAGTCACTCAGTCTTGTCCCCATGGACTGTGGCCCACAAGCCTCCTTTACCTATGGAATTCTCTAGGTAAAACTACCAGAGTAGGTTGTCATTTCCTTCTCCAGGGAATCTTCCCAATCTAGGGATCAAACCTGAGTCTCTAGTAAAGACAGATTCTTTATCTTCTGAGCTACCAGGGAAGACCCTGCTTACTGATAACATGACATTATATTTGAAATGCAGTATAAAATAAATGATAAAAATGACTCATATAATAAAGTGATTCAATAAGATATAAATTATAAAATTAGTATACATAAAGCAATAGCATTTTCTATTATTAACTGCTTAGTAAATACAACTTATGAGAAAATAGTATCTATAATAGCAACAAAAATATAGAATTCTTAAGGAAACAAGAATTGAGTTGTTAAAAAAAATCCTATAAATAAAATTATAAAACACTGATAGATTCAAAAGTAGACTCAATACAAATGAAAACATTCCTTGCTTATAGGTATGATGCCACAACATGAAGAAGCTAGTTCTTTGAACTATCAGAAATTAAGAAAGCAAATCCCATTTACAGTTGCATAAACAAAAAGAAAATATCTAGGAGTAAATTTAACTAAGGAGATGAAAAACATGTATATAGTACTATAAGACATTAATAAGAGAAATTGAAAAAGACATAAATAAATGGAAAGATATTCCACACTCATGGATTGGAAGAATTAATACTGTTAAAAAGTCCATACCAGCCAAAACAATCTACAGATTCAATTCAATCTCTTCAAAATTCCAACAGCATTTTTCACAGAAAAAGAACAAACAGCCCTAACATTTGTAAGAAACCACAAAAGACATAAAGAAATAGGTACATGCCCACAGGTACATGAAAAGCCATTCAACATTACTAATCATTAGGGAACTGCAAATCAAAATCATAAGATATGACTTCACACCTGTCAGAATGGGTATCATCAAAAAGACAAAGAATAACAAAAGTTGGCAAGGATGTGGAGAAAAGAGAAGACTTGTACACTGTTGGTGAGAATATAAGTTGGTGCAGTCACTATGGAAAGCAGTAGAGAGGTTCCTCAATAAAGTAAAAGTGGACTACCATACTAATCTAGCAATTCTACATCTGTGTATCTATATGAAGGTGAAAGTGAAAGTGTTAGCTGCTCAGTCATATCTACTCTTTGCAACCCCATGGACTGCAGCCTGCCAGGCTTCTCTGTCCTTACAATTCTCTAGGGAGTATTTTGCCATTCCCTTCTCCACTGGATCTTGCCGACCCAGGGATCGAACCTGAGTCTCCCACACTGTGGGCAGATATTTTTTATCTTCTGAGCCATCAAGGAAGCCTGTGTATCTATGTACTTCCATATATATTACATATTGTATACATAATATAATGTTATACACATAATGGGCTATTATTCAGTCAAAAGGAATAAAATCTTGCCATTTGCAGCAATACAGAAGGTCCTTGAAGGCAATATGCTAAATGAAATAAGTTAGGCAGAGAAAGGCAAATAACATATGATATCATGTGGAATCTAAAAACACCAAATTCATCGATACAGAGAACAAATTGGTGGTTGAAGAGATAGGAAGTGAGGGGAGAGATGGGTAAAGGAAGGTACAAATACCCAGTTTTAAAATAAAAATGGAGATATAATGTACAGCATGGTTACTATAGTTAATAATAACAGTGTATTCAATATTTGAAAGTTGGTAAGAGACTAGTTCTTAAAAATTCCCATCACAAGAAAAAATACTTTTATAACTATGTATGGCGATGGATGTTAACTAAAACTATCGTGATTATTTTGCAATATACACAGATATTGAATCATTATAGTGAATACCTATATATAACACAATGTTATATATAAAATATATCTCAACATAAAAAATAAAGGAATGTGTATTATTAAAGATGTTAGTTCTATGTTAATTTATAAATTTAATGTAATCACAATAAAAATTCCAATGAGCTAACTCTATTGAGCTAGACAAATTGATCACAAATTTTATAAGGAAGGATTATCTTTCAAATAAGCCAAGAAATACAAAGAATAAATATGAGAAATGACTACCCAATGAGATATTATGTTAGCAAAGACCCTCTAATTAAAATAGTGCCAGACTAGCTCATAAATAGATAGACATATAGACTAGAAGCCCGGTAAGAGACCCAACTATGTATAAAAATATAACACATAATAAAGACGGGATCTCAATTATAGGGTCCAAGGGAGACACTTTTTTATAAGATAAACAGCACTGGATCACAGGAAAGACTTTGGGGAAAAGATTAAATAAGATCCGGGGAGGAGCCAAGATGGCGGAGGAGTAGGACGGGGAGACCACTTTCTCTCCTACAAATTCATCAAAAGAATAACCGAATGCAGAGCAAACCTCACAAAACAACTTCTGATCGCTAGCTGAGGTCATCAGGCGCCCAGAAAAGCAGACCATTGTCTTCGAAAGGAGGTAGGACAAAATATAAAAGATAAAAAGTGAGACAAAAGAGCTAAGGACGGAGACCCGTCCCGGGAAGGGAGTCTTAGGCGGCCTTGCTTGGGCTAGGGTCCGGGCCTGAGTGCCCTGAGGAAAATCGGAGGGAGCTTCTGTGAGGTGCCAACTTGAACTGTGGGAGACCAAAAGAGAGAAAATTAACCGGCCGGAACACACTGCCCGCCGTTCGCAGAACAAAGGGACGGAGAAAGTCCCAAGAAGAGGTCGCAGGCTGCGGACCCGCCCAGCCCCGCCGGAGGCAGGAGGCAGGGGGGAGGGGAAGGTCGCGGCGAGACACAGGGCGCAGGCACCCGACCGGCGCGGGCGGGGACTGGGGCTGGGGACGCGGAGGGCGGAAGGCGCGCGCGCCGGACTGGCGCCGGCGGAAACTGAGACTGGGTCCGCGGAAGGGAGGGGGCGCGCCACACCTGGGGAGAGTGCGCCCACCAAGCCCCTCGCTGCCTGGACCGCTCTGACGGGGAAGGCACAGAGAGCAGGCGCAGCTTTTCCTTCCGCGCTTTTGTGTAACACCCGAGGGCTGGAACCTAGCGCAGCGCGGGCCGCGCTCCATATAGAACAGCCGGGAGCCTGAGCAGCGCAGACGGAGAAAGCAGCGTCAGCCCCTCCCGGCAGCGCCAGCCCGCCCCCGCAGGGCCAGCCCCTCCCCGCAGCGTCAGCCCCGCCCCGCAGCGCCAGCCCCTCCCCGCAGCGTCAGCCCCGCCCCGCAGCGCCAGCCCATCCCTGCAGCGTCAGCCCCTCCCAGCAGCGCAACGGAACTAGCTAACTGAATAAGAGTCCACCTCCGCCCGCCTGTGTCAGGGCGGAAATGAGGCTCTGAAGAGACCGGCAAACAGAAGCCAAATAAACAAAGGGAACCGCTTCGGAAGGGACTGGTGCAACAGATTAAAATCCCTGTAGAAAACACCGACTTCACCGGATGGGCCCTGTAGATATCGAGAAGTGTAAGCTGGAACGAGGAGCTATCTGAAACTGAGCCGAACCCACACTGACCGCAGCAGCTCCAGAGAAACTCCTAGATATATTTTTACTTTTTTTTTTCTAAGTAAGAAAAAAAAAAAAAAAAATTTTTTTTTCTTTTTATATTTTTTCTTTTTTATTTTTTCTCTTTTATTTTCCTTTAAAATTCCCTATTACTCCCCCATTACTCCTTAACTTTCATTTACATAGATTTTTATGATTTTTTTAATTAGGGGAAAAAAAAATTTTTTTTTTTCTTTCTTTCTTTTTTTTTTTCTGTTTTTATTTTTTTTTTTTTATGTTTTTCTTTTTTTCTTTTTTTTTTTTTTTTTTGCTTTCTTTTTTTTCCTTTCCGTTTTCTCTTTTATTTTCTATTTTTCTTTTTCTCTTATTTCTTTTAAAGTCCTCTAGTACTCCTCTACTACTCTTCATTTTCATTTTCACTACACTATAACCTTACCAAAAAAAAAAAAAAAGAGAAGCCCTATCTTTAAACCGAAGATTATTCTCTCCCAATCTTGACTCTCTGTTTTCTACCTCAGAACACCTCTATTTCCTCCTTTCCCCTTCTCTTCCCAATCCAATTCTGTGAATCCTTGTAGGTGTCTGAGATACGGAGAACACTCTGGGAACAGACAGCTGCGTAGATCTGTACGGCGAACACTCTGGGAACAGACAGCTGCGTAGATCTGTCTCTCTCCTCTTGAGTCCCCCTTTTTCTCCTCCTGCTCATCTCTATCTCCCTCCTCCCTTTTCTCCTGTTCATGTAACTCTGTGAACCTCTCTGGGTGTCCCCAACAGGGGAGAATCTTTTCGCCATTAACCTAGAAGTTTTATTATCAGTGCTGTATAGTTGGAGAAGTCCTGAGACTACAGGAAGAATAAAACTGAAATCCAGAGGCAGGAAACTTAAGCCCAAAACCTGAGAACACCAGAAAACTCCTGACTACATGGAACTTTAAGCAATAAGTGACCGTCCAAAAGCCTCCATACCTACACTGAAACCAACCACCACCCAAGAGCCAGTAAGTTTTAGAGCAAGACATACCACGCAAATTCTCCAGCAACACAGGAACACAGCCCCGAATGTCAACATACAGGCTGCCCAAGGTGACACCTAACACATAGACCCATCTCAAAACTCATTACTGGGCACTCCATTGCTCTCCAAAAAGAAGAAATCAAGTTCCACGCACCAGTACACTGACGCAAGCTTCCCTAACCGGGAAACCTTGACAAGCCAATCGTCTAACCCCACCCACTGGGTAAATCCTCCACAATAAAAAGGAACCACAGACCTCCAGAATACAGAAAGTCCATTCCAGACACAGCAATCTAAACAAGATGAAAAGGCAAAGAAATACCCAACAGGTAAAGGAACATGAAAAATGCCCACCAAGTCAAACAAAAGAGGAGGAGATAGGGAATCTACCTGAAAAAGAATTTAGAATAATGATAATAAAAATGATCCAAAATCTTGAAAACAAAATGGAGTTACAGATAAATAGCCTGGAGACAAAGATTGAAAAGATACAAGAATTGTTTAATAAAGACCTAGAAGAAATAAAAAAGAGTCAATTAAAAATGAACAATGCAATGATTGAGATCAAAAACACTTTGGAGGGAACCAAGAGTAGAATAACGGAGGCAGAAGATAGGATAAGTGAGGTAGAAGATAAAATGGTGGAAATAAATGAAGCAGAGAGGAAAAAAGAAAAAAGGATCAAAAGAAATGAGGACAACCTCAGGGACCTCTGGGACACTGTGAAACGCCCCAACATTCGAATCATAGGAGTTCCAGAAGAAGAAGACAAAAAGAAAGGCCATGAGAAAATACTCGAGGAGATAATAGCAGAAAACTTCCCTAAAATGGGGAAGGAAATAGCCACTCAAGTCCAAGAAACCCAGAGAGTCCCAAACAGGATAAACCCAAGGCGAAACACCCCAAGACACATATTAATCAAACTAACAAAGATCAAACACAAAGAACAAATATTAAAAGCAGCAAGGGAAAAACAACAAATAACACACAAAGGGATTCCCATAAGGATAACAGCTGACCTATCAATAGAAACCCTCCAGGCCAGAAGGGAATGGCAGGACGTCCTGAAAGTAATGAAAGAGAGTAACTTACAACCTAGATTACTGTATCCAGCAAGGATCTCATTCAGATATGAAGGAGAACTCAAAAGCTTTACAGATAAGCAAAAGCTGAGAGAATTCAGCACCACCAAACCAGCTCTTCAACAAATGCTAAAGGATCTTCTCTAGACAGGAAATGCAGAAAGGTTGTATAAACGTGAACCCAAAACAACAAAGTAAATGGCAACGGGACCACACCTATCAATAATTACCTTAAATGTAAATGGGTTGAATGCCCCAACCAAAAGACAAAGATTGGCTGAATGGATACAAAAACAAGACCCCCATATATGCTGTCTACAAGAGACCCACCTCAAAACAAGAGACACATACAGACTAAAAGTGAAGGGCTGGAAAAAAATATTTCATGCAAATGGAGACCAAAAGAAAGCAGGAGTCGCAATACTCATATCAGATAAAATAGACTTTCAAATAAAAGCTGTGAAAAGAGACAAAGAAGGACACTACATAATGATCAAAGGATCAATCCAAGAAGAAGATATAACAATTATAAATATATATGCACCCAACATAGGAGCACCGCAATATGTACGGCAAACACTAACGAGTATGAAAGAGGAAATTAATAGTAACACAATAATAGTGGGAGACTTTAATACCCCACTCACAACTATGGATAGATCAACTAAACAGAAAATTAACAAGGAAACACAAACTTTAAATGACACAATGGACCAGCTAGACCTAATTGATATCTATAGGACATTTCACCCCAAAACAAGCAACTTCACCTTTTTCTCAAGTGCACACGGAACCTTCTCCAGAATAGATCACATCCTGGGCCATAAATCTAGTCTTGGAAAATTCAAAAAAATTGAAATCATTCCAGTCATCTTTTCTGACCACAGTGCAGTAAGATTAGATCTCAATTACAGGAAAAAAATTGTTAAAAATTCAAACACATGGAGGCTAAATAACACGCTTCTGAATAACCAACAAATCATAGAAGAAATCAAAAAAGAAATCAAAATATGTATAGAAATGAATGAAAATGAAAACACAACAACCCAAAACCTATGGGACACTGTAAAAGCAGTGCTAAGGGGAAGGTTCATAGCATTACAGGCTTACATCAAGAAAAAAGAAAAAAACCAAATAAATAACCTAACTCTACACCTAAAGCAATTAGAGAAGGAAGAAATGAAGAACCCCAGGGTTAGCAGAAGGAAAGAAATCTTAAAAATTAAGGCAGAAATAAATGCAATAGAAACTAAAGAGACCATAGGAAAAATCAACAAAGCTAAAAGCTGGTTTTTTGAAAAAATAAACAAAATTGACAAACCATTAGCAAGACTCATTAAGAAACAAAGAGAGAAGAACCAAATTAACAAAATTAGAAATGAAAATGGAGAGATCACAACAGACAACACTGAAATACAAAGGATCATAAGAGACTACTACCAGCAGCTCTATGCCAATAAAATGGACAACTTGGATGAAATGGACAAATTCTTAGAAAAGTATAACTTTCCAAAACTGAACCAGGAAGAAATAGAAGATCTTAACAGACCCATCACAGGCAAGGAAATCGAAACTGTCATCCAAAATCTTCCAGCAAACAAAAGCCCAGGACCAGATGGCTTCACAGCTGAATTCTACCAAAAATTTAGAGAAGAGCTAACACCTACCTTACTCAAACTCTTCCAGAAAATTGCAGAAGAAGGTAAACTTCCAAACTCATTCTATGAGGCCACCATCACCCTAATTCCAAAACCTGACAAAGATGCCACAAAAAAAGAAAACTACAGGCCAATATCACTGATGAACATAGATGCAAAAATCCTTAACAAAATTCTAGCAAACAGAATCCAACAACATATTAAAAAAATCATACACCACGACCAAGTGGGCTTTATCCCAGGAATGCAAGGATTCTTCAATATCCGCAAATCAATCAATGTAATACACCACATTAACAAATTGAAAGATAAAAACCATATGATTATCTCAATAGATGCAGAGAAAGCCTTTGACAAAATTCAATACTCATTTATGATTAAAACTCTCCAAAAAGCAGGAATAGAAGGAACATACCTCAACATAATAAAAGCTATATATGACAAACCCACAGCAAGCATCACCCTCAATGGTGAAAAATTGAAAGCATTTCCCCTGAAATCAGGAACAAGACAAGGGTGCCCACTCTCACCACTACTGTTCAACATAGTGTTGGAAGTGTTGGCCACAGCAATCAGAGCAGAAAAAGAAGTAAAAGGAATCCAGATAGGAAAAGAAGAAGTGAAACTCTCACTGTTTGCAGATGACATGATCCTCTATATAGAAAACCCTAAAGACTCTACCAGAAAATTACTAGAACTAATCAATGAATATAGTAAAGTTGCAGGATATAAAATTAACACACAGAAATCCCTTGCATTCCTATATACTAACAATGAAAAAACAGAAAGAGAAATTAAGGAAACAATACCATTCACCATTGCAACAAAAAGAATAAAATACTTAGGAGTATATCTACCTAAAGAACCAAAAGACCTATACATAGAAAACTATAAAACACTGATGAAAGAAATCAAAGAGGACACAAACAGATGGAGAAACATACCGTGTTCATGGATTGGAAGAATCAATATTGTCAAAATGGCTATTCTACCCAAAGCAATCTATAGATTCAATGCAATCCCTATCAAGCTACCAACGGTATTTTTCACAGAACTAGACCAAAGAATTTCACAATTTGTATGGAAATACAAAAAACCTCGAATAGCCAAAGTAATCTTGAGAAAGAAGAATGGAACTGGAGGAATCAACCTGCCTGACTTCAGACTCTACTACAAAGCCACAGTCATCAAGACAGTGTGGTACTGGCACAAAGACAGAAATATAGACCAATGGAACAGAATAGAAAGCCCAGAGATAAATCCACGAACCTATGGACACCTTATCTTTGACAAAGGAGGCAAGGATATACAATGGAAAAAAGACAACCTCTTTAACAAGTGGTGTTGGGAAAACTGGTCAACCACTTGCAAAAGAATGAAACTAGAACACTTTCTAACACCATACACAAAAATAAACTCAAAATGGATTAAAGATCTAAATGTAAGACCAGAAACTATAAAACTCCTAGAGGAGAACATAGGCAAAACACTCTCTGACATAAATCACAGCAAGATCCTCTATGACCCACCTCCCAGAATATTGGAAATAAAAGCAAAACTAAACAAATGGGATCTAATGAAACTTAAAAGCTTTTGCACTACAAAAGAAACTATAAGTAAGGTGAAAAGACAGCCGTCAGATTGGGAGAAAATAATAGCAAATGAAGAAACAGACAAAGGATTAATCTCAAAAATATACAAGCAACTCCTGCAGCTCAATTCCAGAAAAATAAATGACCCAATCAAAAAATGGGCCAGAGAACTAAACAGACATTTCTCCAAAGAAGACATACAGATGGCTAACAAACACATGAAAAGGTGCTCAACATCACTCATTATTAGAGAAATGCAAATCAAAACCACAATGAGGTACCATTACACACCAGTCAGGATGGCTGCTATCCAAAAGTCTACAAGCAATAAATGCTGGAGAGGGTGTGGAGAAAAGGGAACCCTCTTACACTGTTGGTGGGAATGCAAACTAGTACAGCCACTATGGAAAACAGTGTGGAGATTCCTTAAAAAACTGGAAATAGAACTGCCATATGACCCAGCAATACCACTTCTGGGCATACACACTGAGGAAACCAGATCTGAAAGAGACACATGCACCCCAATGTTCATCGCAGCACTGTTTATAATAGCCAGGACATGGAAGCAACCTAGATGCCCATCAGCAGATGAATGGATAAGGAAGCTGTGGTACATATACACCATGGAATTTTACTCAGCCATCAAAAAGAATTCATTTGAACCAGTCCTAATGAGATGGATGAAACTGGAGCCCCTTATACAGAGTGAAGTAAGCCAGAAAGATAAAGAACATTACAGCATACTAACACATATATATGGAATTTAGAAAGATGGTAACGATAACCCTATATGCAAAACAGAAAAAGAGACACAGAAATACAGAACAGACTTTTGAACTCTGTGGGAGAAGGTGAGGGTGGGATGTTTCAAAAGAACAGCATGTATACTATCTATGGTGAAACAGATCACCAGCCCAGGTGGGATGCATGAGACAAGTGCTCCGGCCTGGTGCACTGGGAAGACCCAGAGGAATCGGGTGGAGAGGGAGATGGGAGGGGGGATCGGGATGGGGAATAAGTGTAAATCTATGGCTGATTCATATCAATGTATGACAAGACCCACTGAAATGTTGTGAAGTAATTAGCCTCCAACTAATAAAAAAATTAAAAGAAAAAAAAAAAAAGATTAAATAAGATCCATTTCCTATACCATATATAAGAACACAGTGTAAGTTGACCAAAGATTCAAATATAAAAACAAAATTAGTCACACACTAGGAGAAACTGAAAGAGTCAATTCCTAGGCAGGTTGATAAGAAGTCCAGGGTCCCCAAGGAGGAGAAAGGGGTCTGGGGCTCTCAAGGAGGAGACAGAGCTCTGAAATTCTCAAGGAAGAGGAAAGGACAAATGTTTCTTTCTACATTCCTTCAGTTCAGCTCAGTTCAGTTCAGTCGCTCAGTCGTGTCCGACTTTTTGCGACCCCATGAATCGCAGCACACCAGGCCTCCCTGTCCACCACCAACTCCCAGAGTTTACTCAAACTCATGTCCATCAAGTCAGTGATACCATCCAGCCATCTCATCCTCTGTCGTCCCCTTCTCCTCCTGCCCCCAATCCCTCCCAGCATCAGGGTCTTTTCCAATGAGTCAACTCATCACATCATGTGGCCAAAGTATTGGAGTTTCAGCTTCAGCATCAGTCCTTCCAATGAACACCCAGGACTGATCTCCTTTAGGATGGACTGGCTGGATCTCCTTGCAGTCCAAGGGACTCTCAAGAGTCTTCTCCAACACCACAGTTCAAAAGCATCGATTTTTCGGCACTCAGCTTTCTTCACAGTCCAACTCTCACATCCATACATGACCACTGGAAAAACCATAGCCTTGAGTAGACGGACCTTTGTTGGCAAAGTAATGTCTCTGCTACATTCCTTAGTAAGGATTATATAAGAATAATCTATCCTGCTTGAGGACATGTTTCTCCTTCCTGAAAACCTTCTGACTAATCCTGTTATCTTAAAATGTTTATTATGGGAGTGGGTCTAGTAAGATCTTTACAACTTTGAGACATTCTTTTGATTTATTGTAATAACCAATTAAAAAGTACATAATTCCCTTGCTAAGACTAGGGACTGGGGGCACTCTCCATTCCCCTTCTGATGTCTATGTCAGAAGCTTTCTCAGCCCCTTTTTCTACTTTAATAAAACTCTGCTATACAAAAGTTCTTGAGTGATCAAGCCCGGTCCCAAAGCAAAATCTTCTTGGGAGATCATGAATCCGACATCGTTCGCCATAAGCTATTATTTTGGGGGCTCGTCCAGGATCCTCTGGACAAGGTAAGAACACTCAGAGCTCTAGACTCTGCTTTCTCAGTAAACACATTTTCTGCTTTACTTTACTAACTCTGCCACGGCTTCCCTGGTGGCTCAGCTGGTAAAAAATCTGCCTGCAATGCGGGAGACCTGGGTTTGATCCCTGGGTTGGGAAAATCCCCTAGAAAAAGGAAAGGCTACTCACTCCAGTATTCTGGCCTAGAGAAATTCCATGGACTGTAGTCCATGGGGTCACAAAGAGTCAGACACAACTGAGCAAATTTCAGTTCACTTACTAACTCTAAGGTGTGCTTGTGTGAATGAATGACATGCCCTGTTCGAAGCAAGAGATGAGCCCTGCTCTGCAGTTTCACAGTGCCTTGTAATGACTGAAGGCAGCCCCAGAAAGGGGCGACTTGGTGGGGGTTTATACCGACCTACTAATGCCAAGAGACCCCAAGATCCCTGTGAGGGGAGTGGCCAGAAATGGGCGAAGCATGTGGACCAAACTTTTCTTAATCAGTCAACTTTTCCTGGTTTCTTTGACCATTTCATAATTGTATGGGGAATTAGAACTACTAACCTAATCTGTTGGATCACAGACTTTTAAGGGACTTGTGATCCATGCTATTAATATGTACTTTAACTTAGACCCCATGTTTGGAAGCGCCTTGCCTTGCTAGGAGCCGAAAATTACAAGAGCACGTTTGGGATCGAGGCAGAGCTCTAGCTCCAGGAACGTCTCTCAGGCTGGAGATCACTCTCTTGGCTGCCTCCCTCAGGGGCCAGCAACCTGAAAATGAGTCTGTCACGGCTTTGCCTCCAATCTATGTGGATAGCAGCACTGCTGGCGACCACCACATATTTGAGGACACAGATTGGGCACTGCAGGATACGGTCAGATTGGAAGTGCAACGAGCTTCTCCCCTTGGTAGCGCTAGCTTTTAGTGGACCAGAGGAGGCTCTCTGGTGGCATTTGCCTCAACTCTCTAGATATTCATTTTGTGAAATCTGTGGGAATGAACTGGAAGGATTGGCCCTAGTAGCTTGAGGACAAATATCACTTTTTCCTTGCTGGCCAGCCCTCCACCACCTCTTTTGCTATACTGGTGTGGTGATACTCAGAAGGGACATCTGAGTTGTTGTTCATCCCTTTATGACTCACCATTCTACTGAGGTCAGGACTGTAGTCAGGAATGTGCACAAGCACATGTAAGATGGATGCTTCCCCTAGTAGTACTAGCTTGGAAAACATTCCAAAATCTACTCTGCTCCACCCCGGGTGGCATCAGAGAAAAGGGCAAATCAAACAAAGGTCTTGGTATGGAACTAAATCAGTCTGGGATGTCATTAGGTCTACCCCTTGTGCATCTACACCCCACCTTGGTGGCAGAGCTGGGAGGTATTAGTATGGCGCCTGCGTTAGTAACGGACAGGCTAAGTCCAACCCGGGGAGGAACGCTTCGGTGTAAAAGTGTGTCTACATCCCCGTCTGGCGTACTACAGTCCATGGGGTTGCAAAGAGTCAGACAGCACTGAGCGACTGAAATGAACTGAACTGAACACCCTCATCTAGAACAGGGAGGGACACCTCCGGTGGAAAGAAGCCACAGCTATGGATGCCGCTTTTTTCTCTCTTACAGATGGGAGCTAACAGTTCCAGAACCACTTCTTTAAATTGTATTCAAAACTCTGGGACAAGTTTGATCCCCAGAATTTAAAAAGACACACCTGATCTTTTTCTGTGATCCTGAATGGCTGCAGTATCCTTTGGAAGATGGGAATGCTGGCCAGTTAAAGAATCTCAATTATAATACTGTCTTACAATTGGATCAGTTCTGGAGAAAACAAGAGAAATGGGCAGAAGTGACAGATGTGTTGCTCTTTATCTCTCTGTGAGACATGCCGGATTTATGTCCTAAGTGTACAGATTTGGGTACGAAACCCTCAGCTCCCTCCTATTCTCTTATTTTGCCCCTGTATCTAGGCTCACAACTGCATAGGCTGAGACTCAAGGCACCCTTCCAGAAGTGGTTGCCTCAGTCTTGGTAAAAACTCAAACAGTCCCACTTGTGGTCAAGACTATTGAGAGGATCCAAAAAGTACACAGAAGCCTTTACGGGACTAACTACTTTATGAGCTTACTTGGAGAGATGTAATGTATGTCTTGAGACAGATGCTGACTTCTGACTCGAGAGCTCAAGTTTTGGGGGAAGTTACTACTTTTGGAGATGAACGGCTTGAACATGAGACAGGGGGAAAGAGGGAACACAAAATAGCTCTCCGCCCTACTGGGAGCCAAACAGTTCCCATAACAGAGCCACTTTGCTGGATGTATTCTTGTAGGACTCAAGCAAATACATGCTAAGACTTTAAACTATGCTAAGTTGGCTAACATAGACAGGGAGAGAACGAAACTCCTGGTAAATTCCTAGATAGACTGGGAGGCTTGCCACAAGTTTACTGACATTTTTTCCAAAAGTTCAGAGGGAGAAATAATCTTAAAAGATAGATTTTTCACTCAGTTGACTCCAGTTATCTGCTGTAAGCTACTAAAACAGGCATTTGGACCAAATCAGTCTTTTAGAAAAACTCTTGCAGCTGACTCAGACAGGCTCCAGGGTCAGACTCAGGACAATCAGGACTGAAGATGCCTGGGCATTCCCACACAAGCTCCCATCCTAATAACACCTGAGGAGCCCTGGGTATTAATAACTGTGGGGGTCCAATCAGTTGATTTTCTTTTGGACACTAGGGCAACTTTCTCTGTGCTCGCTGAAGCCCCTGGCCTGCTTTCCTCCCAATCCCCTACTGTAATGGGACTGTCAGGACAAGCCAAACATTATTATTTCAGTCATCCTCTAAGCTGCAACTGGGACTCTGTGCTATTTTCACAGGAGTTAGGTGCCAGTTTCCCTCACCCCTTCTGGAGAGGGATATACCGAAGAAGGTCCAGGCCTCTGTTTTCATGAATATGGAACCCACTCTTTTTAACTGAACAAAATGTAAATGTAAACTGAACAAAATGTATCCTTTTTAAAGTTAAAAAGGCTAATGATATTATTCAGAGGCATCTGTGAAAGCTAACTCAGGAAACACAGGACAGTTTGTTTAAAGTTTTACCCATAGCTTTAATGAGGGCTCAAAAGCTCTCATTAAAGCGCCCTTAAGAAGAAGGGTCTGCCTCTATGACAGACTGTTTTTCACACCAGATATTGTCATAGATCCTAAAGCCTTAGAACTAACTATGTGACTCAGCTTTCAGCTTTTCAACCTCCTCATCAATTGAAGATTTCCAATGATGGATTTCTCTACTTCAAGGCAAGGAGTTTCATCAACTCTGCAAATACCTTCACCAACAACAATTGTATGTGATGCCTCTTCTTGATCTGATGACATCTAACAAACCTAAGATGAACTGGTATAACAGTGTACCTCAACTATGGACATAATGTAACTTTAAATTTTGATTAGGTTTTAACTTGGTTTAATGATTACTTTGCCTTACATCAGTAACTGTAAAACAGGGTTTGTTTCTAACTGTCTGAAAGCTTTTAAGTTACAAATGGTTGTCCAGGCTCCTGTGAGTACCACAGCTTCCTCCAACTATTACTTGGAGCCCATAGATCGGAGACCGTCAATATGAGGATCAGGAGAATATGTTGCCTCAACAATTTAGGGATGATGCCCTTCAATAGTAGGAAGTAGTTATGGAACGAAAACGACACCGCTTTCCCTTGGAGACATAATTCTCCTAAAAGAAAAGGGGGAAAGAGAGAGTCAAGTCCTAGGCAGGTTGATAAGAAGTCCAGGGTCCCCAAGGAGGAGAAAGGGGTCTGGAATTCTTAAGGAGGAGGAAACGACAAACGTTTTTTCCTACATTCGTTAGTAAGGATTATATAACAATAATGTATCCTGCTTAAGGATATGTTTCTCCTTCCTGAAAAACTTCTGACTAATCCTGTTATCTTATGAGAGTAGGTCTAGTAAGATCTTTACAACCTTGAGACATTCTTTTGATTTATTGTAATAACCAATTAAAAAGTATATAATTCCCTTGCTAAGACTAGGGATTGGGGGCACTCTCCATTCCCCTTCTGATGTCTATGTCAGAAGCTTTCTCTGCCCCTTTTTATACTTTAATAAAACTCTGCTATACAAAAGTTCTTAAGTGATCAAGCCTGGTCCCTGGTCCTGAAGTTAAATCTTCTTCGGAGATCACAAATCTGACACCATTCACTGTAACCTATCAAAACCATGGATACACTTTTGAGGTATTATGTTATCTTTATTTTGAGAAAAAAGTCACTGAAAATATAAAGAATAATGTTTCTTAAAATATACACTTACCTCACCCCAATCTAGATCTATTGATTTTAACATCTGTCATACTTGCTTCAAATTATTTTCAAAGAAATAAGATGTTAATATAATAGCTTAATTCCCCTTAAACCATAACGAGGACTCCCTTTTCCAAGTACCAGAAGGAACCACTATTGTAACTTGGGACTGTATTTAATTGTAACTATCAGTTACTATTATATAAAAAATATATCTATCCATAACATTCTAGAATCTTGTATTCACACCTTACATTTATATCCTGGATATCTATGAATCTCAGTATACAGAGAAATCTAGTTTATTTCTTTTATTTGCTGTTTAGTGTTCTGTATTATAAGTTTTAGTTATGGTATTCCCTTTTGACTTTCTTCCTTATATTTTGTTCTTATAAATAAAGAGTAGCTTTACACACACATAGGACCCATGGACAAGAGGTTATCTAGGGTCTATGCACAAAATGCATCATATGTAGGGTGACATAATAACCAGATGGCCAGGAAAAATCTCACATTACCCGTTTGTTCTGTCATAAATATTAGTAGCACCGTGAAACCATCGATACATTCAAACTGGATGTGGAAAGGGCCATAACTAAACTTCAGATGCAATAAATTATATATAGAGACCAATATGACTACTTAGAAAAAATTTTAAACTTTTACATTAAAAATACCATAAGCAAAGTTGAAACACAAATTGACAACCAAAAGACAGCGTGAAAACATGTATCCCAGATTCAGCACTAATATCCTTAATTTTTGATACAAAGACTTGGAAATGACACCTTGGACAAAACTTCCTATAGAAATGCAGGCAAACAAAACAGATAGACAATTTGCAAAATGAACTAGAAATATAGTCCCTTAATATATGGGCAAATGTTCAAATACACACATATTAAGAGAAATACAATTATGATATCATTTTTCATATTTCAGATTGGCAAAAATTCCAAAAGCTTGACAATACACTCCCTTTGTAAATTTGTTGATGGGAATTTAAGATGGCATCACTTCCAGGAAGGGAAATTTGGCAAAACCTAACAAAATTTGTATATATTAATCCTTTCACCCAGCTATCACCCTCTAGGAATTTATCCTAAAGATATACCTTTAACAGTATCAAAATACATGATCCAGAGTTTACTTGCCAAATAATTATTTGTAATTAAAATATACTGGAAACTACCAAGATGGCCAAGCATAGAAATTTGTTCAAATAAGCGGTTTAGGGAGTCAACAAAATTCTAAGCAAATGTCAATAAAGGAAGAAGACCTTGAATAACTCAGTAAATGATGTGGAACAATTTCCAGTAAATGATATTAAGTAAAAAAAATGCCAAAGATATTAGATAGTATGTTTTCTTTTGTGTAAGAAAGAAAAGAAAATATAAAGAAATAAAAGGAATAAAAGCTGGAAAACAAGAAAGTACATTATCTACAAGAAGTAGAAGACAGGATGAAAGTATTTTGAATGGAGTAACACTTCTTTGAATTTAACTTTATGTATACATTTGGCTCTAGATATATGATACACCATTTTAAAAATTAAATCAATAAAGATGAGGAGGGGTAAACTAAAATCTAAAACTTAACATTGGAAAAAAGAACAAACAAAATTTATTTTTTTCTCACACTTCTTCCATTCTCATTCCTACCACCAAAACATTCTCTACTGCTTTCAAAGAACAAAGTAAGAAAATTACTCTTTTGTTTTGGGTCTGCATTTTTTATGTTTGGGGGACTATAAAAATAGAAAATTTCTTTCCAAATCTACTTTTGTGGTAGAGATAAAATGCAAACAAACACAGTAACAATAATATGTGAGCTTTAGAAATGATGTTTCCTTTATAGTCTTAAAATTTATTATCCTTCAGAAACTCTTTTCAGGAGAAATCAAAGTATTTATTCAACCACAGTGGTCAGAGAAATTATGGCATGTTTAACAAAAATCAAATGATCACAGCTTATAAAAGATTATCCATGCCAAATTTCCCTCTATATTAAAATAAAAGTAACATTCATTCATCTGAATTTTATTCATCCAAACAATACATAAGAATCATTTTCCGACTCATATGAACAGATTATCTAGTCTATAGATCAGAATTCCTAACTCAGATGTCCTTCTACTTAAAAAAAATAAAGTAAAAGAAACAAAGTGAAGCATTAAAAGAAAAAAAAACCTGAATAGAGAAAACTGTTTTGTTCATTAGGTCAAGGCCTTATAAAAAGCTCAATAACAGTATCACTGATATTTGAGAAAAGGAATGGCTAACAGGCTGTAGGGCAGCTATTTTAAAATGTGATAATGAAACCTCAGAGAAAGTCCTGTCAAAATAAAAGGAAAAACAGGATATGCAATGAGACAATTAAAAACAAAAGATCTTTAAACCCGAGAGGCAAATCAATGATGAGGTAGCAGAGTGGCATCATGAGTAATACAACTGCCTATCACATTGCGAATGTAACTTTGCAGGGAAAATTGCTTGATGTGATTATCAAAAGTTAAAGAAATCAATGAGAGAGCTACTAAAGGACATTAATTAAAGCTCTGTGGTGTCCTAGTTGAGAGGAGCAACCCCACTTCCAAGGAGCGGCGGTGGCGTGGGCGCAGGAGGGCCGAGAGGAGCTACTCCACGTTCAAGGTCAGGGGGGGCTCGTCCAAGGTAAGGAGCAGTGGCTGTGCTTTGCTGGAGCAGCTGTGAAGAGATACCCCACGTCCAAGGTAAGAGAAACCCAAGTAAGATGGTAGGCACTGAGAGAGGGCATCAGAGGACAGACAGATGGAAACCACAATCACAAAAAACTAGCCAACTTGATCACAGGACCACAGTCTTGTCTAACACAATGAAACTAAGCCATGCCGTGTGGAGCCACCCAAGATGGTCGGGTCATGGCGGAGAGGTCTGACAGAATGTGGTCCACTGGAGAAGGGAATGGCAAACCACTTCAGTATACTTGCCTTCAGAACCCCATAAACAGTATGAGAAGGCAAAATGATAGGATACTGAAAGAGGAACTCCCCAGGTTGGTAGGTGCTCAATATGCTACTGGAGATCAGTGGAGAAATAACTCCAGGAAGAATGAAGGGATGGAGCCAAAGCAAAAACAATACCCAGTGGTGGATGTGACTGGTGATAGAAGCAAGGTCCGATGCTGTAAAGAGCAATATTGCATAGGAACCTGGACTGTTAGGTCCATGAATCAAGGCAAATTGGAAGTGGTCAAACAGGAGATGACAAGAGTGAACATAGTCATTCTAGGAATCAGGGAACTAAGATGGACTAGAATGGGTGAATTTAACTCTAATGACCATTATATCTACTAATGTGGGAAGGAATACCTTAGAAGAAATGGAGTAGCCATTATAGTCAACAAGAGTCCAAAATGCAGCACTTGGATACAATCTCAAAAATGACAGAATGATCTCTGTTCGTTTCCAAGGCAAACCATTCAATATCACAATACTCCAAGTCTATGCCCCAACCAGTAATGCTGAAGAAGCTGAAGTTGAACGGTTCTATGAAGACCTACAAGACTTTTTAGAACTAACACCCAAAAAAGATGCCCTTTTCATTATAGGGGACTGGAATGCAAAAGTAGGAAGTCAAGAAACACCTGGAGTAACAGGCAAATTTGGCCTTGGAGTATGGAATTAAGCAGGGCAAAGGCTAACAGAGTTTTGCCAAAAGAACACACTGGTCATAGCAAACACCCTCTTCCAACAACACAAGAAAAGACTCTACACATGGACATCACCAGACAGTCGATGCCAAAATCAGATTGAGTATATTCTTTGCAGCCAAAGATGGAGAAGCTCTATACAGTCAGCAAAAACAAGACCAGGAGCTGACTGTGGCTCAGATCATGAACTCCTTATTGCCAAATTCAGACATAAATTGAAGAAAGCAGAGAAAACCACTAGACCACTCAGGTATGACCTAAATCAAATCCCTTATGATTATACAGTGGCAGTGAGAAATAGAGGGACTAGATCTGATAGACAGAGTGCGTGATGAACTATGGATGTAGGTTCATGATATTGTACAGGAGACAGGGATCAAGATCATCCCCATGGAAAAGAAATGCAAAAAAGCAAAATGGTTGTCTGAGGAGGACTTACAAATAGCTGTGACAAGAAGAGAAGATAAAAGCAAAGGAGAAAAGGAAAGATATTCCCATTTGAATGGAGAGTTCCAAAGAATAGCAAGGAGAGATAAGAAAGGCTTCCTCAGTGATCAATGCAAAGAAATAGAGGAGAACAACAGAATGGAAAAGACTAGAGAACTCTTCAAGAAAATTAGAGACACCAAGGGAATATTTCATGCAAAGATGGGCTCGATAAAGGACAGAAATGGTATGGTCAGGCTCTAAAATCACTGCAGATGGTGATTGCAGACATGAAATTAAAAGACGCTTACTCCTTGGAAGGAAAGTTATGACCAATCTAGATACCATATTAAAAAGCAGAGACATTACTTTGCCAACAAAGGTCCATCTAGTCAAGGCTACAGTTTTTCCAGTGGTCATGTATGGATGTGAGAGTTGGATTCTGAAGAAAGCGGAGTGCTGAAGAATTGATGCTTTTGAACTGTGGTGTTGGAGAAGACTCTTGAGAGTCCCCTGGACTGCAAGGAGGTCCAACCAGTCCATCCTAAAGGAGATCAGTCCTGGGTGTTCATTGGAAGGACTGATGTTGAAGCTGAAACTCCAATTCTTGGCCACCTCATGCGAAGAGTTGACTCATTGGAAAAGACCCTGATGCTGGGAGAGATTGGGGGCAGGAGGAGAAGGGGATGACAGAGGATGAGATGGCTGGATGGCATCACTGACTGGATGAACATGAGTTTGTGTAAACTCCAGGAATTGATGATGGACAGGGAGGCCTGGTGTGCTGTGATTCATGGGGTCGCAAAGAGTTGGACACGGCTGAGTGATTGAACTGAATTGAACTGACCTGGTGTCCTAGATAAAGAAAATGACATTCCAGCAAGGCAGAAGCAGGAACACACGTTGCGGAAGTAAAGATGAGGTCCTCCTATTCTAAATGCCAGGACAACCAGTCATTGCCATAATCAAAACAGGGAAAGCAAAATGACATTTGTCCCTACAGTATCACAGGGTAACCAAAATAAAAGTCATCTAAAGGTGGAACAAGTACAGAGTAAAAGGTATCTGTACTTAAGGAAAACTTGTACCTATTAAGGGAAACAAAGTTCATCCTAGAGGTCAACAGTCACATATAAATGATAATGTTTTCTTAAATGAACCAGACCCACAAAAAGAAAAATGTATGCTTTTTAGAAATGGATTTGAGCCTTTTTGGCAAATATCCTATGTACTATGTTTACATAGTTCATCAGGTTTGATGCAAATAAGACAAAATTGTCAATAACTCAATGACACTGCTCTCAAGGATAATATTTCTGTTGATTACAGTGGAAGAGAGAGAAACAGAAATGTCCCCACTGAACACTGTATTTTCCTAGTAAGTCTAGTAACACCATATTTCCTTAGTCTGTGCGTCAATTTATAATGCTTCAATGACTAACTGGAATGAATACAATCAATTTCATGGAATAATGGTTTTAAAATGTTGCTTCTGTCTGATATGTTGCCTAGTACTCAAAAGAGAGGGCTTCCCAAGTGGCACTGTTGGTAAAGAATTTGCCTGTCAATGCAGGAGATGGAAGAGATATGGTTTGATCCCTGGATCAGGAAGATTCCCTGGAGTAGGAAATGGCACCCCATTCTAGGTGCCATTTCTAGGTGCCACCCTAGAAGATATTCTACCTACATTTTCACAAGTTTCACCTTCAGAAGTCCTACCAAGTTATCATAGTGAAGATAATGTTCTTGACTGGAACATTTGATGGGCACAGGAGCCTGCAGTGTTACAGTCCATGGGGCCACAGGAGTTGGACACGAGTGAGTGACTGAACGCACACACTCAAAAGAGAACAGGGTGACTTCTGGCTCCCATTTCAGCATGTAAACAGCTCGGAAAGCATCACTTCAGTCCTCACAACAGGACTGGACAAACCAAAAATCTTAGATCCATCAGGGAATTGTAGTCACAAGGCAGATGATGGATCCAAATATTGAAGAGACCAAGGCAGATACAAGGTACCACACATTACTATTGGAGGAGCAGACCAGAAGCAGAAACTGCCACTGGAGTCAGTACCAGGGTAGGAAAACTTGAATTGAAATTGACAAATTTCTGGTGGTTCAGTATGGACAAGCTTTCCAGTTAAAATCTCGGGGGCAAAGGGGGAGAGTCCTAGAAGATATTCTACCTACATTTTCACAAGTTTCACCTCCAGAAGTCCTACCAGGTTATCATAGTGAAGATAAAAATCTCTTCATGCTTCCAGCAGGGAATGGGAAACCTAGCCATTTTGAAATACACCCAGAGAATTTTTTTTTTAAAGCCTCTCCTCAAAGGAAATTATTTTACCAAAACCTAACCAGCTGGGATTTTACAAAGTCTAATTAGCCTATTGGAAGGAAAACATTCAACTCTACCCTCTAGCCTTCCTGTTTTACCTCTGGGGGAAGAAGGACTAAGGAGTGTTTGTGAAGACCATGTTGCCAGGATACAAGTTCAATAAAAGACTGAGATATAATCATAGGACTAGAAAACACTCCTCTGCTCCTCAACATCTGACGTATCATCAATAAGTCTCTTGCATAATAAAAGGAGATTAAAACAGAAAGAATTTCATGTCCTAGATTTAGGGAGATTTCTCTAAGGAATCTCCCCTAGAAAAGGAAGAAAGAGGAAAATAACAAGACACCAGAGGAAAATTTTAGACTTTAAGACCTATAGCATCAGCAAACACAACCTAACTCCTAGCTAGGTAAGTACAAAACTTCACACTAAAAATCTGGTTATCTCCATTCCTTCCACTCAGTACATTAAGTCCAGCTTTTAACAAAAGAAAGGAAACAAAAGGTGTACTAAAATACAAAACACAGTTTAAAAGACATAGGAAGCACCCCATTCAGACTCAGATATAGCAAAATTTTGGCATTATCACAACTAGGGGAATTTAAGACAACTATGATTAATATGCTAAAGGCTCTTAAACATATATATATAGACAAAGTGCAACCAAAGATGGGCATTACAAGCATAGGAATGTAAATTAAAAGGAAGAATCAAGATGAACTGATAAGTATCAAAGACTGAAACAGAAATGAAGAATGCCTTTTGATGGACTCATCAATAAACTAGACAGAGGTAAGGAAACAATCACTGAGTTTGAAAATCATCAATAGAAACTCTAAAAACCAAAATATAAAGAAAACAGAAGAGTGAAAAAGATATAATAAAATATCCAAGAACTATAAGACAATTACAAATGATATAACATTCATTTACACTAATGGGGATACTAGAAGGATAAAAAAAATAGAAAGGAACAGAAAAATTATTTGAAGTAACTATCAGTGATACTTTTCCAAAATTAATGACAAACAACCAAACCACATAACCAGGATACTCAGGGAACAGAGAGCATCTGATAAATAAAAACAAAACAAACAATACTACCTGGGTATTCTATATTCAAATTGCAGAAAATAAAATGCAAAGAGAAAATTCTTGAAAGAAGCTGGGTATGGAAATGGTGGAATAATGCCTGGAGAGGAATAGGGATAATATTACATCAGATTTCTTTCAGAAACCACTTCAGCAAAATGAGAGTGAAGTGTTGAAAGAAAAAAATACCACCACCTAAATTTGATATCTAGTGAAATTATCTTTAAAAAGTTGAGAAATAAAGACTTTCTCAAGCAAAAATTCAGGAAATTTGTCACCAGGAGACTTGCCTTGTAAGACATGTTAAAAGAAGCTCTTCTGAGAAATGAAAATAATACAGCTCATGACCAAACTTTAAAAATAAAAATGAAGTAACTATGGCTCAGGCATCCAAACTGGAGCTAGGTGGCCATTATGAATGTGGTTTCAGCCACATTCCTGCATCACTGAAAACTTGAGTTTTCTGAAATATATCAAACTTAAGAACACCACCAGCCATTTTCAAAAAAAATATCTGCTGGCAGCTGCCAGGTGCAGTCTCAAGTTCCCTCTTGGTAACTATGCAAACTTGCTTATCAAGCACCCTCACTTCTTGACAGCTCCAACCCTAATTCTTGACAAATAAATTATGCAATTCTGTGGTTTCATTTATACATATCTCCTCCATTTTGTAGTCTGGTAGAATACAATTCAAGCATTTCTCGAATCTGTAGCTCCCACGCTATAGTCCTCAGTTTGTCTCAAGTAAAACTCTCATCTATTCCTTATTATATCTCGTTTACTGATTTTGTTGATACTCAGAAACTTGGATCTACATAAAGAACTATTGGAATAAATGAAGGTAAAATAAAATATTTTATTTCTTCCTAATTGAGAAAAGATAATTTGTTCAAATTATTATAACTATGTATTTGATGATTATAGGTTATGGGTAAGTGAAATTAATGACAATGGTATCTCAAGGGATGGGGAAAATGGATGGGGAATACTCTATAACATTTCATTATGTGTGACCTGGTATACTGCTATTTGAAAGTGACTTGGATTAGTTATAAATTTCCATGGCAAACCATAGGGTGACCACTGAAAAAGATTTCAAAAAATATAAATTGATACTAAAAGAGAAAAATGGCATATTATAAAATATTAATTAAAATTAGAGAAATGGGAAAACAAAAAATAAAAAGCAGAACAAAGAACAATAGCATCAGTGAACATAAAACAACAATAAATGTGGTAGCTATTAGTCCAATTATAACAATAATCATTTTAAATATCAATGATATAAATATAGCAATTAAAGGACTGAGACTATCACAGTGGATAAATAAACACAATCCATCTATATGTTGTGTATAAGAAACTTAGTTTAAGTAAAAAGATACAGATTAAATAGTAAAGTCATAGAGAAAAAATATCATATTATCAGTAATCAAAGGAAGCTGGAATAGTTATATTAATTCCAGAGAAAGCAGATTTGAAAGCACAGAAAGTTGTTAGGAATAGAGGCATTACAAAACTCTAATGGGGTAAATTCTCCAAGAAGACATAAAAATACTTGATATGCATGCACCTAACAACAGAGAGTCAAAAGACATGAGACAAAAACTAATAGAACTGCAAAGAAATATAGATGAACCCATTTTTATAGCTGAAGACCTCAACACCCCTCTGTCAGTAACATACAGATACAGTAAGCAGAACACCAGTAAGACCACAGCTGAACTGAACAGTACCACCAATCAATTGAATATAGTTGACATTTATATAGAATATAAATGTCTATATTCTATATTCTAACAATATATTCTATATATATATATAGAATATATTCTATAGAATACACATTCTTCCCAGGCTTATAAAGAACATTCACCAAAACAAACCATATTTCTGGCCATAAAACACACGTTAACAAATTGAAAAGAAACCATACGAAGTATGCTTTCATGACACAATGCACTTAAACTACAAATCAAACAGAAAGATGGTTGTGGAACACTCAAATACTTGAGGATTAAATAGAACATCTCTAAATAATACATGAGCAAAGAAGACATCTCAAAGAAATTAAACATTATTTTGAACTAAATTAAAATGAAAATAGAGCCTTTTAAAATTTGTGGAATGAAGCAAAAGCAGCACTTAGAGGGAAATTTACAGCACTGAATTCACATATTAGAAAAGAAGAATTATGTAAAGTCAATAACCTAAACTTCTACCTTAGAATACTAGAAAATCAAATTAAATTCAAATAAGCAGAATGAAAATATTGAAAACTAGAGTTGAAATCAATATAATGAGAAACAGAAAATCAATAGTAAACATAACTGAAACCAAAAGCTGTTTCTTTGAAAAAGTCAATAAAATTGATAAACCTCTAGACGGGTTAACTAAGAACAATGGAAGAAAACAGGGAGGAGAGAGTGAGTGAGTGAAAGAGAGAGAAGGCAAAGCGCTAATAACAGTAACGAGCAAGAGGTCATGACTACCACTGAAATTCCCCATGGCTACTGAAGGATAATAAAACAATACCATGAACCAGCTTATACCCTCAAATTTCTTAACTTAGGTGCATGGGCCAAGTCCTTAAAACACACAATATGCTAAAACTCACACAGGAAGAAATCTATAATCTGAATAGATCTATATATATTTAAGAAACTAAATCAATAATTAATAACCTACCAAAGCAGAAAGCTTCAGGCCCATATGGGTTGAATTCTACCAAAAATTTGAAGGAAGTGTTAGTTGCTCATTCACAGGATCTTTGTGACCCCAGAAGGAAAAAAATACTATCAATTCTTGACAACTTAACTTCTAAAAATTAAAGCAGAGGACTTGATTTCTCAATTCATTGCTTGAGGCCAGCACTATCCTATTACCAAAACTAGACAAAGACATTATTTAAAAAAAAAAAAAAAAAGAATACTCTCTAATATTGCTCATGAACATATATGCAAAAATTCTCAAGAAAATATTAGCAAATAATATCCAACAACATATAAAAATACTAATACATCATAGACAAGTATGATTTATTCCGGGTATACAATATAGGTTCGACATATGAAAATCAATCAATGTAATCTATCCTATCAACAGACTAAGTAAAAAAAAAAATCATATAATCATACCTGTATATGCACAGAAGGCACTTGACAAAACCCAACACTTATGTATGATTAAAAATTCTCAGCAAACTTGGAATATAGAAGACTTTTTCATCTTGCTAAAGAATATCAACAAAAAACCTATAGTTAGCATCACACTTAATGGTGAGAAACCAGATGCTGTACTGCTAGGATTAGGAGTAACGTAAGAATGTCCCTTCTCACTACTCCTAGTTGATAACATACCGGAGGTCCTAGATAATGCAATAAGCAAAAAAATGACATAAAATGTGTCATATTGGAAAGAAATATATAAAACTGTCTTTTTTGAAAATTATACACTTGTCTACACAGATAATTTCAAAGGATCAACAACAGCAATAATAACCTAAATGGAAAAATAAAAAAACCCTCCTGGAACAAATAAATTACAACAAGGTGCAGATATAAGGTTAATATAAAAAGTCAACTGCTTTCTTATATAAAAGCAATGAATAATTAGAATTTGAAAGTAAAACACAATACATTTACATTAGAACCAATAATATATAAAATACTAAAGTATCAGTCTAACTATGTGTATATATATATATATATATATATATATATATATATATATATATAAGATCTATATGTGAAAAAGTACAAAACTGATTAAAGAAATCAAAGAAGTTTTAAATATATGGAGAAACATTCCATGTACATGACTAGATGCAATATTATCAAGATGTTAGTTCCTCCCATGTTGATCTATACATTACAAGCATTTCCAATGAAAATCCTAGCAAATTGTTTTGTAAATACAGACAAACTGATTCTAAAGTTTATATGGAAAGGCAAGAAGTCCAAAAAGTCAACACAATAATTAAATATAAAGAAATTCAGAGGACTGACACTATTCAACTTGAAGACTTACTATAAAGATTAAGCATTTAAGAGAGTGTGCTACTGGCAAAGGATAAATACAAGAATGGAATAATGATATAGGGCCCAGAAACAGATCCACACAGATATAGTCAACTGATCTTCAACAAAGAAGGAAAGGCAGTTCAATGAAGAAAAGTCAGTCTTTTTAACAAATGGTGCTAGAACAATTGGACATCCATATGTAGAAAAATCCAGATACAGAACACAAGACTTTCACAAAACTTGACTCAAAATGGACCATAGACCTAAATGTAAAATGCAGAACTGTAAAACTCCTGGAAGATAACATAGAAGAAAATCTAGTTGACCTTGGGTTTGGTAATGTTTTCTCAGATATAATACCAAAGAACAACCCATGGAAGAAATATTGATAAATTGGAATTGATTAAGACAAAAAATGACTTCTCTGTGAAAGACACTGCTAAGAGAATGAAAAGACAGACCAAAAACTAGAAGAAACTACTTTCAAAACATGTATCTGATAAGGACTGGTATCCAAAATATACAAAGAACTCTAAACTCACAACAATAAGAAAAATAAAACAGACAAGAAATCTGAATAGACACCTCACCAAAGGAGAAAAACAGATGGAAAATAAGCATGTGAAAAGATGCTAAACATCATATGATATGAAGTGACTGCAAATTAAGACAACAAGATACTACTACACACATTAAAATAGCTAAAATCTAAAACACTGATAACATCAAATGTTGGCTAGGGTGTGAAGCAAAAGGTGCTTTCAAGACACAGTCACTTTTGAAGATAGTTTGGCAATTTCTTACAAAACTAAACATAAATTCATCATCATAGCAAGAACAGTGCCCATTGGTATTTAGGCAAATCAGCTGAAAATTACATACACATAAAAATTGGCACCTGTTTCTTTAGGTAGATATACTCCTAAGTATTTTATTCTTTTTGTTGCAATGGTGAATGGTATTGTTTCCTTAATTTCTCTTTCTGTTTTTTCATTGTTAGTATAACAAACACATGAAAAGACGCTCAACATCACTCATTATTAGAGAAATGCAAATCAAAACCACAATGAGGTACCATTACACGCCAGTCAGGATGGCTGCTATCCAAAAGTCTACAAGCAATAAATGCTGGAGAGGGTGTGGAGAAAAGGGAACCCTCTTACACTGTTGGTGGGAATGCAAACTAGTACAGCCACTATGGAAAACAGTGTGGAGATTTCTTAAAAAACTGGAAATAGAACTGCCATATGACCCAGCAATCCCACTCCTGGGCATACACACTGAGGAAACCAGATCTGAAAGAGACACGTGCACCCCAATGTTCATCGCAGCACTGTTTATAATAGCCAGGACATGGAAGCAACCTAGATGCCCATCAGCAGATGAATGGATAAGGAAGCTGTGGTACATATACACCATGGAATATTACTCAGCCATTAAAAAGAATTCATTTGAACCAGTTCTAATGAGATGGATGAAACTGGAGCCCATTATACAGAGTGAAGTAAGCCAGAAAGATAAAGAACATTACAGCATACTAACACATATATATGGAATTTAGACAGATGGTAATGATAACCCTATATGCAAAACAGAAAAAGAGACACAGAAATACAGAACAGACTTTTGAACTCTGTGGGAGAATGTGAGGGTGGGATATTTCAAAAGAACAGCATGTATAGTATCTATGGTGAAACAGATCACCAGCCCAGGTGGGATGCATGAGACAAGTGCTCCGGCCTGGTGCACTGGGAAGACCCAGAGGAATCGGGTGGAGAGGGAGGTGGGAGCGGGGATCGGGATGGGGAATACGTGTAAATCCATGGCTGATTCATATCAGTGTATGACAAAACCCACTGAAATGTTGTGAAGTAATTAGCCCCCAACTAATAAAAAAAAAAAAAAAGAAAGAAAGAAAAAAAAAAAAATTGGCACCTGAATGTTTACAGAAACTTTACTTATAATTGCTGAAACTTGGAGGTGATAGTAAAATGACTGCTGGTTGCCAAGGGTTTGGGGAGAGGAGAGGTAGAATTAGTAGAGACAGTAAAGAAGATTCTTAGAGTAGTGAAACTATTGCGTATTATATAGTATCGCTGGATACATGTCATTATACATTTGTCCAAGTTCACAGAATGTACAGCACAAAAAGTAAACTCTAATGTAAACTATGAGTTTCAGTAATGCATCAGTATTGGTTCATTCATTGTATCAAATGTACTAAACAACCTATACTAATGTATGATGTGTGTATGAAATGGTATATGTGTAGAGAGGGAGTGATGAGGAGATACATGGGAGCTCTAGATTTGCTGTTCAATTTTTCTGTAAACCCAAAATCATTCTAAAAAATAAAGTCTATTAATTTAAACAGAAATTAATTTAAAAACAGAAAAAAGCCAACATTTTTTTAGTTAAAAAAAAAAGTCAACTATAGGCTGAAAACATTCTATGTAATATTTCAGTAGAGAATATTAACAAACAATGTTTGTACAGATCCCACATACATACTGAGACAATAATCACCCCAATCATCTGTTTAATATTTTGTTTCACAGAGGCAGGCAATAAAAGACAGAAAATCACTCTTCAATGGACTTGCCAAGTTATATGGCATAAATCAGAATGAAGCATCAAAGATAAAATATTCTCATTTGTAAAGCAGAATGAGGGGGAAAAAAAATCATCGCATTACTTTGTTCTGAAATAGCAGAGATAGTCCTTTGAGCCAGCTGTGGATCCTAAGAAAACAGCAACTGATGATAATGATTAATTCCATCCATGAGTGTTTCATTGTTTGATAATTCCAACTATTGAAAGCCATCTTAATTTGGAAGAAATTTAGCAATATACCAGTGATTACACTTAAGAACTTCTGAGGGAAAAGTAAACAGATACTACTTTTAATATACTTTTATGGTTTATGTCATGACACTATAATACAGTGTAAAGTAAAACAATTACCAATAAGTTTGAAGCCTAAACTATTGCTTATAAAAGTTTTAGTCCATTCCCTCTAAAATATGTCTTTCTAATTATTGCTGTCCAAGATAATGTTTTTATCAAATCAATGCCAAAGAAAACATTCTTGGATTAACTTATTGGTATTATTATTACTATAAAACATCTACAACCCAGAAATAAGAGAATCTGCTTAATCCTCAAAACAAAGTAAACAAACAAAAATAAGTTTAAATGAAAAATATTTATATAGCTTATATCCTAAATTTGAGAATTATTTAAATTTTGTCATTATAATAAATCACTTAGTATTTTTATTACTGTAATAACAAAAAAAAATTTTTATGGAAGGAAAGATTCTTTAAATTCAATAGTGCTTTATAATTTTCAAAATTTTACACATATGATTTCATGTAATCCCATAATAACCCTTTTTTCCCTAATACTATACTACCCTAGCCTTTTCCCTTTCCCCACTGGTAACCTCACTAGTTTGTCTTCCAAATATGAGTCTGCTTCTTTTTTGTTTTATTCCCTTGTTTGTTGTATTTTTTTAGGTTCTACATATAAATGATATCATACCATATTTGTCTTTCTCTGACTTATCTCACTTAGCACATTGCCCTCTGAGACCATCCATGTTGCTACAAATGCCAGAATTTCATTCCTTTTTATGGCTGAGCTGTATTCTACTGTCACAGCTTCTTTATCCATTCATCTCTTGATGGGCACTTTGGGCACAAGATCTATTTTTTTTAGCTGACTGATACATTGATAAAATGTGAAACCAGATGACTTATCCTATATAGTTGCACTATTAATTACTCTGGAGTTCAGTGTACTTGTGGTCTAGACTCAAAAATTTTTATAGTTGACATTGAAAGCTTTTCTAGAGAAACTTTTACAAACTCAAATCCCAAACCTGATTACAATTTTCCCATTGTAGGAAATCATGAAGAAAATTTTTATAAAATTACACTGCAAAATATTTAGGTGAATCATGATATAAACACTGAAGACCTCCTACCTTAACACAGCATTTCTTCCGTCACTCCTTGTACACCAAACCTGGCGGGTTTGATAACCTATCTCTATGTCCCAGGACTTGGAATGGTGATGCACCTTGTAAGTGTGATGTCTGAAAGTGACCAACTCCTTCGACTCGGAGCTAAAATCCAGAACGGTTTTTCCACTTAGGTTGAGTTCTTTGAGATGAGGCAGTCTACATTTACTCCATGGTCCAACTTTAAGGCTAAACGTATATTCCTCTGCGCCAAGAGGACAAGAAATGGGAGCATCACAGGCTCTTGACTCAGTCAAGTTAGGACACTGAGACCCTCCATAGAGAGGGGGGGCGATGGCTGACCGAGTTCTGTGCTGTAACTGCCTCCCACACCCACTGCTACACGCAGACCACGGCGAGAACTCAGACACCACACAATCCCGCGGGCAAGGGATGAGGCACGCTTGTTCCGTGGGGGGCTGAGGGGCAAAGTGTTCACATATCTCATTCACAACCATGGTTCTGTTCAGCTTCTGAACACAGCGCACCGCCCGATGCTGCAACCCGTGCTGGGCGGTCACACACTCTGCGGCCCGGGGCCCGGCGAGGCCCGGGGCTGGCGGAGCCAGTACACAGGGGTGCCAGTCGGAAACCTCCCACTGGAAGAGGCCTCTGTGCCAGTCACAGACGCGGAAGCAGCTTCTTTCCTTCGGAGGTCTGTTGTGCTCATCACAGTCAGACGGGTGGCCCGTCCACCCCTCAGAGTGGAAGCACCACAGGCCACGGCTCTGGCTTCCGCCGGGCCCACAGTTTCCGGTACACCTTCCCCAGGGGCCTGCGGGCAGAAAAGACAGAGGGGTCGATTACTCCAGGATCCCAGGCCACCATCCACACAAGACGGCCAATCTGTACACCTCGAGACACAAGCAGTGTGAAATTGTGAGATACGAAAATAAAATATAACTTGGTGGTTAAGAACGTGGATTCTACATCAGTTGGCCCTTCTTGAAATCTCCAATCCATCTCCGACAGCAACGTCAAGTTGGATGAATTACCTCAACTTTCTAAGTCTTAGTTTCCCACTTACAGGACAAGATAATTAAAGTGCTGACTTGTAGAGTTTTTCTGAGGATCAGTGGTAAAATGTGATGCCAAGTAAAACCACACATGTATTAAATGATTGGTATCATTATGATTATTATGTCTCAAAGCCTATATATCTAACTCAATATTAATACTTTCAAGTTAGGCAGAGTTTCATGTAAAAGAAAAGCCCCAAATCCAGGATTTTAATAAACTAGGATTTTTCATGTTTCCAATTCTTCAGCTCACAACCTAAGTATAAGCTCAGAAGAAAAAGACATTTAAAAAAATAACTTGCACAAGCATCCTAAATATATATTTGCTTTCTAAATACTGTCCTCAGTTTTGGTTTTTACATACAGAATGAAAAAGAAAAATCTGATACCGGGGTAAAAGTGAAGTTAATAAAAGCAGCATCACTGAAGTCTGTGGAAATTCTGCCCCTACAATCCCTGAAATATATTGGCTGGGTAAAGCTTCAAAAGGCATTCCTGGAGGCTCAGTGGTAAAGAATTCTCCAATGCAGGAGACATAGGAGGTGTGGGTTTGATCTCTGGGTCAAGAAGATCCTCTGGAAGAGGAAGTCTGGCAACCCACTCCAGTATTCTGGCCTGGAAAATTCCAAGGACAGAGAAGTCTGGCAGGCTACAATCTATGAGGTCGCAGAATCAGACATGGCCTAGCAACTAAACAACAATAACTTCCAACATTAGCTTGGAATATGCCAAATCTTTTAATTAATTAGTTTTATGAGAAAGTTTCAAGAAATGGACAGATAAAAGAGCTACCCATTGATGTTTCTTGCTTTTCTTTTTGCATCCTAACTATAAACACACTAGCTGGCCTCATCCATTAGGCTGATCATCGATCTTTCCACAAAGACAGCAAGTAATCACATTTTGTGTCAATGAAAAAAAAAGTTTCCTCCTTTTCTCTTTACTTAAATATTTAATAAGAGCCTGAAAAAAGAAGTTTATCACTTAACCATGTTATGTTTGCCCCTTTACTAGATTTGGAATCAGCATAAAGGCAATTCACACCCCGAGAAATCATTTAATTTCCACAAGCAAGAGAAAGAAGGTGAAGTCTTTCTCTCTTTCCTCAAATCTGATCAAACTCCAACATGTCACTTAATTAGTCCCTGGAATGTATTTTTCAAGCACATCCAGTACATTTCTAGGAGCAATAAATGTGTATAGTAACATGCATTTAGGAAGAGACATGTGCCTCCCCAGAGAAACAGGTATTTGCATTTGCTGCAATGAGGATCTCTCACTGTGGCAGGGCTATACTTTTGAGGTTGTAATGTACCCAGTCCCCCAGTTCTTTCCCTGAGCCCTGGGTGTGCAGACCTGCTATTCTAGGCAACACCATGTTGATAATTTCACTGCTGATGATTTCTGTCACTTTGTGAGAGAGAATAAAATGTACTCTCATCTTCTTTTGGTGCCCCCACACTCGAGTGTGGTGCTCCATTTCTTGTTGAAACAGACAGAGTTTTACTGAATGAAGTCAGCCTACGGTCACCAAAATGCCCTTAGGTTTCCCACACCACTCCTTCCCGGGTGAGCTGTCCCAGCACTGTCTCCTCAGGCACAGCCAGTGCGCATGGAAAGTGCAGCGTTCAGCACAGGCCATTTGAATCAATCATCTTTAATTCTGATTATTTCCTCCTGAATCACCCATAGTTTAGTATTCTGTACACTGAGATGTTTACTGTGACATGGTAGTTATTTGTAGGCTCCAGGTGTCTAGATGTTCTGGAGCAGATTCAGGTTCAATATGCCACTCCCTGTCCAGCATCCCAGACCATGCATGCAAATATTTACTATTATTAAAAAAACAAAAATACTATTATTAAAAAACAAAATACAAAACCCAAATCCATGGTTACTATTTCAAAAAATATGTGGTTGTAGGAAACTTTTTAAATATTTAGATTTTAATCATTTTAAATTATTTAATAATTTTAATCAATTAAAATTAGATTTTAATTTTTGATCTATCCAGGAGTTTGGGATTAACATATACAGGCAAGTTCTTCACTGCCTGAGCCACCAGGAAAGCCCAAAATATACATACTAGTATATATAAAATAGACAACCAATAAGGACCTATTATATATCACAGGGCACTATACTCAATATTTTATAATAACCAACAAGGGGAAAATATCTGAAAAAGCATAAATATATACACATATATATATAGTGTGTATGAACATATATAAAACTGTTTATATGTATAACTGACTATATGACAGTTTATATATATATATAACTGACTATTCAGTTTATATATACACATGTTCAGTTTATACATATACATACTGCAGTATGTATTCAGTCACTCAGTCATGTCCGACTCTTTGTGACCCTGTGCACTCTAGCCCACCAGGCTCCTCTATTCATGGGATTTCCCAGCAAGAATACTGGAGTGGGTTGCCATTCCCTACTCCAGGGGATCTTCCTGACCCAGGGATCAAACCCAGGTCTCTTGTGTCTCCTGCATTGGTAGCCAGATTCTTTACCCCGGCACCACCTGGGAAGTCCATATATATAGGTATATATAATAACTATATATAATGTATATAACATGTACATAACTAAATCATTTTGCTGAAAACCCAAAATTACACAACATTGTAAATCAACTACACTTCAATTAAAAAAATAAAATCTGTTTTGAATGATCTAAAACCGTTATTAGTTAAAATGAAAACAAAGCTTTTTTTGCAAAAACACTGGGTTTTAAAATATAGGCTGTCAGTTTCTATTTGTTTAGGTGTCAAGTATGCACAACTTTATACTTAGAATTTATTCCTGTATATTAAAGCATGTAAGACCAAAATAGTAGAGCCTCTTCTGACCAATCTTGAAAAGCTCACAGTAAATTTAATCAATCGAGAACCTCTTACAAAGTGATCCTTATTCTTAAATTTAAAATAGGAATGTAAGACCAAAATAGTAGAGCCTCTTCTAACCAATCTTGAAAAGCTCACAGTAAATTTAATCAATCTAGAACCTCTTACAAAGTGATCCTTATTCTTAAATTTAAAATATTTGATTAACACATTTTCTTATTATTAACATTCTGTTTTCTTCTAAGTTTTTGCCCATTTCAAAACTGTTAAGGTAGCTTTTTATTACTTGAAATCATTGATATTTTAAACTGTATAAATTACTATTCTTCCCTTAGCTTTCATTTTTCCATCTATATAGAATCTTACCAAACAGCCAAACTTTTTTCTAGATCAATGGAAGACAAAATATAATTATTAACAATTATCCTCCAATTAAAAACAAATAAATAAAAATAAATAACTGCTACCATTTGTTAAAGGCTAGTGGTGCTGTGCTGTGCTTGGTTTCTTGTTAAATATTCAGGAATTTTGCCAGGTGGTCATTAAGTCATTCATGATTTAAAATCAGCCATGGTGGGAGTATTTACACCACACTACAAATCAAGGCAAATGAAGGCTTTTTTTTTTTAAACAGTGAGCCAGTTGGTTTATCTTACATCACTGGTGACTTGACAAGTGCCTTCCTTCCGTTCCTCATAACAATCCCATGAAGTGGGGCTACTTTGCTCATTTTATCAGTGGAGGGAAATGGAGCTCACAGAAGTTACAATGCACACCCAAGTTACACAACTAGCGTGTGACAGACTAGAATGAAACTCCAGATATGTGTGACCCCAAGCTTGGGCTCCTGCCCTACATTTGAAAAGACCCTTTTCCACGGTGTGCATTGGTATGTGTGATCCTAAAATCACAAGGCAAATCCATTTCTTCACTTAGCTACAATCTCTCCGATCTGTTAATATTCCTTTGGGTGTCAGTAGAACAAGTCATCAAGGTGGTGGGGGCGCAGGATTTCCCCCTCTTGACCCTGGGAATTTAGGACCCAGCAGTTTTTGCATACTAAGACACATGCATATTTATAAACTTTAGTCAGTGCATTTAGGAAGGCATGGTCGAGGGAGAATAGTTTTTCCACATGTTAAAGCGAACTTTGTAGACAACTGAAAGAAATCTGAATAACAAGTAAATGTAACATGAATTGGCTATGCTTGGAAAAAATGAAAAACAAATTGTAAACAAGACATCTGAGATATGACAAGACCTCTCAGCAACTGACCTATAACAATTTGCATTTTTCAGACATGGAGAGAAAAATGTGTCCCACGATTTATTCAGTTGTGTTTGGCTATGAAGTTAAAACACCCACACTAGTGAAAATCACACAGCCCTGAGGGATTTTGTCATTTCAAAAAACATGCATATTGAAGTAAAATGTGACCTGTAGTATGACAAATCTTAAATCCCTTGTCCAAGTGCATAAATAGAAGAGCTGATTAAAATTTGAGCAGTTGCATGAAGAAAAAGAGTATCACTTTTAAATTTAACATATATAAAACATATGGTTATATTCAGAATATACATCTGAGATAAATAATCTAAAGAAAAAAATAAGAAACCTATGTGCAAACAATAATCATTTTATATTTCTTAATTGGAAATAAGCTTCAAGTAACACAAATAAAACAAAATTTTCATTATTCTAGGAGATGGACCCTAGAAGATACTGCTCTGATTTATGCCAAAGACTGTTCTGACTATGTTTTCCAGAATTTTATAGCATCTGGTCATATAATTAGGTCTTTAATCCATTTTGAGTTTGGAGGTTCCTTAAAAAACTAAAGATAGAGCTACCATATGATCCAGAAATCCCATTCCTGGGCATATATATATAGAAATCCATACTTCAAATATATATATGCACCCCAGAGTTCATTGCAGCACTATTTACAATAGCCAAGACATGGAAAAAAACCTAAATGTCCATCAACAGATGAAGGGATAAACAAGATGTGGTACATATATACAATGGAATATTACTTAGCCATAGAAAATGATGAAATAATACCATTTGTAGCAAAATGAATGGACTTAGAGATTATCATACTAAGTGAAGTCAGACAAAGACAAACACGTCAGTTATATGTAGAATCTAAAAATGATACAAATGAACTTATTTGCAAAGCAGAAACAGACTCACAGAATTAGAGAACAAATTTATGGTTACCAAAGGGGAAAGGAAGGTAGAAGAAAGGATAAATTAGGAGGTTGGAATTAACATATACTCACAACTATCTGTAAAAGAGATAATCAACAAGGACCCACTGCCAAGCATATAGAATGCTATTCAATACTATGTAATAAACTATATGGGAAAATAATTTGAAAAAAATACATATATATGCAGATATGCAGATGATACCACCCTTATGGCAGAAAGTGAAAAAAGAAAAAAGCTGAAGAGCCTCTTGAAAAAAGTAAAAGAGGAGAGTGAAAGTGTTGGCTTAAAACTGAACATTCAGAAAGCTAAGATCATGGCATCTGGGCCCATCACTTCATGGCAAATAGATGGGGAAACAACAGAAACAGTGACCGACTTTATTTTGGGGAGCTCCAAAATCACTGCAGATGGTGACTGCAGCCATGAAATTGAAAGATCCTTGCTCCTTGGAAGAAAAACTAGACCAATCTAGACAGCGTATTAAAAAGCAGGGACATTACTTTGCCATCAAAAGTACATCTAGTCAAAGCTATGGTTTTTCCAGTAGTCATGTATGGATTTGAGAGTTGGACTATAAAGAAAGTTGAGCACTGAATATTTGATGCTTTTGAACTGTGGTGTTGAAGAAGGCTCCTGAGAGTCCCTTGGACTGCAAGGAGATCCAACAAGTCCATCCTAAAGGAAACCAATCCTGAATATTCCTTGGAGGGATATTCCTTGGAAGGACTGATGCTGAAGCTGAAACTCCAATACCTTGGCCACCCAATGTGAAGAATTGACTCATTTGAAAAGACCCTAATGCTGGGGAAGATTGAAGGCAGGAGGAGAAGGGGATGACAGAGAATGAGATGGCTGGATGGCATCACCAACTTGATGGACATGAGTTTGAGTAAGCTCTGGGAGCTGGTGATTGAAAGGGAAGCCTGACCTGCTGCAGTCCATGGGGTCACAAAGAGTCGGACACGACTGAGCGACTGAACTGAATTGAAACTGAATCACCTTGTTATACAGCAGAAAGTGACACAACATTGCAAATCAACTCTACGCCAATATAAAATAAAAATTTGAAACCAAAAAAAAATTGAGAACAATTAAAGGCTTAAAACTTTAATTACATACATAATTGCATATATAAGTTTTAAACTAAAACTTGAAAACATTTCAATGGTGTAATAGGAATAGTAATTTTCTGCTTGTTTACCTACACTAAGATTATGTAAAATCACCATCCACCTGCGACTCATTACCCTTTCTATGAGATAAATACAGCTACTCTGCAATAAACTGTGAAGTATTTCAAGTCACATCAGTTTTAATTAACATGCTAACATTTTGGTATAGAAGTAAATTTTTTGGACACAGGGTAGCATCAATGAAATCTCAAGTTACATTCACTGTTAAAACACTAGGATTCCTCTTTCTGTGTCTGGATTTTTGCAGAAAGTGCAAATCTGTGAATGTTCTAATGTAATATTCCTCTAAAAGTAGAAAAGTGCTGGCAAATTGTATTCTCTTAATTAAGTTATCCTTAAGTGGATTAGTTTTGATGAATGCATCACCCAATCTAAATCATCACAGTTAAGGCAGCCCACTGGATGCTTGAATTTTAGATGTGGTATTAAGAAGCCTGGCACCAAGGGGGGAAAAAAAGCACTCCAGAGAACAGGGAATAAACATATTCCCAGGAGTGTTCACACTGTTCTTGCCACTGTTTGAAGTAGCAACCTTGATTTAATACCATTCACACAATAGGAAGAGATGTTTGTTTTATTATTCACTTTCTTTCAACCACAGCTTTTATTATCCCGACATCGCTTTATATTTAACTCGACCAAGAACACTGAGGAATGACATGGATGACACGGCTGAGCTTTACTGTTCTAAACAAATTATTGGTGGATAATTACTGTACCAAAGCACTCAGAAACCTGAGCATTACACAATGTGACATAAAACAGCATTGATCCACTTGTAAGATGTCTCATCTACAAGAAATTGCTTGGAATTTCTGTCATAACTTTCACATCTCAAAAAGCTTTCACATTGATCATGGAGAAATTAAAGTAATATCTCCATTACAAAGTGGACAATTATCTAGGAAATCACACTTTCTAAAATACATCAAAGAACCCAAGGGATGAGAAAAAGTGGCCAGTGAGCATTTATTCACCGAAACAACCATTATTCATTATCTGCTATTTGACAAGTAGTGTATTAGACTCTGGGAATATAAAAATGAATGAGACATTAAATATATCTCATAATAACTGTGCACTAAATATAATGCCTACATGCTTATGAAAGGACATCAGGACCCTCAGGGTTGTCTACACTTAGCTTGTACACAGCTTTAACAATCTTAATTTGGCTTCCCAGAGTCTATTAAATCGAAAGCAGAAGCCCAGAAGTTGAAAGGGACCACTGAAGCCAGGTACACTGATGAAAGTCAGAACAGATGACAGTTCCTGAGTCTGCATTTCAAAATATATTATGACAATTAATAATTTCCACTAGCAGGAGATGTATAAAGTCACCCAACACTTTCTAACCTTTCAGAGCAAACCTGCTCATTAGCTATATCCATTTGTGAGTTATGCCTCTGATAGCAACAGGCACACAACACAGAAAATGGAGAGACAGGAAAAAAAAAAATTAATGGGAAGGAATTTAAACCATAATGCATTTCATTTATTTTATGGATTTTATTAGATATTTTTTCATTATAGTTGATTTACAATGTTGTGTTAGTTTCAAGTGGGCTTCCCAGGTGGTGCTAGTAGTAAAGAACCTGCCTGCCAATGCAGGAGACATAAGAGACCTGAGTTCGACCCCTGGGTAGGGAAGATCCCTGGAGGAGGGCACCATGGACAGAGGAGCCTGGTGGGCTCACAGTTCAGAGGGTTGCAAAGAGTCGGACACAGCTGAAGCGACTTACCATGTAGCAGAGCACATTAGTTTCAGATATACAGAAAAGTGAATCAGCTATACAAATACATAACCCACTCTTTTCCTATATAGGCCATTACAGAGTATTGAGTAGAGTGCCCTGTGCTATGCAGTAGATCCTTATTAGCTATCTGTTTTATATATAGCAGTGTGTATATGTCAATCCCAATCTTCCAATTTATTCTTCCCCATCTTAACACCTGGTAACCATAAATTTGTATTCTACATATGTAACTCTGTTTCCTTTTTGTACAAAAGATACGTTCATTTGTACCCTTCTTTTAGATTCCACATATAAGCAATATCGTATGATACTTGTCTTTCTCTCACTTAATTCACTCAGCATAACAATCTCTAGGTTTATCCACATTGCTGAAAATGGCATTATTTCACTCTTTTTTATGGCTTAACAATATTCCACTGTATATGTGAAACACATGTTCTTTATCCATGTCTCTGTGGTAAAAACACAATGACACAGAGGTTAAACATGTTCCTAAATGACCAATGGATCACTGGAGAAATCAAAGAGAATATAAAAAAATACCTAGAGACAAATGACAATGAAAATACAATGATCCAAAAACAACTGACACAGGAAAAGCAATTCTAAGAGGGAAATTTATAGCAATACAATTTTACCTCAAGAAACAAGAAAAATCTCAAATAAACAACCCAGCCTTACACCTAAAACAACTAGAGAAAGAAGAACCAACAAAATCCAAAGTTAGTAGAAGGAAATAAACCATAAAGATTAGAGCAGAAATAAAAGAAATAGAGACAAAGAAAAGAACAGCAAAGATCAATGAAACTAAAAACTGGTTCCTTGAGAATATGAACAAAACCTTTAGCCAGACTCATCAAGAAAAACAGGAAGAGGACTCAAGTCAATAAAATTAGAAAGGAAAAAGGAGAAGTTACAACAGACATAACAGAAATATCAAGGATCATAAAACACCACTACAAGCAACTATGCACCATAAATTGGACAACCTAAAAGAAATGGACAAATTCATACAAAGGTACAACCTTCCAAGGCTGAACCATGAGGAAATAGAAGATATGAACAGAGAAATCACAAGTACTGAAATTGAAATTGTAGCAATCACAAGTACTGAAATTGAAATTGTGATTAAAAATCTTCCAAAAAGCAAAAGTCTAAGATCAGCTGACTTCACAGGAGAATTTATGAAGTATTTAGAGAAGAGTTAACACCTGCCCTTCTGAAACTCTTCCAAAAAATTGTAAAGAAAGAAACACTCCCACGCTCATTATACAGGGCCACCAATACCCTGATAATAAAACCATACAAAGATATACCACAAAAAAAGAAAATTATAGGCCAATGTCACTGATGAACATAGATGCAAAATTTCTAAACAAAATAGTGAATCTAACACACATTAAAAGGATCATACACCATGATCAAGTGAGATTCATTCAAGGGATACAAAGAGTCTAAAATATCCACAAATCAATCAATGTGATACTCCACATCAACAAATTGAAGAATAAAAACCATATGATCCATTGAAAAATGTCCACTGACAGATAAATGAATACAGAAAGTGTGGTACGTATACACAATGGAATATTACTCAGCTCTTAAAAAGAACACATTTGAGTCAGTCCTAATGAGGTGTATGAACCTAGAGCCTATTACACAGAGTTAAGTCAGAAAGAGACAAATATTACATACTAACACATGCATATGGAATCTAGAATGACAGTACTGATGAATCTATTTGCAGGGCAACAACAGAGACACAGATATAGAGAAGAGACTTGTGAACACAGTCGGGGAAGGAGACAGTAGGATGAATTGAGAGAATAGCATGGAAACATACACATTACCATATGTAAAACAGATAGTATGTGGGAATTTGCTGAGTGAGGGAGCTCAAACCTGTGCTCTGTGACAACCTCAGGGTAGGATGGGGTAGAATGGGGAGGAAGATTGGGAGGGGTTTTAGCAGGGAGGGGACATATGTATACATGTGATTCATGTTTATGTATGGCAGAAACCAAGACAATATTGTAAAGCAATTACCCTCGAATAAAAAGATAAATAAAAAGAGACAGAAAAATTCAATTAAAAAGAAAATATGATCATCTCAATAGATGTAGAAAAAGCTTCTGACACAATTCAACTCCCATTTTTGATAAAAACTCTCCAGAAAGTAGGCAAAGAAGGAACCTACCTCATTGTAATAAAGGACATGTATGATAAATCCATAACAAACATCATTTTTAATTGTGAAAAACTGAAAGCATTTCCTGTCAGATCAGGAATAAGATAGGATGTCCACTCTGGCCACTATTATTCAACATAGTTTTGGAAGTCCTAGTCATGACAATCAAAGAAGAAAAAGAAATAAAAAGTATCCAAACTATAAAAGAAAAACTATAACCACTTGCACGTGACATAATACTGTACACGGAAAACCCTGAAGATGCCACCAGAAAACTACTAGAACTCATCAATGAATGTGGTAAAGTTGCAGGATACAAAGTTAATGCACAAAAATATCTTGCATTCCTATACACTAACAATAAAGGATCAGAAAGAGAAATCAGGGAGACATTCCCATTTACCATCACATCAAAAAGCATAATCAAGAGTGCCGGGAGAAATATCAATAACCTCAGATATGCAGATGACACCACCCTTATGGCAGAAAGTGAAGAAGAACTAAAGAGCCTCTTGATGAAAGTGAAAGAGGAGACTGAAAAAGTTGGCTTAAAGCTCAACATTCAGAAAATGAAGATTATGGCATCCGCTCCCATCACTTCATGGCAGATAAATGGGGAAAAAATGGAAACAGTGACAGACTTTATTTTCTTGGGCTCCAAAATCACTGCAGATGGTGACTGCAGCCATGAAATTAAAAGACACTTCCTTCTTGGAAGAAAAGCCATGACCAACTTAGACAGCATATTAAAAAGCAGAGACATTACTTTGCTGACAAAGGTCCCTCTAGTGAAAGCTATGGTTTTTCCAGTAGTCATGTATGGATGTGAGAATTAGACTCTAAAGAAAGCTGAGTGCTGAAAAATTGATGCTTTTGAACTGTGGTGTTGGAGAAGACTCTTGAGAGGCCCTTGGACTGCAAGGGGATCCAATCAATTCATCCTAAAGAAAATCAGTCCTGAATATTCACTGGAAGGACTGATGCTGAAGCTGAAATTCCAACATTTTGGCCACCTGATGAAAAAAACTGACTCACTGAAAAAGACCCTGATACTGGGAATGATTGAAGGCGGGAGGAGAGGGGACAACAGAGGATGAAATGGTTGGATGGTATCACTGACTCAATGGAGATGAGTTTGAGCAAATTCTGGGAGTTGGTGATGGACAGGGAGGCCTGATGTGCCGCAGTCACAAACAGTCAGACAAGACTGAGTGACTGAACTGAAAAAGCATAAAGTAGCACTTAAAAAAATTCCATTGTGTTTTCATAGCAATCAAAAAACCTTCATTAATACTAAAACTATTTTCAAAATACATATTTGGGACCTTGAAAAATATTTTAGAAAAATTTAACAGCAACAGTTGAGAGATACTAAACATTATTTTCATAATTATAAAGATACACTTTTGAATATTTTTCATGATTTCAAATTCCAGACCACCACAGAGTATCTAAACTGCATATTTACACTTCCAGTAAGCATATACATTGCTGCTGACATCTCAAGTTTTTTTTGCATGATTGTGTTCTATTTGACATCTAACAGCACGTTCTAAGTCCATTTCATCATCATGGACACATGCCTCTGTCACTTATCATTTATGATTATAAATTATTAGTTGCCAGTAGCCAGAACATCCATTAAAAGAAGCTTGACAGTAGAGCAGATTAGAAATCTATCTGAATGGCTAATCAGTTCATGCAAACACCACAGACAGAAAACTACCTTTTAAAAAATGTTTATCAATATTTCTGGTTTCTAAAAATTCTGAAGCCTAAAAGAGCATCCCAAACCTCATATACTTCATTGCATCTGACATAAAGTGGGTCTTTTCAGATCACTCACATCTACAGCCTGCAAACAACCAAGATTGTGGGAATGGAAAGGAAATCTTATAGCCCAGTTTTTGAAGCAAGGAGTGAAGTCCAAACAAATTCCATGACTTGCTCAAGGTCACACAGTCATTTGGAGCAGAAATGGAATGGATGGTGGCCTTCCAGAAGCCCAATCCAGTGATCTTTACAGTATATCACACTGGTTTCTGTGATAACACTCTACAGCTGCAAGGGGAGAAAAGGTCTCCATCAACGGTCTGTCATCCAAGGTGGAAAGGGAGGAAAAACAGGACAAACAAATGGAAATTCCATAAAAACGCACTTTATATAAGCAACAAACTAACTGTGAATGCTTAGGGAAGTTAATCTCCTAGATCGCCAGCTAGGAACACACAGCTTCCCAGAGGCCCTTCACAGTTGATTATGTGAAATGGGATATTTCCTGCCTCTGTGTGCATGAGAACATGAACAAAGTTACTCTTTGGGTACATCCACCAAGGCTCAGAGGTTCCGCACACAAAGAAAGTCACAGGCACCAACAAGAAATGATGTGTCCTTAGAATAAATATAGCATCAATAGTAACAGCTGTCATTTTTGAAACATTTACTATCTTTCCCATATTATTACTGAGATTGGTGTGCTTTGCTAGATGAGGTCATCAAAGCCTGAGGTCAAAGAGCTTTCTCAGGGTAAATGGCTCAGTTGTTCTGTTTGCTAGATGAGGTCATCAAAGCCTGAGGTCAAAGAGCTTTCTCAGGGTAAATGGCTCAGTTGTTCTGACATTGTACCCTTCAGTTTTATCGACTCCAAATATTTCCCACTGTAATTGCAGTTTACCTATTTTTAGAAGCCATATCTCTTGAGCAAATGAAGCAGTGCAATGCCCCTTAGGTAAAATATATTTAGGAGGAGGTCTATTCTGAGGGTAGCTGGTGGGAGGGGCTCGGGGTCCTGCTCTTCCTCTCCTGCCTATACCCCTCAGCCTTGCCAGAGTCCCAGCTCAATGGCCCAGCTCCCTGACGGCCCCAGAACTCCTGGGGCTTTGATACCTGTCAAGGGATATTGATGGGATGTTCTCATCCCATATATATGCTCCACTCAACTTTGACTTTACTTGGAACAAACACTTCAGCTAAGCCCTCTCAATTCCCTGAAGACACACACACACACACACAAATCATTTATTCAGCTTTTTTGCATCAGTTCACTGAGAAAGGCAATGAAGTGTAGGCCAGGCATGCAGTAAAGCTGAACTCGGTCCAGTATTCTAAAGGACTTTCTCCCTTTCCTTATTGATCACTAGGCAGTGATGACACTTCAAGAGGAACAGAGATGTGTTTGTTTTATACCACAAAGAAAGCAAAGAGGAGCAAGTGCTTGGGATGTTGAAATTTGTAGGCTGTGCCTCCACCCAGAAAATAAGAACCAAGTTCCACAGTGAATAATCAATATGTGTTGAGCTTCACGAGGAATGCCTTGCCTATTGTTGTCTATTAGAGGCTCATGGAAAAGGGAGCAATGTTGGCATTATACGTGTAGGCTTTAAGAAAACATAAATCCTTTTTATGTCTGAGTAATATTCCATTGGATTTGTCACTGTTTAGTCACTAAGTCATGTCTGACTCTTTTGCGACCCCATAGACTGTAGCCCCCAAGTTCCTCTGTCCATCAGACTTCCCAGGCAAGAATACTAGAGTGAACTGCCATTTCCTTCTCCAGGGGATCTTTCTAACCCAGGGACTGATCCCACATCTCTTGCACTGCAGGCAGATTCTTTACCAGTGAGTCTCCAGGGAGGCTGCTGTGTTTCCTTAGCTTGTGCTTCAAAGAATAAACATCCAACATAATTCCCAATGGGATTCTTAAACATTGGTTTTACAAAACCCCACCTGTAATACCCATTACTCTTTGCTGCAACTCTTTGGACTCCTTATTGCCAGGCTCCATGAAGCCCATGCAATCAGGGATGGAGTGTCCAATCTTCTCATGATTGTTAGTTAAATCAAATACATGTCTACAGAAATACTGTTGATCTTAGTCATAGCTCTGATCAGAATATCCTAATTGCTTCAGGCACATTACTGAAAAAGATGCTATTATCCTTTTTCTCTTAGAGGATTCAAATAAATAAGAATTATATATCAGATCTTATCATCCCAGTCTATGACTCACAACCCTAAAAATTGACAGGGGGTAGAATTATCATGGTGGTCACAGGCTTGCTGCAGTAATAGCACTGACACAGTAGCAGACACTGTGGCTGACATTTTATAACAATCATGTTACTCAATCCCCAAAGCAGCCTTGAAAAGTAGGCTAATTTAGAAAGAACTCCTAGATGCCCTAAGTTCCCTAGATATTTTCAGGAAACTCGACAGAAAGAGAAAAAAGAGAGCAAATATGGTCTTTTCAGTTTGTTGACATGATAACATTCTCAGACACCCAGGAAAACACCTAAGAAGAGTCTGGAAGACTTGATTTAAAACTGTTAACTTGGGACACCGCTCAGCCTGAGGAGGAAGCCCCAGACAGAGGTAAAGCTGAGAAAACTGCCATGATACAGGTTTCCAGTGGAACCACAAGCATTCTGTGGAAATACCTTCATGCTCACATCTTAGGAGGATTTGAGTGGCACCATTATATGGAAGGGTGTTTAGGTCAAAGACCCAGTACCCACATTTCTATGGGGTTGACAGATGGAAGAATCATGGTTGAAAGGTATATTTTGTTTACAGAAGCACAGAGATTTGTTAGATGGTGATCTGAAGATATTTTTCAAAGCAAACATAGCACAATAAGCCTCTGACTTCTGTGTAGACAGAAGTCTAGTTCATTAAGATTCTGTTGGATGTTCCTGAGGAATGGGTCTCCTTTCCCTAGCACATGCCTCCTGGCTCAAAAATAAAAGTTTATCCCTTATGTTTCTGCTACCTAGAACAAAATTGATAATAATAGAGATGTTGATGTTAGTGAGAGAGAGAGAGACATAGAGACCTTGTATCTTCCTTCCCCAGAAAGAAAATGGCAGCTGTGGATGTCCAGGCAGATAAGGCCAGGGCCAATGGGAACCTCTGAGAGATCCAGCACAGTGGAAAAGTGACACAGAGAGCCAGCCATGACATAGAAGTTCTAGAGAGAGTTGGCAGCTAGCCTATCAAGAATAAGGGCCATCTAAGTGATGGCCAGTGTGAACTGATGGTTGAGGAATAGGTAGACGTCCCAGAGGAAAGGGGAGGGACTCTGGTGGTAAGAGGGCTCAAAATAATCAAGCTAATCTAAAGATGAATGAAAAAAGTGTATTTTTTGCATACCTAAATTTTCTGGGGGTGTTTCACTCATTTATTCTAAGGAAATCTTGCAAAAACTAGAAATGTAATGCCATAAGAATGCATCCAGTCAGTAAGGCAGAAGCAGGAGGGTAGAGAGATAAAGGGTGATGCCCATCAGGCCTGGTCCCTGGTGGAATCCAAATAGAGGAACCTCATACTCCTTGCCATTACTCGTTCTAAACTGAAAGTCACTCAGTTATGTCTGACTCTTTGCGACCCCATAGACTGTAGCTTGCCAGGCTCCTCTGTTCCTGGAATTCTCCAGACAAGAATACTGGAGTGGATAGCCATTCCCCTCTTGAGGGAATCTTCCAAACCCAGGAAATGAACCCAGATTTTCCACACTGCAGGCAGATTCTTTACCATCTGAGCCACTCATTCTAAGGCCAGTGCTTAATTCTAGGCAGAATGAGATTAAGGAGCAAAATGAAAATAATCACCCAAGATCAGATAAAGCTGATTCATTTCTGAGCTCAAGTAAAATCAATACAAAGAACTTGAATACTTGGCTGCCTAAATATTAAACAAGAAAATCTGGAACAGACCTTGTCCTCCTTGAAAGGAGTGGAACCTCAAGGAAGCATCTCATCAAGGTGAAGGTTGCCATTGGCAGAACTGGCAGCCTAAGTCTTCAAGAGCGAGAGTGCATCAGACATTCTTATAAGTGGCCATGGATTGGCATGAGATGAAGAAGACCTACCTGGGTTCATGATCTATTCAGTCTACACAGTGGTGCACCCAAAGTTCTTACCTGAGATGGGTACCAAGTATCACCACCACATATAACAGTTAAAGGGAATCAGAGGAGTAACAATTAAATATAGCCCCAACCACCCATAAAGCTGAGAGTCCTATGGGACATTCAAGCCCTTTGCTAGATAGCACACTGAGAAAATCCATCCTCATGATTCTTTTCTAGCTAGGTGAGCACAGGAGAGTGGCCTGAAGCCTGGGTCAACTCCTTTTAGCCCCTCAACCCACCCACTCATGCATGATGGGAATTTCCCAGAGTGCTTTGTGGGAATTAATTTACAGTAAAAGTGAACTGAAGTAATATCATTTGAGATATGGGGATAGTTTGCATTCACATAATGAAAATTGTTATTATTATAAAGATTATTATTATTATTAGGAAAGTGAAAGGAAAGGAAGGAAAGCTATGATAAACCTAGATAGCATATCAAAAGAGACATCCCTTTGCCAACAAAGGTCCATATAGTCAAAGCTATGGTTTCTCCAGTAGTCGTGTATGGAGGGGCAAATTGGACCATTAAGAAGGCTGAGCACCAAAGAGTTGATGCTTTTGAATCATGGTGCTGGAGGAGACTCTCGAGAGTCCCCTGGACAGCAAGGAAATCAAACCAGTCAGTCCTAAAGGAAAGCAACCCTGAAGGGAAGGACTGATGCTGAAGTTGAAGCTCCACTACTTTGGCCACCTGATGCAAAGAGCAGACTCATTGGAAAAGACCCCTATGCTGGGGGAAGATTAAAGCCAAGAGTTGAAGCGGATAACAGAGGATGAGATGGTTAGATAGCATCACCAACTCAATAAACATGAATCTGAGCAAATTCCAGGAGATAGCAGAGTACAGAAGAGCCTGGTGTGCTACAGTCCATGGGGTCACAAAGAGTCAGTGATGACTTAGCGACTGAACAACAACTAATAATCACTTGCAGACCTAATACCCAAATGATCAAGGAAAAAAGTCTGCTGGATTTTAACCATTCCTGGGGACAAAGAAATACTGTTCTATCTCCCCATCTTTCCTGTGTTAGCAGATTTTCATCAGAGATGACATGTCATCATTCAGAAATTCCTAAAATATTTTCAGAGGAACAAAGACATCCTCTGAGATAAAAATTTAAAGAAGGGCTCTGTTATTAAATAAATTTGGGGACAATGCAGAGTTAAACCAAATTTAAGGTTTTCTTCTTTGTAGGACTTCTCCAATGCATGTAAAAGCTTTTAATGTACATGGTGAATTTCTAAGAATGTATCCCTAGTGTGTACCACTCACAAGTACCTTTGCCTACTTCACTCTTTCCCTAGAGGCAGACACAGAGAAAATATTTTGCATATGTGATACTTTTCTCTTGTTAGCTGAGGTACTTGATCATATTTTATAACCTTAATAAGTTGAGATAACATGAAAGAAAAACATTTTTATAATTTTAATTTCAGAGTCCATATCTTAAGTTAAGGTTAAATAGCAACTTCCAATCCAAAGACTAGCACATACATTCCTCCTAGGATACAAACACCCAAAACCACATAGCAAAGAATGCACCAGAAGAAGTAAAAAATCTGCCACCTGTCCACAAAGAAGGAGATGACATAAAGCACACAGCTAGAAATAGCAGTTGTTAGGCAATAGCTGAGCACTTTCAGAGACCTAAAACAAGATCAAAGCACATGGAATGTGACAAGGCTTAACGGCAGAAAGGCATGAGACAATTCAGAATAGTCACTGAACACATCATTAATTTACAGCTCAATAAAAGGATTCAAAATGTAGTACACATCAAGGTTTAGATTTTCTGTATCATTTCAGACATAGTTTGTGCTGTGCTGGGTTTTGGGCCTCACTGGGGTTCAGTTAGTAAAGAATCTGCCTGCAATGCAGGAGATGCAGGTTCAGTCCCTGGGTCAGGAAGATCCTATGGAGAAGGAAATGGCAGCCCACCCCAATATTCTGGCCTAGGAAATCCCAAGAACAGAGGAGCCTAGAAGGAGAATTGTGCAAAGAGTCCATGGGGTTGTGACGAAATGGACAGGACTTAGTGACTAAACAGCCAACTGCCACATGTTGGGCTTTACTTCAGGATATGACAAGGTGTCCTTTGTGGGCAACATATTGGTGAATTGCAACAATGTAATCACTGATTCCAAGTTTAGAACGCAGCTTATTGACTGTATGCCATGCAGGGACCATTACATGAATCTGATATTCTACAATAACACACAACAAACAGGACTGGTTTATACATATTTTATGTAATTATATTAGCATTATATTAAATATATAGTACACATGAAATTAATATTATATATATAAATTATATGTTTTAGACAATTCTATTTCTTATGCATGGGCTTCTCAGCTTGGCTCAGTGGTAAAGAACCTGCCTGTAAATGTAAGAGATGCAAGTTCAGTCCCTGGGTCCAGAAGATTCCCTGGAGAAGGAAATAGCAACCCACTCCAGTATTCTTGCTTTGAAATCTCATGGACAGAGGAGTTTGGCAGGTTACAGTCCATTGGTCACAAAGAGTCAGACATGACTGAGTGATTAAACAACAACATTTCTTATGCAAACTATAGTTTACATATTTCATTATATATACTATGTAGTATATAAATAACCATACTTAATTGCAATATAACCATAGACATAGCACATATTATGAGCTTATCAGTTCCGTTCAGTCGCTCAGTTGTGTCCGACTCTATGACCCCATTGACTGCAGCACGCCACGTTCCTTTGTCCATCACCAACTCCTGGAACCTACTCAAACTCATTTCCATCATGTTGGTGATGCCACCCAACCATCTCATCCTCTGTCATCCCCTTCTCCTCCCGCCTTCAATCTTTCCCAGCATCAGGGTCTTTTCTAATGGGTCAGCTCTTCGTATCAGGTGGCCAAAGTATTGGAGTTTCAGCTTCAACATAAGGCCTTCCAATGAACACCCAAGACTAATCGCCTTTAGGATGGACTGGTTGGATCTCCTTGTAGTCCAAGGGACTCTCAAGAGTCTTCTCCAACACCATAGTTCAAAAGCATCAATTTTTCGGCACTCATCTTTCTTCACAGTCCAACTCTCACATCCATACATGACTACTGGAAAAACCATAGCTTTGCCTAGAGGGACCTTTGTCAGCAAAGTAATGTCTCTGCTTTTTAATACGCTATCTAGGTTGGTCATAGTTTTTCTTCCAAGGAGCAAGTGTCTTTTAATTTCATGGCTGCAGTCACCATCTGCAGTGATTTTGGAGCCCAAAAAAATAAAGTCTCTCACTGTTTCCACTGTTTCTCCATCTATTTGCCATGAAGTGATGAGACCAGATGCCATGATCTTAGTTTTCTGAGTTTTAAGCCAACTTTTTCACTCTCCCCTTTAACTTTCATCAAGAAGCTCTTTAGTTCTTCTTTGCTTTCTGCCATAAGGGTGGTGTCATCTGCATATCTGAGGTTACTGATATTTCTCCCGGCAATCTTGATTCCAGCTTTTGCTTCATCCATCCCGGCATTTTGCATGATGTGCTCTGCATATAATTTAAATAAGCACGACGACAATATACAGCCTTGATGTACTCCTTTCCCAATTTGGAACCAATCTGTTGTTCCATGTCCGATTCTAACTGTTCCTTCCTGACCTGCATACAGATTTCTCAGGAGGCAGGTCAGGTGGTCTGGTATTCCTATCTCTTGAAGAATTTTCCACAGTTTGTTGTGATCCACAGAGTAAAAGGCTTTGGTGTATTCAATAAAGCATTGTAGATGCTTTTCTGGAACTCTTTTGCTTTTTTGATGATCCAACAGATATTGGCAACTTGATCTCTGGTTCCTTTTCCTTTTCTAAATCCAACTTGCACATCTGGAACTTCATGGTTCACATACTGTTGAAGCCTGGCTTGGAGAATTTTGAGCATTACTTTGCTAGCGTGTGAGATGAGCGCAGTTGTGTGGTAGTTTGAACATTCTTTGCAATTGCCTTTCTTTGGGGTTAGAATGAAAACTGACCTTTTCCAGTCCTGTGGCCACTGCTGAGTTTTCCAGATTTGCTGACATATTGACTGTGGCACTTTCACAGCATCATCTTTCAGGATTTGAAATAGCTCAACTGGAATTCCATCACCTCCACTAGCTTTGTTTGTAGTGATGCTTCCTAAGACCCACTTGACTTCACATTCCAGGATGTCTGGCTCTAGGTAAGTGATCACACCATTGTGGTTCTCTGGGTCATGAAGATCTTTTTTGCATAGTATTTCTGTGTATTCTTGCCACCTCTTCTTAATATTTTCTGCTTCTCTTAGGTCCATACCATTTCTGTCCTTTATTGTGCTCATCTTTGTATGAAATTTTCCCTTGGTATCTCTAATTTTCTTGATGAGATCTCTAGTCTTTCCCATTCTATTGAGCATATGTGTATGTGTAAATACATACATACATATACACACAATGCCATATATATGTTTTCTACTGATTCTGTAAACCTCTGAGTATATTTCATTAGTACATCTCAATACTCCTCCCAATATGCATAGACTCAATTACAGACAGAACTGCTTTTCAGCATCTCCAAGCTCATCCCACCACCAAGGACCTCGAGAAATCTTTTTCTGCTTCTCTTTCTTCTACACAAATGGGCAACTATCTCCCTTAGTTAAAATATTATGCTTATGAATACAAACATCAGCGTACTAATATCCAACACATAAGAAACTTTTGCTCTCTCTCCATACAGAGACCACACAGAAACTGCTGAAATACTGAATCATGCACAAAATGATTAATTTACATTCATTGTCATTTTAGAGTGAACTATACTCTGTTAAATCTGCGTTCTCCAAAAATCAATACTTAATTCATGGTCTCGATGTGAGGAAATTTAATGTGAACCATAAAATTCGACTCCCTGGGCACTAGCTTACTGTAACATGCTATTAGAACTCTTTATCCCTCTTGTGATTTCAGAGAATTAGTCTGAGCACCTCATAATTCCTACCCTGCTGAAACACATTATCAAAAGCTTATACCACTTGGAAGTAATTGAAGTCCACACTTCCTAATCTACATTAAGATTTATTTGAGTTTTCTTTTTTTTTTTTTTCCTTACTCTGTTCAAGACAGATGTAGTCTCAGCATGTAACGCTGTCATTTACTTTTTCCAACTGGACCACATAAACCCTGGGATATGCTAGGCAAGGGATCCACTAGGTCCTACAAAGAGATCATGCTATGTCTTTGTTGTTCATCTAGGGGAGGGGAAGTATCAAAATTAGCTTTTATATACTGTCTGGGGGTGACGGTGACCCCAAAGGTCTTGTCTGCTTTTCCATTGGAACACAGTTTAAGCACTGGCCAGCCTTTGGAGTCATCGCTGAACAGTCCCTTTGGGAGTGAACTATTACAACTCCTCTTTGACATGCTTCTTTCTTGTGACAACCACAACAAACAGTGGAGGCAGGGCATCACTCATGGTGTGGCCAAACTTTTAGCTCGACTAAGGGCTGACTACAGATGGAACACTCTTTGGTTCGGAGGCCTGTCCTGACTAGGGAGTAGGAAGCAGCAGGTAACTACAACGAGAACATCAGGGCCTTTCCTGATGACCCACGCATGGGTGGCCAGAAACGCAGTGTAGTGGGTGGGACATCTTGACAAACTCACCGTAAATGCTTACGTTAATTTATTCTTTTAACTATCTAACGTGAAGAGCCAAGGACAATAACTACTTTAAACCAGGAAGAAACAGGTTTGTAGGAAATGCTTCGTAGGTATGCAGACTTTAGACCACATCTTAATTTTACCATTCAGCACTCTGTGACCTTGGGCAGCATTTTTGGCCTCTGTCTTCAACCATTTTAACCTATAGGCTGGAGAGAACTGAGATGATGTACGTAAAGCTCCTTGACACAATGCCTGGCACACAGCAAGCCCTGAAAGAACAACAGGTCCACATGGGAGCTGTTATCTGTTACCAGGCTTTTGACTTACACATTTGTTGATCTTAAGTTTGTCATTTGACACTTGGTCAGCTGATTCTTTGTTGTGGAGGGTTGTTCTGTGCATTACAGGGTGGTTAGAAGCATTCTTGGCCTCTCCACATTAAATGGCACTGGTACCCCTCCATCCCCAGTTGTGACCATCAAAAGTGTCTCCAGACTCTGCCAAATGTACCCTAGGAGCAAAAGTGCCCCAAGTGAAAACCCCCGACCATCAATGCATCATTTAACCCTGAAAAAAATCCTGGGAGATGGGTGACTTGTCCATTCTACAAAGAAGCCACATGAACTGTGTAGGATCCCAGCAGTAATAAGGGAGATCCAGGACCTTGAGCCAAGAGCCTGAACTCCACTCCTATGTTCCACATATTTAAAATGGGTATTTTTTAAAGAAGATGAATCGAAGTACCACTGATGTGTACTCAGCATTCTAAGTTCAACTTCTGACTGGCCAAAGCACATGCCTCAACTCTACTCCATCTTTATTAACTTTCAATCAGGGCTACCCTCCCACATATTTCAGTGCTACTTCATTAAGGTCCACGTTACCTTCCTCCTCCTCCTTCCTTTAAACACAACCTGAACTTGGCAATCCAGCAGCCTGGATTTGAGCTGCAGTTCTTCCACTTCCTAGCTATGTGGCTTCAGGCAGGTAACTTAACCTCACCCTTGTATCCTACACAAAAACAAACTGGATTTTGTGGACTTCCCAGTTGAGCAGATAGCCATCTCTACAGGGCAGCCTGTTAGGCAGAGCACAATTGTAAAAGGTACACACCTGGGGTTGTGGAGCGAAACCCTGCCCTCAACCCTCTTCTGCAGGACCGTCAGCACAGGACTCTGCCCATCCACAGGCTCTAAAGATTAGTCATCTCTTCCCCATAGAAACGCAAATCAAAAATATAAAATAGACAACCAATAAGGACCTCCCATGCAGCACAGGGAACTCACTCAATCGTCTGTATTAACCTATATGAGAAAAGAATCTGAAAAAGAATGAATGTATGCACACGAGTAACAATTACTTTGCAGGGCACAACACAACGAACAGTGTACTTTGCAATACCCAACAGAAACTAACCCAAGACTGTAAGTCAACTACACTCTAATTTTTTTTTAATCCAACTTCCTCAACAAACTGAACACAAGTCGAACATAACCCAGCTGCCCCATTTAGTTTATGACTAAGACACTGTGGAAATGGACCCAGCAATAATGCCTGTTAATGGCCAAACGCTCTAGGGGCTCTTTTCCAAGGAAAGGGGCCAGGCTTATAACCAGTGGGAACTGTCCACAAGGGGGCAGCCAAGTACTGCTGCCCAGAACGGAGGAATAATTCCTTCCCATCAGGTGTGCTTGAACTTGACTGGCTTTCAACCCCTTTCCATGTAGTGATTTTGAATGGGGACGTCTTAACAAGATGCTCAAATAAATCTCACAGAGAAAATGTCAAATATTCCAATCACGGCCCACTTTTAGACCTTCAAAACTCACGAAACATTCTTGAGAAAGGACAATTTTAAAGTCACACAGCCCTTAAATTCCAAACTGAGCAATAACTCTATCACCATTTTGAGTCCCAAATGCAAAATAATATGAAAAACTAAGGGTAAAAGTTCTGTTTTCTGTTAAAATTATACAAAGTTAAGAAAAAAGTTTTGAGTGATTTTCCGAAGAAAGTGGCCAACAAAACAATTTTCTGAAGCATTAAATAAGATGAAAATCTTCACACATAAATAACAGTTGGGATTATCCTTTCCATAGGTGATATGACTAGAGTAGATTCTGCTTTACGTATTAGCCCTGATTCAAAACATCTTCCTTAACATTCTTAAAGTTATTTTTAATGTCCTCTAAATACCCTTTACCATACTGTAAGAATGCAGCTGGTACAAATTACACTATTTATCCTGCCTTCTCACATTGGAAACACGTGAGCATGCAGGAAAAAGCAATCTTAAGATACAACTTGCTAGTGCAGAAGTACTTTAGCCAGGTACATCCATATTTATCTTCTTAAGACTTGAAGAGAAGATGTTTATCTTCTCTTCCTCTCTTGAAGAGAAGAGGGGAAAAAACAAAATTGTAATTTCTAGGCCCCCGGGTCAAATGGAGTGAGAAGTCAAGTTGGTCTTAGGAAGCATCACTATGAACAAAGCTAGTGGACATGATAGAATTTCAGCTGAGCTATTTCAAATCCTAAAAGATGATGCTGTTAAAGTGATGCACTCAATATGCCAGCACATTTGGAAAACTCAGCAGTGGCTACAGGACTGGAAAAGGTCTGTTTTCATTCCAATCCCAAAGAAAGGCAGTGCAAAAGAATGCTCAAACTACTTCAAAATTGCACTTATTTCACATGCTAGCAAAGTAGTGCTCAAAATTCTCCAAGCTAGGCTTCAACAGTATGTGAACCGAGAACTTCCAATGTTCAGCTGGATTTAGAAAAGGCAGATGAACCAGAGATCAAATTGCCAACATCCACTAGATCATAGAGAAAGCAAGAGAATTCCAGAAAAACATTTACTCCTTCTTCACTGACTATGCTAAAAACTGCCGACTGTGTGGATCACAACAAACAGTGGCAAATTCTTCAAGAGATGGGAATACCAGACCACCTGACCTGCCTCCTGAGAAATCTGTACGCAGGTCAAGAAGCAACAGTTAGAACGGGAAATGGAACAATGGACAGGTTCCAAATTGAGAAAGGTGTAAGTCAAGGCTGTATATTGTTGCCCTGCTTATTTAACTTATATGCAGAATACATCATGCAAAATGCCAGGCTGGATGAAGCAAAGCTGGAATCAAGACTGCCAGTGGAAATATCAATAACCTCAGATATGCAGATGACACCACCCTTACAGCAGAAAGTGAAGAGGAACTAAAGAGCCTCTTGATGAAGGTGAAAGAGGAGTGTGAAAAAGAACGTGAAAGAGGGGAGTGAAAAAGCTGACTAAAAACTCAACATTCAAAAAATGAAGATCATGGCATCTGGTCCCATCACTTCATGGCAAAATAGATGGGGAAACGATGGAAACAGTGACAGACTTTATTTTCATGGGTGACAAAATTATTGTAGATGGTGACTACAGCCATGAAATTAAAAGATGCTCGCTCCTTGGAAGAAAAGCTATGACCAACCAAGACAGCATATTAAAAAGCAGAGACATTGCTATGCCAATAAAGGTCCATCTAGTCAAAGCTATGCTTTTTCCAGTAGTCATGTATGGATGTGAGAGTTGGACCATAAAGAAGGCTGAATGCCAAAGAATTGATGCTTTCTAACTGTGGTGTTAGAGAAGACTCTTGAGAGTCCCTTGGACTGCAAGGAGATCAAATCAGTCAATCCTAAAGGAAATCAACCCTGAAATTCATTGAAGGGTCTGACGCTGAAGCACCAATACTTTGGCCACCTGATGCAAAGAACTAACCCATTAAAAAAGACCCTGATGCTGGAAAAGATTGAAGGCAGGAGGAGAAGGGGACAACAGAGGATGGGATGGTTGGATGGCATCACTGACTCAATGGACATGAGTTTGAGCAGCCTCTGGGATATGGTGAAGGACAGGGAAGCCTGGTGTGCTGCAGTACACGGGGTCGCAAAGAGTTGGACAAGACTGAGTGACTGAACAACAGGTTAAGACCTGCTGGGAAATAAAAACAAGACTTTCAGATACAGAAGTGAGAAAAACAAAAATAGCAGACTATAGTTACATGGTAAAACAAACTAGATTCAGAAAGGCCTGCCTTTTAGCATAAAAGTGCAATATTCATAATATATATATTATGTATATGTTATGTATTATATATATTATGTATACATATATGCATATATTATATATTTTATATATATAAATACACACACACACACACACACACACTACTAGTAGCAGGAGTGTTAGTCACTCAGTCTTGTCAGACTCTTTGTGACCCCAAGGACTGTATAGCCCGCCAGGCTCCTCTGTCCATGAAACTTTCCAGGCAAGAATACTAGACTGGGTAGCCATTCCCTTCTCCAGAGAATCTTACCAATCCAGGGATCGAACCCAGGTCTCCCACGTTACTGGCAGATTCTTTACTGTCTGAGCCACTAGGAAAGCCTTGTGTGTGTGTGTGTGTGTGTGTGTGTAAGTAATGTATGCTGACGTGTGTGCTCAGTCGCTCAGTCATGTCTGAGTCTTTGCGACCCCATGGACTGTAGCCCGCCAGGCTTCCCTGTCCATGGAATTCTCCAGGCAAGAATACTAGAGTGGGTTGCCATGCCCTCTTCCAGGGGATCATTCCAACCCAGGGATCGAACCCTCGTCTCTTATGTCTCCTGCATTGGCAGGCAGGTTCTTTACCACTAGTGCCACCTGGGAAGCCATATATCTACACAAAATCCCTTGGTATCTACAGGGGATATGTTCTAGGATTCCTTACAGATACCAAAATCTATGGATGCTCAAGTCCCTTGTATAAAATGGTATAATATTTGCATGTGACTTATACACATTTTCTTGTATATTTTAAATCATCTCTAGATTATTTATAATACATAATACAATGTAAATGCTATGTAAATAGTTGCCAGCATGTGGCAGGATAAAGCTTTGTTTTTTACAACTTTCTGGAATTTTTTTTCCCAAATATTTTCTGTCTGAAGTTCACTGAATTCAAAGATATAAGACCTCACATACAGAGGGTCAACTGTATGTATTGGGTATAAACACCTCTATCTATCTATGTTAATATACATATATATGTATATATATGTTAATATCATATATATTTTCAGTTCAAAAAACATGAGCTTTATTTTACATGGCCCTTCAGAGTCCAAGTAAAATAATCTAGCATCTATCTATATTTAAATAATTTTAGCATATAAGCATAAAATATTTGAAGAGTTGGAAAAGCACCCACCTATATAAAATATTCAATTCAGTATTAAGCACTATAAATAGCATCACAGTACAATATAAGTACTATAATTAGCACTGTAATACTATTTATTACTGCAGCATTATAATGCCATTTATAGTATTCATATATAAACTTAAATCAACTTAGTATTAAGAAAATGCTAAGCAGAAAATATAGATATCAAAATTAAATTAGAAATATCAAAAACTGATACACAAGAAGTCATTTCTAAGCCCAAAGATGGCTTGGAATCCCAGAGAGGAAGAAAATTTAGCTAAAATAATGTTAATATAAAGAATAAAGAGTAGTTGCTCCACATCCAACCTACAAAAGCCCAAAAAACCTTGAATCTGAAAAATTATTCACTCAGAAAATGAGATGTCTCTTGAACAGAAGAAAGTGATAACCACACTTTCTTTGCAAAGATAGAGGTAGAAAATGGGATTGATGTGGGCAATTCATTCCAAAGTATCTTGATATTTTTAATCAAATGGGAGGGAAGCAGAAAGTTTCAGCTCAGTCACAGTGAAACAGATAAGAAATCTGGTAGAGATGAGTCATCATCCCTCTAAACTTAATGGCAGTTTTTTGTTTTTGTTTTTGTTTTTTTACCTTGCATTCATGATAGGTATACCCTCTCAATACCCTTTCAATGATATTCCAGCCCTTTGCTAAGTTGCTCTGGGAATGGAATGCACACACCATTCTGATTTAATACTTGCAGAATGATGTTCTTATACAGACCCCATGCAGCAGTTGGAGGTATTCAAACCAACCTTATTTAAGCAAAATATCTACTTGTGACGGGTATATCTTTTTATGTTTTTGAAAAATCACAGAAAGTTGTTACAGTTCATTTAATGTAAGTGAATAACCACTTTTTGCAACACTGGTAATGATGATAACATTTCCATCATTCACAGTTCATCCCTCATAAACTGGATAGTCTAGCTCAAAAAAGAGAAATTGAGTATTTCTCAGAAAAAAATTGCACATGTACTTACCATGTTGGTGACATAAAACAAAGATATAACCAAAAGATGATGTGTGCTGACATTCCATTAAAACCTTTCTGGACATGTGTATACAGCTATTAAGCAGGAACATCAGAAAATAAAGATCATCTTTTTTAAAAAAAGAGATCATAAGGTAGCTCTAGGAAACATTTTTAAGTGAATAGTGAGTATTTCAAGAGAACTGGTGAAAATAACTAAAAATTGCAGCATTTGTGATAGTCCTAAAAATACTTATAATTGCACATGAAAAACCTCTGAATCATTTAATCTTTTTTTTTGAAAGCAGCTAGTCATTTGTTTTAAGTGTTTGCACATTTTGAATATATGGAAGCACGTTTTATGTACTTTGGAGTACTGCTGATGTAGTAGGTAGTATATCACCAAACCACCACTGCAGCAATTCTAAGGTCAAAGCTATTTCTTTTGGATTTGATACATTTTGCACATGATTTATGGATTAATTTTATGGAAAATATGTAAGCTGTATGTCCCAAAAAGCATTTTATAGTATTATAAGAATAAAACATTATAGTTATGGGATGCCCTTCATCTAGGCTTATCAAAGCCCTTTCCTGACATTAGTTAAGCCTTAAAATACCCTCAGAGGCAAGGAAGTATACCCACACCACCTTTTTTAGAACATAAAGAGCACTGGGGTTTTTCATAAGTCTACCTAGGTTTAGAAATACTCTAAATCACTCATGCCTTTATTCATTCATTCTACTAGAATGAGCTTCAGACTGTACTAGGACCTGGGGATAAAATGATGTGGAAGTACTAAAAGCACCATTCCTGGCCTCCCTCTTGAGCCTTACTATGAAATATGTGAAATATTTCATTTATGGGAAACAAAACAATCTAATACCTTTCCTCTGATTTGGATTTCACTCTTGCAATCTGAAAACACACCTCTCAATGATACTTTCTAGCAGCAAAAAATCTAAGCTTCCAAGTAGTAAAAATGCATTACAGACAGTAGAGCTCCTTCATAAACCTTTCTGAGAATTAACTTTACCTGGATCCCTAACCCACATTGGTCAACGGGATTCTAAGCAAGTGAGTCCAAGTCAAATTAGAAAAATCAGTAAAAAAAATTTCCAAGAAAATCAGAAAAGATATAATTGAATGGCTTTGAGAAGCAGGTACATCAACAGTGAGGATAATTTAGAGAGCCTAAAGAGAAGAAGAGTCCCACACAATTCCCCCAAAAGCAAACAGAAGAGCTCAAAGTTCATACTGGTCTGAAGCCAATTAGCATCAGGCACTGAAGTCTAGGAGCTCATGCTTTCTTAATGATGCAATAGTAGATTATTTGCAAGAAAGAGCCCTGAAAGTTTCAACCCCCTCTGCATCTATACCCTTTTCAATATGACTCTGCAGCAATTCTATCAAGATGTGATATTTACTTCTTTACCCTCTGAAGCTGAGCTAACCCCATGACTTACTTTGCAAAAGAATGCAAAGGAAATAATTGTGCCAGTTCTGACAGAGGTCCCAAGAGGCCGTATACCCCTGTTTCCTGTACACTTCTGCCGTTGTCAAGTGAACAAGGCCAGGCTGGCCTGCTTGTAGATGAGACACCATGTGGAGCAGACATGCGTCCTACCAGTTATGACCATCCTAGCTCAGCCAGCTTCTAGCAGATCCTCTCACTGACTAAAGATGCAAGAGCAGGTCCAGCCCAGATCAGCTGGGTCCAGCTCAGATAAGAAGAGCCACCTAGCTGGTCTGCAGATACAAATAAAATAATAAAAGTATTAGTTTAGGCCAGTGGATTTTGAAGTATTTGTTACTGAGTAAGAACTAATATAACTGAATTTCAGCAAATATTATCTGTTGCATAATGATGAACTTGAATCACTAGAAAAGATTAAATTCTACCCTGATCCTCTGTTGAGTAAGGCAAAGATACATGAACACATTAGAGTTATTTCCATTGAAGGAGACATTAAAAATACATAAAGGGAAAAAAGCCCCAAACCCTGAAAACCCCAATTATCCAGTACAGTTTATTCATAAGGGTGCTATATAATCTTAATTTTGCTAGACATGAAAATCACAATTATAAAAATGACAAATTAGAGAGTACTAGACACATTATAGGATATTACCAGGCTTTGTAAAAGATCTATTAGATGGCTCTAATAGGCATTTAAACTATAATCTAATTTTTGAATAATCTACCTTTCAAGCAATTTTTTGGAAACATATTGTAGGATAGGGGAACACTTTATTATCTGGACTCCAGGCTAACTAGGGCCTTCCTGGAGGAATTTTTGTGCAAAGTTGTGGAAAGCTAAGTTGACTAAGTATTCTAATACATTCTAAGGAAGTCATAAGGCTATTCTAAGAGAAGTGGGACACTGTTGACCATCTGCTGGAGAGGCATTTTTCCTTTGGGGGAAGACCTGGAGTTGACAGAGAATGTTATGAGTTAAGTTAAGTTAAGCTGGGAATTACTCAATCCCTTATGTAATAGGGAAGAGCAAATCTGACTCCATGTTGGATCTGTTTCTTTCTCTTTAACCTTTGTGCTCTGCGGCCTGTGCTTAGTCATACTCGCTCTACACAGCTTGAAAACAAATGTAGTATATAGCCTGATATAAACAGGATAGCCTATTATCAGGGTTCTGATCTTTAAGAGTCCATAGAGAGATAAAACATCGCAGAACAGAGAATAACATTTGTCTCGTTGGAGGTTTACAGGAACATCGTGACTTGACCTACATGGGCAGCTGCCAGAACAGCAGCAAACAATCACCCCCTCTCTCATTTTTAATATAAAAGAAGCCTGAATTTTGACTGGGATAAGATTGTTCTTTGGGACACTAGTCCACCATCTTCTCAGTCTGCTGACTTTCCAAACAACGTTATTTTTTTCCCCCAACAACTTATCTCCCAATTTATCGGCCTATAGTGTAGGAAGCAGAATGAATTTGGATAAAATGTAAAAAAAATACATTTTATTATTCTCCTTCGTGTATACATTTAATGAGGTCCAATTGTTAGCTAGATGTTGTATTAGTCACTGAGTGTATGTGTCCTCATGGAGTCACTGTTCTCACGGAGATCACACTGTAGAGTCATCCCTGTCACACTGTTTCCGAGGTGACAAGATACAAAGGAATCAATAAAAATAAGAGACTACTTAACAGACCGCTGGCCACAGAGAATTGGTAATGGTATGTTAAGATTTGTTTGCTGCTTTAACATTTCACTCTAGTTTTTTATGGTAGGTCAGTAGTAGGGGCATGAGTATTAAAAATTAATATAATAATAATGACAAGAATTACAGTCTAGTGTTTATGGAAAATTTACTTTGTGTCAAGTGCTTAACATATATTTTCACCAAATCTTCACAATACACCAATTGTCCCCATATGGGAAGCTGGGACCTAGCAAGGTTAAAATATCTGTTCAAGTCCACCTGGCTCCTGAATCACAGAGATTAAATTTACATGCACAACTTTCTGATTCACAGCCCAAATTCTTAACCAGCGGGCTCTCTTGACTGATATCTATAAATATTCTGGTTAAACCTAATCTAAGACTTCATATCACTAGCAACGAAGAGTTCCAAAGGAAATGCCCCCAATACCCACATGTATATTAAAATATATTTTCCTAAGCACTGTGGCAAGCTGTGAAATTTCCTTTCTCTGAGTATCCTATATGTCTCTCTCCTGGAGTATTTATTGTGGTCTGTATACAGTATGGGTTTCCATGGTGGTTCAGATGGTAAAGAATCTGCCTACAATGCAGGAGACCTGAGTTCGATCCCTGCATTGGGACGATCCCCTGGAGAAGGGAATGGCTACCCACTCCAGTATTCTTGACTGGATGAGAACTTCCTGGACGGAGGAGCCTGGCAGACTACAGTCTATGGGGTCACAAAGAGTCGGACATGACTGAGTGTATATAATATAGACATTTGTGTATTTGTGTTTATAACATTAAGCCTTCTCTATCTGCACACATTCCTGCCCCCCCACATGCACATGCACTCATACACAGCTATCTTGATATACTCAGCCCTTAAAGATAGGATCTGCTTCTCATATGCCAACACATACTCCAAGGGGTATAGCTCACTATTAAACAGTACACAAATATTTGCCAAATATGAGTTGAATTAAGGCACATCTCTTCCCACCTTAGCTAATACAATCTTTCTGCCAGCAGCAGGCTGCCTAAAAGTTATAATAAATCAGTCTTTATAGATCTGTGCTTTTAGAACACAAGCCCTATCAGGAGCTCTACATAAGTAGGATACCATGATCAAATATCTTTGGGAATCACAGCATGGGGTGATAGACTTCCTACTTTGGAGATTAGCAAGGCAGCTTTGCACACTAATGGCACCAAGAAATCCCACAATAAACTATTTTGATACTAAGTAACTTTCTGAAAAACCTGTCCATTCACATAACACAGAGGGAAAGAGTGGGATACTGACTCTATAAAACATTTTTAATAGAGAGATTAAAAATATCAGAAGATTCTACTTATGCAGTCATGGTAGCCAGAGAATATTAATTCTTCCTTAATTTTACCTTTAGAGCTATCCCCAAGAGATCCAGACTTTGCCATAGTGTGACCAAGTATGACTGCATACCTTTGAATGTCTTTAAAATAGAATATTAATTTTCAGCGATTTTTAAAATGGAAAATATGGAAACAACCTAAACATACACTAATGAGATAACAGTTGGATCTGTTCATAAGATGGGCTGTCTTTTAGCCATTAAAACAATGCTTCTAAAGAAAATGCAAAATGCTTCTAATATTACTTAGTGACAAAACACAAAACATTTTATATTATACTATTTCATTTATATATAACTTACCCAGAAATATATGGATGAAATAAACTGGAATGTTAACAATGGTTTATTTAATTGATGGGAACGTAAAATATATATACATGTATCTGTATGCTTTTTCTATATTTTAATATGTGAATATAACTGACTGCAAAATAAAAAGCCTATTATAGGTCATCAGGGAGCCAAAGCTTCGTTCACCTAACTAGCCTTATTTTTCAGGTATGAGCTTAGATTCAATTTCCTCTGAGAAACCATTTAGGAACCCACATCTGCCATAGATACCCTATGCTGTATTCTTTCCAATCATGGCATTTACAACCTAGAATTCCACTTTCTCAATACTTGTTTCTTGACATTCTAGACTAGGTTTATAGATGTCTCCAGTTCATCACTGTGAGCCCAATGTCTAACACAGTGATATGTACATGGTAAGTGTTAAACATTTACTAAAAGTTGAAAGTTTGGATGTTTTCTCATTTCCTGTATGTGTTGCATAAAGTGTGGCAAAGAAATATCAGTATTCTGGAACAACAATGATCACTCCCCCCTTTAAATGATATCTATTATTAAGGTAGCTGATTTGGGGGATAACTTGCCAGTACTTTAAATTTCCCATGAAACTTTATCTACAAGTCATTTCCTCCATACCAAGTTAAAGGATAATAGGGGTCACTGCTATTTGTTACATAATTCTCCCAGCATGACTGAGTACTATAAGATTATATATGCACTGCTGCTATTTGTTACATAATTTTAGCAGCATAACAACCTAAGTACTATAATGTTAATATGTACTACTTTTTTAAGCTTTTAATTTGCTTCATATTAGAGTGTATTCTTGCCTGGAGAATTCCATGGACAGAGGAGCCTGGCAGGCTATAGTCCATGAGGTCGCAAGGAGTTGGAAAGGAGTCAATGACTAACACTTTCACTTTCAAAATGAAATCCTCTAAGTTTTTTAGTCCAAAACTGAATTATTTGGAACCTGTTTTAATTCTATTTAACACTCAATTCTAGTGAAATTGTATTAAATTATCCTCAAATTTTCAAGATACGATACTTGGGATATATATATATATATACACACACACACACACACACACACATATACACACACACACACACACACACGTGTGTGTGTGTGTGTGTGTGTGTATAACAAGAATAATAATAATATTACCTAACATGTACTAGATGCTTACCATGTGCTGGGAATGATGCTAAGTGATATATATACCTTATCTAATTTGACCCTCACTTTATGCGGTAGATAGTAAGATTTTGCTCTTTGATGATGGGGAAATTGAAGCAACTATCTTAAGTTTACAATGAATGCCAGAGTCAGGATTATATATCCCAGAGTCCAATTTATTAATCACAGTCATTCCCTCTACAAATATTTACTGAGTACCTACTCTAATCAAGACATTGTTTATTGGTATATTCCCAGGACATAGAGCAAACAGAAAGTCCCTGGGCTTCTAGAGCTTACGTTTTATTCAAGATAGACAGAATCCTAAGCACAGGCAGGCATATGGCAAAGATGGCTGAAAGTCCACCAAAACATTTATTTCCACTTTAATAGAATATATTTGCCACTGGGAAGCAAGTGCTCAGCCAGGATGAAATTTATAAGTTGCTCTGGCATACAGATATGACCATGTGACTTCTTCTTACTAACTGAATGTGAGTTAAAGAGATTTGTGTTCCTTTTCGACAAAGGCTTCAAGAAATCTGGTGTGGGGTGCAATCCCCACCTATCATTTTCCTTCTGTGATGTGAATGAAGACAGTAATAACAATGAAGTCCTGAGAAATAGAGGAGCCCCTGCAGGGAATTTGCCTGAGTTTCTAAATCACTACTCGGAGGAAAGACGCCTGCCAATCAGGAAGACATATCCTGGACCACTCTGTGAGTGATAAAGAGCTCTGTGTGTGTATGTGTGTGTGTGTGTGTGTGTGTGTATGTGTGTGTGTGAAAGTCGCTCAGTCATGTCTGACTCTTTGCAACCCCATGGATGTAGCCCACCAGGGTCCTCTGTCCATGGAATTCTCCAGGCAAGAATACTAGAATGGGTTGACATTCCCTTCTCCAGGAGATCTTCCTGACACAGGGATCAAATCTGGGTCTCCTGCACTGCAGGCGGAATCTTTACCATCTGAGCCACTAGGGAAGTCCAGACAGCTATCTTTGGGCTCTGCCATTATAACACAAGGTTAAGTGGCTCAGTGGTAAAGGATCGGCCTGCAAATGCAGGAGACACGGGTTAGATCCCTGGGTCAGGAAGATCCCCTAGAGGAGGAAGTGGCAACCCACTCCAGTATTCTTGCCCGGAAAATTCCATGGACAGAGGAGCCTGACGGGCTACAGTCTATAGGGTTGCAAGGAGTCAGACACAATTGAGCAACTAAGCATACACGCACTATTTATTCAAGCTGTTAACACCATCCTAAACCATATAGAATGTGGCGCCTTGACTTGGTTGCTACCATGAAAAGAACCTAAATATGTGGCATTAATTTAATGGTCAAGCATTGAGTGGCATGGAACAGATATCACAGACTAGGAATATGAAGCTCTGTAATATAAAGTTACATACTTGAGAACACTGTTGCCTACAACTGGGAAGGCTGACCTAGCATCTACTTAGCTTATAGTTCCAAGAAGCATAACTTCTGAGTATCAGTTAGTATTGGGTTATTGCTACTGCTTTTTCCAATGTATTATAAAAAGTAATAAACTGGGGGAAAAGGTGATTGCTTAACAAACAGAAACTAGGATACTTGCTGGGGTGGAGAGACAAATGATTGATGACCACAAACATGAGGAGATGAGAATTAAAAATGAGAACAAATGTTTATTAAAAATTTTAATTTAAACACATAGACTTGGCTAGAAACATAAGTATGATTATGAGTGTTGCTTTCCAATATATAGCTTCAGGAGGCTGCTGTCAGGCCGCGGGTGAGAGGCATAGGTTTGAGGAAGCAAAGAACCAAAGTAGCTTCCAAAGGGATATATTGGGAAAAAAAAAAATGGGTAGAGAATTACAGACACAATTCTGATCGGAAGCAAACAGACAAAAAGGCTAATAAGTTTTGATGAATTTTATTGCCAAAGATACCACGAGTCTGGCTTTTAAAAAGCCTTGAACTCTCAAATCCTTAAAGCAGTCTGTATTCTCCCAAACATTTGCTATGAGCAGGAAACAAGCTGCAAAAATTGCACAGAATCCAAGGAAGTCCAACTCACAGAGTTCACTATAGATATGGCTGTGGAAGAAATCAAGCAAGGGAAAGTTTCTAAGAAGGCGAAGCAAAGAACCACAGAGAACAATGAATGAGGGAGGTCCTCCCAATGCAATCTAGGTTCCAACGAGGAAACTTCCTTCACGGCAAAAGCAGAGTCTATGATCCCTGTCCCAAAGATTCTATCACTGTTCTGCACTATTGATGCAATCTAGGTTCCAACGAGGAAACTTCCTTCACGGCAAAAGCAGAGTCTATGATCCCTGTCCCAAAGATTCTATCACTGTTCTGCACTATTGACTGTGTGAATCTCAATCTTCCCTTTTTGACTGGGACTCGGGGCATACATATGTTGTCCCTGTTCTACTATCTTATTTAGCAGTAGGAGAATGATTGTTCTTTCAATTGTATCATCAGAACATGACAAACCATATCAGGATTGGATGGAAAGAACTGAGCATAGCTCAGAGATTCCGGATGTTGAGATGGATGCAGTATCTGAGAAGGGGCTTTGGAATATCTGGCTGAGCATGAGTTATGCTCTTCGTGAGAAAGAAAGAAAACACATGCTTCCCATATGGGCTTCCCAGGTGGCTCAGGGGTAAAGTATCTGACTGCAATGCAGGAGACACGGATTAGATTCCTGGGTGGGGAAGAACCATTAGAATAAGAAATGCCAGACCACTCTAGTATTCTTGCCTGGGAAGTCCTATGGACAGAGGAGCCTGTGGGCTACAGTCTGTGGGGTTGCAAAGAGTCGGACATGACTGAGCATACACACATGCACGCATGCTTCCCACATACGCATTTTCTTCTGCTGCTGATTACAGACTCAAGAGAAAAGCAGAGTCACAAGATGAGAGGCACCTGGGACTCTGAAGCCTCACACGGAGGGGAGTGGTCTCCCAAATAAGAACGCCTACCTTGAACTATTACATGAGTAACAAATTAACTTCTGTACTGTTAAAACTAGGATACTATTTGTGGATCTCTCTGTCTAGCCTTTCCTAAATAATCCTTTTTCATTTAGCCTTTTCTAAATAATCCACATCCACACATAAAATTCCAAATACTGACATTCTTAGGAAAAAACAAAACCAAACAGGGTGATGGATAGAACTACAACCCAATTAGTTGGGGTGACCTCTTGAAATACAAAGATCAGAGAAGCTCTCTCTAAAGAGGTTAATTTTAACTGAACAAGGAGTAGTCTGGCAAAATCTATGGGACAAGTGTCTGGAGCAAAAATTATAGCATGTGAAACATTTAAGGTGTAAACCAATTTTATGCTTTCTGAGGAAAAACAAAAAGGCCCATGTGGAAGAGCACAGGGAGGAGAGAGAGAGAGAGAGAGAGAGAGTTAGCTGGAATCTGGGTCTTACTTGGTGAGACAATTAGATAGATTTTAAGTCTAACAGGAAACTTTTGGAAGGTTTTAAGCAAAAGCATGACATGAATGATGTAGTTTATTCTTCTGGCTGCATGGAGAGTGGCTTTAGGAAGGCAAGATGGAAGGATAGGATCAGACAAGAGGCTACTGCAGGACAAGGCCTGGGGGGATGGTGCTGTCCAAAGGCCCATGGTGTTGATGGCGAGATGTGGTCAGGTTGGGCTGTACCTTGAAGCTAGAGTTGAAATAGCCTGTATATGGGTATTGTGGGTGAAGAAAATCATAGATTGGATATTGTGGATATCCTCATGTTTTCAATGAGAAAACAATGATACTTAGATGTTTGACATGAAAAGCTGAGTGGATAGTGCTGTTATTTACTGGGATTTGAAAAACGGAGGGAATATTCAGTTGACTAGATGTGAGAGAACTAGGAATCATGCGTGGGTGTATTTTTATCAGAGTTCCTGACACAGGTAATGCATTAAATGTCAACTTTGAATATAGGCATGCTAATATATGTCTTTTGCTCTCAGATCACCCCTATTAGAATAAGAGAGGGCTGCTTAACACTGGAGATTTCGATAAATTTATCATATCCCTCTACTCCTCTAAAATTTGAAATCAACTAAGAAACAAATCCAGGGAGCAACTGTACAGAGATCTAAATATCACATGTATAATGAATGATGCTTTAGAGAATATAAATTTAGATCCTCAACTAAGTACCCCTACTAATATTAAGCCCCACTTCCTTATCTGTGGCAGGCAGCTCTGAACAAAAGCATGCCGACACTGTAAATGAGGGCCCTAAACACATTCCCAGAATATGCCAATACTGCCTTTGAAGAAACAAGCCCAAAAGTGCTGAAACCACACATGCTCAGATTATTCTCCCAAATCCACCTCCAATCAGTCAAGTTTGTCCTGAGAAGAGAGGGAGGCAGATAGATCATGAGATCAGGAAACTTACCTACACAGAAACACAGAGAAAAGAAAAATGAGATTCTCTCTTAAAACACGTATGAATAAGAGATTACTGATGTTTGGAAAGCATCCATACAGGATACAATGAGGAGAAAAGAGAGACATTTTCAATGGTGGATATCATTTCAAAGAAGAATGAACATGTCATTAATGGCCTTTACCTTTACACTTTCAAACCCAGCTCTTAGAACTCAGGAACAGATTGAAGCCAAATTGAGATTTTACCTTATTTCAGGTAGTAGGAGAAAAAGGCAAAAAACCAGAAGAGAAAAAAAAAAATGTCCACTAGCTGGATGTGGAGTGCAATTCTGTTTTCCTACTTTCCAATCTCATATTATATGGATGGCTCATACCCAGAAGGAAAAATTGTCACACTTCCTCCACCTATTAACTACCAGCTTATATTCCATCACTGCATCACATCATCCATGCTCCTGATGATTTACTGACAGAATTGATAACTCCATCTGAAGACTCTTCCCTCATAGCTCAGTTGGTAAAGAGTCCGCCTGCAATACAGGAGATCCCTGTCCGATCCCTGGGTCGGGAAGATCCCCTGGAGAAGGGATAGGCTCCCCACTCCAGAATTCTTGGGTTTCCCTGTGGCTCAGCTGGTAAAGAATCCACCTGCAATGTGGGAGACCTGGGTTTGATCCCTGGGTTGGGAAGATCCCCTGGAGAAGGGAAAGGCTACTCACTCCAGTATTCTGGCCTGAAGAATTCCAAGGACTGTACAGTCCATGGGGTCACAAAGAGTCGGACATGACTGAGCGACTTTCACTTTTCTGAAGACTCTAGACCTCAGGCCTTTTATCTTATTCTTTCTTGACTAACCACCTTCCCTGAGGGATTAACTTGTAAAACTACTAAAAAAGAGTGCACATGAAGGAAGGAAATATGCGGCACAAAAGGCTGTTTTTGGCCACCAGGCCAGTTCAAAGTTCCTTACTTCCCTCTACATCTACGTTTAATCTGTGGACTGAAAAGGCCTTGCACTCAGATGTCATCCCCTGCATCCCAGGCTCTGCTGTACATGATAGGGTACCACATTTGTCAGATTCCATTCCTGATGTAGGACCACTCACTGCAAGGCACCTGTGGAAGACTGAAGACACAGAAGGTAGTGGGGGAAATTCTGGCAGCCAGGGACTTCCTCCAGAGTGTGTTCCCACGTAAGAATCATTCCCTCTGTAGTTCTAACCCTTAATGGCAGCCCCCAGTGGCAGTGGTTCCCACCAGATGGACTCTGAGAGCATAAAGTTTTATGTAACTTTTTGGCACATGAGGTCTAAAATGGTTACTGGCTGGTCTTTCACAGAACATGTCCATTGACTCCTGTAATAAATAAAATAAGACACTCCACTGAGAGGCCCAGGTAGGCTATGTCATCCAGTCTAGACCAGCACTGTCCAATAGAAACATGATCTAAATCCACAGTCCCCTACATTTTTGGCACCATGCACTGGTTTTGTGGAAGATAATTTTTCCATGGATTGGGCGGGGGATAGAAGGGATGGTTTGGGGATGATTCAAGCACATTTCATGTTTATTATGCCGCCACTGCTCTGACAGGAGGCAAAGCTCAGGTGGTAATGCCGGTGATGGGGAGTGACTGTAAGTACAGGTGAAGCTTTGCTTGCTCACCCACCATTCACCTCTTACTGTGTAGCCCAGTTCCTAAGGAGATTTGAAAACCCTGGTCTAAGCCATCTTGTAATTTTACATTTTCTAGTAACCACACTCAAAAAAAAACAAACAGGTTAAATTAATTTTAAATATATATATTATCTAGGCCAATGCATCCTATAATCCTTTTGCTGTTCATTTGCTAAATCGTGTCTGATTCTGCGACCCCGTGGGCTGCACCACACCAGGTTTCTTTGTCCTTCACGATCTCCCGGAGTTTGCTCAAATTCATGCCCATTGAGTCGGTGATGCTATCCATCTCATCTTCTGCCACCCCGTTCTCATTTTGCCTTCAATCTTTCCCAGCATCAGGGTCTTTTCCAATGAGTGAGTTCTACACATCAGATGACCAAAGCGTTGACGCTTCAGCTTTAGCATCAGTCTTTCCAATGAATATTCAGGGTTGATTTCTTTTGGGATTGATTGGTTTGATCTCAAAACTGTTGAGATAAGCACATTTCATATTGGATGCTAAATTTTCATAACAAATGCTTGAACTCTATGGAGATTTCATAAACTCTACAATTGAAAAAGTAGCTTCACACTACATACCTAGCAGAATGAATTAAAAAAAAAAAAAAGTAGTGACAAACCCTAAATGCTGGCCAAGATGCAGAGAAACTGACTGGCTCACTCATACAATGCTGGCAGAAATGCAAAATGGTAGAGTGACCCTGAAAATAATTTGGCAATTTCTTATAAAACTAACATGTACCTACACTATGACATAACCTTGCAATCCTGGGCATTTATCCCAGTTAAATAAAAATTTATGATCACACAAAAATCTGTATGCAAATGTTTAAGATCACTTTATTCATAATAGCCTGAACCTGAAAAAACTGCATCTGCTATTCAACAGGTCAATGGTTATACAAACAGTAATGCAACCAAACCCTGAACTATTACTTAGCAATGAAAAGGAACTAACTATTGAAACATGGAACAATATGGGTAACTCTCAAATGAATTAGTGAAAGAATTGAGACTCAAAAAGATGCTTAGTCTATGATTCCATTTCTACAGCATTCATGGGATGACAAAATGACAGACATGGAGAACAGAGTCGTGGTTGCCAAGGTCAGAAGCGAGGGCGGGCGGTGTGAGGGATGTGGGTGTGACTAGGAAAGTACATAAGAGCACTGAGGGACCCCTCTCATGATGGGAGTGCTCTGATTCTAATTACATTCATGTTAAAATCCTGTTTATGGTCTGGTGCTACAATTTTGCAAGATATTGTCATTGTAGAAGCTGGGTAAAGGAGACATGGGATTTCTCTCTCCTATTTCTTACACCTGCATGTACATCTACAAAATAAAAGTTTAATTTTAATAAAAATCATTCACATAATCAAGTTTCTCCAACAGCTGAAAGTCTTTCAATAACTGAAACAAATATCAGCTTTTAAATTTTGAAAATGAAAAATTCAATCCTCAAATCCCTCTTGTCACATTTCAAGTACCCAATAGCCACATACAACTAGTTGTCAAAGCATTACACAGAGTACATTGAGATCCTCTTTTGGGGCTAGGACAACTGAAAATAGAGCCAAATTTGAGGCATTAGAGAGGAAAATGGCCACACAATACTACTCCCAGAAAGCATACTTCCTACAAAGAAATGAGCATTTCTATTCTAAACACTCTGCAATTCCAAAAGAGGTAATGAAAGCTCCATGGTATTAAAAACTAACCAGTTGTGACAAACTGCTTATAGAGATGCATTGTTCTCTAGACAGTTTCTCAGCCAGCTAACAGGATGCTGTCTCCTAGACAAGATGCACATTTCCTCCTTAAACTCCTTTGTTTAAAAAAATGATTAAAACAAATAAAAGGTAATTATTTTAGATTACAGCATCCCCCCACCAAGCCCTATTTCTGCATGAACAATGGAGTTTAGCGTGATGGGCAGAGATGACGCACATTTACAAAGAGAAGCTGATGCTCAGCTCAACAGGTCCCTCTCCTTGACAAGCTGACAGATGAAACTGGAAGATGACATAAAATTGTGGCTCCTCCACGCACTGGCTGCCTGCCACACAGAAGGGCCCCAGGACACAGGTGGGGACTGTCTTCTGCTAATGGAGCACTTGAGAGGTGCGTGCAGGGTCCAGGGACTCTGGCCTCTTGGGCGACCACTGTGGTTAGTTTCTCCAGGAAATAATGGGAAGCCTGGCACAGCTTCACCATGCCACACTACTTATGTGTGTTTCCATCGGTGGGGCCTTGGGTGATACATGTGCCTTTTCAGTGGACAGCAACAGATCACATTGTGAGAAAATCAGCAGGAACAATGGTCTCTTTAGATTGCAACAGCTGAGCAGTTCTGGAGAGAAGTCAACAGCCCCCCAGTCTACCAAGCAAGGCCTCCCACCATCTGGACCTTTCTGCCTGCTGCCTTTATGCGCCTCCACCCTCCATTCTTACTGGTTTTATTTCCTTTCTTCCTGCAGAAAACCCTGCCTGGCTGACCTGTTTAACACTGCTCAGGTTATCCCTCTGTCTACAGTGACACCTGTTTCATTTATCTTTCTAAAAATGATTTATTTTCGGCTTTATTTTTTCAATTGGAGTTGATTTATAATGTTGTATCAGTTTCAGATGTACAGCAAAGTGATTCTATTACACATAAAGTTGTTCTTTTTTAACTTACTTTTTAATTTTAGGGAAATTATAATGTAGTGCTGGTTTCCATACAATAATGCAAATGCAAATAATGCAAAATAAACCACAATTACACATGTCTCCTTCTTCTTAAGTAACCCTCCCCTCTCCCCCATCTTACCTTTCTAGGTCATCCCAAAGTGCCAGGCTGGGCTCCCTATGTTATGCAGAAGCTTCTCACTAGCTACTTTACACGTGACAGTGGACATATGTCAATGCTGCTTCCTCAATTCACCCCAACCTCCTTACCCCTCTGGGCCCACAAGTCTGTTTGCATCTCCATTCCTTCTGTGCAAATAGGTTCATCAGTACTACTTTCTTAGATTCCATATATATGCATTAATATACAATATTTGCTTTTCTCTTTCTGACTGCTTCATTCTGCATAATAGGTTCTAGGTTCCTCCACTTCAATACAACTGACTCAAACTCATTCCTTTTTTATGGCTGAGTAATATTCTATTGCATATATGTACCACATCTTCTTAATCCATTCATCTGTCAATGAACATCTATGTTGCTTCCATGTCCTTGTTGCTGTTTGGTTGTTCAGTCCTGTCTGACTCTTTGCAACCCCATGGACTGCAGCCAGGCTTCCCTGTCCTTCACCATATCTGGGAGCTTGCTCAAACTCATGTCCATTGAGTTGGTGATGTCATCCAACCATCTCGTTCTCTGCCATCCCCTTTCCCTCTTGCTTTCAATCTTTCCCAGCATCAGGGTCTTTGGCTATCATAAACAGTGCTGCAATGAAAACTGGGGTACACATGTCTTTTTAAATTGTGATTTTCTCACAATCTTGCCCAGTAGTGGGATTGTTGGGTCATATGGTAGTTTTGTTCCTAATTTTCTTTAAGGAATCTCCATACTGTTCTCCATAAAGGCTGTATCAATTTACATTCCCATCAGCCATGTAGGAGGGTCCCCTTCTCTCATATGTTCTCTAGCAGTTATTACTTACAGACTTTTTGATGATGAGGTATCATCTCACACCATTCAGAAGGGACATAAGGCTATTCTTTTTCAGATTATTTTCCCTTATAGGTTTTTACAAAATATTGAGTGTGGTTACCTGGACTCTACAATAGGTCCTTATTGATTATCTAGTGTGTGCATGTTAATCCCAAACTCCTATCCCCCTCTTTCCTGTCTGGTAACTGTTTGTTTTCTATGTCTGTGATTCTGTTTCTGTTGTGTAAATGAGTTCATTTGTATCATTATTTAGGTTCCTCTAACAAGCAATATATCATAGCTGTCCTCTGTCTAACTTACTTAATATGACAATTTCATTAATTGAGGTTCATTAATGTTGCTGCAAATGGCATTATTTTATTTTTTATGGCTGAGTAACATTCCACTGTATATATGTACCACATCTTTACTCATTCACTCACCAATGGACACTTGGGTTGCCTCATGTCTTGGCTATTGTACATAGAGCTGCTATGAACACTGAAATGTACACATCTTTTTTAAAATTAGAGTTGACATAAATCCCCCCCCAAAAAAGTTTAGTTTTATTTGGATCTCATTCCTCCCTCATGGCGTTACAGAAGACACTTGAGAGTCCCTTGGACTGAAAGGAAATCGAATCAGTCAATTCTAAAGGGAATGAATCCTGCATAATTATTGGAAGGACTGATGCTGCAGCTGAAGCTCCATACTTTGGCCACCTGATGTGAAGAGCTGACTCGTTAGAATAGACTCTTATGCTGGGGAAGACTGATGGCAGGAGGAGAAGGGGATGACAGAGGATGAGATGGTTAGATGGCATCACCGACTCAATGGACATGAATTTGAGCAAGCTCTGGGAGATGGTGAGGAACAGGGAAGTCTGGCATGCTATAGTCCATGGGGTCACAAAGAATCAGACACGACTGAGTGACTGAACAACAACAAAAACCACAGTTCTTGGAAATACACCCTCAGTGTGAATGATCTTGCCTTCTGAAAGACTCCTGTTGCTAATGATAATAAGAGCTGTATTTTGCTGGGCAACTGTCTGTTGACAGTTCTGTGGCATTTTCATATTCTTTAACTTAATCCTCATAGACCTGCTTGGTGTGAATTATTACCCCCATTTTCCAGACAAGTAAATTAAGGATGAAAGCTATTAAGTAGCTAGCCTAAGATCACACACTGGATGACTGTTATAGCCAGTATTCACACTAAATCTGTTTTTCTGTCTCCAAAAAACTTTACTTTTATTCCTGTACTATTCTATTAACTCAGGACACATCATTTAATCAAACCACATTTGCAGAGCATCTGAGAGACACTAAGCTCTGAGCTAGGCTCCGAGGACACAACAAATGATATATTAAATATGGTCACAATACAGTAAGTACATTTGGTGAAGATATGTATTTCACCTAATAATTATAAGGATTCTCAGAAATATGTCATTTATGGTGGGTTTGCAAATGTATGAAAGTTTAGCAGGTGGAAAGGACTTGATCAAAGTCATGGCATGGGGGTGGGGTGATATAGTCTAGATGAAGAAAACTCATGTGCCAAGGCAAAGAATTAGAAAAGTCCACAGAGGGTTGAAAAATAGTCCAGCGGCGTGAAAGAAACACTGTCAAGGACAGGTTACAAGGGCTTGCTTTGTCACTCACAGGAGCTGGAAGGTGTTCTGTGGGTAACAGAGCCACAAAAAGGATTTTTCTGGCACAAGGTGGTCAGAACACATGGGCACCTCTTTCACTTATTCAAGTATATATCAAGTATATTTAGGTATATATCAAGTACCAAGTGCCTTATTGAAATTGGAGATATAAATAAGAGTTTCCAGTTGGGCGGTGGAAAGAATCAATAAATTAACAATCAGAGAGAAATAGGGTGACTTCTGGACAGAGCTGTGTGCAGGGTGATAGGAGGCATAGAGGATGAGCACTGGTTAGAATGGCAGGAGGTTACAGGTGTCAGAAATGGCTCCCCGGAGGAGATGTTGCTCTAGGAGTGGCTGAAGGATGGACTAGAAGGTGTTAAATGGGGGATAAAATGAGGGAATTGAAAATATATTTGAGAACAGTTGAGAGTTATCTCATAAAAATTATTAAAATATTTAGTAAAACATTACTAGTAATTTTTACTAGTAAAATTGATATTAGTAAATAATATTAATGTTTTAATATTAGTAAAAAGTATTAGTACAAGGAAGAAGTAGAGAGAAGTGGGCAGGGACGAGGAAGAAGTAGAGAGAAGGGGGAAGGGATAAGGAAGAAGTAGAGAGAAGAGTAGGCATTGTGATGCAAATCTTTAGCCCACTGAGTTTATAGAGAGGCAAGGTATTGGGAACAGAAAAAGCAGTAAGTTTGCAGAGAAGAGTCGACACTCAGCTTTGTACACAATAAGAGAAAACTGCCCATAATTCACAAACAAAACAAACAAAAAGAAAATTGAATAGAAAAAAATATTGGAAAGAAAAAATGGAATGCCAGATAATCATATCATAATTACGTTATTTTTTAATACTAATCATTGCATCTGTTAGCAATAATGGTAAATATTTAACCATCTCACTTATCAAAATAGTACATGTTTGAGCTTACTAAAATAACAAATCCTATTTTATTTGCTTTCTTGCTCTAGGTCTCTTGCACAGCTAAACATGAGTTCATTGCAAATTTGTAACCTGCACTTATAAGTATACAATGGAGTTTTCTAGAAGTTCTATTTCATTTGATGATAGCATCACTCTGACATCACAGATGTGTGCTTATGTATACTTGTATTTTTCTCAAAGTTTTGTGTTTAGAGCAGAGTTATTTACATTTCCAAAGATGAACTCAGCTTGTTTTCAGTACTCTACTGTGGTCTTAGGAGGCTTCTTTGGATCTACCTTCTACCATCTTTGTAATCGCATTACCAACCAATAAATCATTGTTTTGAAATCTTACAAATGTTCTTATGCCTATGTGGAAACACACTAAGGGCTAAGTATACTCTGTTGTCTTATTTTACAATATTCTTAAATTGTTTTGAAATTTTTTCAAATTTCAAAATGCTATATGTGTGCTATTCCTAAATTTAATGATATTTTACTCTAAAGTAAAATAAAATGCATTTTGCATTTTCCTTACAATTTAAGGACAGATTGCTGTTTTACTTTTTTTTTTTTTAAGAGAGAACTGGAGGCTCAGGTTCTCAATGCACAGTATCATTGATTGGCATTTAAAGAGTCTGAAAAACATCAGAGTTCTTGATTGAGGAAAGGAGAGAATCTACTCCTTTGGCCTCACAGATGTTAATAATTTCTCTTTCTGCATCTCATACACCAGACACCTTGGGAGTATATTTATAATAGTGCAAGCTAAGATGCAGCATTAATTTTTAATTCAACTGCTCAGGATTTAAAGAAAAAGGAATTGGATATTCCATTTTGATGAGACATTTAGAAGCTAAAAATGATTTTCTAAAACTTTTCAAACTAGGAGTGGGGGGAAAAAAAAAGCCATGGAAGCATCCAACACAGTAAGACAGTATATCAGTTTGAGTAGAGAAGTACCCATAACACCCAAGGGATTAATAAGGCCTATACAACACAACAGACAAAACATAAGGGATGCCCTGATGTCAAAAGTATAAGAACCAGGAATCTACCCTTCAGCTGTCTCCTCAGTTCTGTTCTTATGCTTGATGGTCTGTTTCACACATTGGCATCTGCCATTTCCAACCCGAATATTGCCCTGCTGACCCTGAGCAGATGATATTGTTAGTTGCTCAGTTGTGTCCAACTTTTTGTGACCCCGTGAATCTGTAGTCTGCCAGTCTCCTCTGTCCATGGAATTCTCCAGGCAAGAATACTGGAGTAGGTAAACATTCCCTTCTCCAGAGGATCTTCCCAATCCAGGGATCGAACCCGTGTCTCCTCCAATGAAGGCAGATTCTTTACCATCTGACCCATCAGGGAATTTAGGCCCCTATAATCCACATTGGAGAAGAAAATGGCAACCCACTCCAGTATTCTTGCCTGGAGAATCCCATGGACAGCGGAGCCTGGCAGGCTGCAGTCCATGGGGTCACGGAGAGTCAGACACGACTGAGTGACTAACACACACACACACACAATAACGGGAGGACCAGAGCATCAGGGCTGTACCTCCACTCCTGCCTCCGTTCAGGTCACACAAGCCAGCCCTTCACTCATGCTCTCCTCCTGCCTGATAGTTGGCCATCCTTTCTCTCCTGTTCTCTTAAAGGTTTGTGTCTCTCTTTCAAGTTCTTCCCAAAATTGTTTCCATCCCCACTAAAGACTAATTTTTCTTACAAAAAGACACAGACAGATGGCACACAGAACCCTTTCTTTCATTTGCAGTTTTGCTTCAAGTTACTATTACATCATTTTTATTTTCTCTCTGGTTAATAACAGGGGATACCTACTCTAACTCCACAATCTCTCATCCACATGCTAACATACAGAAAGCTGTGAAAATCAACAAGTTATTTTGCAACTCATTTGAGGGCAACACCTGATCTAATTTGGCAGTAAAATCTAAAATGACACTTGACAAGAATAATCATATTCTGCTGTGGAAATCACTCTGGAATGTTGACACAGTGTGCTAGGGAAGGAGTGCTCTATAACATAAAGTCTGTGTGCCCTCTATTACATTTTTAAAACACCTGTACTTTGAAAACATCTGGCCCCAAGTATTTGGAGGAAAGGACTATAAACCTATACTATCTTTAATATCAATCTCAATATTTAGGAGCAATTACAGAAGTATCTACACTATGTCTTTGATAAATACAGAGGCTGATTTCAAACACCCGTGGTTTCCAACTTAAGAAGCTGTCTAAAGAATTGTGGTCTAATTCACACTGCAAGATGACATTAAGGTGCATTAACATGTCTAGACACTCTTCATATACCATTTAATATTCTCAGAGTATGTCCTCTGGTTTAAGTATGGAGAGTTATCTTAATAAAATAAACCTTGATGACTCCCACGAGAATCAACAGATTAAAAAGAGAGAATCACCATGGCCACTCTCCTGGCTAGGAGCCTTGTAGATCAGTTTTCCCAGAAAGGTGGGTACAGTAGTGACAGAATTTTACAGTCAGATGTCAATGTTTGTCCAACTTACCACGGAGGTGAGTAACAGATAGGCACCATTATTTCAAACTGAGGTCAAAATTGAAGCTCTCTAAAAGACATACTTTGAGAGAGACGGTGACAGGTGATATTTGTCAAAAATGTCTCCAAAAGTCTACTGGATACAATATTCTTTATAGCCTGAAACTCTCATGCTTGTTGTTATTCTTCTATTTTAGAAAATAAAATAGGCTACCTGTTTCCAAAAAGCTGCTGGTATAAATTCATTTTGGTATTAGTTGGTTAGGGAAGCTCTCAAGGGTCTCCTTTATCTAATTATTCATTTGACAAACCCTTATCAGTCTTTGCAAAGGAAACAGCAGCAGAGGTAAGACTGCAAACTCTGAGGTGAGTCTCACTGAGCAGGAATCCTCTCAGTGACTTCAGGACATGACTTAACCTCTCTGAGCCTCTGTTTCCTCACATATGAGATTATTACCTACCTCAAAGTGTTCTTGTGACAATTACATTTGATTTTCTATGTAAAGTATTTAACAGAGTGCCTAACATGTGGGTAAGCATTCAACAAATGTTAGTGTAGCAGAACCTGAATACTCAGGCTCTTATATTATGCAAATTCAATTATTTTGTTTTACCATTCACAATTGCACTAGAAGAAAGGAACACAAATATTTCCATTTCTCTTCATTTCTCAGAAAGTTTTGATGATTAAGCCCTCCATGACCTCAAGGAAAGGGGAACTGATTTCTATGCTACTAGTTCAGATGCTGAAATTTATAGGACGCCAAACTCTACTTTGGAAAGAAAAGAGAGTGGCTGGTGTTTAAGTAAGAGGTAAAGTCAGAGAAGTAGAGGCAAAGAGAGGTCTCCTGAAATTAGAAAGAAACTCTAAAGAAAGAGTAACAACAGAAGTCTTGGGTTCTAGAATAGTAAGTGTTCAGTTCTTATGACATTGACTGCACCCACAGAGGCAGAAATTACTTTCAAGGTAAGAATGAAATGTGGTATGACAAAGGAGAATGAAATTCATACAGAATTTCTTGTGAAATATGGTATGTCAAGGGAGGTGAGTTCTGAAGGCCTTGAGGTATCCATCTTCACCAATGATTTCCAGTCCCACTCATGATACCAAACCACCAGAAAGCTATAGAAACAATGGATCTAATCTCTGTGAACACATGGGATATAAGTAATAAGTAGAAAACCTCCAATGTTATGACACAATCAAGTCTAACCAAGTTGAATTTCCTAACAGTCTATCAGAGTAACTCAGAATCAAAAAATGTCGACTCACAGCAATAAATAAAGGCCACATTTCTTGGATGCCTGTTTCTTTGGATAAGACTGAAAACCTCTGCTTCAGTTAGCATCATTATGATACTGTACTCCTATTTGTGATAAATGCTTGGCATACATGAGTGAGCAAAAGATAGGGTCATTTGGCTCCTGGGAGTTTACCATTTAAATAAGGGAGATAGACACTTTAACAGTAATTTTAATAAGCAGTGGTGATATGATACAGGAAATCAGAGATCAAAGTGGATTCAAGAGCACAGAAACAAGCCTAGGAGTTAGAAAAGACCTCTCTGAGGTAATACACGTAAAACTGAGCCTGGAAATGTGAGGAGGAGTTAGGCAGGTGAAGCGTGCCAGGTTGGGAGAACAGCATGGTCAAAGCTCCAGGGGTAAGAAGAGCGAGTGTGATGTAGTTAAGGAAACAGATGATGTCTAGTTAGACTACAGCACAGACAGCAAGAAGAAAATGTACTTAGGTGAGGTCTGTGGGAGGCTGAGGGCTGATTGCGGAGGACAAATTTTTCTGAATGATTCCTGTGAATTGACCAGGGAAGTTCATGGTTAGGTCAGGGCAGCCCTAGTTGCCATGACCATGACAATCAGGTAAAGCCCTCAGAGAGCAGATGAGGGAGAGGCAGATGCTGAGCAGACTGAATGGGGACCACAAAGGGGGCCAGAGAATCCTGGGCAAAGCTTGAAAGTGCTAGATGTGGTGGCAATGTATAAGCCCTGGTGTGGTATGTGCTCCTGTAAATTAATGAGGACATTAAATGGAAATTAATTTAGGGAATAGATCTCTCCCCTACTGGATACAAAATATTTCCAGGCCAGGGTACTGTTTTGGACTGAATGCTCATGTCCCCCTAAAATTCATATGATGAAACCCTAATAATCATTGTGATAATATTAGGGAGACAGATTTGGGGTGGGAATTAGGATTGGATGACGTCATATGTACATCATGAGAAACTCTGGGCTGGATGAAGCACGAGCTGGAATCAAGATTGCCAGGAGAAATATCAATAACCTCAGATATGCAAATGACACCACCCTTATGGCAGAAAGCAAACAAGAACTAAAGAGTCTCTTGATAAAAGTGAAAGAGGAGAGTGAAAAAGTTGGCTTAAAGCTTAACATTCGGAAAACTAAGATCATGGCATCTGGTCCCATCACTTCATGGCAAAGAGATGGGGAAACAGTGGAAACAGTGACAGATTTTATTTTGGGGGGCTCCAAAATCACTGCAGATGGTGAGTGCAGCCATAAAATTAAAAGACGCTTGTTTCTTGGAAGAAAAGTTATGACCAACCTAGACAGCATATTAAAAAGCAGAGACATTATATTGCCAACAAAGGTCTATCTAGTCAAAACTATGGTTTTCCCAGTAGTCACGTATGGATGTGATAGTTGAACTATAAAGAAAGCTGAGTGCCAAAGAATTGATGCTTTTGAACTGTGGCGTTGGAGAAGACTCTTGAGAGTCCCTTGGACGGCAAGGGGATCCAACAAGTCCATCCTAAAGAAAATCAGTCCTGAATATTCATTGGAAGGACTGATGTTGAAGCTGAAACTCCAATACTTTGGCCACCTGACGTGAAGAACTGACTCGTTGGTAAAGACCCTGATGCTGGGAAAGATTGAAGGCATGAGGAGAGGACGAGATGGTTGGATGGCATCACTGAGTTGATGGACATGAGTCTGAGTAAGCTCTGGAAGCTGGTGATGGACAGGGAGGCCTGGCATGCTGAAGTCCATGGGATTGTAAAGAGTCAGACATGACTGAGCGACTAAACTGAACTGAACTGAACTGAAGTCACAAGTGTGGGGACTTCATGATGGAATTAGAGCCCTTAAAAAAAGAGACCAGTGAGCTCCCTCTCCTTCTCCCCACCTCCCATCCCCCCTGCCATGTGAGGACAGGGCCAGATGATAGCCGTTCACCAACCAGGAAGTACGCCCTCACCAGAACTCCAATACACTGGCTTGATGATCTCAGACTTTGCAGCCTCCAGAACTGTGAGAAATGAATACCTGTTTTGTGTAAGCCACCCAGACTATGGGCATTTTATTAAAGTAGCCTGAGCTAAAACAGGCATTTGCATTTTTAATGGACCAAATAAGAGTACTCTAGGACTGACAACCCTTGAAAACTTTAAGCTGAGAGAATGACTGACTCTGAGTGATAAGGCATGGCTCTAATTTGGAAAAACAGAAAAGAGAACTAGCAATCCTGGCCTGCAGGGGAGGAGATACACCCTAAGCAACAAGCCCAATGGACACAGGCATTGCAGCACCAAAGTAAGGAGCACCAGTCACATGACTGCTCCATCCCAAGACCACTCACAATGTATCTATTCTTTAAAATTGTTTGCAGCCACATTAATCTTCACTTAGGGAAACCACAACTACGTGAGTAGTTGCAGCAATATCTGAACATTGTGCATGGGGCTTGAATCCTGACTCAGCCATGTTCCAGCTGCAGGGCTCTGGGTGACTTACTAGGTTCTTTGAACTTCAATTTTCTCGTTAGGAAAACAGAGAAAATAATGGTCTTTCAAGGCTCTATGGCTGGCAGAAACCCAGTCAACCAACACAAGCAGAAGAAGATGACTTTGTTTTCAGAATGAGGATGATGACATGGAACCTGCTGGCAGGACGTGCAGTCAGGTATCCCAGGGGAATGGAAGCAGAAACAAGAAAGCTGGTAAAAAATAATTACTCTCTCAAAGGCTCTGATTCCCCACCCCTGCTTTGCCTTCTCCTCCACATCTTCTGTTCCTCCAAGTTGAACCTGATGAACTGTGACTCTCCATAACCCCTGGGTTAACATTTAGTTATTAAAAGAGACTGACTAGTTTCTACAAACCATACTTCCTAATTCCCAGGAGAGAACCCAAGTTCCCACCTCTGTCCTAGGGGCAGATCACACACAGCTGCCTGGCCCCAGAGCTCTCTTGGAGGGAGATGGGGAATGAGGCAGAGGAAGGACATTAAAGAAGGTTCTATAAAATGACAAGCAACCCCCAAAAGGGGGTTCTCTACAGGGAAACCTCATGAAAGATTTTGTTTAGGATTTATTTCATGGTTACTTGTGAATCACCTAACACATAAAATAATCCAGATATTATAACCTAGACCTTTACTGTACCCTCACAATGATTTTAGTAAATACTTAATTTCATGCAGAAGGATCCTGACAGCTAAAATGAATCTGTCTCGGTAGGTATGGCCTTTGTCACCACATTGGGAATTCTTAGTTAAGTCTAGACCACAGGCTGGAGAAGGCAATGGCACCCCACTCCAGTACTCTTGCCTGGAGAATCCCATGGACGGAGGAGCCCGGTAGGCTACAGTCCATGGGGTCGCGAAGAGTCGGACATGACTGAGCGACTTCACTTTCACTTTTCACTTTCCTGCACTGGAGAAGGAAGTGGCAACCCACTCCAGTGTTCTTGCCTGGAGAATCCCAGGGACGGGGAAGCCTGGTGGGCTGCCGTCTATGGGGTCGCACAGAGTCGGACACGACTGAAGCGATGCAGCAGCAGCAGCAGACTGCAGGCAGTTTATATCCAGTTGTTACATTTGGAAATAAAACAATTTACTTGACAATTTAAACGAATTTATTTATGAGCAGTAAGAGACAGGACTGTGCTTCAGACATCCCTACACAGTCTGTGAAATGTGCATCTGAAAGCAGAGGAATAGCTATCAATCATGACATTAAGTGGAAGAAAACCACCAGGAGACCTGAAGGTGATGTCAGAAAGCTTTGGTTGCCCTCCGCTTCTCAAATGTCATTACAAAGAACTTGAATTGGGTTCACCAACCTTTAATAATTACCTGAATGCCACACGAGTACTGAATTTACTGAACAAATCGATACACTCTGAATAACAAGCTGTGTTCAGGGATTTCCCTGGTGGTCCAGTGGTTAAGAATCTGCCCTGCAATGCAGGAAATGCAGGAAATGCAGGTTTGATCCCTGGTTGGGGAACCAAGATACCAACTGCTGTGGAGCAATTGAGCCCCTGTGTTGCAACTACTGAGCCTGTGTGTCTCAACTAGAGAATCTGTGCACTGCAACAACTAGAGAATTCCTACGCTGCAATAAAAGATCCTGCATGACACAATGAAGATGCTGCCTGCCGCAACTAAGACCCAATGTAGCCAAATAAATAAAAATTTATTTAAAAGTTGTTTTCAGACAGATAAAGAATTGAATATGCAGGATTTTCTTCCAGTGATACCTATATGCCTTCCCTCCAAGAGTTAAGCCAAACCATCAACTTCTAGGTGTTTCCCAGGTGGTTCTAGTGGAAAAGAACCCACTGCCAATGCAGGAGATGTAAAGGTCTCAGGTTCGATCCCTCTGTTGAGAAGATCCCCCGGAGGAGGGCATGGCAACCCATTCAAGTATTCTTGCCTGGAGAATCCCATGGACAGAAGAGCCTGGCAGGCTACTGTCCATAGGGTTGCAAAGAGTCAGACAAGACTGAAGTGACTTAGCATGCACATCAACCTCTAGAAAGACACATGTACAATTTACCTGAATGGATGTCCCTTTCCAAATATTCTCCTCAAAAGACCTACCAGTAATGATCAACCTCAGGGTCCTAAATGGTAATGTAACCACCTTTTGCATAAAGAGCTAAATTAGGTGGAGCCTTGCTGCTGAGGTAAAAGACCACTACTTAGAGTCTCTGACTCTGAATCACCCTAATTATTATCTTCCTTCAGAACATGTAGGTCTCTAAGTTCAATTCCTCTGGTATCAGTTACTAAGCCTCCATGGTATTTGCTACACTGGAATCAGATGTTGGATTTATAAAAACAATTTCCCCAAATGGCTGATAGTTATGAAGACAATACCATATGTTATCTGTCACCTCTCCTGGTTAAGGATGGAACTGCTGGTGGAAGACTTTTCTAGATGCTCATGCACAGGGGACTAAGGCATGGTCTCTCCAAGAATTTATAACCTAGTTTAGATAAAAAGATGTAAACCTTTCAATAAACAACAGTAGGCTTGGCTAATGGATGAAGATGGAGAATGATCAAATGAGAAAGACTCAAAATAGGAATTCGGAAGTAGAAGAGATGAAACAGGCTAGAGTGCATCGAGGAGGCTTTAGACAGTAGGGAAAGCTCTCGCTGAGTCTTAAAGAAAGGGGAGGATTCATTGAATGGAAGAAGATAAAGGGACCTGTGATGCTGCACTAGTAAACATGAGTGGGGAAGCAACAGCCTTTGCAGGACGCACTACTTAGGACAGTTGAAAAGACTGAGAAGATTCATATAACACAGCAGTTTTCAGCTGAGGCTGACTTTGGCCCTCAAGGGTAATGTGACAATGTCCACTGACATTTTCAATTCTTACAACTAGAGAGATGGCAACTAGTGGGTACAGGTCAGAGATACTGCTGAATATCTTAGAATGTACACAACAGCCCTCAAAACAAAGAATCACCTGTTCCATAATGTCAAGGGTGCCAAGGTTGAGAAACCTTGCTTGAAGAAGAGATTAAAAAGGATTTGAAATGGCTCACTGAAATTGCCTTCTTAGACTGTTCAGCCATGCTACCTTTGAAGCTGCCATCTTTATACCAACAGAGAGAAAAACAATGGAGAAAGGGGGCTGTTTAGAAAACAAACAGGATATAAATTTATCTCTAAGTTTAGAAATAAAGCTTCCTTATAGAGAGCTTCCTATGCACGCTGGCCGATTAAGGCCAGTAAAACTTACTGGCCATAAGTATGACTCACTCTGTGAATATGTCTTATGAAAGCAATAAGATCTATCCCTAACCTCATTTCTTGTTGATGGTCTCAAGGGGAAGCCGGTCAGAGAATGTGAATAGCTCAGCATCTCTATTAGGAAGATAAGTCAAAGCACAAGTTCTCCTAATTAAAGACTAATAGCATCACCTTGATGGTAATATTAATTATGCTAATGATAAAAAATTATGATGTTAATTACTTCCTGAGAAACCTTCCCTTGCCACTCTCTATAAAATAGGTCCCTCCATCACGCTCATCTCATCTTGGTATATTTTTTTTTCATAGCACTTATCCATTTTACAGCTATCAGAAATTATTAACAGGTAGATAGGTAAGTCATAGGTAGGCAAGTAGAGAGATAATGAATAGAGGTTTAGGTTCTTATTGACTGCCTGACCCACTAGAATGCAAGCTTCATGAAGGAAGGCACTTTCACCTATTCCCTGCTATAGGTATTTCTGGATCTAGCAAGTCTCCCAACTTGGCTTTGAAAAGGTGCTCATTAAACATTTATTCAATGAATAAATGATGATTAATAACATTTATGGAGCTTCTCAGGGGGCACTAGTGGTAAAGAATCCACCTGCCAATGCCAGCAGATGCAAAAGAAGCAGGTTTGATCCCAGGGTCAGGAAGATCCCCTAGAGTAGGAAGTGGCAATCTACTCCAGTATTCTTGCCTGGAAAATTCCACTAAAAGAGGAACCTGAAAGGCTACAGTCCATGGGGTTGCAAAGAGTCAGACATAATTGAGGAACTGAGCATGCACACTAACATTTATATAGCCTCTGCCATTATGGAGCACTCTCCCTGGTGGCTAAAATGATAAAGAATCTGCCTGCAATGCGGGAGACCTGGGTTTGATCCCTGGGTTGGGAAAAATCCCCTGGAGAAGGGAATGGGAACCCACTCCAGTATTCTTGCCTGGAGAATCCCATGGACAGAAGAGCCTGGCAGGCTACTGTCCATAGGGTCACAAAGAGTCGGACATGACTGAGTGACTAACACTTCCACTTTCACTTCATCTTTCATGTCTTGACTCCAAGAATAACATGCACTGGCATTGTGACCCTAACTCTGATGAGTAAGAGAGATCTAAGCCTGCCCTTTTATATACCTTGTAGGCCAGTAAGAGTGCAATCAATGGAAAAAATATGACCAACTGATACGTATTCCAATACAGAATATTGAGAGTAAGAGGGAATCATAGGGATCCATAACAGGGTCAAGGGAGGCAGATATTAGTATTCTTTTAATTTTATCAGTGAGAAAACAGTAGGTCAGAGAGCTGAGTAGAATCATCCCAAGTCACACAGTTTAAAGGTGAAGACAAGATTCTTATAACTACATATGCACACCTTAGATATTAAGATTTGTACCGTGTTATTATTTGGAAGTACACACATAACTAAAGATGGAGCTATATCTTCACTCTTTCAATATCTAGTTTCTTCCACCTGTGCTGGCTGTGAGGGTGCCTACGCATGGCTCTGTATCTGACTGTAATGTATTCTGCCACTTCTCATCTCAAAATGAGCTGGAGTTGTCCACACCGTGGGATGACCCACCGTCAGCAGTTTCCCAGCATTGCAAAGCCACAAGTCCCAAAGCAGGAACATGGGGGGAATGGAAAGGGCAACAGGGAAAGTCATCCACATTCATTCAGATTTTAATAACAGAATTGGCATTTGGAAATCAGTCTTCCTTTCCATTCTGACATGACTGTGCTTAGTCACTCAATCATGTCCGACTCTTTGCAACCCCATGGACTATAGCCCGTCAGGGTCCTCTGTCCATGGGATTCTCCAGGCAAGAACACTGGCGTGGGTTGCCATGTACTCCTCCAGGGGATCTTCCCAACCCAGGTCTCCCACATTGCAGGCAGATTCTTTACTGTCTGAGCTACCAGGAAGCCCACAAATACCAGAGTGGGTAGTCTATCCCTTCTCCAGGGGATCTTCCCAACCCAGGAATCAAACTGGGGTCTCCTGCATTGCAGGCAGACTTTTTTTTTTATCAGCCAAGCTACCAGGGAAGCCCTCAGATGTGACCAAATGATGCTTTCAGAGCCATTTAAGCCCAGAATAGACTACTGGGTTCACTCGTATTATTTTATGAAGCATCAATAACTGCCAGAAAATACTCACTTAATGTAAACTATGTGCCACATATCAAACTTCTTCATCTGGAGACATTCCTGCTTGTCATGACTGGTGGGTGAGGCACTGCAGGATCTAATCAATAGAGGTCAGATATGGTCCTAAAGAATCTACAATGTATGAAACAGGCCCACAACAAAGAATTATCTGGATAAAAGCATCAACACTACCAAGCTTGAGAAACCTTCGTGTAGATCATAAAGTTCAAAAGAAAGAAATTCTGCCCTCAAAGACTCTAGGCACACAAAGAATGACAATTCAACATGCTAAGCCCCATAATAGACAATACTAAGATGCTTTAGAAGCACTAGGAAAGCAGTACCTCTATACAGACTCCTGACAAAGTCACAAGAGGAAATTGTGGTTCTCTACCTTAGCTCTCAGTCAAAATGATTCCTATGTTATAATGTATCTGGGTCTTAAATTCTAGTGCCAGACATTACATCAGAGACTTATAGAACTTACTCCCAGTGATTTTTAACTCATTCTGGTTCTTTACTATCTGCAGGACAAAAAAACCCCATGTGGCATTTTAGGTTTAGAGACTGTCAGAAGCATTTTTATGTCAACCATCTTCTTAATGGTTTCTTAACTTCCCATGCTGGTGTTTCAAATAACAGAAATTACACAGTAATTTGTACATGAAGGTAGAACAAATGATTTAGTTCAAAAAGGAAAGAGTGAAAGGAGACCACTTAAGGCCACTAACATCTCCAGTGGTTAAAAAGAGGTGCAATATATTAGTTATTACTATCTTCTTCATTCCCAAAGAAAGGCAATGCCAAAGAATGCTCAAACTACCGCACAGTTGCACTCATCTCACATGCTAGTAAAGTAAGGCTCAAAATTCTCCAAGTCAGGCTTCAGCAATACATGAACTGTGAACTTCCAGATGTTCAAGCTGGTTTTAGAAAAGGTAGAGGAACCAGAGATCAAATTGCCAACATCCGCTTGATCATTGAAAAAGCAAGAGAGTTCAGAAAACATCTATTTCTGCTCTATTGACTATGCCAAAGCCTTTGACAGTGTGGATCACAATAAACTGTGGAAAATTCTGAAAGAGATGGGAATACCAGACAACCTGACCTGCCTCTTGAGAAACCTGTATGCAGGTCAGGAAGCAGCAGTTAGAACTGGACATGGAACAACAGACTGGTTCAAAATAGGAAAAGGAGTACGTCAAGGCTGTATATTGTCACCCTGCTTATTTAACTTATATGCAGAGTACATCATGAGAAACGCTGGGCTGGAGGAAGCATAAGCTGGACTCAAGATTGCCAGGAGAAACATCAATAACCTCAGATACGCAGATGACACCACCCTTATGGCAGAAAGTGAAGAACTAAAGAGCCTCTTGATGAAAGTGAAAGAAGAGAGTAAAAAAGTTGGCTTAAAGCCCAACATTCAGAAAACAAAGATCATGGCATCCAGTCCCATCACTTCATGGCAAATAGATGGGGAAACAGTGGAAACAGTGGCTGACTTTATTTTGGGGGGCTCCAAAATCACTGCAGATGGTGAGTACAGCCATGAAATTAAAAGACGCTTACTCCTTGGAAGGAAAGTTATGACCAACCTAGACAGCATATTAAAAAGCAGAGACATTATATTGCCAACAAAGGTCTATCTAGTCAAAACTATGGTTTTCTCGGTAGTCATGTATGGATGTGATAGTTGAACTATAAAGAAAGCTGAGTGCCAAAGAATTGATGCTTTTGAACTGTGGTGTTGAAGAAGGCTCTTGAGAGTGTCCTGGACTGCAAGGAGATCCAACCAGTCCATCCTAAAGGAGATCAGTCCTGGGTGTTCATTGGAAGGACTGAAGTTAAAGCTGAAACTCCAATACTTTGGCCACCTGATGTGAAGAGTTGACTCATTGGAAAAGACCCTGATGCTGGGAGGGATTGTGGGCAGGAGGAGAAGGGGAGGACAGAGGATGAGATGGTTGGATGGCATCACCGACTCAATGGACATAGGTTTGGGTAAACTCTGGGAGCTGGTGATGCACAGGAAGGCCTGGCATGCTGCGGTTCATGGGATTGCAAAGAGTCAGACATGACTGAGCGACTGAACTGAACTGATCTCCTTCATAAGCCATGATCACTTTAATATGACTCAACTCATTTATTTAGACAAAGTTAAACTGAAGTCGCTCAGTCGTATCCAACTCTTTGCGACCCCATGGACTGTAGCCTGCTAGGATCCTCCATCCGTGGGATTTCCCAGGCAAAAGAGTACTGTAGTGGGTTGCCATTTCCTTCTCCAGGGGATCTTCCTGACCCAGGGATCGAACCCAGGTCTCCAGCATTGCAGGCAAATGCTTTTCCATCTGAGCCACCAGAGAAGCCCTATTCAGACAAAGTGCTCTGTAAATTGTGATGTCTATGTAAATAGAAATCTTACTATAAGATAAGAAAAGTTGAGTTCTATCTTTTTACTTTGAACGCACACACAGAGAGAGATCAACCACATCAATAAAAGAGCAGTCAAATTTAATCTTATGCTGAGAGACCCTACTTCATGTGGAGAACTAAAGACATAAACCAAGTACTTTGGTTTCTCCTATAGGTTATAAATTCAGTTTTATTAACAGCTAACAGAGACAGACATTTGAAGATGCAGGGTACCCAAAAGATTTAATAATCTGTTTCATAGTTTCCCTTTAAAGTTGATTTCCATCTTATATTTTATTTAAATCTTTTTGTACAAAATGGGAATTCTTAAAATCATTTGTTTCTATATGCTCAACTCATTGTTGAAAGAACATTCTCATTAAGAAGTTATTCTAGCCACTCCTTTATCATGACATGATTTAACAAATGCCCTCAAAAGATAGAGGATCTGGAAAGGATTTTCCACTCTGAGTTGCAAATAGAGATTTTGGCCACAGGATATTTTCCTGATCCACTCCAATCTAGGATATACTCTTCTTCCAATAATATAATACTTATTCATGCCTTTGCTAATGGAATGGATTAGATAGGAAACCATTAAGGCTCATAGCCTTGACATCATATAAAATTTATCTGGATAGCAGAATCCTTCAAGTAATTACTGCTGAAACCAAGCCAACTGACATCAATTATGCTCAGAAAAGTAGTCCACACATCACTCCATATATTATGATGGATATTTGTTTCGTAGATAAAGAACTAGTGATACTATCAATTAATCTGGAATTAAAGTGATATTTATATGATTCATAGTTAACTCAAAAGACTTCTAATCTCATGAATTCACCACATAGAGTTCTTTGTCCAACTTTTTCACTGGCAATATAATATGTATAGAAATATTACTGTAGTGTTTGCCTTAATTTCTGTTTTTTTATGTCACCACAAAAATGGCACAAGAATTTCTTTTTGTAATTCTTATCTCCTTATGGTGTACCTTTGCAACAATTAATGGTCTGAGTATAGAATTCAAGATCTGACTAAGCTACAGACTTCATTTTTCTCTCATTGACGCAAACTTTACAAGTGATCTTCTATCAGCCTGTACTTTTTTGTGAGTTGCTTATGCTATGATATGGAAGCATATTAAATTAGGCACTTCTAATCTTTTTCCACAGAGTCCCTGCCTTCATTCCTCCATTTGGCAGTTATCTGTCTTTACTGGATGTTAATGTGATTCAAATCCACAGGAAACTTTTAATTGTTAAAATGCTTCACAGTGTAATTTAAACATTCCTGTGACAATTAGTATACATTTTAGTCATTAAAGTTTTCTCAAACCTAATTTAAGCTTCCCACAAAGTGACTTTCCCTTAAAGTGACAAATGTTTGACTTAACTCCAGTTTCATTCACTACTGCCCCTTTTTATAAAATGAATATTTACCATCTTAGACTGAGACAGCCTACACATTCATACCCAGGAATATCTGTCTGCATGCAAATTTTTACTATTAGTCACAGGCAATGATGTAACATAGAAAATATTTTTAAGTTACCCTAATGGATTTAAATGTAATGTCTTCAAAACTAAGAGGATGCTAAGATTAATTTGCCCATCATCTACACAGTTAGGAAGAAAATGTTGTACACAACATGGATTTGAGTAAAATTTACATTTTTATCATGGAAAACTTTCATTTAAATTATTTATATTCTAGCCTTTGACATCACAGATTCTTAGAGGCCTTGAATATAGTTTCAAATGTATTCCAATCTCTGATGAGAAGATTTCTCATTAGAAAAGGCCCTGATACTGGGAAAGGCTGAAGGCAAGAGGAGAAGGGGACAACAGAGGATGAGATGGTTAGATGGCATCACCGACTCAATGGATAGGAGTTTGAGCAAGCTCTGGGAGTTGGTGATAGATAGGAAAGCCTGGCATGCTGCAGTCTGTGGGGTTGCAAAAAGTCAGACACGACTGAGCAACTGAACTGAACTGAACTGATGTTGAGAAATATTTGAACTATAGAGCTATAGAGAACACTGAAAACTAAATGACCCAGAATTTGAAAAATGTAAAATGGCCAATAAATATGAAATATGTCACATTTAATTAATTCTTATTAGTTACAGGGTTAACCTAACTTGAGATAAATATTTAATTACTTAGTTATGCCCTGCTGATGTTAAGAGAGCTGGTTACATCTTCTCTTTCAGCATTAGTGGTAGAGGATGGATTAGAAGTACAACACAGACTTGTCAAGCCAGTAGGATGAAAATGACAAGAGGCATCCTTTAACTTTTATTAGACAAATTCCAGTCCATGTCACAATCAAATGCACATGCTTCATACAAACAACCCAGATTTATTCCTTAAAACAGCTCAGATGGCACATTTTTTTTTTGAGACAGTTCTCACTGCCTTTGTATTTAGAGGTGTGAAAATGGTTTTCTATTATATTCAATGTTGTTATTAGCTCAGATCTTTCTTAACAATTTGAAAAAGATGTAAAGTCTATGATTTATTATAAATGTGTATACACACACTCACACACATACACAATCTCAAATGAGTTCTCTCTTCACTCCGGTAACACATAAAACTATGTAACCAATACTTCATTTGATTTAGTTTAATTTTCAGGCAGAGACAAAAAGAAATTCTTTTGAAGGTGAAACTTCAGCTAACAACATAAAACAACTGTGCTATTTGAGCTATATACAAAAGAATCTAGAAAAATAAGCTTTTTGTCCCTCTTCTGTGTATAATGAGAAGCCTTGATTGCAGGTTCATTTTTTTCTATACCAGAAACCATATTAATTGGCTAACTTGAAATTCATGTAACTTGGCAACTGCAGAAGTCACTAGAGCACAGAGAAGCCAACAATACCGGTATACAATCACTTCTGCTCGTATATCTCAATTTCTCCCTACAATCATGCCAACACATGCAGCCTGGTCTCCAAGAATTCTAACAGCTCACAGTTCAACTAATGTTAAAGGTCACAAGGAGACCACACCATCTTAAGGGATGGGCAGTTTCACTGATGGCCAACCAGAGCTAATGCCCTGGGGATACAGGATAGCAGATGATATTTTCTGCTTCCCATGGGGTTGCCAAGAGTTGGACACGACTGAGCAAATAATACACACATTTTCTGCTTCATACCCTACTTTCTTTGTCCTTGGGGAATTCAAACATAAAACAACCAACATGCTTTGGCAGGCTTTAGAATCTTTCAACTCCATCAGCTGAATTCTTCATAAACATTTGTTGGCTCAGGAGGAAAACAATTGTTAAAATAAGTTGGCCGAGTACTAAAACCATATTTTCATTTAAAAATTCTGAAAACCTTCCAGTTCTCCTGGTTTGTACCAAATAGTGCTTTAAAGGATTGGCACAAGAGTGTCCTCTGGTATGTAATATACATATTCCATAGGATTTTCTGAGCAGTGATGTATATTTGTTTAATAAGACTATGCTTCGCTTATAAAAATATTTTACAAAAAAAGTCATAAAATGACTTCATGAATGAGTAAATAGTACTTTTACATAATATTCAACTTCAAAAAAAGAACAATATAATGATTTAAATATGATCTAAGGAAGCTGGAATACATTTTACAATAAAAGTTTAGTGAATTCATGAATATATTTCAAATCATTATAAAAACCTAACAAATGAAGACTGTATAGTCTTGAAAGTAAGTATTCATAAGAAAATTGAAATTTTTTCTCTAATTGTTGGGTTCAATGAAGTGTCCATGTGGCTGACTAATTATTTTGAACAGAATTTAAAATGCTATCAATATCATCACAATATTTATCCAAAAGAAGACTGTCATTGGGATTTTTTCATAGTTTGGTACAGAATCATAATTTTGCAGAAAGACAACTATATCTGAGTCAGATTATGCTGTTTTCTCCTTTATGGGGAAAGCCTATTCCTTTGTATTTCAGTAGCTTTTTAAAAATCCATCTTAGGTAGTATTTTGAAATACTTTAGTAACCTCTACTAACCAATAAATAAATAATTGTCCCCTTAAGAACAAAAAATGTGATTCATAGAACAAAGAGGTATAGCCACATGACCTTACAGTGAGTGATTCTTCTGGAATGATGAGTATGAGTATGTGTGAGTGACAGTGTGTGTGTGCACATGTGTGCGCATGCATGTGTATACTCAATCAGGGAAAGAAGGATAAACGTCAGCAGCCTTATCTATGAACGTGTAAGTGTGCATACTTCTAATTTTACACAAAGGCATCTTTGAACCCTCAATGCAATGGCATGTTTTCTTTTGACTGATGAAAAATAATTCCCTCTGTAATTATCAATTAATGTTGACTTTCCAGAGACTTTCCGTCTTTTCACAATTGAGACACGAAGGCAGAGTTATAACTGCATCTGATTGCACAACTACATTCAGGAGTCAGTGGTAAGGGTGGGGGAGGGAAAGGGTATTGTTTTTTGGCATCAGAGGAAAAGAACAGACCAGGTAGTGTTTTGTGACTAAAATTTACACAACCTATGAGCGCCGAAGAATTGATGCTTTTTAACTGTGGTGTTGGAGAAGACTCTTGAGAGTCCCTTGGACTGCAAGGAGATCCAACCAGTCCATCCTAAAGGAGATCAGTCCTGGGTGTTCATTGGAAGGACTGATGCTGAAGCTGAAACTCCAATACTTTGGCCACCTGATGCAAAGAGCTGACTCATTTGAAAAGACCCTGATGCTGGGAAAGATTGAGAGCAGGAGGAGAAGGGGAGGACAGAGGATGAGATGGTTGGATGGCATCACTGACTCAATGGACATGGGTTTGGGTGGACTCCAGGAGTTGGTGATAGACAGGGAGGCCTGCCATGCTGCAGTTCATGGGGTCACAAAGAATCGGACACTACTGAGTGACTGAACTGAACTGATATGATATGTTTAATACCAAGAAGTAACAAATATGGAGAAAAAAATTAATGCTGTAAAGTCAGACTAAATGTCAAATTTGTATCTTCGCTTTACCACGTACATTGCTTAACTACAGGCATGTTGCTTGACTCTTGGTGATCCTTTTCCCTTGTCCTCAAGATGGAACTGATAACACACCCCACAGAATTAGTTGTGATGACTGATAAGCTGATAAATGCAAAGTAAGGTGTAACACAGAGTAGGTACATTAAGCAGGGGTTTATGAAGAGTCTTTCTGTGTGAAGAAGATCATCCAGAGAAGGTACTTCAAAGAAATTAACTTGGAAGTCAGAGCCTTTCTAGTTCCGCAAAGGAAAAGAAACTTTTCTTTAACTGAGTTTTCATCCCAACAGCTGCCATATTTTACCTTCTATTTCTTTTCGATACCAAATAGGAGATTTTTGTTCACTGATATCAAGAATTTGAGAACTTTTCTGTTCGTAGACCCTATTTTCTCTTTAACCCACTCTCTCATGTCTGTTAAAGGCAGGAAACACAGTAACCTGCTCCCTCCTTCTCTTCTAAGCAGTTAATTCTGCCCTTTCTCATTCTTGGAATGACTTTCCCACTTCCTCATCAAAACTTTCAACCTTTCTTTTTCAATATTGTTTTAAAAGAGTAGGACTCCAAGACAATCAAATTATATCTGAGTTTTATATGTTACGCATTTATAAAAAGCAATGCCTGGGAAGGGGTTTGGGGGAGAATGGATGAATGTATATGAATGGCTGAATTGCCCTGATGTCCACCTGAAACTCACAACATTGTTAGTTGGGTATTTGTTGTTATTGTTCAATGGCTAAGTCATGTTCGACTCTTTGTGACCCCCACGGACTGCAGCATGCCAGGGTTCCCTGTCCTTTACTATTTCCCAGAGTTTGCTCAGACTCATGTCCTTAAGTTGGTATATATACTTCAATATAAAATAAAATGTTCAAAAAAAGTTTAAAAATACAAAGTAATGTCTGGATGCTCCCATTACATCAACACAGAAAAAAAGCATCTAGTTCAACTCTTACCATTAGGGAAATTACCTAATTTTAACTATTTTACAAACCAATAAATAAATTTCCCATTAGGCAGATTACCATATTGTTGTTAACTGGCTTACAAACCAATAAATAGATTTCCCAGTGAAAAATGTCAAGAATTTCAAAAGTTCATGAAGGAACTACTGTCGACTAGACAAAAGACTTCAGCTAGGCATAGAGGCTTAATTTATTCAGATACAAATAAAGCTTAAGGACTTCTACATTTCCATAGTACTTGATCCTCTGCTGCCCACCTGCTTAAAAAAAAGGAGCCATAAACTACCTTTTATCTTCTAACTAAAATCTAGTTAAGATATGAGAAATATAAGAAAAACATCTGAGCACAAAATATAAAGTTAGCATGAATTAGATAACTATAATTTTTAAAGTAATGGGAATGGGGGGTTAAGGCAAAAAAAAAAGAGATAAAAAGAAGGAGAATAAATGGGGACAATGATATCAAATAAAAAATATAGAAATTAAGGCAGAAAATAAAACTGGTAGAGTGATCTAGACAATATTTAGTGTCATTTATCAAAATTCAGTGAATACCTCTAGAGAATTCAATATATAGAGGATGATGGAAGACAAAAAGAAAAAGGTATAGTTTCCAATTTTTAAGAATTTATAAAATAACTGAGAAGGGAAAAGTTGCATGCATGACTGGTCTGAGATAGAGCAGGTTTAAGAAAAGGGCATGGAATTTGCATTCAGTCAGGCCCTGTTCTGACACTAAATGTTCTCATGATCTGGGACCACCCAAGTGAGTCACTCTGGACCTCAGTTTTCTCACAAGTAACATGAGGAGATCTGACTACATGGGCTGAAAGTTTATTCTGTAAGTCCAGTTTACTGAGGGGGCATACTCCATAACTAAGACAAAAATTATTGAAAGAATAGAATTTTTTTTTTAAATCACTTTATTGAGTGGTTACTTTGTGCCAGGTGTTGTTACTATTTTACACATGCAAATTCTAAACCTTCATAACCATGTTTTAAGGATAGTCTATATCACCCCTATATATTAATGAGAAAACCAAGGCACAGGAACCTTATAAGGGCAGTTACCAAATATTTCACAGCTGGTAAGCTTGAAATCATACTCAAACTCAAGCAGGTTGATTACAGAATTTATGCTCTTAAGTAGAGTTTCTAAATGTCTGTTCAAGACTTTTAGACTCTGTGGGAGAAGGCGAGGGTGGGATGTTCAGAGAGAATAGCATTGAAACAAGTATACTATCAAGGGTGAAACAGATCACCAGCCCAGGTTGGATGCATGAGACAAGTGCTCAGGGCTGGTGCACTGGGAAGACCCAGAGGGATGGGATGGAGAGGGAGGTGGGAGAGGGGATCGGGATGGGGAACACATGTAAATCCATGGCTGATTCATGTCAATGTATGGCAAAAACCACTACAATACTGTAAAGTAATTAGCCTCCAACTAATAAAAATAAATGGAAAAAAAATTTTTAATAAATAGTAAAATAAAATAAATGTCTATTCATAAAGAAGTTTGCTAATGGTTAAATAAACTACAAGGAACTAACAGGAAAGAGGGACCTATGCCTCAGTGTGCATGGACCTAGTCTTCAGATTGATGAAGTGGTAAAAACAGATAAATAGCAATGTATGTATTTAGTTATTCTGTGGGAGATGGGGCAGAGTGAAATTTAAAAGAGGATTAGGGAGTGGATTATTGACAAAGTGTCAAAGAGAAAATTATAGGCAAAACAGTGTACAAAACTCCAAAGCAAGAAATGAGAATCACATGAGAAAGACAAAGCTCCTACCTGGTCGGCTGCCATGTGGACTCAGTCAGAAACAAGAGTGATGAGAGGTGGGAAACAGGGGAGGGTCTTGGAGACCAGAAGCTCAAGTGAATACAAGGCAACCTCAGAAAATATAAAGGTATAAAATAATGAAAAGAGTATCTGAAAAATGAGAAAAATATTTCTGGGGCAAAAGAAAAGTGTTTTAACAAAGGGAACAAAGACATTTAGGTGCAATTAAAAGTCAGAAACCTGTATGTAGATCCAAGAAGCAATGTTAGAACCAGACATGGAATGATGGACTGGTTCAAGATTGGAAAAGGAGTTTATCAAGACTGTATATTGTCAGCCTGCTTATTTAACTTATATGCAGAGTACATCATGTGAAATGTTGGGCTGCAGGAAGCACAAGCTAGAATCAAGATTGCCAGGAAAATATCAATAACCTCAGATATGCAGATGACACAACCCTTATGGCAGAAAGCGATGGGGAGGAAGGCGGGAGGGGGGATTGGGATGGGGAACACATGCAAATCCATGGCTGATCCAGGTCAATGTATGGCAAAAACCACTACAATGTTGTAAAGTAACTAGGCTCCAACTAATAAAAATAAATGAAAAAAATAAATAAATAAAGAGCCTCTTGATGAAAGTGAAAGAGGAGAGTGAAGAAGCTAGCTTAAAACTCAACATTCAAAAAACTAAGATCATGACATCCAGTCCCATCACTTCATGGCAAATATATGGGGAAAAAATGGAAACAGTGACAGACTTTATTTTCCTGGCCTCCAAAATCACTGCAGATGGTGACTACAGCCATGAAATTAAAAAAAACTTGCTCCTTGGAAGAAAAGCTATGGCAAACCTAGACAGCGTATTAAAAAGCAGAGACATCACTTTGCCTACAAAGGTCTGTAAAGTCTAAGCTTTGGTTTTTCAGTAGTCATGTATGATGTTAAGAGTTGGACTATAAAGAAAGCTGAGCACTGAAGAATTGATGCTTTTGAACTGTGGTGTTGGAGAAGACTCTTGAGAGTCCCTTGGACTGCAAGGAGATCCAACCAGTCCATCCTAAAGGAGATCAGTCCTAGGTGTTCATTAGAAGGACTGATGTTGAAGCTGAAACTCCAATACTTTGGCCACCTGATGAGAAGAGCTGACTCACTGGAAAAGACCCTGATGCTGGGAAAGATAGAAGGCAGGAGGAGAAGGGGACGACAGAGGATGAGATGGTTGGATGGCATCACCAACTTGATGGACATGAGTTTAAGCAAGCTCCAGGAGATGGTGAAAGGCAGGGAAGCCTGACATGCTGCAGTCCATCACATTGCAAAGAGTCAGACATAACTGAGCGACTGAACAACAACAATAAAAAGTCAGAAAAGTAGAAAAATAGCTATTGGGTTGATAAACAAGAGAAATGAATGAGTAGGTATTTTAGCAAAAGCAGATTCAGGTTAGAAGTTAGATAAATGGTCAGAGATAGAGCATTATTTCTGAATCGCAGCCTTTAGTACTGCATCAAAATAGGCATTTCAGGGTCATTGAAGCAGCCAAAAGAGTCTGGCTTCTGCAAATATTTTAACTGCCAAATCTGAAGCATCTCCAAGCAGTACAAGTGTAGATGAGGAAGTGAAATTGTTGGAAAATTCTAATGAAACATATTTTCTTCCTCCTAAAGCTCAAAAACAATTCATTGGTCTAAAATTGGACTTCCATAAATAGCAAATGCAATGCAATTCAAACAATAATTATAATCTGAGCTAACATTTATTGAACCCTTCCATGCACCAGGAACCAAGCTGTTTTAAAGGTACCATCTCCTTCAGTACTTCCTGTGAAACGAGAGAAAAAGTTGTAGGTGGCCATAAATGTGATTGCAGCCTGCTTGCCCTATCCACATTTATATATGAAATTCAACACTCCTAGTAAGCAAGACTATTAAAAAAAGTCAGGTGTTTAGGGCAAAAGCCTATTCTCAATAAGTTGTCACCACACCAGGGAAGAATGGGTAGAGGTATCATTACCACCTCACACAGGAGAGGCCAAATGCATCCATGGCATTAAAAAGAACTCAAAGAAATGTCAAACGTGAAAAGGACTTCAGTGCATAAAAGTTAAATGAGGCAATCTAATAGAACACATGCTCTTAAAACCTTCAGCCTCCCATTTTTATTCTGTAATGTAAACATAATATTACTACCTGGAGGGTGGATGAGAAACAGCTGGGGTCAGTTTAGTTCTCCGGAGGAGGAATACAGAAGAACATCACCCACATTTATAATTAACCAGATTATTTCTGTAACAACTATGAGAGACACTCAAAATGCAATGGCTTGCTGAAGTTTCTTCTTGTAACTAAAAATAAAAAAATAATATAAAATAAGAACATCTGCAAAGGTATACCTGGTAGTTAACTAAAAATAAAAAAATAAAATAAAATAAGAACATCTGCAAAGGTATACCTGGTAGTTCTCTAATTAATGATCAAAAGTGCACTGACTTCACAATTTCACATTTTTATGTAAAGTCTTATTTGATTGTAATTAGCACAGACTACAGAACATAATTAAGGCTAATCATTCCTTAATGCAATCAGAATCCCAGGAGAACAATATCAACAGATTTTTATTGGTATTAGTGATGCAAACTTGTAAAATATAGAGTCAATTAACCTATAACAATGCTTCCAAAATAAAAAATAAAAATAAATTATGGGTGCATTACAAAACAGCTTCATGAATATACCAGGAACATAAAAACTGAGTTAATAATCAAACCTCACAGGATTAGTCTTCTTAAGTGCTAAAGATAGTCACAATTGTGAAGAATGTTAAAATATGCTACTCTTAATGAGATTAAGCATTTAAAGACTTTCCACGATACCGTAGGTTCTATGGTATCAACACAGCTCCTGAGAGGTATGAATTCCACAATTTCTAGATCACATAACAGAATTCAATTATAGTGGCCATAAGTTTTGAAAAATTAAGCGTAGGGGAAAAAGTAAAGGGGAGGGGAACTTAGTAAACATTTTTGCTTTGCAATCTTCAGAGCATAACAAGCAAGGGTAATGTCTTGTACATTACATCCTAAGTCTGTAAGATTCCTTTTTCAGCCTCCTGAAATGGTTTTGAACCCTTCTGGAGAGGAAAAAAATATATCTATATATCTGTAAATATATATATATATATATATATATACACACACACATATATGTATATGTATACATATACACACATATATATAGATACATATGTGTGTGTGTGTGTATGTATATATATATATATATATATATATATATATATATATATCTGTATTGAGACATTCCTGTTGCAAATTTCTGAAAAGTCTGTAAATAGAATTTGTCTTAAAACAGTAGGACTCACCAGTGAAATTTCTCCAGTGGAATTTTGGAATACACCCTTAAAAAGTGTAGACTATTTCACATAATTAGATTTGGAACTCCAACTGTTCTCTATCCATTTCCAAAAAGTACCAAAGTGAGCACGTTAGCACAGGATGGATTCTCTTGACTGAGCCTTGAAGTAAAACTTGAAAAATACAAATTGGCATACAACTTTCACTGAACCAAAATGACTTCCCAGCTGGGCTTTAGTCAGACATTAAGAGGGAGGTGCAATATTTGAAATATGTAATCTAAACAGTATGCTCATATTTCTTAAATATTTTGAGTTTCTTCTCACAATACTGCAGATTCATAGCAGCTTGCCGCTGAGACAGATGCCAAAATCAAATGCTAGGAGGACAGGGGAACAGACTTTTAGATTTGGGGAATTAACTAATCCCTTACCTGCTGTCATTTGTCAGTATTTCTAGGGTGAGTTCAGCCAAGTTCACATAGAGATGCCAAAGGGATAAATCAAAACCACCACCATAATTGAACAGGTAACAAAATCTCTGACTTCATCTATCATCTTCCACACTTTCAGGCAGAACATTCCTAGTTCCTAGTTCTGTTTCCTTTTTTTTAGTCAACACACAAATTCATCATGCTCAATCTTTTATTAAACATGATTTAGTAGAGCTGATTAAAAGGATTCACCAGGAATGTCTAAAAGATTTTTTCTTTATTTGGGATAGTCACACAGCTTTCGTTTTAGTTATCAAGATTCAGGTAATCTCCTTTGTGCCCAGAAGTGTAGGCTGAGATCATAAGGCATGGGTGCTGTCTTTATGGGGCTTATCATCTTTCCTGAGGAAGCAGCAATACTCATAAAACTATCGATAACTCCTGAGGCAAAATGAGTCCATAAATAGGGAAGGCAAAAAAATAGATACTGAAAAGAAGGAATGAGATGTGTGGCTAGGACTCCAACGAGAAGGAGAGACTTGAACAGAATCTTCCCCCACACTTGCACTTTGGACAAAAGGAAAGCAAGCACATGTATGTGTGTGTGATGAGGATTATTGCAAGGAACATAAAATAGATGATGACAAAAATGAATGCCACTAATTTCTTCTTTACCCACTAAGTGTGTTTTTAAGCTTCTCCAAGCTGGCACTTTGGTTTTTGCTTCTTGTAACAACTTTAGACTCAGAACTTAAGAACCTGAGACCTGACCTTCCCACTCTCTTGAAAGGAACCACAAAGTGCCCTAAGCAGTAAATGAAAGCAAGCGTGTACATGAATGCCAGGAGGACCATTCGCTACTCTAGCCAGCAAAGATTCCCTCTCAAAAAGGTGTTCGTGTAAACCACTACTCCACATAACTTGATCCTATAAAGCTTTATGTTTAAAGTCAAATTTCTCATTACAACTTTACAAAATCTTCCAGCCTCTGCCATTAGCAGTGCTTCTCCCATTTCTCTACAGACAGGATGCAGAGAAAAGAGTGTTAGACATTCTCATGGGAGTTAGGGGGTGGAATTTATACCTGTCATGATCAGATGTACAGAAAAACATATACTCCATCAAAAGCAAGGAGAAAAGAATGTTAAATTTTCTAATCAAGGTGTCTTCAGCTTTTCTTCCCTCTGTCTTGTTTTATATTCTTTTATGAGATGATCAATCAGGGATGGACACAGAGAAAATAGAAAAGAGGCTCAGGAGAAAAGAGAGTCTATTATACTGAGAGAGCCCAGAGAGACAGTTACATCAGTCCATGACAGGACCACCTGTGGGGAGTGCCCAGGGAGTGGGCTCAGCCAAGCAGGTGGGAATCAGAGAGGATGAGGAACTAGGGGCAAGTGGCTTGATCAGGAGAAGTGGGGGGTGGGGGTCCACGTTGACGTGAATGAATGTCACTAGGTCACTCAGAGGAAGGTCAGAAGGAGAATCTGTGGCGGGGGCACCTCGTCACATGGTCTGGATGCTCACAGTCTGTTTATGGGAATGGTGAGGCACCAGGGAAATAGGCAGATTTAAGGGTGAACACACAAGTTCTTTCCATTGCTTTCTGTTTATAAGATTATTTTAGGAGGCAAATTCTGCCTTTTATGGATAAATTATAGGGTTTAGGGGTTTCTAATGCAATCTCTTCCCAAAATGGCATCTTAAGGGGAGTAGAAAGCTAGGTGATGCCAAGGGGATTAAATGGGGTCCCTGATTTTTGCGTGGGTCTTCAGCCAGTGTCTTCAGCTAGGCTACCCATTCCTGAGTACTTGTGAAGTTGTCTGCTAAGATGCGACTGCTGAATCCCCAGCTTTTTTTTTTCTTGGTCCACTCCAGGACACTTCCCCACAGACCATGGACAGCGGAGCCTGATGGGCTACAGTCCATTCAGTCGCAAAAGAGTCGAACACGGCTGAAGTGACTTAGCATGCACACACATCTCTGTGACTAAACACTTTTAATTTTGCTGTGACTAGAGGGGCAAAACTAGGACATAGTGACTGATCACTTGTTCCTACTACTTTTTTTTTACTTTTCTTCACTCTTCTACTCTCAGAGATTCAAGTCTTCATCACCTCCTCTGCCACCTTCTGGTGGTGTCTATGCACCTGCTTCCCCCTTTCCAAGTGACTGGAGCAGAAAATCAATAGATAGAGGCAATTAAAAAAAAAAAACAAACTACATTGCTTATGTATTTTCAAAATATTATCCCCATTGAGTTGAGGCTATAACAACATGCACTCAAAATAAAGGTCATAACTTGTAAAAGATATTTTATACTTTAAGCCTCAATTAAACAAATCACTCAAGCATATGGATTTTGTCTTCTATTTGTACTTTAGTTTTATAAGAATAAAGGAAATGTCAATAAAACAATTTTGTAAGTAGGATTTTAACTAAAAAAGGAAGAGGAGAAACATAGGATAAGGAGGAGATAAAGAAGGGAGGAAGAAAAGAGAAGCACATTCCCACATGAGAAATGTTCTCAGCTTGCTACAGACTCAGCACAGTTTATTCTACTCCTCAATTTTAAATAATCCTTGATGCTTATTATGACTAATTTTGTAGTACTGAAAGAAGATTCTGAAATCTAGAGTTGTAATTGCATAACTAGACTGTTTTTCTCAGGACGATAAACCATTATAGATGTTCAAAAATAAGTAAGAAAAAATAATTGCCATTACTACTTAGAAAATGCATTCAACAAAGATAACCCTCTCCCTTATATCACTCCAGTGCATAAAAATGTAATCATGAATGTTTCCAATTCAGGCCAACATCAGAGAGAACTACAATATTTTATTAGTAAAGTTAAAGGACAGCTCTCTCTCAATCATTTATTTACACTTTAATATATGTGTTAGATGTATTTGTTTTGACATGTAACACACTCTTTTCAAGGTAGCCAATGAGTACCAATTAATGATGAAATTATGTTAATAAAAGAACCAATCTGCATTTTAGGTATGTTTCTAGATCATGTGTTAAAAACACAGTCTGACTCATTTATTAGTAATTAAAACAGTTGCAATGTCTTTTCCAATTACCTACTGAATTGTGAAGTAACTTCTTCCTTTCTGCTAACCTTGTGTGCAGACAGATCAGGGAAAATAGAAATTAATGCTCCAGCAGTATCTCGGCAGAGTTGTCAACACACACAGGATTCATGCATTAAAAAATTAGTGTAACTTAAAATAACACCCTCACATTTTAAAATCATATGTTGCTGTTCAAAGATGCAAAATATTACATGAAATGAAGAAAAAATAAAGCAAATTCCTTAAAACCTTTAGGAGAAAAATCAGTTGGTGGATCTAAAGAAGAGGGCTGAAAAAAAAAAATTCTAACATGGGACACACTGCTATTGATTCTGATTTCAGTGATGATATGTACTCTATTCTCCTTCCACTCTGCTATAAATAAGATCTAGCATTAAAAATGAATAGCCCTGAAAATCGACTCAATATAGAATGTAGAATTCTGCCTTCAACAAGTTTTTTTCCCCTTGATTTCCTCACTAAAACGAGAAGGACAAAAGCAGATAACAACCACCTTTCTTTCTTAGTGAGATGCATGGGATTCGGGGTCTTTAGAAGATGATGAAG